>NC_142469.1:94079442-94715788 GCF_049115385.1 Moschus berezovskii
TTTTAACTCTCAAGAATAACAGGCTGATGATTCCATTATAACACATCACCGTTTTTGACCAAAAGCTTCTAAGTCAGTGATATTAAACACTTAAATTTTCATGGGATAACATGGCTTTCAAACTTGAAGTCTTCAGCAAAGCACAAGATTAACTTTGACCTTGTCTTCCTATTTATACTTTAATGGAAAGTCCCAGAAATGTAGCAAAATGGCTAAAAGACAAGTAGAATAGATGTGGATAATATGTAGATACCTAAACGGTCAGATAATCAAAAAATGAAGTGATCATGAGAAAATTTCTGGATGTATTTCTAAAAATATATTTATATATTTCTAAAAATATAATCAACTTGCTGTAGTTCTCCTTTTATTCTTGCCTTTATTTTAGGTAATGTTCTTAAAAGTAGAATTTTAGAACACTACCAAATTATAAACTTTTCTCTGACAGTGCTCTACATTTAACACAGAATTAATTATTTCAGTTTTAGCCTTCATTTGAAATTTTCTTTCTACTTTTTGCCAATTCAAATAAAGACAGATTTCATTTACTCTCAATAAATGGCTGACACCTATGCCAGGCTCTATGCTAAGTGCCGGGAATACAAGGCAAAGTCTCTCATACCTTGAAGTTTAAAAATTAGTGGGTTTAAATCTTGCTGATTCTTAAAGCCCAGCTCAATCTTCCTTTTCTGAGAAGTCTGTCAAGATGACTCTAGTTCATGCTTCTCTTTTCCTTTCTGGAACCCGCAGCACTTGTATGCACCCCTAATAATTTACTATTTGCAACATTTCTTATATCATGATTTAACTTTCTGTGGCCCCTTCTCCTAAATTAAAACTAAATTAAGTGTTCCTTAAGAGCAGGTTGTATAGATAATTTTACTTTTTCACAGTGTCTAATACTGTTCCTTGCAATACCAGACACAGGATACAGTAAATGCCTATTTCCAATCTAATCAGCATTCTTCAAACTATAAAATCTCAAATGCAAGACAGTGGAGGTAGAAGAAGAAATAAAAAACCAAGTGCTTAGCTACGCCTAGGTATTTATTAGAAACTAATAAAACTATTAGTTTCTCCATACATGAAGTTATTAGCACAGGCATACTCTATGCTCTGCACATTCCATACTTTTCCAGAATTTTTCTGAAGAAGTTTTGGACTTTTCCTTCGTAGTTTCTGGTTACCTTTTACGGTTCCGATATTACTCTTGAATACTGTGAAAATGAACATTAGAACCACTGTGCAAAGTCTGTCTCCTGGTCCCCCTGCTTCCACTTTTCCAACCCTCTCCCCATAGCTGCCAAAGTGATTGGAAACATAAGACAGATCACCCCACTTCCCTGCTCAAAATTCTCCAGTGGCTTTCGGTCACGTCAGAACGAAATCTCAAGTGCTGCTCCCAGTGTGCAGAGTCCTGCTCCTCAGCTCCTTCTCGCCATCTGCTCCCCCTCCTGCCTGCTGAACTGCAGCCACACTGGCTCTTTTCTGTTCCAAGTCTCAGGCCTTTGGAATTTGGTGTCTCCTCTACCTGGAATGCTTGCCTGTGACTGGTATTTTCATCTCTTCAGGTCTCTGCCCAGATCTTCTCTCCTCTGCCAGGTGGCCCCTCCCCAATTAAATTTTTTTTATCATCCTACTCCTAGCATCAGAGTCTTTTCCAGTGAGTCAACTCGTCGCATGAGGTGGCCAAAGTATTGCAGTTTCAGCTTTAGCATCAGTCCTTCCAATGAACACCCAGGATCGATCTCCCTTAGAATGGACTGGTTGGATCTCCTTGCGGTACAAGGGACTCTCAAGAGTCTTCTCCAACACCACAGTTCAAAAGCATCAATTCTTCGGCGATCAGCCTTCTTCACAATCCAACTCTCACATCCATACATGACCAAGGGAAAAACCATAGCCTTGACTAGACGGACCTTTGTTGGCAAAGTAATGTCTCTGCTTTTTAATATGATGCTAGGAAAGGTTGGGGGCGGGAGGAGAAGGGGACGACCGAGAATGAGATGGCTGGATGGTATCACTGACTCTGTGGACATGAGTTTGAGTCAACTCAGGGAGTTGGTGATGGATAGGGAGGCCTGGCGTGCTGTGATACATGGGGTCGCAGAGAGTCGGACACGACTGAGCGACTGAACTGAACTGAACTGAACTCTCTTCACTCTTCTGCATGGTCGTCAGGGTATTTGATACAGTTCTTTTCCGTTTTGCTCTGTATTCTTTGCTACTTTGCTGTGCTCTACTATGTACTGTAGGAATGAATTCCTTTTTCCAGGCTCCCTTGCCATCTGCCTTCCAGGTGGACCCTGCGTGTGGGAGATAACTATTGTGGGTGACGAAGGCAGAAAGGCTGTGGGGAGTAGTGGGGGATAGGAAAAAGCTCCAGGTTTCTGACAACACAGTGATTCCAGCCCCAGCTGAGGTGGCATTTTCTGCTGATCCAGAACCAACTCTGACAGCACTTCTAACAGGACAGCAGAGGTTATTAACAACTGTTCATTTCTGAGCATTCCTCCTTTTTGCTATTTGCTCTTCCAGCATCCCTCCCATTCCCTTTTGTTCTTCTAGCCCAACACACATCAAAACAATTTCTTCTAAATCCAGGGTAGTTTCTGCTTTTCTGATTGGACTTTTACTGAAACATCATCTACTGACTTACTGTCTACTACTGGAATATTTGTGCTACGTGCCTCGAGGCTTTTCTGCTCACTGTCATGGGCTCTAACACCTAGAAGAGTACCTAGCACATGGCACTTGATAAACATTTGCTGAGTGAATGAACAAAGTTTGTAGTCATAGGCAAGCTCAAAAACAGGAAGTTTAGAAAATACCAAAAATGAAAATAAAAATACTTTTTGATTTTAAGTGTATAGTTTCTGGATGACCTTTACTTGTGTTATGTCGCTTCAGTCGTGTCCAACTCTTTGCAACCCTATGGACAGTAGCCCACCAGGCTGCTCTGTCCATGGGATTCTCTAGGCAAGAATACTGGAGTGGGTTGCCATGCCCTCCTCCAGGGGATCTTCCCAACCCAGTGATTGAACCCATACCTCTTAGGTCTCCTGCATTGACAGGCAGGTTCTTTACAACTAGCGCCACCTGGGAAGCCCAACCTTCACTTAACTCTGTCTTTAATCAGGAGACAGAGCCCTTTATTCTGAGAAACCAGTACCTTAATACGTAAAAGATCAACTTTTGTTTTGTCATACGCCTTTGACAATGTAATATAGGAGAGTGATCAGTGCCTGTTCTGTGGCATGAGGGCCCACAACAATGTAGTTACAAAGTTAGCCAACTGTCAGCAGTATAGTGGTCAGTAGCTGATAGATTTCATGCCCTGTAATACTAAAATTCACCCTGAGGCCAAAGAAGGGAAACCTTCTGTCACTCCTTAATGTTAAAAATATAAGTATTTCTCATTTGGTATATCAAAATATAATCTCAAGTTGCCCACAAGAACCTTCATTGAAACATTTTACCTTGGTGAAAGAGTAATGACTTCTCAGGTCCGTCTGTGGAGGCATCCCAGTGCCAGAGAGATCCATCTTCAGAACAAGTGAACAGATGATCTGGGTTGGATGGGTGAAAGTGAACTTCCCACACTATGAGATAAAAACCAAGGTTAGTTAAACCAACATCAAAACGCTACCTCTAGGCATATCGTCCATTAACCTCCATCACACACCTTCAAACTCCAAGCCTTTGATAAAAATCAAAGGTTTCAGTGTCAAAGAGAAGACATAATATAATGCTCCCAATGGCTGAAACATGTAGATAGGATAAAACGTCAAGTAAATCTACTTATGTATTGGGCCAAATGAATGAAATAAATGCTAGTCATCTGACCTACTGCTTTTTTACATGGAAAAGTATTGGGTTGGCCAAAAAGTGTGTTCAGGTTTTTCCATATCAATTTATGGCAAAACTCAAAAGTTTTGACTAACCCAATGTGACAATGGGATAATTCTGAAAAGATTTTTTGCAAATTGTTTTTTTATTTTCAATTCCTATGTCATTAATATTTGAAGGTTTTATTATTGGAAAGGGAGAGAGGGAAGACCATAAAAACAGTATACAAATGGAGTTCTAAGAGGCAGAGTCCAATTTTGGCTCATGCCAAGACTCTGCTCTGTATCACAGAAATAGCAACTAGCTTTCAGCAAGCCAAAACCTGGAAAGGCTTCAAGAATCTGGATCCAGTTTCAGATGGAGGACTTTTAAGAAGCCAACTTGGGACTGGGGGCTCCTCAAGCTCTAAACATTAAGGGAACTTTGAGTGCCAACAGACACCTGGGAACCAAGGACTGGCCAGGACTCCTCAGGAAGGTATCTGCAGCATGAAGGTAAAAAAAGTAGTCTGTGAGCAAGGGTTCTGTGATTCTGGGTTAGGTAGGCTTAGAGAGGCAGTACAGAAAGCACCCAGAGTGTAGTATAAAAGTGCAGGGCACATGTTTGCAAGCTGGCATTTTCATTCCGACAGTTACCACAATTAAACACGCTGCAGAAAAAAAGGTGACCTTCCTCCGGAAAAGAATGTGTTCTGGGTGAGTCCCTGTGTAAAGTATGTTCATGCTGTTTCACTAAAACAAAGTAAAACAGAAGAGCCTAATAGAGCCATTGCAGACTGCCCAAATCTAGATACTTATGTATTTATATATTTTCCAGTTAGAATACAAACCTCTAGTCAAGATGAACTGAAATACACGACAAGCCACTAGTGTGTTCTGCTTAACAGTAAAGGCTGGCATTTCAAAATAGGCTGTTGAGAAGAGCTTTGAAAGTTTATAATTCTAACTACCACTGGGTTAGCAACAACAGAATGTGATGCATACCCTACTCATTCCCCCCTCCCCGCCCCCCCCAACCCACATAGCCATACCTAGAAGAGGGAAAGTTTCTATTTGCTTCTTATATACAATCTTAAAAACTATTTATCTTCCCCACGAATTAATAATGTGAAACTTTAGCTTCGAAGTTACAATACTGGTATAACGTTTGCTCTTCTACACTTTTAATCAAGCATTAATACCAACTTTTCCTGAGACAGAATTTAAAACTATAATCCACCCTGACCTGTGGTGATAAAATGAAACATTTCTGTTCAGCCAAAACATCTCCACTAAAATCAGAAGACAAAAAAAGGCAAGAGCCTATATCTTTTGTTCTTGCTAAAAGAAAAAAAAAAAGGTATAATAATTGAGGAACATACAGACTGGCAAATATTAAAAATAACAACCTGCATTTTGCATGGGAAAAGTGCATTCTGACATACTGGATATGACAATGTAAACTGGTTATTATTTTTATGTAGAACAATTTGTCAACATGAATCACAAGTTTAAAATTATGCCAACTTTTTGACTCATCAATTCTATTTCTAAAAATTATCCTAAAAAATAAGCACATAAAGATAAATATATATGGATAATCACTACAGTTTTATGTATATTAAACACGTTGAAGAATGTAAATGTTAAATAAAAAAGGAGTTAATTATTATGCTTCTGCTGCTGCTGCTAAGTCGCTTCAGTCGTGTCCAACTCTGTGCAACCCCATAGATGGCAGCCTACCAGGCTCCTCCATCCATGGGATTCTCTAGGCAAGAACACTGGAGTGGGCTGCCATTTCTTTCTCCAATGCATGAAAGTGAAAAGTGAAAGTGAAGTCGCTCAGTCACATCCAACTCTTCGAGACCCCATGGACTGCAGCCTACCAGGCTCCTCTGTCCATGCGAGTTTCCAGGCAAGAGTGCTGGAGTGGACTGCCACTGCATTCTCTATTAATTATTATAAATCTATACAATTCAGTCAAAAGTTCTGCTGTAGAATGACCCATATGTATCATTTATGGAACTCTGCTAACACTATACTGTATAGCTCACCCACCAAAAACTTAATGTATCTTCACAACACTTACTTTCAGCTTCATGAGCCTTCAGTAGAGACACAGGCATTGTACCTTGTCTAACATCCCAAATACTCAACATTCCATCCTGGCCGCCAGTAGCTACAACATGCTGCTGGTTGGGATGTCGATCAACACAGTGGAGTGGCACTCGGTCACCAGTCCTTTAATGGGAAATACAATGACTTCAAACAGTGGTAAAGTATAATTTATCATTGAAAAACCCATGAAACAAGTTTCATCCCAGTAACTAAATGATAATTTTGTGGCTGGAGCTACTGGCTAAACTTAAATCATGTCAAAAATCTGATTACATTAAATATGAAAGTGAAAGTGAAGTCACTCAGTCATGTCTGACTCTTTGCCACCCCACGGACTGTAACCTACAGGTTCCTCCATCCATGGGATTTCCCAGGCAAGACCTCTCGTTAAATAAACCTCGAAATACTAGAATTTTGAGGGGGAATGAAAGGCTAGAGTTATTCATTCTCTCTTCAATTTGGACACATATGGAACAAGAAAATGTGATGGTAAGATATGCAAAACATTTCCATTTCTTAGCTTTTAAAAAACATCATATATCAACTAAACAGCATACTCCTTACTTCTACTCTGTCTTATTTAATGCTTAGTTTACATGTATTTTTCAGTTTGACACATACTATTATCTAGAGAAGAGAAGGCTGTACACATAGAAAGGGGATTTCTGCTTAGAAAAAGTATCTTGGACTATTATTCTCCCAATCACATCTAGAGTATATTATTTCACTATTAACTGGATCATCTGATGAGCAAAAATAAGTTCCCCATTAAATAATATACACTTCAAAGAGAAACTATAAACTTCTGAATCAATACTACAAATATTTATTAAATGCAGCAAGGTATTATCAAGCCCATCAAATTATACAATTGACCTTGAACACCAGGGGTCCACTCACATATGAGTATTTTTCAATAGTAAATATACATTGCTACATGATCCCAGGTTAGTTGAATATGGGAAGGTGGAACCTTCGGTACAGGATTTCTGTTATATGGAGTGCTGACTATAAAGTATACATGGATTTTCGAGTGTATAGAGAGTCAGTGACTATAACCCTTATATTGTTCAAGGGTCAACTGTATTTGCTTTATCAAAGTTAATCAGAAATTACTCTCAACATGCAATTAAAACACAGTACAGTTTATAAATAAGTTGCTACAAATAAACAAATTTGCTTTACACTACTGAAATGACAAATCAAAACTTACAGTGACAATATCTGAGTGGGCTCATTTCCTTGTTGTCTAAAATCCCATATTTTCAACTGTCCAATCGAATTTACCGTAAGAATCTCAGGAGTTCGAAGGAAGGTTACAGCATGGAGTGTACTGCTATCTGCATTGTCTGTAAATTAAGCAAACCACAGTGTGTGTTAACAGGACACCACTGTGAATACCTTAAACAGCATCCCCTCAATTGACTGAAAAATTACAAGTGAAATTTTAAATAAGTCACCATTTTATTTCTATGGAAAAATATAGGAACATATGTTAAAATGGACTCTCCTTTGATAGAAAAATTATATTATTCACAGGACATCTGAACTGTTTTCCAAATAGAGGACTAAGTTTTCACATATTTCTCTATTTCCACTTAAGAGTACTACCCTCCATTTCTGAGACAGCTGTTCAAGTTTCTTTATAACCCAATTTTATCTCCCACCACTGCTTCACCCTAGACAACCTAGACAGCATACTAAAAAGCAGAGACATTATTTGCCAGCAAACGTCCACCTAGTCAAAGCTATGGTTTTTCCATTAGTCGTGTATGGATGTGAGAGTTGGACTATAAAGAAAGCTAAGTGCTGAAGAATTGATGCTTTTGAACTGTGGTGTTGGAGAAGACTCTTCAGAGTCCCTTGGACTGCAAAGAAATCAAACTAGTCCATCCTAAAGGAAATCAGTCCTGAATATTCATTGGAAGGACTGATGGTGAAGCTGAAGCTCCAATCCTTTGGCCACCTGATGTGAAGAACTGACTCATTGGAAAAGACCCTGATGCTGGGAAAGACTGAGGGCAGGAGAAGGGGAAGACAGAGGATGAGATGGTTGGATGGCATCACCAACTGAATGGACGTAAGTTTGGGTAAACTCTGGGAGTTGGTGATGGACAGGGAGGCCTGGTGTGCTACAGTCCATGGGGTTGCAAAGAGCAACTGAACTCAACTGCTTCATCCAGAACCTCCATTCTGTTGGGCCAAACACCACAGCTTCCTACAGAGCTCATTCTGACCCTATATGATTCTGCTGACTCATCTCAAAATGATTAATCTTTATCCTTATCAGCTCTCTTCTGCCATGAAGTTCTTCCTGTTTGCTTTAATGGTCGTTCTGTTTTTCCTAGTGTGTCTAAGCTTATACATCTTTATTTAGTATATAAAGACTTTTGTTTTGTGACCATCCTCCAAACTGTCACCAGGCCAGCAGTCTTTCAAAGGTAAACAAATGGTATTCCTCAGAACTAAAAATAATAATAATACAAAAAACTGATTCATGGGCTCAATCCATTGAAGTTCTAATTCAGGAGGTCTAGGGTGATGGCCTATTAAAAATCTCCTCAGGCAAGTCTGTACAAAATATGGTTGAGAACTACTACACTAGTCAGATATGACGTAGCAACTAAACCACTACCACTGCACTAAATAATCCTTCTAAAACATAATGTGGGTACATTACCCCTTTGCTCCAAAACGTTCAATGGCTCCTTAGCTGTCTACCTAAAAAAGTGTATTAGATTCTTCACAACCTGACTGCAATCTACCTTTCTTGTTTCAGCTCTCAATTCTCCTATACAAATATCTAAAGTCAGGTCAATGACTTTCTGTCATTTTCTGAATGGCCTTACCCCGCCTCCATGCTATTCCTTTTATCTGGTGTGCCACTTCTTAGTATTATTTATGGTCTAGAATCTAGATTAAATGAATTGCCCTGCCCCTCAAGTCTTTATCCGATAATTCCTTCCAACCCTCCTCCCCACAAATTTCTCTTTCTTCCAGTCAGTCCTTCATACAGGCCTTATCAACATAATATCTTGATAAAGGGATCCTGCTTTGTATATTTCTAAATACCTCAAACATTAAACCCCTGGAATTGCACATGGGAGGTGCTCAATTACTATAAGATAGACCAAAGAAAGATGATTTTTCTTACCTATAGTTCTTACAGCTTCCTTGTGATCAGCTCTGAAGAGATTTATCCGACCATCTTCTCCAACTGTGACAATTTCGGGGCTGTTGCACACAACACCTGTGCATGGTGCATTGCTACAGGAAGGACTGCCTGGACCCGTGTGGTAGTGAGCTGCTGTCCATTGCTGGCTGACTGACAGAGTCTAGGTGTCAGAAATGAGGCTATGATTAATTAAAATAAAGCTCCAAGAAATTAGCACTTTCCCCAACTAAAGTATTATTTTAAAACTTTGTTTCATACCTTTCTAGAAAAATAGTACTCTTTTCCCTTTGCATTTCAAAGTATAAGGTCTAGGAAATACTTCCATTAAAGCTCTGTATTCACCAGATTAGATTCCAAAGAAACACTGTTTAATAATATTCCAAACTTATCTCAAACTAAAAGAACAGGTAATTATGTGTTCAAAGGCAACTCTAAATTCTTAAGGGAACTGATCTACATTGAAGAGATAAATCTCTGCAGGGCTTTCCAGATGACTCTATTAAGAATAACATTTAACTAGATCTGGGTCTTATACTTACTAGGCATGCCTGTTAGTAAGATGACCTTTATTAATATCCAAATCTAAATAAGCATTCTCTTCCAGCAACTTATAACTGTTACTTCAAGTGGGGCTATTTTAAAGGACTGCCCTTATCACTATGCTCTGAAGGTCAGTACTCTTAGCCTTTGACATACAAGTAAGGCATAGAGAAAGTGTCAAGCCTTCATATAATGTGTCTTTCCTTCTAATTAAAATCTTGGTTCTGTTCACAGAAGCAAAGTAGCTGTTCCTGCTCCCTCTCATGATGTCTGAGCTAAAAAGTGCTCTTTCTTTCTTCAGAAAACCAGAGGAGGATCTTAAAAAAGAGTTACAGGAAAATTACTTGCCAGAATACCATACTGTTACACTGAACCTAAGAAAATTGAAGACTTACCCAATTTCAATGCAAGTTCACACAGAAATGGTTCTAAAATTAGTCTACTAAAAGATGGGTTATACAATGACATTTCTCCCTCCTTTTTATAGTTTTTGAGACTATAAAACTTTATTATTTGTCATTATTAAGTACAGCCTTCTTTAAGCCTTCCTAAAAATAATTAAAATGCAAACTGAGTTTTCAAACAAAAGTTCTTTACCCGGTTATTTGGATGGTGGAGGAAAATTGTCACACATCCTGTCGATGAAGCAGCTACAATTCTTTCCTGGTCAAAAAACTAAACAGAAAATTCCTGCATGTTATAAATTCATAAATATCAGCAGGGAGGAAGCCCATTTATCTAACTCAATTAGCAGTATAACAATTTTAAAATGCAAAGAACCTACAAATGCTAAGCAAATAAAATGCCAAAGTCAAAATTGCTATACAAATAAAAGTATTTTCATGAAGAATAAACAACAATAATTTTCCCCCCCAAACCTGTTCATCTACAATTGATTTAATTTTGTACAACTACCATAAAGGTTTAGGAGAGTATAATTCCCAGGGTCAGGCAGCTTTCCACAGAAGAAAATGCAGGGACTTTGAAGTCTCACAGGTCAAAATTTGAAAACTTAATACCATTCTCACCACTTATTACCCGATTTGAAACCTTGGCCAAGTTAAGTTCTCCAAGCCTTGGTAAACTTGTAAAATGAGAATTCAAAAAGCAAAAACATGTAAAGTGCCTTGCAGAGTATTTGTAATATAATCCATGCTCCAAAGATCTTAGTTTTCTCATAAGAAAGATAACAATACTTGATCCACCAGCATTCCAAGAGAATGAAATTAACTTAGGTAAACACAGCTTGGCAAGCCACTCCAGTACTCTTGCCTAGAAAATCCCATGGATGGAGGAGCCTGGTAGGCTGCAGTCCGTGGGGTCGCTAAGGGTCGGCCATGACTGAGCGACTTCACTTTCACTTTCCACTTTCACACATTGGAGAAGGAAATGGCAACCCACTCCAGTGTTCTTGCCTGGAGAATCCCAGGGACAGGGGAGCCTGGCGGGCTTCCGTCTAAGGGGTCACACAGAGTCGGACACGACTGAAGTGACTTAGCAGCAGCAGCAAACACAGCTTGGCACATTAAACAAAAATAGTCAATTAAATAAACAGGCTACGATTAACTTCACATCCCCTTCCCCAGTGCTGATTCTGCCATAGCCAGCTATATGACGTGACAAATCATAACCTACAGAGAACTCAAGTTCTTGTAAACCCGGGGTAAGACCAGACAAACTTTAAGGTCCTTTACATCTTTCAACTGTGTTACTCTCAATTTTTTAAAAGTTAGCTCTTGGATATTACAACAGACGTACTTGTAAATCCATTACATCGCCATGATGTTTGATACTACACAATAATTGATGGTCTCCTTCAAATCCTCCATCAGAATCCAGGTTTCCAAAATCTCCAATAGACCACAGTGAAACATAATTTTCCTGAAAAGCAGAAAATTTCATCTTGAGATGAAATATACGTCAAACTCCCCGAAATTGAAATGGGCACTGCCTTCAATCAACCCTGCTTTAAAAGCATCCCAGGCAAACGACATAATAATCATTAAAAACACAAGAAACGAGGCCACTGATGGCTCTCAGATATAAGGCGACCGAGCGTGAGAGGTGCATTCTGCAGACAGAACCGGGCAAGGAGCTCGGAAACAGGAGTTCGCGCGCTGGCTGCCGGGGGCGCGGCTCCTGGAAGGAAGGTGGCGGCAGGGACTCCCGGCCGGGCGCAGGGCTACCTCATTGTCCCAAGAGCCCGTGGCGAAAGTCTCCGCTGTCTGCAGGCTCCCTGGAGGTAACGGTCGCCAACGGGTCTTGCTGATTTTCTGTGACACGAACTTAGCATAAATCTCCTCCATCCTGAGAGCAACCGTGGCAGGTACGGCACGAAGTACAGCGCGCGCCACTCAGTCCCGCCCCTTCTCGCTGAGTCCTGATTGGACCCGACCTTACGAGGGACGGTGGCTGCAGAGAGCCAATTCTCCTCCGTCGGCAGTGCAGGAACGAACAATCCGGCCGCAAAGGCGAAGAAGATGCGACGCCCTTCCTCACCAAGGCGGCTCTGAACCAAGGCAAGAGCATGCCCGTCCTTGTGCTGTAGAACAGCTTCGAATCTGCAAAGTTGATATAGGAACACTGAGACAATACATTGGCCCAAAAAAAAAAAATTGCAATGTAAAGACAAACTTAAGAGCAAAAACAAAATAAAAGCAATGCAAGAGAAACGACCTAGTAGCCACACCTAAGCAGGCTTGCATTTCACTGCGCATAGAAAAGATTCAAAATCCTTAAATTCTCGTGGAAGTACGTCCATTAACGTACCAATGTATTATTAAAAACCTCTCCCTCCCTGTCCCCCCCAGGCAAGTCCTTTTCTTCAATGCTAACACACACTATCAGAAACTGGAGTTGTAATTCTGAAGACCCTCAGTTCCAATTTTGAGTTCCAAACTAATTTATTTCCAATATGAAGTAAAGAATGCCGCTTCGGTTATTATCGCAGAATCCCACGAAATAGTTACCATATATTTCGGATTGGAAATATAATATATGTACTTACATAGACACATTTGCCAAGGTCTGGTTAGAACTAAAATTTGAGCATTTTTGCTGACGCAGTAGCATCAATGTCTACATA
This sequence comes from Moschus berezovskii, assembly GCF_049115385.1. Taxonomy (NCBI): domain Eukaryota; kingdom Metazoa; phylum Chordata; class Mammalia; order Artiodactyla; family Moschidae; genus Moschus; species Moschus berezovskii. The sequence goes on from NC_142469.1 coordinate 94,092,188, forward strand.
GCTTTGTTTCTTTCCTTAAAAGTTTACTGGGACTAAATGATGACTGGATCCTTCCAGTCTCAGTTCTGATTAGGAGTCAGCAAGTTGGATTCTACTGGCAATGTTCCTTGTCAGTTTCCCACTCACTGTCTTGCATAGCTCATAGCAGCAAAGCCAGGGTCCACTCTAATGGTGGAATTTGTGAGGCTTAACTAGCTGAAAACGCACACTTGTGTCAGGAGAAAAACAGTCGCCATAGGCTACTGTAGTATTTTTAAGTAAGTGCATTTTCCTAAGGAGCAAAGCATTCTCGGTGCTCCACCCTCCAACCCGTGTCTCAGTATTCTTCCACTCTCTGAATTTGTGCTTTAGAGCTGAGAACAAACCAGGGCCCCAAAATCTCTACTAACCAGACACTAAATGTTCTTGTTAGCTAGAGCCTGGAGTACTCGGGTTAGAGAGGACGTTTGGCCTCCGTATAAGATAATCAGGCTCCACCATAGGGAGCTCTGACTCTGCTGCTGCTGCTGCTGCTAAGTCACTTCAGTCGTGTCCGACTCTGTGTTACCCCATAGACGGAAGCCCACCAGGTTCCCCCGTCCCTGGGATTCTCCAGGCAAGAACACTGGAGTGGGTTGCCATTTCCTTCTCCAATGTGTTAAAGTGAAAAGTGAAAGTGAAGTCGCTCAGTCGTGTCCGACCCTTAGCGACCCCACGGAATGCAGGCTACCAGGCTCCTCCATCCATGGGATTTTCCAGGCAAGAGTACTAGAATGGCTTGCCGCCTAGCCGACCTAAATATATTAGTCATTCATTGGGTTGGGTGAAGGCAGGAAGGAGGAAGCCCACCGTTTAACAATCAGGACAGCTATAGGAGCAGACCCGCCACTCACAACAGCTGACCCAGCGGCGACTGCAGGGCCACCGGCAGCCTCGGAACCAGACCCGCCCTGCCATCCCGCCACCGCTCTCGGCGACCAGAGCCGCAGCGAGGCACGCGGCCGACAGCGCTGGGGGCCCACCCTGCCTGACCGCAGGGCAAACCCAAGCAAGGAGGCGCTGCGCAGCCCGAGGCCTCAGAAAGGCCACGCAGTGGCGGCGGTGGCGCTGACTCAGCGAAGCCCAGCCGCCAGTCTCGGGCAGCCGCAGCGGCCCCTCGCGCGGGCGGCGGGGCGCGAGGCTACCCCCGCCTCCGGCCCCACCCGGCCGCGCCCGAGGCCGCGCGGCGTCACAGAGCGCATGCGTGCCGCGGGGGATGCCGGGAGCGCGCAGTGGCGGCAGCGGCGGCGACGGCAGTAACAGCGGCGGCTCCGGCGGGGACGAGAACGGGGCGGTGACCGTGTGGGAGGTGGTCTCACTCTTGGGGAAGCTGCTGGGCACCGTCGCCGCGCTGAAGGTGGTTCTGTACCTGCTCCGGGTGTGCTTAGCGATGGCCTGGAAATCCGGCGGCGCCAGCCACTCGGAGCTAATCCACAACCTCCGCAGTAAGTGCCACCCCCGCCGGGTGTGGGGCAACCGGGGAAGGCCAGGCCTGGTCCGGGTCCCCTGGGGCCGCCCGGGACGTTCTGTCTACTCCCCGTGCCTGCCGGAGGGCTTCGGCGCACGGTTGCACCCGCGGTCCCGAGCAGCGAGCGCTGGCGATTGCCTCCCCCGGGACCTGTCACTCATCGGCGATGTGGACTGGAATCAGAGAACGAGCCCGGGTTGCTGCTCGTGGGGCGGAGGCAGGCATCTCCCCGCGGGCCGCGGGGACGGGGCTGGGGGCGCACAGGTCGTGGGGCTGTCACTCGAGTCCGTCGCCTCCCGGTTCAGGTCCAGCGGGCGAGGGGCGCGCCCTGGGGTGGAGGGGCGGAGTGGGATATTGGCTAGGCCTCCGAGAGGCTGGAGCTGGGAGGACTCCGCCCTCGACCCCCGCGTCCTCACACCTACTCCTCCTGTCCTAAATCGATCTAGCTGCAAGCTTTCTCGCCTGTTCTGCCTCCCCGCCCCAACCCCCGCCCTCCGTTTTTTCCCCTGGCGGGAGATGCCACCGTCTGATACTGGCGAGGGGAGGGAGAGGAAGATGAGAGTTGCTGTCACTGCAGATGCTGGGAGAAATTTCTGGGACGGCTGTCCAGTGGAGAGCTTCGTAGGGAGCGGAGGGAGAAAGGAGGAAGGATGCTCTCCTTGAGAGACTTGTGTTTCAGGAGCCTTCGGAGGTCCTGGGGGTCCAGCGAACGATTGTCTCCTGCGGCACGTTTTCACTTTTATCAGGATCCTCGTATGCTTTAAAAGCTGTGTATGGAAGTTTTCTTTAGACCGTTCTTTTTAGTTATTGTATTCCTTGCTCTGATGATAATTTTAGGGTGGGATGAGTGCTGTGTCACTTTCTTTTTTTAAATTGAACTATAGTGTCGCCGTCTGGTCGGGAGACCAGAACCGCACTCTATAGTACTCTCTGGTCAGAATTTATAGCACTCTTCTTTGCCACTGACTTTGCAAATAATCACAACCCTGCCACGTGGAATTTTTTTAATTGTTATAGGTTGTTTAGCTTTTCGCGTGTCATGTTTCCGAATTCGATTTGTAACCTCCTTGAGGGCCGGGACTTTTTTTTAGTATCTTTGAATCCCCTCATCTTAATAATCATTACTTAAAAAAAAAATGCCAGTTAAGTAGATATTATATGCTTGGATCTATGCTAGGAATACCAAGATTAGTGAGAGAAATAAGTAACATTGGCTGGCACATGGTTAGTACTTAATGTTAGTCATTTGTTTCTTGTTTTTTTACTTGATTGGAAATGGAAATTTATGTGCAGTGTCAGTGTTAAGGGTGATTGAGGTTCGCATAGACCAGAAGTTCAATATGTTGTTAATATTTTAATAAAACTTCTTAAAATTATCTAGTGCCTACACACCCGAAACATTCTGTACTTGAATGTGATTAAGTATTTTTCCACCGTCAGGTTATCTCAGTAAACACTTGGCTGTGGCAGAAATTTGTAATCAATCAGCTCTTGAAGACTCTTCTTTTTGGGCCAAATTTGTAGTAAGCCAAAACTAGACCTTTTCCCAGTGGTTTTGTAGTCATTTTAATGTATTGCATTAAATGTATTCTTAGCTGAAATTTCTAAGGATGTTTTCCTATTAGAAAATTTAATGAGAAATATGTAACATACATGGATGTTGATACTTAGTTTTATACTAGTTCTGTGATTAGTAAGAGGAAATAGTGTAGGCAGATTGTTTAGCCTTTTTCATAATGCTTTTGAAACTTTAGTTTCAACTTCTTGCTGAATTATTTTGAGCCAATAGATTTCATATTTGTTTAATAGTTCACTAATAACACTAATATTTGCTCACATAAAAATTTCAGTTGGCACACAATGAAAATTTCTCACTCTTTCTTGGTAATTGCACCACTGTGTATTCTTCCTCACTTAAGGGCTTCTAACTGAATCTGTAGAAAAAGATTAAAATGTAATAATGCTGATACTGAAGTGAATATGGATCTGCAAATTGGAAGAGGAAGCAAATTACAGTTTTAATTTTTTTTAATCAAATAAGGTCCATGATTGGTTTCATTTTAATATTTTATATTAATTTTATTAAACCTACTGAGATTTTTCTTCTACAAGACATGATAGAAATATGATTTCACAATTAATATTTATAGATTATTTTAGATTGTAATGATGCATTCATAATATCTCCTAGCTTATATTTATATTGATAACTGCTCTTAAGTGACTGCCAACCGTGGTCTAAAACTTGAGCATGTCTCAAAATCTGCTGGATCTTCCGGAGAGCTCGTTAAAACAAATCAAGACCGATTGCTGGGGCTCAAGAATTCACCTTTCCAGCAAGTTCCTAAGTAATACGCTGTTGCTGGTCTGGGAGCTGCACTTTGAGAGCCACTGACAGAGCTGAAAGTGACAAGACTGAACCCTCCAGTGTTTCCGTTGAGTCCTTTTTATACTTTGAAGTAAAAGTTTAGGAAAAAAATCTATAGCATACCTGCCCAGCAGAGCTGCCTGTCGTCTCAGTATCCGCCTTTCAGTACGGTAGCCACGAGCTACACGGGGCATTGATCTTTTGAAATGTGGTGAGTACAGCTGAGGAACTGGATTTTGTGTTATTTAATTTAAGTTAACTTTGATGCCACGTGTTGGCCATCACAGGTCTTTAGAAATGGAAAATAGACATTTTACGGCTATAGACTGATAACGTGCTCATGAAATGTTAATTCAAAGCAACTGAGAGCCTGTTTAATCCAGGGAATGTGACCATTAATGTTTACATTAGAGTTTATTTTCTACTTTTATGGGATAATTTTATGCCGTGGTGGAAGGAAAACAAGGGGGCAGGAGTGGATGAGCTTGAGAAGGGCTGTCTGCTAGAGCAGGGATGTCCAAACCAAAGTGTTTGTGAAAGATTGACTCGACTTCAAATACTGTATTGGTCACTTAAAACAATGCTAATAATTGTTCTTTTACATATTTTTGTTGTTGTTAAAGAAATTCAGTCCACTACCCTAACACATCAGTTATTTCTAACTATATTTCCTTTGCAACCTTGAGTATGTCATTTGCATGTATAATGTATGTATAATTTGTGGAAACAGTCGACTGACATTTGACTATCTTCTATGTGCCAGACACTGGGGATTCAGCAATGAGAAGCAAACATCTATTCTCTCTTGAAGCTTAACTTCTTGTGGGAGCAGACAAATAAATATATGTCACATGATAAGTGGCAAAGTAGGGAAAGAGAATAGGGAGTATGGGGTGGTAGGTTAGCAGTTGTAGGGGAGAAGGCCTAAGGTGTCATTTGAGTAAAGATTTGATGAAGAAGAAGAAATTCAAGCCATGCAGATAGAGCTGGGGGACAGGCATACTAGACAGAGAAAATAGAATGTGCTAGATTTGGATTTGGGGTATAGGAGAAAGACTGGAGTCAAGGATATGACACAAGGTTTTAGACCTGGGCAATGGGAACGATTTACCATTTTCTGAGTTGGAAATAATAAGTGAGTGAGCCGCAGGGATTTGGGGGTGGGGTGTGCTAGGAAGTGTGGGAGAGCAGGAGTTTATTTGGGGAAATGTTTGTTTTGAGTTGCTTAATAAAGCATTAAAGTAAAGACCCTTAGTAGGCATTTAAATTTTTAAGAATTTTTAGTTTTTGTATCCTTCTTTATTTCTACAAATAAACTGAAATCATTTTCTTATTCTATTTGGAGCGTCAGTTCTTATCCACTAACAGCATAACTAGTGGAAAAGAGAATATTAGTTTTATCATGTGCATTTATGGGCTAAATGTAACATGTAAAACAATCCTAAGTGACTTTTTTTTTAGAAATTTGGGCCTCACTTAGAATCCAAAAAATACTTCCTCATTTTAACTTATGTCAGTCTTATGGTTACATCCTGGTAAGTAAACTTACAGTGTATTGACTAAAATTTAATAGAAAAACTTTTGAGGAAGAATTTTAATATTAGTGTGTCTACTTAAATTTAACTAAAATTAAAAATTCAGCTCCTCAGTCATACCAACCACATTTCAAGAGCCCAGTAGCCATATGAGGTTAGTGGCTAGACTGCCGAACAGTGCAGATGTAGAACATTTCTATCATCGTAAGAAGTTCTTTGGAGCAGCACTCGATCTAGATGATAGGTTATATTACATTCTGTTCAATGTGATCTTAGTTCTATTGTGCTGTTCCGCATATTTTTATTAGTACTGCACTGAGTTAAGACCAACATGCTTTCAGTGTAGCAGTGAAATACCGGAGATTTCAGACAAGGGTGGTCAAGAGGACAAGCGCACCAGCTTCTTGCATGATGGTTTGATGGAATGGAGGTGGTTTGGTTTAGCAGTGAGAACGCTAAAGAGAGCAGGAGTGTTTATTTTGAAATTAATTTTTATCGGAGTAGCTTTACAATGTTGTGTTAATTTGCTGCTGGGCAGCAGAGTGAATAGTTGTATGTATATCCCCTCTTTTTTCGATTTCCTTCCCATTTAGGTCACCATAGAGCATTGATTAAAGTTCCCTGTGCTATACAATTGATTCTTGTTTGTTACCTGTTTTATACGTAGCAGTGTGTATATGTCAATCGCAGTCTCCCAGCTCATCCCCTGCTCCCTAGTAGTGTTTACATATTTGAAGGAAATCATGTAGTAAAGGGTCAAACCAGGACAGATGGGAGGCAGATTTTGACTCATTATAAGGAAGTATTCACAAAGCAATCCTAACAAAGAATTGGCTTTGAAAAACTGTTTTCTGTCACTGGATATGTTGAAGCAAAGAATGATCGACCGTTTCATTGTAAGTGATATTGTGAAAGAGATTTGTCCTCGGCTTTCACTATATAGTAGACCTCTGAGGACCCTTCCAAATCCAAGATTCCTTAATTTTAATCACTTCAAGGTTTGCATGAAATCACGTGTGGGGAATGTATGTGTGTGTGTGTTATAGGAGAGAACCAGAGAAGTTAACATTTGGTTCACTATATTTGAGAGTTTTGCATGATATTTTACTTTGTCAGAAATGTACGGAGTCCAAGGAACGTACTCTTTTGAGAAGTAGTGTCAGAACAGATAACTGTGTATCTATTAAGAGTGATAATGGTTTAGAGAAAGATGTATTTTTAATAATCTCTGATATTTAGGTGATATGCTTTATCATAACTTGGTATCACTTAAAATTTTTCTTTGATTATGGTTTATTATATAATTTAAATAATATAGTTTAAAATTAATCCCTTTCAGACTTTCTGTACGGAGAATATCTCAGGTTCTGCTTATGTCCTTTCAATGCCTAATCGTTCTAGATGGGAAGTAAAAGGGAACCATTTTGTTGATTTCTTACTGTTCTCCCTGGCATTTTGTTAGTGGGGATTAAATACAGAGTAGTTGATTAACAAATGCTCAAGTCATAGAACTAATGCAATAATGTAATAGTTCTTTTTTTTGAGATTTAACTCTGTAACGAGTTACAGAAACTTAGTTTCTGTATGACTTGAAATCCATCTGTAGCCTGTTTGCTTATCTGTGTTTTCAGTGCTTCATACCCGCACCGGATCTGTCTTTTTTTTCCATCTCTGCCAGGATTGCTTCCAGTCTTTTGTTCTCCAGATCAGAAATCTTGTAATAGTTATTGATTCTTTCAGATTGTCCTGAGATTAACTCAGTAGTTATTACAGATGCCTTTCACGGTCAATATTTTCATTGATTGTACCCTAGCCTTGGCTCTTAGTTCTTATTTGGAGTGTTGTGCCTCCAAGTGTCTGATTGGTCATCACACTCTGAATTTCTGACCCCTCGGGTTCATGCTACACCTTACACTGATTGTCTTAGTATACTGCTCTCTGTTTTGTCACTGTTCTGCCAAGATTTCTGTTGCTTACTGTACCAGTTGGAAATGCTTCTTGGTTAGCTTTCAGGCCTTTTAGGGGTCTTCTACAACCTGTTCCCGTGCTCCCACTCCAATCCTGTTGTTCACACTGATCTCATTTTACACATACAAAGTTTGTCTCCTGTAACAATCCAAGTGTAAACAAGCAATTCAGAGTTAATATGATAGTTCTATGGTCTTGGAGACCTGGGCTCCTTTTTTCTCCTTGTGATCGCTTAAGTCTTTCCCTTGTCTACAAAGCTGAAGTTAATTTACCCCCATCATTTACATATTCCAGCTGGTGGGAAGAAAAGTGGGAAAAGGAGAAAACCCACATTCCTTTTAAGGGCATACATAATTTCTTCCTGTGTTCTCATTGGCAAGAACTTAATTGTAAGGCTACATTTAACTGCAGAGAGGCTAGATGATGCCCCCAATTCTACCACTGTGAAAGAAACAGAGACCCTGCCACATTTTACATCTTACTCCCTGGAGCCTCTAGTGAACACTTTTAATTGTGTTTTTGGATCTTCTGGTGATTGTCTTCATGTCTCTAAATAACATGCTTGAACTGCTATTTCTTTATCAACTTTAGACATCATCTGCTGACTTCCTGCCAAGATGGATGAGTATATACCCTTTTAACTTACTCCCTTCCCCACATACAGTTATATTTCAATTTCTGCTTCCTCTTTTGTGGTTACCTTTGTAACTTTGAGTAATATACTTTAACCTCAATTTTTTGTTCTATAATTTATAAGCTGACACTATACTTTAACCCTTCCACTTTGTAAGAAAGGGTACTTACGTTTCAGATTACTGGTGGCGATTTTACATTGTCAAAATTGATAACATTGCATTTGGTTCTGAGCAGTAAATCGTCTGCACTCTTAATTTTTAAGTGTTGAAAGTTAATAACCATCATCACAGACGCTAAAGACTGGGTCAGTACTTCTCTGAGCACGTTGTGCGCTGTGAGTTTATTCTCTGCTCTTTGTTCCTAGTATCACAGGCCCCTCTGCTGTTGACGAGGAACAGTCAAATGTTTTTCCTTTTTTTTGCTGTACGGCTAGTGGAATCTTGGTTTCCTGACCGGAGACTGAGAGTGATGAAAGTGCTGAGTCCTAACCACTGAACTTCCAGGGAATTTGTTTTTCCTTCGTTTACACCTTTATCAGTTTTTTGAAATCATGCCACAGTTTACAGTTCTTACATAAATTATGACTCTTGTATAGGGTTTTTGTCCTTTTCCTGGAATTTATTTCCATTTTCACCCTTCCCTATTCCTCAAGTTGAGAAGAGAAACAAATACCTTCTTAACATGGGTCTAATTTTTTCAAGTTTTTTTTTTTTTTTTTGGTTTATAGCTTGGATTCTGTTGCATTCTCCTTTCTGGATTCTGCTAACTTCTTATTTGGATCAGCATTAACCATTGTTATAATTATTTAATTAGGGCCCTTGATCCTTAGGGTGCAGGAAAATTGAGCATGAGTGGTTCTAAAACTGTTCACTAATTCAGAAAACCTAATAGTAATTGCATGTTTACTTATAATTAGGCTGTACAAATGAAGTGAAACATTACTTTGCTGTTTGCTAGAAATATTGCAGGGCACTGGCAGTTGTGTATGTCAGATTGTCAAAAATGGGAAAATGATTTAATAGCTTAGTAACCGTAGCTTGCTTTAGGCATCTTTCAAAATATGGAATCCTGGGAAAAATCAAATAATAACCTTGTAGTGAAAATTTTGGAAATCACCTAATTATAGTCTAAGAAGTCTTTATGTTGAGCTTTATGCATTCAGCTTCTTAATAAATGACTGGTGACATACTTTTAAAACCTGTTAGTTTTTTGGTGTGTGTGTGAATTCTGTATCCCTCTATAGATTAAGAAACCTACCAAAGAAACTCAGGTAAGTTTGATAGATGTATGTTTTCTAGCTTAAGGGAAGAAATCTCTTTAATGTACTTGATTTTTAGAATGTGCTGGTAGCAATGTGTTTGATTTTATATATCACAAATGTTCATTTAGAGAAGAATGTGTGAATATATGGTAATTGGAAGTGTTGAGTAAGGCTGCTTAACCTGAGAAACAGAAAAACGTGAAATGATCATGATTTGTTTAAATATGTAAAAAGTGTTGGTTGGATAGAAAATTCAGTATATTCTGGGTAACTTTAGAGAGTAGCACTAAGGGTTTATGTGAGTGAGTTATAAAGAGGGAGATTTCCTCTTAATATAGGGAAGTATTCTGATAATTGGGCTTCCCTTGTGGCTCAGCTGGTAAAGAATCTGCCTGCAATGTGGGAGACCTAGGTTTGATCCCTGGGTTGAGAAGATCCCCTGAAGTAGGGAAAGGCTACCCACTCACTCCAGTATTCTGGCCTGGAGAATTCCATGGACTGTATAGTCTATGAGGTTGCAGAGTTGGGCACGACTGAGCAACTTTCACAGTTCACACAATTCTAATAATGTAGTCTAAATGTGAAATGGCTGTTTCACATTGTGCAGCTCTTCAAGTGGAGATCATGGTACCAATTTATGAAGAAGTTAGATTTGATGACCCTTCTGACCTTGAGAGTCTGTGAATTCGTGTAAGTCACTAAGCTATTTGTATATGTTAGTAGCAGTACAGTGAAGTGGTCAACAGGAATCTGACATCGTAACTTCAATGGCCCTACCCCTCATTTGCTCTGGGATCTGGAACAACTTAGTCTTTCTGTGCTCAGTCTTATTATCTGTAAGATGGAGTAATAATGGTGCTTACTTTATAGGATTGTAGAGATAACATAAGATTGCTTCATAGTTCCTAAGTTCATATCTCAAAAGAGATAGAGTGTGTAATGTGCTTAGGGCTTTGTCTGGCATGTGGTAAATATTCAGTAAATGATATTGTTATTACTCTGCTTTTAAAACTTTTTAAGAAATGCTTTAACTGTTTTAGTAGCCTTTACAGGTAGCTTGCCTGAGCTTATTTATGTAGAAACAGTACTTTCTGTTTGGGTTAATGAACCCAAATTTGTAATATTTTTAGTTGGAAAACGATTCGTATCTTTACCAGTCTTTGACTATTTAAGTGTTTCTCTTGTTGGTATGCCTTATTTGCTAGTTTTTAAAACATTCTTTTGTTATTTGGACAGTGTTTATTTATACATTTTATAGTGTCCTTAAGCCACCTTTTCTTACACTTAGTATTTCTTATATTAGTATTTCTTTCTAATACTGTCTGGTCAGTCAGTATTAAGTGGTATCCTTTGATTCCTCAAAACAGTCAATGATCTAATTCTGCTTTTCCCATTGTTTTTAGTTGCATTGTTTCTACTTTGTCAGAACATATAACATTAAAGCATTATTATTCCACTAGTGTCTTTTTTAAAAATAATTTATCGCTGCACTAGGTCTTCGTTGTTTTGTGAGGGCTTTTCCTAGTTGCAGTGAGTGGGCGCTGCTGTTCGTTGCAGTGCATGGGTTTCTCATTGCAGCAGCTTCTCTTTGTTTTCTTTAAAACAGGTTTTGGTCTTTTTTAAAAATTTTATTTATTTATTTTTGGCTGTGCTGGGTCTTCGTTGCTGCGCAGGCTTTTCTCTAGTTGCGGTGGGCAGGGGCTACTCACTAGTTGCAGTACGCAGGCTTCTCGTTGCAGCGGCTTCCCTTGTGGAGTATGGGCTCTATGGCATGCGCGCTTCAGTCCTTGCAGCACGTGGACTCAGGAGTTGCAGTTCCTGGGCTCTAGAGTCACGGGCTCAGCAGCTGTGGCCCATGAGCTTAGTCGCTCTGTGGCATGTGTATTCTTCCTGGAACAGGGATCAAACCCATGTCCCCTGCATTGGCAGGTGACTCCCATCCACTGTACCACCAGGGAGGTCCTCCACTAGTGTCTTTACCCTTTTAGTCTTTTTTTTTTTTTAAAGGTAAAACCAGATTTTATTTAGTAACAGTTGCAATAGGGGAAGAGAGCCATCAGTATAAAACTGGTCTTAGTTATCAACACAGTGTGAGTGAGTGGGGATTTATAGTCTAGGAGCAGGGTGGGGATCAGTGGGTGGAAAATTACATCCGGAGTAATGGGTGTTCTGGCAAAACCAATTTGACAGGATCCTCTGGAGGCAGGCCAATCCGCCCAGTTTTAACCTTTGCTCTGCAATTGGACGTAGGCCCTTTTCTGAGGTGTCCCTGGTAATTGCTTCATTAGATGAAGCACATCTTCTAGATTTCTTAGGAAGGACATGTGTGTTTAGCATTCCCTGAGTTCTTGCACATTTAAGATGTTTTTCCTATAACCTTGATAATTTGAAGAACAGTTTTGGCCGTAATTTTTAAGTCAGCTTTATTGAGATATAATTTATGGAAAAATTCACCAATTTTAAGACCATGATTTGAAAATTTTGACAAATACAGTTGTATAACCCCCACCCTAATGATATAAAACAGGAGTGAGCAAACTACAGCTCACAGGCCAAATCTGGCCTGCTGCCTGTTTTTAGAAATAAAGTTTTATTTGAGTACAGCCACACGACTCTTGAGAGTCCCTTGTACTGCAAGGAGATCCAACCAGTCCATTCTAAAGGAGATCAATCCTGGGTGTTCATTGGAAGGACTGATGCTAAAGCTGAAACTGCAATACTTTGGCCACCTCGTGCGACGAGTTGACTCACTGGAAAAGACTCTGATGCTGGGAAAGGTTGGGGGCGGGAGGAGAAGGGGACGACAGAGAATGAGATGGCTGGATGGCATCACCGACTCTGTGGACATGAGTTTGAGTGAACTCCGGGAGTTGGTGATGGACAGGGAGGCCTGACGTGCTGTGACTCATGGGGTCGCGGAGAGTCGGACACGATTGAGCGACTGAACTGAACACCCATTCATTTATGTCTGCTGTATAGCTGTTCTTGCACTTTAGTGGCAGAGTCAGGTAGTTGCAGCAGAGACTTTTATGGCCTTCAAAGCCTAAAATATTTACTGTTTGGATCTTAACAGAAGTTTGCTGCTCTCTGATACAGACCATTTCTCTCACCTGCAAAATTTTCTCATGCCCTTTTGCAGTTCATCTCCTCCTTTCACCCCCCAACCCCTAGCAACTCCAAATCAGTTCAGCCTCTATGGTTTTGACTTTTCTGGAATTCACTATATTAATAGATGGAATCACATAGGGTAGAATCTCCTTGCCTGACTTCTTTCAGTGAGGTTAGTGCTCTTAAGATTTGTTCATGTTGTTGAGTACATTTACAGTTTCCTCCTTTTTAGTTATTAACTTGCACTTCCTTTCCTTGAATTTCTTCAGTGCTACTGCTTCATTCTTGCTTTGCTTTGAATGTTGCTCTTAAGAAAGCTAATGGTTGCCTTTTTTTTTTTTTTAACTCTTACTAGGTAATTTGATTTTTTTTTTTGCCTTGAGAGTTGAAATTTTTTTTTCTTGTTTTAAAGTCTGATAGTATTTTCTTTTCTTCCCTCTTTTTTTTTTTTTTCCTGGCTGTGCCACGTGGCTTGTGGGATCTTAGTTCCCAGACCAGGGGTTGAACCCAGATGCCCTGCAGTGAAAACACTTGAGTCCTAACCACTTGGCTGCCAGGGAATTCCCTGATAATTGTATTAGTTGATGTCTTGGATGTTGATGTTTCTGGTAATATTTACTTTGTGTTAAGTTTTCTTAGAATATAGGATTGGTATGTTTAATCAGCTGAAATATTTTGTTTGCATGTTGTCTTCTTTTTACAGTAGCTTTGACTGGAGTTAGTTTTTCTCTTTCCTGTTTTTAGGCATTTTATGCACACAGTTCAAGAGCACTTGCGGTTTCTTTAGTGCATAATGATATTGGTAATAATGGTGAGAAAGGGGGAGGAGTCGGTGTACCTTGCTGCTCTTCTGTTTCTGTAGGATCCTTCACTTTCTTCCTTCTGTCCCTTCACGGCTGTGTCATGAGGTGTCATCCTTTCCCTGCCTATATGTGGTTCTCTCTCGGAGGCAGTGCTTCTATTATGGTTGCCACTTCTGGCCCCACTATATTTTAAAAATAATTCTCTAATTTAGATGATATTGGTGATTTTTAGTATATTTACAGGTATGTGCAACCATTACCATGGTCAATTTAATATTTTCATCACCTCAAAAAGATACCCTGTTTTGCCCTCCTATTCTCCTAACCACAAGCAACCACTGAGTGAGTGACGTCGCTCAATCGTGTCTGACTCTTTGCAACCCCATGGACTGTAGCCCACCAGGCTCCTCCATCCATGGGATTTTCCAGGCAAGAGAACTGCAGTGGGTTGCTATTTCCTTCTCCAGGGGATCTTCCCGACCCAGGGATCGAACCCGGATCTCCTGCATTGTAGACAGATGCTTTACCGTCTGAGCCAGCAGGGAAGCAACCACTAGTGTACTTTCTTTCTCTATAGATTTGCCTGTTCTGGACATTTCTTTAAATAGAATCATACAGTATGCCATCTTTGTGCCTGAGTTCTTTCACTTCTATAATGTTTTCAAGAATCATTTATGTCATATGGTCTTGCCTTCCTTTTTGAAAAACTTATTTCTCTTGGTCCCTGTAACACTATGTTCGCTTGATTTTCTTCTGCCTCTGTGGCTGCTCCTCAGCACAGTCTTTGAAGGCTCCAGTCCCTTTGCGTTTCTCTTAAATGGACACTTGTTTTTCTTCTTTGTGTAGTTTTTCCTCTGGCCACTTTCCTTCACTTTCATTGCTTCGGTTGCCATCTGTACAACTAGTCATTTATATCTGTAATCTAGATTTTTCTCCTGAGCCCCAGATCTGCTTGTCCAACTGGCTGCTATCTCTATGGGTATGGTCCATAGCTCCTCCTAAATACATAGCTTATCCTTTTTCTCCTTAGCTATGATGCTTCTCTAGGATTTCTCAGACCAGTATACGATATCAGCATCTCAAACATTATCCCCCTCCCACCTCCAAATCTAGTCAGTCACGTATACATTACCTACTAAATATAACTCAAATCCTTCTTTTCTTCGTCCTTTCATTATTAAAGACCATACTGTGGTTACCTGAGCCATCGTGACAATTTTGCTCTCTTCCAGTCTATTCTCTACAGTGTAGCCAGAGTAATTATGCTAAACTACTACATCTGATCATACCGTTCCCAACTTAAAGTATTGCCTCATTCATTTCAGAAAATGGAATCATCAAGACAGATAAAGTGTTTGAAGTAATGCTGGCTACAGACCGCTCCCACTACGCAAAGTGTAACCCTTATATGGATTCTCCACAATCAATAGGTAAGTTTTGGATTTTAGAAAATGTCACAAATTTTACTCATTTGCTCTCTAATCTAAGTAAAAATAGACCATTTTCCATTTATTACCTTGCTGCTCCATCTTAATAAAGTGTTGTTTATAAAGTGTCTTTTCTGTTTTTTTAAAGGAGATATGTAGGAATTTTGTAAACAATTTCTTAAAGCGTCCTTTAGATGAAAACTTACAGTTTCTATTTTCTTGAAGGATATATGTAAGAATTCTACAAACATTTCCTTAAAGTGTACTTTAGATGAAAGCTTAGAGTTTAAGCTGCGTGATGAATTCTCTTAGGGTCTCTAATGTTGACAAAGGTTGGTTTTTGTAGTAGCAGAAAATTCTAAAATCGTTATCGAAGGGAATGTGTAGCTAAGTTATTACTGACTTCTCTGCTTCACTTGCCCTGAGTTTTCTGGTTTGTGCTTGTTTTTAGAAAGTGCCATATTTAACTCCTTCTTCTGAAGCAGGCTTTGCTGAACTGCTGAGCCTTGGCAGTGGGCGCCTTTGAGGCTTAGGAGTGCCTCAGGATTCTGTCGGCCAGCTGCCATGCTGCCTTCTTTTGGAAGTACTTTAACGATCAGCAGAGAAGATCCTGGGGAGCTTCTGAACCCCGAAGGCACCTGCTACCACCGCTCAGTGAAAATTGCTTCAGATGCAGAAGCAGGTAAATAAGTCTTGAGAAAGCAACACTGTAAAAAAAAAAAAGCTAAAAACTAAAAAAAGATTGTTTTAATTAACATTAGGTGATAGTGTAAAGAGTAAATGGAACTACTTTATTAGTCTCTTAAGTTCCTCTGATTGCTAGTGCCAGTTTTTTTTTTAAGGTGCCAAAAATATGAAGTAAGTTAATTTGCAGTGATCTTGCATATTTTATGATATATGGAAGCTTATTTTCTTTTTATGAATCTGAAGGGAAAAACATCATAAATTTATCAAGTCAGTGAAATTCTTCCTTAACTAACTATATGGGGGAAGAAATTTTCAGAAATAGTGGGACTGTTGTACTGAGCACAGATAGCCTTTGGCATGATTATATTTTTCTAATTTTAACTGTGCATGACAGTACTCTCAAGTACAAAATGCTTTTATTTCTTGAGATCATAAATGTGAAAATAATCATTATGGAAAATAATGTACGGATGCTAGAAAAGGACTTACATGGAGCATTTCATGTGTTTTTGCAGCTGAATGTATCAGTAGTTCTCTTCTTCTTTTGCAGGGTTCCAAGCAACAATCAGTGCTCCACACATGGTAAGTTAACGTTGGTCATTTGGGTTCAAATGGATCACGTTTTTCCTCTTAAGAGTGCTTTCTTCAGTAAAAACGGTTATAAGAACATTTTAAACTTCTAATCATAATCAGTTTTATTATTTTATTTGTAATGAATTAATTATTCTTATTCTTAATACAAGATGTGGAGAAGGAACACTTTCTGGTAGAAACTGTCATTAAAGTTTTTGGTGGTTGTCATTAATATCTAATCATGTAAAAAGTGGATATAAAAAGTAGTTATTTATTTAGCAATGAGTTAATTAAGGGAAAGAATATTTTAAAAATATAATGGCCATGGGCTTGCTTGGTGGCTCAGTGGTAAAGAACCCGCCTGCCAATGCCAGAGACAAGGATTCGATCCCTGAGTTGGAAACATTTCCTGGAGAAGGAAATGGAAACCAACTCCAGTATTCTTACCTGGGAAATCCTGTGGACAGAGGCAGGCTACAGGCCAATGGGGTCGCAAAAGAGTTGAACAAGACTTAGCAACTAAACAACAAATGGCATTTCTATGTTTAACATTTTGAGCAACTGCCAAACTGTCTTCCAAAGTGGCTACATCATTTTATAGTCCCACTCACAACGTATGAGGGTTCTAATTTCTCCACTTTTTTTTGACACTTGTTATTGTATGTTTTATTTTATCCATCTTAGTAGCTATGAAGTGGTATCTCATTGTGGTTTTAATTTGCATTTCTATAATAATGATGATGAGCATCTTTTCATGTGCTATACACTATTTCTATATCTGCATTTAATGAACCTCAAAGTCATAGGTTTGAAAGTAACTGCATTTCTGGAATATTTTCCAAAGTCTTAATTACAGAAAAGTATGAAATGATGTCCTCGTAGCAATGAGCATATTTAGTATCCAGACATTGAATCCCAAATACCACTAAAAGAAATACTAGAGCTTCATGGAGAAGTGACTAAATTTCAGAAAGTGAAGAAATACTTAAAGTCTACTAGGGTATTATCAAGAGGACATGGGAGCAGATTTAAAGAGACTCCCAGAAGCCAAATTGGAGACAATTTGAGAATCAAAAAATGGTAGATAATGAAGATAATGGATTGTAACACAGTGAATTCAGAAACAAAAATCTGTGAGTCCAAAGAGACTAAAAAAAATTTAAAAAAATAGCAAGATGGAAAAGATGAAAAACAGAAGAATGTCAGTTAATAAATGTGGAACGAATAATAGAATTTTAAAAATCAGCTCTTTGTAATTATCAATGTAATTGTTGAATTAGGCAAAGATCATCAATTAATCTAAACCATTAAGAGGAAAGTTGTTGGGGAACAAAAAAAGTCCTTGTAGTCTCAAATTATTATTTGACATATTAATTACAAAGAGATAGCTATGCCCTGAAAAATAGAGTGATCTTGAAGTGACTTAGCAGCAGCAGCAGCGGTTACTACGTTTCCTGAGTTGTTCAGCTAAACAAGTCCAGTAGTGAGATGGCTCAGTGTTGTGTGCATCCTGATGTGGTGCAGTGGGAGGTGTCCTGCACGCCCTGTGTGGTGGTCTTGCTGAAGTTCTTTGGTCTAAATCTAATCATGCAGAAATTGACACACCTAGAATGTGTGCGTCGTGTGTCAGACAGGGCTTTTAAAAGGAGTCAGTGCTCTGATAGACAAAGAAAAGTGGATGGAACAGAAGAATGGGGGCGAATATTCCGGAATTGACGATTGCAAAGCATGAACTTTGAGTGGATTGAAGGGAAAAAAAGGAGATTTGGGGGACAGTTGAGGAAACTTGAGTGTTGTGTATGTTGATACTTTGTTGTTGTTCAGTTGCTAAGTCATGTCTGACTGTTGTTGAACCCACAGGCTGCAGGCTTCCCTTAAGTGTTGATACTAAACAGGTGATTTTCTTGAGTGTAGTAATGGAGATGTGGTTGGAAAGAAAAATGTCCTAATTTGCTTTTTTTGGGGCAGGTACTTGCTAACGTATTTAGTAGTATTATGATGTCCACAGCATATTTTCAGATGATTTGATAAAATAGTATGGCACAGTAGAAACAGTTGATGACTATATGAGGAGAAAAGGGTGTTATGTGTATTTCCTGTGGGTTTGAAATTTTTCATAATTATTAAAAATGAGTTTTTTAAAAACTTAAATTATAGATTTAGAGATGAGCATAGTTTATCCAAAAGAATATTAACTATAGTGACAAAAGCATGAAAAAAACTGGTAATTGTGATCGAAGACCTTGACATTTTAAATCTGAATAGGATTTTAATAGTAGTTTAGCATACTCTCCTTTAAAAAAAACAAATTTTATGCAAACCTAGTACTGAAGAAAAATTCCTGAGTTTCTTTCTGTGTTAAGTTGGGACAGTACTGCCTATAAATTAGGGATTGATACCTTAAATCCTTTCTAATCCTTTCATTTTTGGACTCAGGAAAGTCCAGCTGTTACAGGAGTTATTTTGTTTCTTTGATTACTTCAGCCAAATATGATACTTGTTATCTTATTAATGGGTTTATTAAACTTGCAGGGGATACTAATTGTTTCAAAATATCTGATAAAAGGTATAGACATTCCTAAAGAAAATTCACAAACTTTCTCTTAATTAGAGATTGCATTCTTCATGCTGAGCCTCTTGTCTAAGAACAATAGCTCTGATTAAGTAAAATGTTTCTAGTAGTTTCTTCAGTAAAAGTTAAGCCATTGTGTCTCATAGAAACCTCATTAACACTTCCTTGTTCCACTGGTTGATGTACGTAATGATAATTCAAAGATAGTATCCCACTCTATCTTTTTGAAACATCGAAGAAAGATAGAGTTAGTGAGAAATTTTTGAAACAATCTTAAACGTACAGAGTTGCAAGTATATTATTAAGAACCTTTCTTTCTTTATTCCATTTGAGCATATGTTGCCGAAAGGATGCTCCATCACTCTTGACTACTTCAGAATGTAGTATATTTCCTATAAAGGACATTCTCCTATACAACCACAATATAGCCATCATAACTAGGACATGAACATTGACCCATTAACTACCATTTAATCTTCAAACTCCTTTTACGTTTTTCCAATTGTCCCTATGATATCCTTTATAGCAATACTTTGAACATTTAATCCAGGACTCTTTTTCATAGTACTAGTGGTTTTCACTCATTAGGCAAGAAGCTCTTTGCAAAAGAATCTATATGAAAAATGGAAAAATTTAGTTTTCTATGTCTCTTTTCCCAAACACAGTAGCCACTGGTCTACATTTGCGTGTTACTCCTAAATAGGCTCTGCAGAACCTTAATTACTTTCTGGAACACAGTTTCAAAATCCTCAGGTTATATGAGGCTGCATCTATTAATAGCCTTCTCTACTTTTTGTGTTAATTATGGGAAAAGATAGCCTCAATGTCTTTTAAAGAATTTTTAATATGGAAAATTTCTAACACCACACATGCAAATAGGATAATATAATGAACCCTCATGTAGCCAGTCACCCAACTCCGTTAATTACCGACAATTTGCTAATCTTGTTTTATATAGTTATTTGTCTTTTACTGAAATATTTTAAAGCTATCCCAAACATTTTACCCCTAAATAGTATACATCTGAAGGATTAAGAGCACAACTACAATACCATATCATGCCTAACAATGTTCCTTAGTATTGTCTTATACCTAGTCCATGTTCAAACTTTACCAGCTGTTTCAAAAAATTCTTTTATAGTTGATTTGCTTAAATCAGGATCCAAACAAGAGCCTTATGTTACATCTTTTTAGTCTTTTTAAGTCTCTTTTCATTTTAATAGTCTCCCTTTTGAAAATGCCATATATTTATTGACAAAATTTGTTCATTTATCCTATAGAAGTTCCCATATTCTGAACTTTATTATATGATTCTTAGCCATATTTAACTTTATCCTTTTTTTTTCTTTTCAAGAAAATTTCCTAATGGTTCTTCTGTTCATCACATCAGGAGGTACATAAATGTTTGTACCACCCACTTTTAGTGATTGGAGTAAATAGTATTTTCAAAGTTTTTTTTTTATTAAATTGCAGTATATCCAAAAGTGGCTCAGACAGTAAAGAGTCTGCCTGCAGTGCGGGAGACCCGGATTCGATCCCAGGGTTGGGAAAATCTGGAGAAGCAAATGGCAACCCACTCCAGTATCCTTGCATGGAAAATTCCATGGATAGAGTAGCCTACAGTCCATGGGGTCGCAAAGAGTTGGACATGAGTGAGCGACTTCACCTTCACTCTTTCAGAGTGCACACATCTTAAGTGTACAGCTTGATGAGTGTCTCCCTGTCTACATATGTGTAACTGCTACCCAGGTCATTTCCGGCACTCCAGAAGGCTCCCTCAATCAGAAAGGCTTCTTTTCCTAGTCAACCTCCATCCTCTAGGTAACCAGTATTCTGGCTTTTATCAGCTAAGTTAGGGAGTTTCTATTCTGTCCTCCATTTTGAATGGTACCTGTATCTGATAATTTAAAAAAAGTTTTTTTTTTTAACTTTGGCATAATTTCAGGCTTACAGAAATATTCTAAAAATAGTACAAATAATTCCCAGATACTGTTTAACCATATTCCCCAACTGTTATCATTGTACTACATTTGGTTTATCATTTATTCTCTCTCCCTCCCCCTATTTATATGGGGGGAGGAAGATACATATGCTTTTGAACTGTGGTGTTGGAGAAGACTCTTGAGAGTCCCTTATACTGCAAGGAGATCCAACCAGTCCATTCTAAAGGAGATCAACCCTGGATGTTCATTGGAGGGACTGATGCTAAAGCTGAAACTGCAATACTTTGGCCACCTCATGCGACGAGTTGACTCACTGGAAAAGACTGTGATGCTGGGAAAGGTTGGGGGCGGGAGGAGAAGGGGACGACGGAGAATGAGATGGTTGGATGGCATCACCGACTCTGTGGACATGAGTTTGTGTGTACTCCGGGGGTTGGTGATGGACAGGGAGGCCTGGCGTGCTGTGATTCATGGGGTCGCGGAGAGTCAGACACGACTGAGCGACTGAACTGAACTGAACTGATATATACAAGAAATATATTTATATTTTTTATGAACTCTGTAGGCGTAATTTGCAAACAGAATGCTCTTTATCTTTAAAAATAGAATATTCACCTAAATAACCATACTACAGTTGTCAAAATCAGGAAATTAACATTGATACAACACTGTTAGCTAATTTACAGACCTCATTTAGATGTTATCAGTTGTTCTAGTAATGTCCTTTGTAGAAAAAGAAAGTTGCAGATCAGGAGTTTCATTCAATTGCCATGTCATTTTAATCTGGAACAGTGCCTTAGTTTTTTTCTTTTATAGTATTGAAAATGTTTATGAATACAGGCCAGTTATTTTATAGATTGCCTCTCAATTTAGGTTGGTCTGATTTTTCTTCCTGGTTAGATATGAGTTATACATTTTTGCCTGGAATATCGCAGATGTTGTGTAATGTCAGAGTGTCCCATTTTTGGTGATACTGACTTTAATCATCTGATTGAGGTAGTGTCAGTCAAGTTTCTCCACTAAGAAACTTCTAACTCCATTGTAAAGTTATTATTTTTCCCTTTTGTAATGTGTCTTGGGCAAACACTTTGAGAGTATTTGCTTATCAAGTGATAATATACTAGTTTTAGCATCCATTTGTGATTTTTTACTTAATTAGTTATTACTGAACTTGTTGCCAAATGGCAGTTTTCTAAGTTCAATATTTCATGTATATTTGGAACATTTGGGAACAGTTTCTCCCTATCCTCCATTTATGTATGTGTAGAGGGATATATTTACTTACTGTCACTGTTAATTCATGGATGTGTATTTTTATCAACCAAGATCTGAAAGTGAATGTGCTTATTGCTACTGGATCTGATGATTTTTAGTAGTGAAGATACTGGGCATTTAAGGACAGCTTTTGAGATAGCATTTATTCATTCTAACCTCATATTTTTAAAAAGTACTAAAATGTAAGTTCATAAAGAGGATGGAATAGAGACGTCTCTATTTACCAGTGACTTTATTTGATATGTAATTTATACTGTAAACATAAACATGTGTATCCTTTGGCCCCCTTCCTTCCACCTCTAGCTATTTATCCCATAGATATACTTTACAAGATTATTAAAATGATTATTATTATCTTATGGTATATTAATACCTTTTAAGATTATTTTATCTATTTGTTACAGAAGATTGAAGCTAACTTAAGTATCTCTCATTAGGCATATTTGTTCTTATAATACATTCATACAAATATACTCCTTTAAGATATATTTATAAATACATACATATTTGCTTACATATGCATAAAGTGAATATGTTTGGAAGGAGTCAGTAGAAACTGGTAACATTGGTTGCCTTTAGGGAGTGAGACTGGCAGGGGAGAGGGGTGGAATGGAGACCTTTCACTGTAAATCTTTTTGTAGCTTTTTAATTTTAAATATTCACATACTGGAGATCTAAAATTACTGAAACACTTTAAACATAAGAATTTTAATCGAACTAGAATGTTCTTACATAATTCTTCTGTAGGTGTAAGTATGTAATATGTTTTCATTGTTTTGGTAGATGACAGTAGTGGAAAAATTGTTGAGAAGTTAGCAGCTTTATTCGTATGCCATGGTGTATATACTTTATAGAATCTTGGGAAGAAAAATGAATACTTGCTTTGTTTTCTTTTGGCAGCATGCATATGCACTAGAACTTCTATTTGATCAGTTGCATGAAGGAGCTAAAGCTCTTGACGTGGGATCTGGAAGTGGAATCCTTACTGCATGTTTTGCACGGATGGTAAGAGCTTTATTTACTATTCTGGCCCCAACAGAAGCATATTATATGATTTGTCCATGTATTTTTTTCACTAGCAGTTTTTGAGGGTTTTCTTTCTTTTTAAATTCTGTTGAGATAGCAGTTAGAATATGTGTCACCTAGGATTTCTTTTTGTTGTGGTGGTGACAGAACATTCAGTTGAACTCTGGCAGAACTAGAAGGGAATTATTTGGTTATATCATGGAAAAGTCTAGAGGTCTCTCTGGCTTCTTGTATGACTAGACTCAGAGAAAGATCTCAAGTTTTTATGGACAGTGAGTTTCTCTCTGGTTCTTGGTTTGACTTGGCTCTCCTCCACAAGTTCTCTGCATTCTCAGATATGCTTTTCTCTTGTGATCACACAGTGGCAACCAAGAGCTCCCAAACTTCATTCTTATAAGTTCTCATCTGGCAAAACCAAATACAGCCTGAAGGAGAGCTCTTTTTACATTAAGAAAAGTGAATGCATTTTTATTTTATTATACTTCAGATTTCATCATCAGAGGCTTATCTGATAATGACTATTTGGAGTTTAAGTCTGGAGGTCCACTCAGGCATCTTAGATACAAGTTTATCTGTGCTCAGACAATCAAGTCAGGTTAATTATGAAAAATCTTGTACCTGGAGTCCAGCTTGGAAGATTATGGTCTAGTTAAGTTAGGATTTATGGATCCTTTTTGACTGGAATCCATTTAATTTGCTATGAATATATAAGTGGCAGACTATTAGAATGTAAGCTGCAGAGTGGTGGGAATTTTTTCTGAGTTTTTTTCATTGATGTATCCTAAGCCTCCAGAAAAGTGCCAGGTACACAATAAGAATTCAGATATTCCTATTCAGTTGTTTGACTTGTTTTATATAAGTTTAACCCTCACTAATGGGATGTAATTAAATACTAGAAATGGTGTTTAATTAATGGCCTGTTTTCTATACTTGACTGTTTTTGGTTTCAGAAACATTATCATTTTTAAAAAAGTCATTTTATTTCTGAGTTATCTTTTTGAAAATGATACTAATTAATGTTTTTCACATGTTTGCCATGTGCAGTGTTCACAATGCTTTTCATGTATTCTCTTATTAGTTCCTCATGTCATTTATTGGGTATGTACCCGCTTCCTCCTCACTTTACAGCTGGGGAACCTGATTGATAGAATAACTTGTCAAGGTTATATGGTAGTAAGTAAGAAATTTAAATGTAAACCCAGATAGTCTGACTTCAGAGTCTTTATTGTGTTAATTTCATTCTACAGTTAATATTTATGTTTAGGATCTTTTAACATTTTTATATTTTATTATAAAATATTTATATTTCCCACATGTGGCAGTAGAATCAGGTATAGAAACTCCTATAAAATTTTTAATGTATCTGTTTAATATTTAAAGTCACACTTTTCAATGGAATTTAAATAAAAAATGGTTGCACTAATAACTAGCATTTAATATTGGTAGCTAAGTCCCATTTCAGGGTTCTGGGTCTAAAAATTAGAAACTGAAGGAAGAAGGATACCATTTTTCTTAGTATTATAAATTTTTATAATTCTAGTTTCGTAATTACTGAAATATCATTATTCATTTAGGGTTATGGCTGAGAAAGTTATTTGTCAAATAACCTATAATAAACTGAGTGTTTAACAATCAAATTAGAGGCTTAAACTGTTTATTTGTCCTGATTTCTCATTACTGAATATGACTATGGATAAGAAATATTTCATTGACACCTTAGAAAAACTAAGACCAGTGAATTATTGAATTATTCTGACTTCCAGGTTGGACCTAGTGGAAAAGTCATAGGAATTGACCACATTAAAGAGCTAGTAGATGACTCAATAAATAATGTCAGAAAGGATGATCCAATGCTTTTGTCTTCAGGGAGGGTGCAACTAGTTGGTAAGTATCAGAAAACTTTGAAAATTTCCTCTCTGGAGAATTTTTATTTTCAGAAAAATTCCATGCAAACAACATAATATTCAGAGCTAATTATTGCTGCTTCTTTTTTTTTAAAAAAAAAAACATTCACTTTTAAGTACAAAGCAAGAGAATAAATTACTCTAAAATGTTACAGTGGTTCTACTTTGACCATGGGTGACATGACTATTAACCATTTCAGAAAATGTCATGTTGAGTTCTTTCTTCATTACTTTTTTAAGAAGTAACATCAAATTAATCAGTGTTGAATGTAGAAAATGTAAACGGTACACAGAGGTGTGTAAGATAAAGAAAGCCTCTCTTTTTGCTCAAGTTTTTCAGACATAAATGTATATATGAATAAATTGTACACACACACACACAGTTTTTAGATTGACTCATACTCTGCATATTGTTCTTTAGTTTGCTTTTTTCCATTCAGTGGTATTTTTGGACACATTTCCATGTGGGTATGTTTTATATTGAGAAAAATAACAGACCTCAAAATATGCAGAAAACATAAATGTGAAGCTTAACAAGCATCTGTTTAATCACCACACTGATTAAGAAATGGGACGTTATCAGCGCCTTGAAAGTCCTCTGCTTTCTGTTTCGTCATTGTAACTACCTCCCTTTTCCCTAGTGGTAACTAGTATCACTAGTTTTAGGCGTTTACTACCTAATTGCAGTTCCATAAATGATGTTTAATATCTTGAATGGAATCATACAGTACATATTCTATGATGAATGACTTTTCATTCATTGTTATGTTTGTAAGAATCATCCTTCTTTTTGCATGATAGTTAATTTTTATTACTGTATAGCAGTCAATTGTAGGAACATTACCAAAATTTTTTTATTAATGCTACTGTGGATGGATATTTTGGGTTGTTTCTGATTTAGAGATATTCATAATCCTGCATATTCACAATGTACATAAGTCCAGATGCTGATATATACTTATCATACAAGCACTTATTTCTGCTAAGCTGCTAAGTCACTTCAGTCGTGTCCGACTCTGTGTGACCCCATAGACGGCAGCCCACCAGGCTCCCCCGTCCCTGGGATTCTCCAGGCAAGAACACTGGAGTGGGTTGCCATTTCCTTCTCCAGTGTGTGAAAGTGAAAACTGAAAGTGAAGTCACTCAGTCATGTCTGACTCGTAGCGACCGCATGGACTGCAGCCTACCAGGCTCCTCTGTCCATGGGATTTTCCAGGCAAGAGTACTGGAGTGGCTTGCCATTGCCTTCTCTGGCACTTATTTCTATAGGTGTGTTATTACAGGTTCATAGAGGGACCATAGATATTGCAAAAGCTGTTTTATGAAGTGACTGAACCAACGTACATTCCCATCAGTAACATATCAAGGTTCCTATTGTTTCACATCACAATCCCAATACTTGGGATTATTAAATTTTTCTCTTCGCCCACTTAGTGTATGGTAGTATCTCTGCGTTTTTAATTTTGTATTTTAATATTAGTTAGTGAAGTTGAACACTTTTTCATATGTTTGGCCATTTGGATTTCCTCTTTTGTGAAATGTCTATTCAGATATTGAGTTATATTTTTCTTTGATTTGTAGGACTTCTATACACTAACCTTTTGTCTACTTATACATACTGTAAATCTCTTCTCCCACTCTGGGATCTGTCTTTTTACTCTCATACTGTTCTTTTTGATAATTAGAAATTCTTAACTTTAATATAGTCAAACTTACCCATTTCTTGTAGTGTTTTTTGTATCCTGTTTAAGGTACTCTGAAATCATGAAGATACATCCTTGAATTATTTCTCAGACATACTACCATTTTAACTTTTTACATTTAGACCTTTGATCTTTTTGACGTTCATTTTTGTGTATTCGTGAGGTGTGGGGGTCCAGTATCTGTTGTTTCTTTGAATTATCCGTTGTCCCAGCATCACTTAGTTAAGTGATTTTAAAAAGATCTGTCTGTCTTTAAACCTCCTATAATTCTTCACACTGGGTAATTCTGTCGGAACAGGTGTTTAAAGCGCTTTTTCCTTTCAGTGGGGGATGGACGAATGGGATATGCCACAGAAGCCCCTTATGATGCTATTCACGTAGGAGCTGCAGCGCCAGTTGTGCCCCAGGCAGTGAGTTGGGTTTTTTTTTTTCTGTGTTTGTGTACTTTATTCAACTACAGCTCTTAAACATTTATAGGAAATGACTTCTGTTGATGTTGAAAATACCATCTATGTTACATTGTGCCCCCCTTTTTTTTTGGCTGATAATTGTGCTCAATTTTTTAATTGAATTTTAATTTTAATTAGCTGTGTATTTTAATTAGTTAGTAGGCAGTTTTTTTCATATACAAACAGTTGTATAAATGACATGAAGATGACTAAGCCGCAGCTCGTGACTGTCTTATTTCAAGCAGTATTTGATTCAACTAGATCTAGTACACCAGTAAAATTGGGAAAATCCCTCTGGAGTTCATGACCTGATAATCACTTGGTGTGTTATGTGCAAGACTATGTTAGGTGCATGGGTAAGACCAGGAAGTATTTATCATCCATCTTATCCTCACTGACCTTACTAGAAGAGATCTATAGTACATATATCAGGGAAATGAATGATTTGATAGCATATCATCGGCATATGATAGATATTGAAAGGAAAAGAAAAATACGCATTGTAGGAGTTCAGAGGAAGGGGAGTATTTTGTATAGAATAGTGAAGGAGATTTCATACAGGGATAAAATTTGAACTGATTCTTAATAGTAGGAAGAAAGAAAGAAATCTTAATTTGCATAGTTGCAATGAGAAGGTAGGATATTCCAGTAGTATATATTACATAGTCAAGGAAATATTTAAGTACAAAATTGAGTTTTCATTTTAGTAAGACTCTGATAAACTTATGTCAGCCCAAATAATCCTTGGCTTAGATTTCTATTACATGTGATTCTTACATAGGTCTTAACTAGATGACAAGGGGCTAAAGTTGACTGTCTCTTTTGCCCAGTCTCATTAACTCCCCAGCCTGTAAGTAGTTTTGTGTATGTTTACACAGTTATGAGGAACTGAAAGTTTGGAGACTTGTTCTGATCACTGACTTGTTACTCATTTGCTGAATGACTTTAGGCAAATGAGCTATTCTCTCTGGCCCTGTTATATATTTTTTAAAAAAGGCCAAACTAGTAGTTTTTAACAGAAATGATGTAGGAAATTGTACAAGTCATAGTAAATAATGAATTTTCATATATGAACACATGATCAGTAGGGTTTTTTTTCACTTCTTAAAACTTTTTTCTTTTTTGAAAATGTTGGCAACCTAGGAGGAACAGTTAAAATCTAAAGTAGAAATTATTTAAATGAAAGATTCTTGGGGACAGGACTTATCTTCCCTACTAAGATCCTAAGATGATCTTGAAGGGCATTTCTGGCTTTAGCTCGTATGAATTTGGACATTTGCAGTAGCAGGTGGAGTATTATTTGAGGGGTGGCTCTCTCCATCTGATTAAATTTGAAGATAGACATGCTGGAGGGGCGTTCCAGTTTTAAGAGAATAGAGTCGAGATGTTTATGCCTCCTTTGGATACCACCTCAGAACAGCTAGAAAAACAAGAAACAGAAACAAGAAATACGAAGCTCTGTATTCAGTTATCTAGGAGATTATACTTAAACAGTCCTGAGCGCTACAGTATATGAAGACAGGAAGGCAGGTGGAGTAATAACTGACCTGAAAGGGTGCAGGAAGCTGAACCAGAGAGACTGCAGAGGGGAGTGTCAGTGCAGAGGCCGCTTGTTTTGCAGAACTCAGCAAAAGCTTAGAAACCGGAGGCATCAGGACCTTGGAAACCAGACATGACGTTGTGGCCTGAAAAGAGGAGCTGCTACTTGAAATTCTTTATGAGGAACAATTAGCCCTAAGAAAATTTCCAGGAACTGAACATGATTCTGTAGTTTAAAAACATCTATTGAGTACCTAGTATAATGAATTTTAAAAAAGGGGGGGACCCACAATATCACCGTGAAATTTCAGAATATTATAAAGAGAATATTCTAAAAGTTTCCAGAAAAACAGGATGGATCATTCATTAAGGGTCAGTAATCAGAAAGATGTCAATCTGTAGATAAGCAGCATTAGAATGAACAAGTCAGAGGCAAAGCATCACAATTCTGAACTGAAAATGATTCCCAGTTTCCAATCTTGAATCCTGTACCTGCACATATCACTAAATACATAGAAGAAAGATAATTTTAGACTTGCAAATCTCAGTCTCTTTAAAAAGTATTCCACATACTGTTTCACAGAATACTTCTGGAGGAATTGCTTTAAATGTCATCAAAAAATGAGGGAGTAGAGAGACAGTGGGAGAAACCAGAAAGCAGCAGCCATGGCACCTAGGAAGGTAGGACACCTTGTTCAGGAGAGCGATGGTCAGAGTTGCCAGTATCGTTGCAAAGGGAAGTCCCGGTATGACAGCTATGCAGCAGACCTGGAGAGTAACCAGTCCAGATTTAGAGCGGAGGAGGAAAAGAACTGGAAGGGAGCCTACGAAAAAAAGAGAGAGAGGAAGTAAAAGCAGAAAGGAAGGTGCTTACAAATAGACTTGACTGTATAAAATTTTCATTAAGAAGCTGTTGGGAGAAACAGTTACAAAGAAAACTGAGTGAAAAAAAAAAGAAAAAGCTTCAGTTTTTAACTGCAGAGAAAACAACTATAAGAAAGGAAGCAGTAACTGAGTACCTCTTGGCTCAGCTGCAAATTATGTTTACAAAGTCATAACAGAAAATAGTTTTCATAAAAAATTATGATATTGATTGGATTAGGGGAAAGAAGCAGAATGCAGCTGGCCCTCTGTATCCAAAGATTCCACATTCAACGATTCAACCAATCACAGATCAAAAATATTCAGAAAAAAATTTCCAGAAAGTTCCAAAAAGCAGAGAACTTGAATTTGTCATTGCAGTTTGAAGTTGTACCTGGTTTGCCTTGTATTAAATATAATAAATAATCTAGAGATAATTTAAAGTATGTGGGATATATAGGTTATATGCAAATATTACACCATTGTCTATAAGGAACTTGAATGTCTGTGATTTTTGTATCAGAGATAAGGTCCTGGGACCAGTCCCCCTTGGATACTGAGGGACAACTGTTTACGTATGAGAGCTTAGTCCTCATCTGGCATATAATTTGAAGTAGAAAAG
The DNA here is from genome assembly GCF_049115385.1 of Moschus berezovskii. Taxonomy (NCBI): domain Eukaryota; kingdom Metazoa; phylum Chordata; class Mammalia; order Artiodactyla; family Moschidae; genus Moschus; species Moschus berezovskii. The sequence continues at coordinate 94,121,934 of NC_142469.1, forward strand.
GAAATGTTATTCAGCATGGTGACTATAGTTAATACTATGTTAATTATTGACTATATTAGCTGTAGTTAATAATACTATATTATATAATTAAAAGTTGCTAAGAGAGTAAACTTTAAAAGTTTTCATCACAAGAAAAAAATTTTAATTATGTGTGATAATAGATGTTAATTAAGTTTATTGTAGTAATCATTTTACATTATATGCATATATCAAATCATTATGTTGTACACCTAAAACCAAGACAATGTTTATATGTCAATTATATTTCAGTTAAAAAAAAAGGGCATGCTTTAGAAGTAAGCACCATAAGAAAAGATAGCTAAAAGGTTTTAAAATTAATGGATTAAAGGAGCAAGATTGAGGGAGAGGGAAGAAGTCTATTTTTTCATTGAAAATCTTGACATTTAGAGGAATTTAAGGGAAAAGATAAGATAGACTTGCTGACAACCACAATTTTAATTAAGGACACCCTTCTCTGGGAAGGTTTTTGCCTTACTGTTTTTGATTGATGGTCATCTTTTAGGCTGCATTCACATTGTAACATGTGACTTAAAATTTTTCTAACCAGAGGGGCTTTAACTGAGCAGTTTTGCTTCTTCATTGACAGGGGTGTCCTCGTTCTAATGCTGCAGGGATTCCAGCCCTACCTTCCTTTATCATGTCATGCTGCCTGTGATCCTAAATTCAGTCATAAAACCAGAGTTCCCTTCTCTCTGGTTCAGTGATGCCTTAAATTCTTAGATAGGATAGGGATTCCTTGCTGATTTTCTATACTTCCCCTCTTTGCCCCCAAACTACAAAGATTGAAAACAGGCATACAGGAATTGAAATTTTCTGCTTTGCCTTTGGTCTTCTCAAGAGGATAGTCCACATTATGTGGTTCAACTCAAACATTTTGAGCTTTGCAGTTGTACTCGGTACTGTGTTTGATGCTAAGGGCAAAAAGATGGGTAAGACACAGTCCCTGTCATCAGAGAATTTGTACTGTAGTAGAGGAAGTCAATAGTGAGTAATTGAGTAACAAGTTTAACAATGGAAGAATGTATGTACTAAATAAGGTACATTTCTGCTTTCTGCCCATGGACACTGAAAGTTGTGTATAGTGATGTAAAATGACTATTAATATAAAATCTATAACTTGGTGTGTGTGTCCTTTTCTCTTTCTTTTAGCTAATAGACCAGTTAAAGCCTGGTGGAAGATTGATATTGCCAGTTGGTCCTGCAGGTGGAAACCAGATGTTGGAGCAGTATGACAAGCTGCAAGATGGCAGTGTCAAAATGAAACCTCTGATGGGAGTGATATACGTGCCTTTAACAGATAAAGAAAAGCAGTGGTCCAGGTGGAAGTGATTTTATCTTCTGCTCTTTCTTCTTCCACACATGCAAGGTGAAAGGGTGTGAATTTTAAGAGATCAGACTGCAAGAGCTGCTTTTTTGGTTGTCACATTTATGCTACTCCATTTTAACATCAGAAATTCACTACATTAAAAATGTAGAAAAGTTTTGCATGGTCTGTCCTTCTTTTGATTTAACTCATCTTTGGGAAAGGGGGGTGAGACTTGGTTGGCACAAAGGTGTTTTTCTTTTTAAAGAGGCTGTCAGTCACGCTTTCTAAAGTTACTTTATTGTCAGCCACTGTGTTTCTATATTGACAACTAATTTTTATATCTGCTATATGGTCATGGAAATGAAGGCTTTCATCTGAAGAGAAGGGATCATTTCCTGCCCTAGTTCACCTTCTATTATAGCATTGTTGTGAAAAGAAAGAAGGGAAAAGATACTCTTGTCCCAGTTTTCAAAGGTGTCAATGCCAGAGAGGACATTCTCGCTCTGAGCTTGGCTTCTCTCTTTCAGTCAGGTTCATAGATGCCTGACAACCTGTGCTTGTTTTATATCCCGCTGTTATTTCAGAACCACAGTAAGGAAGAAGCTTACCATTTTATACAACAGACTGGCCAATTGTTGAGCTCCTTTAAGTTCCTGGGGAGGGACGGGGGTTCTGTGAGCAAGTGCCCAGGTCTCACACACCCACCCAAAGGGCCAGCAGCATGCGGCACATCTTCAGCACAGCATGCCTCATTTACGCCCACTTTTATTTCTGTGTCTCAGCATCATTGGATGTTCCCTTTGAAGCCAAGCCTTCTCTGTTTCCTCTCTTCCTTCTTCCCCTGCCCACTCTTTTCAGGAGGAGGGAGTGAGATCCATAAGTAAGACATTAGCTAAGACTACTTGAAATTACCTGCCAAAATAAGAAAGGTCTTACTGTTTCCTTGTTTTAGAATCTGTTTTTACTTGACAGAGGTACTTATTTTAAGATGATTTCTTAATTAATAAGTAAAATGGCGATTATAGATTTAATGTTGTTATTCAGTTGCTGAGTAGTGTCTGACTCTTTGTGACCCCGTGAACTACAACACACCTGGGCTTCATAGACTTCTCAATTTTGTTTTCTGGAAAGAGGAAAGGTACCTTTTTAACAGCAAAAGTGGTAATGAATCTAACTCTGTTTGTTCAAAGCTGAGTTTTACTTTTGATAATTCTAACTGGCCGATTAGGAAATGCGTTTTAATTCTTCACCTAATGTAGTTATTAATAAAGTTAAAGACTTCCCTTGTGGCTCAGCTGGTAAAGAATCTACCTGCAATGCAGGAGACCTGGGTTCGATCCCTGGATTGGGAAGATCCCCTGGAAAAGGGAAAGGCTACCCACTCCAGTATTCTGGCATGGAGAATTACATATATAGTCAGTCCATGGGGTCTTAAACAGTTGGACATGACTGAGCGACTTTCACTTCACACTGTAGTTATAGCTGTTTCCTTTGAATTCTAACCTGGAGCACAGCCACTTCTTTAAAAAAGTTTTTTAAAAGCTAGCAGTCTTGTCAATTAGAATCAGACATAGTTACAAACTTCCTTCACTTTGCTTCTAGAATGGTTATATAATTACAAAATATTATGATTGCTGCTCTGTAAGTAGGGCAAACATATCACTGAAATTACTGAAATATGGTATCAGGTAAGAGTGCTTTTTGTTTTTTTAACCAGACATATATAAAACGAGTTTTGTTTTTATAACCAGAAGTAGATTTAGCTTGAAGGTAATGAAACTTAAGTTTCTGGGCCCTCACTTGCTTTGGGCCATTCACGGCCTTATACCAAATTTTATATACATAGTCTTGTTTTTAGTTTTAGTTTACCTTTTATTTTCCCCCTTCATAAAGCAGTTCCCCCCTCCCCTTACCCAATTATATAAGCTTCAGGCTTCCACTTACCTGTATTTTACCCCTGATAAGACTAAACTATTTGTATTAAATTTAGAATAATTTTTAAATCTATGGACAACTGTTCAGTCATTTACCAAATATTTAAATATATATATACTTGGTTCTCTTTTTGGCCTTCAGCTTTTTACAATGCTGAGCAAGTTTACATGTATGCACGTAGGAAACTTTTCTCCAGTTGTACTAAGAGGATTTTCTAATTTTTTCTATTGCAAATTTACTATGTTTTCAAACACATTTTCCTGCATCCAAAGATGTAGTTCTAATTACAAAGATAATCACTTATCATGTTATAAATCATGAAATTTCAAGAATATAAAATAGAATCTAGAAATGAAATTGAAAAAAAAACCTGACGTTATAAAAAAATTTGTGCTGAAAGAAATTATTAGAAAATAGAATGTTTGAAAGAGTAAAGCATCAACGGTTAACTTAAAATCTTAAGGGACCATTCATCTGCTATTCATTTCTGTGTTCATAAATTGTCAGTCAAGGTCCGAGTGTGCTTAACTAGGATTTTGAAGTGATGTAGGGACTATTCAAAGAAATATGGGAAAAGTTATGGGAACTATAAAGGATGCGATATAGCCAGGGACCAGGGATTCCCAAGGTGATAGTAGGAAGCTGTTACCACTCTTGACCTAACGGTGAGGAAACAATTTCACTGGAACCCACTGGGAGCAGAGACAGGGTAGGGAGTGGGGGGTCTCTGACAGGAGCTGTAGCTAGAGAGCGAAGCAGCTGCTCCCACATGTAGGAATCGCCTCAGTTCTCTCTCCCTCTGCCCTCTATCTGCCAGGGCATCACAGCAGACAGACTTAACTTTCAGTCATCCTCGCCCAGATGTAGTCTGAAGTCAGCTCTCAGCACCTCCTTCCTTCCCCGTTCCTCCCGTGGAGCAGATAGCTCTGCTTCTTTTTAAATTTAGGTATGGAAGAGATTTGAGAGGGCGTCTAGTTTTTATATGTCCTGTTTCTACTACCATCAGGCTAATGTATGCTTAAACTGTCCTTGACAAGAAAAAAAAATGCATTTGTTTTAAATTGCCTTTGAAAAAGCAAAATCTAATACTTTTCTTTGGCAATTCTGTTAAATTTGTTAAATATCTTCAGTGAGATGACCTTCTAATACATCATTAATTCAACAAGTGTGTGTGGGCCCAGTATGTGGGCATTGCTGCAGGGCCAGGAATACACAGCTGTGAATTTGAAACTGACCATTCTAGTGGAACTTACGGTCAGGTAGAAGATCCAAAAAATCAAAAAACGAGACAAACAGGCAGTTAGAGTGCAATGTGTTGACTCTGGCTTGAGGGTGGTAGGGAGCAATTGTTCCAGCCAGGCAATGAAGGGATCAGAATTCCATTTCAGAAAGATAATTTTGGTAGTAGGGTAGAGAGTAGATTGGAAAGGGATAAAGCTATAGCCAGAAATAGAAGATACGTATAGTAAATCAGGGGTGCAGTGATGGTGGGCTGAATTAAAGCAGTGGTGGTAAGGATTGTGTGTGATTAAAAAGTCACTTATATTTTCTCATCTCACATGGGAATTATGTGAAAAGCTTCCTAAGTCAGTTTCTTGTCAGACTAGTTGATTTTTTTTCTTCAGGATTAATTTGAAGACTCATCCCAGTGCTTTCTTACAAATATTCCCTTGTTTCTCACCTGCTTTCCATCCTTCTCTAATTGAGGCATCCAGGCATTGCTCTGTGAGAGTGAGATCCAATCTTTGCTGGAAAGGTGTGCTAGAAACTAGATGGGGGGACAAAAAAAAGGAGAGGACTTAGTGGGCATGCTGAATTCTCATGTTAGATAAACCCGGAAACTAGTAGACTTTTGTCCCCTTATACTTGGAAAAATATTCCTTGGAATTCTGATGGATTAATAAAAGGAGAGAGAATGCCAGATAGATAGGCTCTAGACCTAGAATCTGTGGTATTCTGTTCAAGACTATAGATAGGTGATAGTTGCATTAGTTGGTTGCAACTAACTAAATACAAATATTTATTTATATTTTATTTTATACATACATATTTACTTTATATACCTGGAAATCAACATTTTGTTAATCTTCTGCTAAGTTTTATTTTTGTTTTTACTAGCCACAAGGGTCGATGGAATAAGTCCATCTCTGTTTTGCGAAACAGAGGAATATTTCAGGGTTCTCATTTCATAAATACTTTGTCTATTGATGTCTTCTTAAAGTGCCATGTATTCATGAAAAGGATGTTATGAATTGACTGGGCGTTTCTAGGATTGAGGGTATAGGTCCTAGCATATCCAATTGATCCTGTGTTCCGAATTGTTCTATACTGTCCCTTTTAATTTCTTTACATGAGTTACACTGCATTATAATAAACTTTGCATTCTTAAAGGCAAGAATATATTGTTACTTTTTGGAATTCTTTTTATGTCTTTTATAATGCTTTGCACAAAGTTAATTGTACAAAGCTTGTATTACCTCAGAAAGCCCATTAATTAGAAAACATTCATAGATTTTGATTGCTGTTTCCTGACAGTACATATTTTCAGTTCTTGATAAAGAATATAAAATACTAAATATTAGTGTCTTAGTTATTAGCCTAATAATTATGTGTATAATTAATTATACAATAAATATGTTATATATAGTTATTAATCAAATTAATATTAAATAATTAAACAATCTAAATAGTTAATCTAATATTAATCTAAATAATACAAAGTCAAGTGGGCCTTAGGAAGCATCACTAAGAACAAAACTAGTGGAGGTGATAGAATTCCAGTTGAGCTGTTTCAAATCCTAAAAGATGATGCTGTGAAAGTGCTGCACTCAGTATGCCAGCAAATTTGGAAAACTCAGCAGTGGCCACAGGACTGGAAAAGGTCAGTTTTCATTCCAATTTCAAAGAAAGACAATGCCAAAGAATGTTCCAACTACCACACAATTGGACTCATCTCACACACTAGCAAAATAATGCTCAAAATTCTCCAAGCCAGGCTTCAGTAGTACATGAACCATGAAATTCTAGATGTTCAAGCTGGTTGTAGAAAAGGAGGAAGAACCAGAGATCAAATTGCCAGTATCCACTGGATCATCAAAAAGGCAAGAGAATTCCAGAAAAACTTCTGCTTTATTGACTACACCAAATCCTTTGACTGTGTGGATCACAACAAATGGTGGAAAATTCTGCAAGAGAAGGGAGTATCAGACCATCTGACCTCCCTCCTGAGAAATCTGTATGCAGGTCAAGAAGCAACAGTTAGAACCGGACCAGGAACAGCAGACTGGTTCCTAACTGGGAAAGGAGTACGTCAAGGCTGTATATTTTGTCACCCTGCTTATTTAACTTATATGCAGAGTACATCATGCGAAATGCTGGGCTGGATGAAGCACAAGCTGGAATCAAGATTGCTGGGAGAAATAGCAATAACCTCAATTATGCACATGACACCATCCTTTATGGCAGAAAGTGAAGAAACACTAAAGTGCTTCTTGATGAAAGAGGAGAGTGAATAAACTGACTTAAAACTCAATATTCAGGAAACTAAGATCATGGCATCAGGTCCTATCACTTCATGGCAAATAGATGGGAAAACAAGAAACAGTGACAGACTTTATTTTTGGGAGGCCTCAAAATCACTGTAGATGTTGACTGCAGCCATGAAATTAAAAGACACTTGCTCCCTGGAAGAAAAGCAATGACCAACAACATATTAAAAAAGCAGAGACATTACTTTGCCAACAAAGGTCCATCTAGTCAAAACTATGGTTTTTCCAGTGGTCATGTATAGATGGGAGAGTTGGACTATAAAGCTGAGCGCTGAAGAATTGATGTTTTTGAACTGTGGTGTTGGAAAAGACTCTCGAGAGTCCCTTGGACTGCAAGGAGATCCAACCAGTCCTTCCTAAAGGAGATCAGTCCTGAATATTCATTGGAATGACTGACGCTGAAGCTGAAACTCCAATGTTTCGGCCACCTGATGTGAAGAACTGACTCACTGGAAAAGACCCTGATGCTGGGAAAGATTGAAGGCAGGAGGAGAAGGGGACGACAGAGGATGAGATGGTTGGATGGCATCACCGACTCAGTGGACATGAGTTTGAGCAAGCTCCAGGAGTTGGTGATGGACAGGGAAGCCTGACATGCTGCAGTTCACGGGGTCATAAAGAGTCGGATACGACTGAGTGAATGAACTGAACTGAACTGAATCTAATTAATATTAGCACATATATAGCAGTTTTAAAGAGCCTTTGTAGAAATTTAGTACATACTATTTTTTATTTTAAATGATCTATGCATGTAAGTCAGATAAAAATATGGTTATGTAGGATTTTAAATATTAGGAAGAATTAAGAAGGTCAATAGATTTTGGAGTCTTAGGATGTGACAAGGTTATACATGCCATGGCAGCAAATTTTTGGTTTTCCCTAACACCTTAAATGTTATAATTCAGATCTGTAAACTTAATTTCTTTTCCTTTTTTGTGTGTGTGGGTGGGGGGGGGGGATCCTGTTAATATCCTTGCCTTCTATTTGTTTTCCATGGTACTATTCCTATCAAAGTAATGTACACGCATTGTAAAAATAGGAAAAAACAAACACAAAAGAAGAAAAGTCACCCATAACCCCAGAATCTAGAGATAACCTCTTATTAACATTTTATAGATTTTTTTCTTCTTTTCTATATATCCATAGAAGTATATACATCTCTTTTGTATTCCTGAGATCATAGTTTTATTTTGTAATCTCTTTATTTAATAAAATATCATCAACATTGTCCCTCATCATTAAATATTTTTTAATGGTATGTTTTTCCTCACCAGTTTTATTGAGATGTTATTGACATATAACATTGTAGTAGTTTTAGGTGTACAGCATAGTAATTTGGTATATTGCAAAATGATCACCACAATAAGTTTAGGTCTTACATTCAAGTCTTTAATCCATTTTGATTTTTCGGGATGTGGTGTTAAGAGGTCCAGTTGCATTCTGTTTTCATGTGGCTATCTAGTTTTCCCAACACCACTTATTGTAGAGACTGTTCTTTCTTCATCATATATCCTTGGCTCCTAATTAATTGACCATATTTATTTCTGGGCTCTTTACTCTGTTCCGTTGGTCTCTGTGTCTGTTTTTATGCCAAGTACCATACTGTTTTGATTACTTTGGCTTTGTAATATAGTTGGAAATCAGGAACTGTGATACCTCCAGTCTTATTGTTCTTTCTAAAGATTGCTTTGGCTATTTGGAGTCTCTTGTGGTCCTATACAGATTTTAGGATTGTTCTATTTATGTGAAGAATGTCATTGAAATTTTGATAGGGATTGTATTGACTCAGTAGATTACTTTGGGTACTATGGATATTTTAACTATTAATTCTTCCAGTTCATGGGTACAAAATATATTTACATTTATTTGTGTCATCTTCAGTATCTTTCATTAACATTCTATAGTTTTCAGTGTACAACTCTTTCACCTCCTTGGTTAAATTTACTTCTAGATATTTTATTCTTTTTGCTGTAATTGTAAATGAGATTGTTTTCTTAATTTTTCTTTTGATAGTTTATTATTAGTATATAGAAACAATTAATTTTAGTTAGTTATCATCTGCAAAAAGAGACAGTTTTACGTCTTTCTTTCCGATTTTGATGCCTTTTATTTCTTTTTCTTGCCTAATTGCTCTGGCTAGGATTTCCAGTACTATGTTGAATAAAAGTGGCGAGAGTGGGCATCCTTGTCTTGTTCCTGATTTTAGAGGAAAAGCTTTCAGTTTTTCACCATTGAGAATGATGTTAGCTGTGAGCTTGTCATATGTGGCCTTTATTATGTTGAGGTACGTTCCCTCTATACCCAGTTTGTTGAGAGTTTTTAATCCTTTTCCCTTTTCAAAAAAATTTTTAAATGGAGAGGATATTTAGAAATTGTACTGTATTGTTGGGCAATAAAGATATTTACTGACAAAATCCTTGGTACCTTGCAACTGGTAAATAAAATGTGGTAAAATTATTAAAAAACAATAGTATCTTTAATTCATATTTTAAAAAGCACAAGTAAATTTATGAATAGAGCATTTTGCAAGTAAACTCTTTGAAGATTAAGTATTTTAATGCTTGCATGAATTTCAGTAAAAGCTGTTTTATGAAAATTATAGTACTTATATTATTTGGAAGAATATATTAAGAGGAGCCAGAACTGATAACTTATCATTTAAAAGATAATCCAGTACTGTATGAAAAAGACAGCTTATGGGAGAAGTCATTTATAAAATATTTTCTTGCACAATTTATAAAGTTCATATTTTATAGAAAATACCATATTGTCCAAAATTCCTGAATTCACCATGTACCTGGGAAATTTTGGCTCTTTATTTGTCTTTCCTCCAAATTCATTTAACAGCTTTTTAAAAACTTAAAAAGTAATTTATTACAGACAAGTTACAAGAATTATGCAAAGAGCTCCTGAATCCTTCATTCAGAGTTAACAATTATTAACACTTTCCACATTCCTTTTCATTCCCTCTTTCTATACACACACACACACACACACACACACACACGCATGTAACTTTTTTTTTCCCTGAATCATTTGATATTTAGTTGCAAACATCATACTTCTTTACCCCTAAAGTACTTGAGTATTTAACAGTGTTGCTTGTTACTCAGATTATCCTCAAATAAGAAGCTTTTCTGGTAGCTTTATTTTTTCACTTTTAGCGGCTTTATTGAGGTATAATTTGTATCCCATACAGTTCACATTAGACTGCATTTTTATTCCTTCCTTCCTCTCACGGGCCGTTGCTGGCACAGTGCTGCACCTGGCTGAGCGAATGGTTTCTCTTAGTGCTGATAAAGCTGCCTTATGAAATCAGCTGACAGGTATATTATACCTACAGATGATGCTTTTTCTCAGAGTTTGGGTTGAGACTGACCCACTCAGTGATGGCTCAACAATATACTCAACAGATAATTCTAAACAAAGGACTAAATTTTTGTCCAGTTTTGTGAATATAAAGACTAATCTGAACTCTAAATACTTGTTATTATTTTATAATAAATAGTATTAGCAAGATCCTGGATCCAAAAGTTATCATTTCTCTGAATTTTTGGTCTTGAAGGAAGAAAATTACTTTTGAATTAAAAAATAAAGAATTCAGGCCCTCTAGTTTTCGTTCTTCTTTCTGGAGTAGCAGGAATGATGTGTGAAATGGCTGATTTCCATTTTTGCTTTGACCTGAATCATTTGCTTAGGTTTTTTTTTTTTTTTTAATGTAATATATTGCTTGGGGATCAGTATATTTTTACTGATTTATTAGTTGTATCTAAACTATTAGAAAGCCAAGTTTTATCATATGTAACTCCTACTTATATATTTCTCTCTTTCTCTCCCCAGGGATGAACTGTAAAAGCAACATCAGCTTGACCAGTATAATAATATTACAGTGGATTGCTCATCTCAGTCCTCAAAGCTTTTGAAAATCAACAGCATCACAGCTTGTTTTGAACTTTCTTACACTATTTTCAGCATGAAAATGTGTGGATTTGTGGGGTTTCCAATTCTTCAGAGAGGCACAGAAGCCAGATTGGAAAGAAGAAGGATGCAAAATATAAATTTGTGTATTATTACTTTAACATGCCCATGTTTTCCTTTAAATATTAAAAGAAGGGGTTCCACAAAATGGAAAACATGGTTTGTGAATTGATTTTGAGGAGTGACTTTTCTTAGGCACTTAATTCTGTTCTGATGTTAATTTATCGAATTGCTTTTGTGTATCAGATAACACCGCCATTCACAAGTTAAGATTCTTGGTTTTTGGGTGTATGTTAGATGCTACTAAGAAAATAGAGATGAGCTTCCTTTTTAAAGCTTTTGATGTGGTGTCATAGAATAGCATGTTGTAGATACAATCAGCTGCTTTGTTACCTTAAAACTAAGCATTTGTAAATATTAAAACTTAAGGAGATGGCAGGTGATGTCCCGTAAAACACTCGGCTGTTCAGATTGGACATAACTGACATAGTTCTTCCTTTTTCTCTTTAAAAATGATAGGAGACTTGTAGCTTAGTATTGTTTTTTCTGTTTCTAACTTGCTGCTCATAATGTATATGGATTTAACATGCTGTGTAAGCTGTGTCCTAGTTACTGAACAGTTTATGCAGTGCTGCTTTGCCAAATAAAGTTAAAAGTGAAAGAGGCATTGATGGTGTTTGAATATAGAAGAACCATATGTCCACCAGGTACAGAATGCTAGGATCACAGAGAAAACATTGTTTCTCTGATGCTCCGTGTTATGAGATCTGAGTAAGTTAAGAGCATTAGTCTAACTTCACATTTGAGGAATGTAACTGTATTTCTTGGGGACAAGAACTTCACCCCATTTATTATTTTTCTTTGCCTAACAAAGGGCCTCTTGTCGATGTACCGTATATGCTGAATGAATGAATGAAGTGACTTGATGTCAAGAAAGAGCAGGTTAAGGATAAATTTACCAGAACCATCTATGACCTACAAGTAGATGTATTAATGTGACTGTAAGATGAGTTTTGGAGAAGGCAATGGCAAGCCACCCCAGTACTCTTGCCTAGAAAATCCCATGGATGGAGGAGCCTGGTGGGCTGCAAATCGGTGGGGTCGCTAAGGGTCGGACACGACTGAGCGAGTTCACTTTCACTTTTCACTTTCACACATTGGAGAAGGAAATGGCAACCCACTCCTGTGTTCTTGCCTGGAGAATCCCAGAGACGGGGAAGCCTGGTGGGCTTCTGTCTATGGGTTAGCACAGAGTCGGACACGACTGAAGTGACTTAGCAGTAGCAGCAGCAGCAAGATGAGTTTAAGTCAGTAACACATTGGGGTCTTGCTTAAATGTTGTGATCCGCTCTTTTACAGCAGGATCTTAGTTTTTTTAAGGGCTCTAAATCTTGAAGAAATACACGCTTTAGAAGCTGTCAGAATTGCACTCCCAGCACAGCCCTCCCCTCTGCTGTGTGCAAGTGTGTGATTCTGGCAGCCAGAGCCTTAGCGAGGTGCTGAGGCAGCTTTCCCCTACCTCTTAAGTTAACGTCTAAAATATTACTTCTTTGAGAATAGCTTTTAAAAAACTGTACATACATCTTTGACCAGTGTCTCTTCTTGGGCAATGTCTTAGGCACAAAAACTTACATTAGTTGATGACCAAAACTTGTGAGTTCATTGCTGGCTTCAGTTTGCTGTGGTTAGTTTTGCTTCTGGACTCAGGCCATGAACTCTTTTGATCCAGGACCTGTCATTTGCGATAGCTTCAAAGGTCAAGTATTCTCAAGGACTTTAATTCTTCAACTTATTCACTCGTCTGTATCCTTCCTAGCCATTATCAACAATTTATGTTAAGTCTCTTTGTTAGGTCTTGGGGATAGAAAAAGGCCCTTACTCTCAAGGGGTGTGTAGTCTGCAGTCTGGTTGAGGGGACAGTTTATAAATCTGATAAGACAAACTAGTAAGTGGCATCTGATTGGTGAAGACACATGCTATGCCAAGCCTTGCTCTTGGACTTCACACTTTTTGAATTAAAAAATGTTTAGGAATTTCCCTGGGAGTCTAGTGGTTAAGACTCCAAGCTCCCACTGCAGGAACTGGGCTTTGATCCTTGGTCAGGGAACTGAGATCCCAAATGCCATGTGGCAAAAAAAAAAACACAAAAAACCCAAAAGATTTAAAAAAAAGTTGAATAAGGAGGAATGGATTTTAAGCAAGCACCATTTATTAATGGGTAAAGATGAATGAATTTTAACTATATGAACTTTTAATTTACATATGGTTTGCTCAAAGAAGAGACCGAATAGAGCACCACTAAGAAATCCTGCTTGAAGAGAACTGGCTGGCCCTTGGGGCCCAAGGAAGTTTGTGTTTATATGTTATCATAAAGAGGAAAAGCCTGATAATTTCCCTATGCTTAATCCTTCCAGTATCACTGCTACAGCAGTCGTGTCGGTTCCCCACTTCAGCCTCCTTTTTCCTAACTGACCTGTGTTGTCCAGGGTAGGACTCTTCCCTGCCCCCTTGCTTTAGTTCCTAGAGTGCTCTCCTGGGCCATGAAAGCCTGCCTCCTTTCCTCATTCTCTCCCCACCCCCACCCCGTTTCCTGTGCTGCTTTTCTTCCCTTTCCCTTCACTTCCTTCCCTTTTTCTTTCCTAATACGACAGAAAGTTGTAGGGCTGCTGCTGCTGTCGCTTCAGTTGTGTCCGACTCTGTGCGACCCCATAGGCTGCTGGGTCTAAAGAACTCATCCTCACTTGGGTGGAGTATCCAGGCTGGTGATGGTAATAGTGAGGATACTTTAAGTATTAATACAAGAGGCAACGATCCAGGACCCTAGGGCAGCTGAGGACATCTGTATTTTAATTCCCACGCCTTGAACATTACTATGCCCCTTACAGCCTTGCATCACATTGAGTAATTTCTTTTGCCAGCACTATTTGTTTATTTAGGTTTGTTGGTGATTATCAGGATTTTGCCTAGAAATTAGCTTACGGATCATAGAGGCTGCAAAATTTCCATGATAACACTATTGTATCAGTTTTCAATCAATAGTAAAAAGGATATTTTCTTGGTGGGGGGGAAAGACATGTGCTACCACTGTTCAGTGTCACGGGAGAAGATATACAGCATATCACTAGCTAAAGAAAAAATTCAAATTCAAAATTCAAGTATGGTTTCTATTGAATGTGTATCACTTTTGCACCATCATAAAAAAAAAAAAAGGTAAGTCAGAGCAACATATTAAGTTGGAGACCATCTGTACTAGTAAGTATTAAAAGTTAAAAAAAAAAAGGCTTAAGAATAAAATACAATTTATTAAAGAATATTGTACACATAGACATGGGACATCTTTTTATCAAGAATTTCAACACCATAGCAATACTAAATTGTGTTTAATTTCTTCATGTATAAAAGATGTGCTGAAAGATGCATGCCTCAACAGTTTTTATTTTATTGAATATGGCTATAGGTGACATCCTTCTATATAAAAACAAACCGCACAGCATAACATAAAGAATACAAACAAGTTCATTCATACAGTCATTTCTCTAAACGCCTTAAGGAGAAATTTAAATCTTTGCTCAATTCTAAAATTCAACAAGATGCTCGAGTTTCTCAGGAAATAAAAAATAACCAATTAAGAGTTTTCCTACCACTAACTACCCATTTCTTAATATATATCTCTGACCCAAATTAAGTCCTTTGCTAAAGGAACAACCTACATCAGGTTCAGTCTAAACATAGTTTTCTAGAGGGTTTTCAAGTATCTCAAAAGATTTACCACTTATGGTTTAAAAAAAAAATAAATAGAATACATTATACATTCGCCTCAGTAGAGTAATTTCTAGAATGTGTATTGTCCCAGTGTTAAGCAACGGTGGAAATAATATGCCTTTAAAATCCTACAGATTAAAAGGTAAAATAGGCTAAGCTAGATGCTGGTTTTCTATAAAGATGAATTTGTGCAAAACTCCCTTATGCTCTGGGAATATATAAGCCTGGCATTAGCTGTTTGCATACTGTAACATTTTAGAGCATTAAATAAATAATGGGAAAACTGCATCACTCCACTGAATGGAAGACTCACCGATTCTTAAGTTGATTATTTATTCATGAATCACTGACTTATTTTTGCAAAAGCTGTACCCAGAGATCCACTCAGTGTTGTTTTTCCATTTGAATGCGGTTTTTTTCTGCCCTCAACACTAATGTTGAAAACCAGTGACCATATAAGTGAGCTGCTATGTTCTGGACCATTGAGCAGCACGAGTATATGCAAGAAAGAACTAAACATCCTCCTTGCTCATTTTCCCCTCAGCTAAGTGTCTGTTAAGTTTTTGACCTGCCAGTTTCTCTGCTTTGATTTCCTGTCTCACTTGATGACCATGTTAGAGCTACTTGTAATCCAAAGTCTGAGTTACTCTCCTTTGGGAGAATGAAGCAGCTGCGGGACATGATGTCAGTCAGTCATTGGAAAGAACTTCTATTTACCTTCCCGGAGGCCTCACTGACCTGATCATTAGGCTTAGAGCTTAGATATTCCTGCCACGGATAACATCGCATTGAAGGTGTGTGCTCACTTGAGATCCATCCCCAGAAACAGGTTTTGAAGAAGAGAAGGGAAAGGAGGGCGCTGGAAGCTGAAAGGAAGGGAAAGGCCACAGGACAAGGGACATGGGGTGCTGTGAAGTGCCAACGGCTGGCTTCTGTGAAGCAAAGTGTTAACACCGCCATTGTCGGGCACCTCTAGAGACACTGAATTTTCTGCCTTGGCTAACTACAAATTCCTATTTTTTAGGGATAGCTTACACAAATCAGAATTAGATCTATAAAAGGCTTTAATCATATGGACTCCTCTAAATTTCAAAATGTGCTACATACTTCCCAAGGAAAATCAATAAATAAAAACAAAGGTTGAGTATTTGCAGAATCTTCCAGGGTTTTCAGTAGTTTTCTTAGCTTAGTTAAAAACAGAAGAGGTAATAAATATCAGAACCCAAACTACGTATAAATTATAAGTGAAACATGTCCTTGCCCTCAGCTATTTAGATTCCACTTATTATAGATACATCCCATTTATGAGGTAGTCAGACTCCTCAGATGTGATGGGACGAGCCTTTTTAAGTTTCTGTTTCACCAGTCGTAGTCGACAGGCAACCATGAGAAGCAGCAAAGCAGTGATAGCCAAACCCAGGGCCAGAGGTAGCACTGCACCTGCGCAAGGTCAGAAACGAACAAGGGTGAGTCAGTGATTAAGAACAATAACAGCAGCAATCTACTATATGATAAACACTTGGCATGCACTGTTTTATTTAACTTGAACAACTCAGTAGGTACTTGTACTACTACAAGTAATATTAATGCTACAAGTAGGTACTTGTACCACCTCTGTTTGGCAGATTAACTGAGGTACAGAAAGATTAAGTAACTGGCCTAAGAGCACAGAGCTTGTAAACTGAAGGTCTAGGTCTTAAAACACAGACTTCCTTAAAGCCAACTTGTGTGGCAAGTTCCTATGAGATGCATATGCCATCAGCGGGTACAAATGTTGCAGTCAGACTCCCCTATATCAAACTTTAATAGACATTCTGTAAACAGACAACTTCAAAATCACTGTAGCCATAGGAAATATTTTCATTGTAGCTTACATTTATGGATGCACACATGATAATTCTCCATTAAAATAAATATGGACGAACTCCTGATTCCTTGTTCTGGTTAGGGGCTTAAAGACATTTTTATTTCCTAAAGCCAGAAAACCTACTCTCAGGCTGTAGAACCATTATTAAAAACTTGAGGAAGTGACTTCCCTGGTGGTGTACTGGCTAGGACTGGATGTGAGAGTTGGACTGTGAAGAAAGCTGATCGCTGAAGAATTGATGCTTTTGAACTGTGGTGCTGGAGAAGACTCTTGAGAGTCCCTTGGACTGCAAGGAGAGCCAACCAGTCCATTCTAAAGGAGATCAGTCCTGGGTGTTCATTGGAAGGACTGATGCTAAAGCTGAAACTCCAGTACTTTGGCCACCTCATGCGAAGAGTTGACTCACTGGAAAAGACTCTGATGCTGGGAAGGATTGGGGGCGGGAGGAGAAGGGGACGACAGAGAATGAAATGGCTGGATGGCATCACCGACTCGATGGACATGAGTTTGAGTGAACTCCAGGAGTTGGTGATGGACAGGGAGGCCTGGCATGCTGTGATTCATGGGGTCGCAAAGAGTCGGACGCGACTGAGCAACTGAACTGAACTGAGCGCTCCCAATGCAGGGGGTCCAGGTTCAATCCCTGGGCAGGGAACTAGATTCCACATGCCG
This sequence comes from Moschus berezovskii, assembly GCF_049115385.1. Lineage (NCBI taxonomy): Eukaryota > Metazoa > Chordata > Mammalia > Artiodactyla > Moschidae > Moschus > Moschus berezovskii. The sequence continues at coordinate 94,139,023 of NC_142469.1, forward strand.
AAACTAAGAGTTCAGGTGCTGAACATCATGCATGCTGTAACTAAGACCTGGTGGAGCCAAATAAATAAAAAAGAAAGTAAGCAAAAAAATCTCTACTTCTCCTTCATGGGTTTTTTCCCTGTGGGGTTAGTCCTAGACACCTAGACTAGAAGCATCTTTTAGAGCTGTCCAGGAGTCTGGAAGGAACAGAGTGTACTCCAGATCAGCCTGTCTTATCAAGCTCAGCAGGGTCTATTCTTAGTCTGATCTGCTCTGTAGTCAGGCCAGGCTTGGAGATGGTATGGTAGAAATATTTTTAGCGACAGGGGCCTTGCCAACTGGTGGAACTAGAAGAGCAAAAATCTCCATTGCATAAGCTGACTTCATAATATTTTCTTTCATTTATTTATTCATTCATTTTGCATTAATAGCCATGTGCCTGACACTGGTAATCAAAGATAGTAAAGAGTGTTTTATACATGAAGTACTTTAATTTTCACAACCACCATATGAGTTTGTAATATTTTTATCCCCATTTTACAAATGAGGGAACTCAGTTATCGAGGATTAAGTGACTTGACTAAGTATGGACAGGGCGGTCTGGCGTGCTGTGATTCATGGGGTCGCAAAGAGTCAGACACGACTGAGCGACTGAACTGAACTGAACAGACAGTACAGTTTCAGAACCACTATGCATACCACTTCTTCAAAAGTTAAATGAGATCGTTTTCTAATGACTTTAAATCTGGGTAAGAAAGATATTTAAATGAAAAGATACAATAAAGTATTATAGTTACTATGGTAGAATTATATATGAAATACAGATATGAAAAGGAGTGGTCCGTGTATCTGATACCTAGGACTTTTGCTTGCACAATTTAGATGTATGATGGAGCTTGTTTGGGGTAGGAGAGGGAGATTATTTTTTTGACAGTTTCATATTCAGATGCCTACAGCCAATCCAGGTAGAATTTTCTATTAGGTTTTTTGATTCAGTTCAGTCGCTCAGTCGGGTCCACTCTTTGCAACCCCATGAATCACAGCTCGCCAGGCCTCCCTGTCCATCACCAACTCCCGGAGTTCACTCAAACTCATGTCCATCGAGTCGGTGATGCCATCCAGCCATCTCATTCTCTGTTGTCCCCTTCTCCTCCTGCCCCCAATCCCTCCCAGTATCAGAGTCTTTTCCAGTGAGTCAACTCTTTGCACGAAGTGGACAAGTATCGTAGTTTCAGCTTTAGCATCAGTCCTTCCAATGAACACCCAGGATCGATCTCCTTCAGAATGGACTGGTTGGATCTCCTTGCAGTACAAGGGACTCTCAAGAGTCTTCTCCAGCACCACAGTTCAAAAGCATCAATTCTTCGGCGATCAGCTTTCTTCACAGTCCAACTCTCACATCCATACATGACCACGGGAAAAACCATACCCTTGACTAGATGGACCTTGGTTGGCAAAGTAATGTCTCTGCTTTTTAATATACTATCTAGGTTGGTCATAACTTTCCTTCCAAAGAGTAAGTGTCTTTTAATTTCATGGCTGCAATCAGCTCCACATTGATTTTGGAGCCCCCCAAAATAAAGTCTGACACTGTTTCCACTGTTTCCCCATCTATTTCCCATGAAGTGATGGGACCAGATGCCATGATCTTTATTTTCTGAATGTTGAGCTTCAAGCCAACCTTTTCACTCTCCTCTTTCACTTTCATCAAGAGGCTTTTTAGTTCTTCTTCACTTTCTGCCATAAGGGTGGTGTCATCTGCATATCTGAGGTTATTGATATTTCTCCCGCCAATCTTGATTCCAGCTTGTGCTTCTTCCAGCCCAGTGTGCCTCATGATGTACTCTGCATATAAGTTAAATAAGCAGGGTGACAATATACCGCCTTGACGTACTCCTTTTCCTATTTGGAACCAGTCTGTTGTTCCATGTCCAGTTCTAACTTGCTTCCTGACTTGCATACAGGTTTCTCAAGAGGCAGGTCAGGTGGTCTGGTATTCCCATCTCTTTCATATTTTTCCACAGTTTATTGTGATCCACACAGTCAAAGGCTTTGGCATAGTCAATGAAGCAGAAATAGATGTTTTTCTGGAACTCTCTTGCTTTCTCCATGATCCAGCGGATGTTGGCAATTTGATCTCTGGTGCCTCTGCCTTTTCTAAAACCAGCTTGAACATCTGGAATTTCATGGTTCACATATTGCTGAAGCCTGGCTTGGAGAATTTTGAGCATGACTTTCCTAGCGTGTGAGATGAGTGCAATTGTGTGGTAGTTTGAGCATTCTTTGGCATTGCCTTTTTTTGGGATTGGAATGAAGACTGACCTTTTCCAGTCCTGTGGCCATTGCTGAGTTTTCCAAATCTGCTGGCATATTGAGTGCAGCACTTTCACAGTATCATCTTCCAGGATTTGAAATAGCTCAACTGGAATTCCATCACCTCCACTAGCTTTGTTTGTAGTGATGCTTTCTAAGGCCCACGTGACTTCACATTCCAAGATGTCTGGCTCTAGGTGAGTGATCACGCCATCATGATTATCTTGGTTGTGAAGATCTTTTTTGTACAGTTCTTCTGTGTATTCTTGCCACCTCTTCTTAATATCTTCTGCTTCTGTTAGGTCCATACCATGTTCTTTGATTAGTTGGGCTTAAATATGTGAAGGGCTGGGACTTCTCTGGTGGTCCAGTGGTTAAGAACTGGCCTGCCAAATGTGGGAGACACGGGTTCGATCCCTGACCCAGGAAGATTTCACATGTCATGAAGCAACTAAGCCCGTACATCACAACTACTGAGCCCGTGTGCCGCAACTACTGAAGCCCACGTCTCGCAGAGCCTGTGCTCCACAACAAGAGAAGCCACTGCAAGGAGAAGACTTCACACCGCAACTAGAGAGTGGTCTCTGCTCTCCAACCTAGAGGAAGCTTGAGCACAGCAACAAAGACCCAGCACAACCAAAGTCAGTCAGTCAGTTCAGTCGCTCAGTCATATCCGACTCTTTGCGACCCCATGAATCACAGCACACCAGGCCTCCCTGTCCATCACCAACACCAGGAGTTCACGCAAACTCATGTCCTTCGAGTCGATGATGCCATTCAGCCATCTCATTCTCTGTCGTCCCCTTCTCCTCCCGCCCCCAATCCCTCCCAGCATCAGAGTCTTTTCCAGTGAGTCAACTCTTCGCATGAGGTGGCCAAAGTACTGGAGTTTCAGCTTTAGCATCAGTCCTTCCAATGAACACCCAGGATTGATCTCCATTAGAATGGACTGGTTGGATCTCCTTGCAGTCCAAGGGACTCTCAAGAGTCTTCTCCAACACCACAGTTCAAAAGCATCAATTCTTCGGCACTCAGTTTTCTTCACAGTCAAGCTCTCACATCCATACGTGACCACTGGAAAAACCATAGCCTTGAATAGACAGACCTTTGTTGGCAAAGTAATGTCTCTGCATTTTAATACGCTATCTAGGTTGGTCATAACTTTCCTTCCAAGGAGTAAGAGTCTTTTAATTTCATGGCTGAAATCAGCATCTGCAGTGATTTTGGATCACAGCCAAAGTAAGATAAATAAATAAAAATGTTAAAAAAATACATGGAACCCTTTAGGATTAAGGTGGTGGTTGCGGCTACAAAACTGGGTGAGACTTCCAGAGAAAAAGGGAAGAGAGAAGAGGGCCATGAACAAGGCTCGAGCAGACATCAACACTTAAGAGGGCAGACAAAGAAGAGAACCAGAAAGCATAGAAAGAGACATGTCAGAGGGATGGCTGGCAACCAACCGAGCGGGGAGTCCTGGAAGCAGAAGGCTGATGTTATTTCAAGAGGACAGTGGTCAGCAGAATCGAATGCTAAGGAGAGGTCAAGTGAGGTGAAGCCTGGAAAGGCCACTGTGCGTAGCAAGTGGGAGTTCATTTACAGGGAGACTGAAGGCTGAGGGATGCCGTTTTGTTTCTTGTATATTTTGAGATAGCTGAATGTGTCTAGGGGAATGAACCAGTGGAGATTATAAACATTCAGTTCAGTTCAGTTCAGTTCAGTCGCTCAGTCATGACCAACTCTTTGCGACCCCATGAATCACAGCACGCCAGGCCTCCCTGTCCATCACCAACTCCCGGAGTTCACTCAAACTCATCTCCATCGAGTCGGTGATGCCATCTAGCCATCTCATTCTCTGTCGTCCCCTTCTCCTCCAGCCCCCAATCCTTCCCAGCATCAGAGTCTTTTCCAGTGAGTCAACTCATCGCATGAGGTGGCCAAAGTATTGGAGTTTCTGCTTTAGCATCAGTCCTTCCAATGAACACCCAGGATCGATCTCCTTCAGAATGGACTGGTTGGCTCTCCTTGCAGTACAAGGGACTCTCAAGAGTCTTCTCCAGCACCACAGTTCAAAAGCATCAATTCTTCGGCGATCAGCTTTCTTCACAGTCCAACTCTCACATCCATACATGACCACGGGAAAAACCATACCCTTGACTAGATGGACCTTGGTTGGCAAAGTAATGTCTCTGCTTTTTAATATAGTATCTAGGTTGGTCATAACTTTCCTTCCAAGGAGTAAGCGTCTTTTAATTTCATGGCTGCAATCAGCATCCGCAGTGATTTTGGAGCCCCCCAAAATAAAGTCTGACACTGTTTCCACTGTTTCCCCATCTATTCCCCATGAAGTGATGGGACCAGATGCCATGATCTTAGTTTTCTGAATGTTGAGCTTCAAGCCAACCTTTTCACTCTCCTTTTTCACTTTCATCAAGAGGCTTTTGAGTTCCTTGAGGTGATAAGGAGCTGCAAGGTCCTTATCAGGGACTTTGATCAGGTCCTTATCAGGTTCTTTATCAAGGTCAGGGCAGGACATTGACTTTGGAAAAAGGGAACACCTTTTCCTTTAGTGCTGTAGGGAAGGAAGAGAGGGTGGGGGACTTCCCTGGTGGTCCAGTGATTAAGACTCCACACTCCGAATGCAGGGGACATGGCTTTGATCCCTGGTTGGGGACTAAGATCCCACATACAGCACAGTGGGGCCAAGGAAAAAAAGAGAGGGTGGGTACTGACAGGTATTGGGCGCAAGTAACTAAGGAAGTTCACTCCTGATGGTAGTGGTTTAGTCACTAAGTCGTGTCCGACTCTTGCAGCCCCATGGACTTCACGCTGCCAGGCTCCTCTGTCCATGGGATTCTCCAGGGAAAAATACAGGAGTGGGTTATCATGCCCTCCTCCAGGGGATCTTCTCAACCCTGAGATCCAATTTGAGTCTCTTGTGTCTCCTGCAGGTTCTTTACCACAAGCGCCACCTGGGATAGCTTTGATTTTCTGAGCTTAAAATCATTCCCAGGTATAGCTGGCTTCCTCTCCAAGACAAGAGGAGCTGGAGCTGAGTACATACTAATGGCATTTCAATCTCTGGTATATTTGTGGAATCCTAGGTAAAACTCCTGAAGAAAATTCTCAAGAACATTCTGGAATTGTCTGTGTTCAGGAGGATGGGATGACTAGGTTGCATCAGTGACTCTTGATTCAAAACAGTGTTTTGAGTGAGGCCAGTATTCCGAAGGGCTTCCCAGGTGGCTCAGTGGCAAAGAATCTTCCTGCCAATGCAGGAGACGGTGGAGGCGTGGGTTCAATCCTTGGGTTGGGAAGATCCCCTGAAAAAGGAAATGGCAACCACTACAGTATTCTTACCTGGAAAATCCCATGGACAGAGGAGGCTAGGAGGCTACAGTCCATGGGGTTGCAAAGAGCTGGACATGACTAAGCATACATGCACAGTATTCCCGAAGAGAATTGTAAAAGAGAAAAGTCTGTGATAAACCAACCATCTAGAATTTGACTCTCGAGCTGGTGCATACATTCCAGTTTCCTAATGGTGACCCTGAGGAAAGAAGTTCTGAAAGGGCTCAGTTTCACCCTGAAGGTGTCAGTTTCCCTGCATCTTCCGGTACTAGTCACAAAGATGGATAAGTTACAAAGGAACTGGATTAAAAAAGAGACTTTGGTCAACCCTAGGAATCTAAAACTATTTTTTATAAACTGGATCCCAACACCCAGCCCCAGTTCTGCTTGTTCAGGGAAGGAAATTGATTAGAGGCTGCCTTTCTAAATGCATGTGACTTGTTTGAAGATGAACACCAGTGTTTAGGCTTCAGGAGATGAGAGCTGTGATTGAAGACCCCAGTCCCAAGAATGGGACTCAGAGAGAACTAGGGCAATCATAAAACAGCATATAATCTAAGGGGATTTTCTGTTTGCCAAAGTCAGATACAGGCTTCCCAAGTGGCTCAGTAGTAAAGAATATGCCTGCCAATGCAGGAGACGAGGGTTCAGTCCCTGGGTCGGGAAGATCCCCTGGATAAGGAAATTGCAACCCACCTCCAGCATTCTTGCCTGGGAAATCCCAAGAACAGAGGAGACTGGCGGACTATACTCCATGAGGTCACAAAAGAGTTGGATACAATTTAGCGACAAAACAACAACAAAAAGTCAGGCACAGAATTGCTCTACTGTCAGATCTGATTCCTGGTTAATGAATCAGGAATGATTTATTAATCACTTTGATGACAAAGAAGATAAAGTCTCCCATAAAGTACTTGCTAGGATACTGGAAGTTATTTTCAACTTTTAAATACTCAGTTGGCATACTTTAATGCTTTTAGCTCAGGTAATTTAAAATTTCCCACCCTCTTCTAAGGGCTTCCCAGGAGGCGCTATTGGTAAAGAACCCACCTGCCAATTCAGGAGACATAAGAGATGCAGGTTTGATCCCTGGGTCGGGAAGATTCCTTGGAGAAGGGAATGGCTACCCACTCCAGTATTCTTGCCTGGAAAATCCCATGGACAGAGAAGCCTGGTAGGATACAGTCTATGGGGTCGCAAAGATTGGACACGACTGAAGTGACTTAACACACACACACACACACTTCTTAAACACACCATGCTAGTTTTCTCAGAAATGAGCTAAGTAGATGAACTGGGTATTCTGTTCATAAGACTGGGAGTGACACTCAGGTATGTAACAATTAGGACAGGCATCGGGCAATTAGAACCAAAGGTCTCTGGACACATCTGGCCATGGAGGCAAGGGGCGAGCCCCGTTCTCTGTGTCTCTCAGCAGGGGGTGGGCTCTTTTCTTTTCTTTATTTTTTGGCTGCAGCACTGGGTCTCTGTTGCTGTGAGCAGAGGCAGTTATTCTCTGGTTGCGCAGCGCTGGCTTCACATCGTGGTGGCTTCTCCTGTTGGGGCACACAGGCTTAATTGTCCCACAGCATGTGGAATCTCCGCGGATCAGGGATCGAACTGGTGTCCCCTGCACTGGTAGGCAGATTCTCAACCACTGGACCACCAGGGAAGTCCAACAGGCTCTTTTTATTCAAATATCCTGGGACAGCTAAGTCCAGCATGTCCGCAGACTGGGCAGCATCGAGATACTTGATATCTGGATTGTTTTATTATTTATTACTTAAAATTTTATTTATTATTTAAAATTTATGTATTATTTAACAGTTTTATTTAAAAATTACATGTGACCATTGTTACGAGACTACTTCTAGGGTAGAAAGAAGGTTTTCTCAATGTTTAGATCTGTAGCTTAATAATCATATTTGGTTCTCCTACACTTTATTTTACTAATTAGTTTGTGAGATTTGGGATAAAAATCTACCTTTCTATAGGACTGTGTTGAAAGTGTTTCCTGTCTAGTTAAAAATAACCAAAACCATGAAATTACAGTATTCTTCTTCTGCTTACCAAATATCCCCTCTACCTCCTGCACCCTTTCCCCATTCCTCTGTCTTCCGTCTCTTGTCACTGAAGCACTTGGAGAGAGAACTGTATACTCTGACACCTCTGCCCTTATTGATCACAAATAACAGTCATAATAGCCATCATTCATATGGCTTGCTGCTTGAGCCAAGCAATATGCTACAAGCTCTATAGTGATGTCCTATCTATTCTCTGCCTGTGAGGAAGGTATAGTTATTACAGCCATCTGACCAATGAGGAAATTGAGACCCAGAGAGAGAAGATAACCGGGTCATGGAGTTAGTGATGGAGCAGGCAATCTGAACCTTGGCATCTGATCCTAGAGCCCATGTTCTTAACCACTGTGTCCTGAGTACTACACTAATTCCACAGAATGTTACCCCTGGAAAGGGTCTGTAGTGATCATCCACTCCAGTCAACTTACAGAACAGAAAGCTGAGGACCAAAGCTGTGAAAGATACTGGTTCAAGAGCCCCAAGATGAAGTGTGATACAGAAGATAATATACAGTTTTTCCAACCCATATACCCTGTTCTTGTCATGAATTCTTGCAGATTCACTTAATAAGCTCAGCTACAGGATACGTGGTTCTGCAGTTGTTGTGACTCTGCAGTGAATTTCCAGGGTGGACATTTACCTGCTTCTGGGGCTGGGTGTTCCCCTCCTCCTCGATTGCTCTTTGACTCAAAAATGTAATTTTCCTCTTTTCTGTTCTTCCCTGAGGAAGCACCATCTGTGGAAAATAAATGAAACATATTGAAGGTACATCAGAAACTTCAGGAAATAGGCATGAAAATACAGCTATATATATATATATATTTTAAGGAAGGGCTTAAAGAAAGGACTTACAGGCTTTATTTCTTCAATAAACATAGGCCTACATTTGATACTAAAACACGAGATAACCAATGTGACCAACTGAATAAAGCAGAGGGGAGGTTAGTGAAAAACCACCGGACAGACACAGGAAGCAAGCTCACCACTCCAGAACTGACCCCTCACGCCACCCCGACTCCTACTCCTCTACCCAGAGAAGGAGGAAAAAGCTCAGCTAAAAGTCAAGGGTTACAATTGGACTTTATACCATAGAATGCAGAAACAGTCCAGAAACATTTTTTTTCTTTAGAAACTGAACAGTGAGCACACATAAGTCACTTACAAAGCGACTTCACTTGCTTACCTCAACACTGTTTGGCAGGCATTAATTGCTCTGCTGCTTTTTTTTTTTTTCTGGTTAGTCTCAGAGAGGTTCAGTGCTTACCCGGCTTCATTCAAGTAATCAGTGAGTCATAGGGTTGAGATTTAAACTCAGATTTGTCTAACTGCTTGTTGGTGGAAACTAGCACTTCTGATGTAATGATAGCTTGTTCATTGTTTAACTGTTCTATTCAGTTATAACATACTCCTGAGAGCAAATGTAACAGAAGATTAAATCTTATAATTTTCATCTCAGGTTCTGATGAGCCATGGCTGTCTCATTCTATTATCTGCCATCTAGGAATTCATAGAACTTGGTTGCTTAATGATATTGACAATATCGTAATGAATAAGTTAGCGGAGTTTCCCGCATGCTGAAGTGTAATTTCAGGTAAGACTTTTGCAAAATAAAATGCTCAGTGGAAATGAATCAGAAGTGATCTGCTGAGATGAGGAATTTTATGAAGAAACAAACAAACAAAAAACTTTAAAGGTTCTTCAAAATATTGAAAACCAGAGACATGACTTTGCCAACAAAGGTCCGTCTAGTCAAGGCTATGGTTTTTCCAGCGGTCATGCATGAATGTGAGAGTTGCACTATAAAGAAAGCTGAGTGCCGAAGAATTGATGCTCTTGAACTGTGGTGTTGGATAAGACTCTTGAGAGTCTCTTGGACTGCAAGGAGATCCAACCAGTCCATCCTAAAGGAGATCAGTCCTGGGTGTTCACTGGAAGGACTGATGTTGAAGCTGAAACTCCAATACTTTGGCCACCTCACAAGAAGAGCTGACTCATTTGAAAAGACCCTGATGTTGGGAAAGATTGAGGGCAGGAGGAGAAGGGGCCGACAGAGGATGAGATGGTTGGATGGCATCATCAACTCAATGCACATGAGTTTGGGTAAACTCTGGGAGTTGGTGATGGACAGGGAGGCCGGGTGTGCTGTAGTCCATGGGGTCGAAAAGAGTCGGACATGACTGAGCAACTGAACTGAACTGAACTGATCTGACCGGATGTCATGATCTTAGTTTTCTGAATGTTGAGTTTTAAGCCAACTTTTTCACTCTCCTCTTTCACTTTCATCAAGAGGCTCTTTAGTTCTTCAGTTTCTCCCATAAGAGCGGTGTCATTTGCACAACTGAGGTTATTGATATTTCTCCTGGCAATCTTGATTCAGCCTGTGCTTCACTGAGCCCAGCATTTCTCATGATGTACTCCGCATATAAGTTAAATAAGCAGGGTGACATATGGCTTTGACGAGCTCCTTTCCCAGTTTGGAACCAGTCTGTTGTTCCATGTCTGGTTCTAACTGTTGCTTCTTGACCTGCATATAGATTTCTCAGGAGGCAGGTCAGGTGGTCTGGTATTCCCTTCTCTTTAAGAATTTTCCATAGCTTGTTGTGATCCACATGGTCAAAGGCTTTGGGGTAGTCAATAAAGCAGAAGTAGATGTTTTTCTGGAACTCTCTTGCTTTTTCAATGATCCTACGCATGTTAGCAATTTGATCTCTGGTTCCTCTGCCTTTTCTAAATCCAGCTTGAACATTTGGAAGTTCATGGTTCACATATTGCTGAAGCCTGGCTTGGAGAATTTTGAGCATTACTTTACTAGCGAGTGAGATAAGTACAATTGTGAGGTAGTTTGAGCATTCTTTTTCATTGCCTTTCTTTAACAAATAGATTCAAGGGATTAGATTTGATAAACAGAGTGCCTGAAGAACTGTGGACGGAGGTTCGTGACATTGTACAGGAGGCAGTGATCAAGACCATCCCCAAGAAAAAGAAATTCAAAAAGGCAAAATGGTTGTCCAAGGAAGCCTTACAAACAGCTGAGAAAGGAAAAGATGTAAAAGGTAAAGGAGAAAAGGAAAGATATATCCATTTGAATGCAGAGTTCCAAAGAATAGCAAGGAGAGATAAGAAAGCCTACCTCAGGGATCAGTGCAAAGAAACAGAGGAAAACAATAGAATGGGAAAGACTAGAGATCTCTCCAAGAAAATTAGAGATACCGAGGGAACATTTCATGCAAATATGGGCTCGATAAAGGACAGAAATGGTATGGGACCTAACGGAAGCAGAAGATATTATGAAGAGGTGGCAAGAATACACAGAACTATACAAAAAGATCTTCATGACTCAGATAACCACAATGGTGTGATCACTCACCTAGAGCCAGGCATCCTGGAATGTGAAGTCAAGTGGGCCTGAGGAAGCATCACTATGAACAAAGCTAGTGGAGGTGATGGAATTCCAGTTGAGCTATTTCAAATCCTAAAAGATGATGCTGTTAAACTGCTGCACTCAATATGCCAGCGAATTGGAAAACTCAGCAGTGGTCACAGAACTGGAAAAGGTCAGTTTTCATTCCGATCCCAAAGACAGGCAATGCCAAAGAATGTACCAGAATACTTGGGTATATTTAAAGGCGTCTGCTGATTATAGCTCATTAGATGATATTTTCCAAAGAAGTTAGGTCAATGAAAGAGGACCTACTCCCTTCAAAATAAGTTTGTGGAAATAGCCATCTGATTATCTTCATTTGTGACAAGTACATTTCTTTAAATCTTCCATTCATTTGAGAATCCAGTTGATTCCCACCACAATGCAGGAAGACAACAGACTATTCAGAACGAAAACATGAAATATGGGGCATGTGAAAAAAAAAAAAGAAAGAAACCCTTTAAATATCCTTTGTGAGAATGTCCTCTCTGAATAAAATACTTTCCATGATAACCCAAAGGTCGAAGTTCCTCACTCGTTACCTCCAGAGATAAGTCCAACAGTGAGGCTTTGACATATTTAGCATGGAAATTCCAGAAAGTACAGGCACCCCCCCTCACCTCCATACAGAAAATGTGCATTCTCCTAAGTAAATGCTTTAATCTGGATCCTTAAAAAATGTGGCTAACCTGCTGGGATGAACGTGTATTTTAGTTTAAAAAAGAAATCCAGATTCAGGGTCAGGAGGGAGGCTCAAGAGGGAGGGGCCATATGTGCATCTGTGGCTGATTCATGTTGATGTATGGCAGAAACCAGCATAATATTGTAAAGCAATTATTCTCCAATTAAAAAGTTATTAGACTAGTCAGAAAATGGAAGAAGTCTGTTAGAGTGTGGAATAAAACACTTAATTATTAAAAAAAAAACAACAACCCAGATTCAGTGTGAATGGGGATACCCGACCATTTTTCTAGCTAATCTGCAGAACTGGAAACCAGATTTCTTTCCTTCAGCTGGGTCCACACAAGAGGACAGCCTTGTTAACAGACGACTTGGACCACACAGAAAACAGGCCTTACAGCTGCAGCCACCCCAGAAAACAAGCCAGACACTGTGCTTCTGCATCATGAACAAATGCCAGCCCCACTGCGGCTCTGAGAGCACAGAGCATGCGTTCACTGAATATTCGCCCACACCCTTAACTTCATCCTTAGTAACATGCTTGCGATAAATTCCTCACAGCAGGCTAACTGGGTCAAGGCATGCATACAAGGCTTCAGAAACTGGCCTCTGGAAGACTGTACTAATTTGAATCCCACCAAAAATAGGTGAGACACTTCTCTATACACTTATAAATATTATTATTATTACGTTTTCACCTTTGCCAACGTGGTAGATTAAAAAACTGCATCTCATTACTTTCTATACTACATTATTAGTATCAATCTTAGTATCTCTTTAGCACGTCTTCAGTGAGTTAAGTCTTATTTATCCTCCCAAGCCTGTGCGGGAAGGAGGGAGCAGAAAAATCAACTTGTCTATATTTACTGTACTAGCTGATGATCCTTGTAAAACACTGGCATAGGTCACAAACCATAAGGCATTAAATTTTTTTTTAATGGCTGGGTTGGGTCTTTATCACTTTGTGCAGGCTTTCTCTAGGTGTGGTGAGTGGGGGCTACTTTTTGTTGTGGTGCGTGGGCTTCTCATTGCAGTGGCTTCTGTTGTGGTAGAGCACAGGCTCTAGGCATGCGTGCTTCAGTAGTTGTGGCTCTTGGGCTTTAAGGTGAGTAGGTTCAGTGGTTATGGCTCAAAGGCTTAGTTGCTCTGCAGCATGTGGGATCTTTCCAGACCAGGGATTGAACCCATGTCTCCTGCGCTGGCAGGTGGATTCTTATCCACGGCATCACCAGGGAAGTCCCCAACAATGAATTTTTAAATCTACTTATATTATGCTGAGTATAACATAATTTCAAATCCACAGTCAGAGGCTGTGGATTCCAGTCTGGTGGTTCAGGGATGACGGAAGAGGAAGGAAATGGGGGCTGCTGTCCAAACAGAAACCACACATTGTGGGAGGCCCTTTCTAACACTTTCAAGGCTCTGTTCTTTTCTTCCCATTTTCTTTACCCTGGACTTAAAAAAAAATATTTTGGCTGTCTTAGTACCCAGACCAGGGACTGAACTTGGGCCTAACCACTGGACCACCAGGGAATTTCGACCCTGGACGTAATAATTTTGTGATTTTGATGGACATTTAATAAAATGAAAATATTCATAAGTGAGAAAAATTTTTTGTAAAATAATATCTTAATTTTGTTATAAGTGAATAAATGTACATGTGTGTGTATATACATTTTGTTATGGATCACAATAAACTGTGGAAAATTCTTCAAGAGATGGGAATATCAGACCATCTGACATGCCTCCTGAGAAATCTGTATGCAGGTCAAGAAGCAACAGTTAGAACTGGACATGGAACAACAGACTGGTTCCAAATAGGGAAAGAGTATGTCAAGTCTGTATATTGTCACTCTGCTTATTTAACTTATATGCAGAATACATCACGCGAAATGCCGGGCTGGACGAAGCACAAGCTGGAATCAAGATTGCTGGGAGAAATATCAATAACCTCAGATATGTAAATGACACCACCTTTATGGCAGAAAGCAAAGAAAAATTAAATAGCCTCTTGATGAAAGTGAAAGAGGAGAGTGAAAAAGCTGGCTTAAAACTCAGCGTTAAAAAAACCAGGATCATGGCATCCGGTCCCATCACTTCATGGTAAATAGATGGGGAAACAATGGAAACAGTGAAAAACTTTATTTTGGGGGGGGCCCCAAAATCACTGCAGATGCTGACTGCAGCCATTAAATTAAAAGACGCTTGCTCCTTGGAAGAAAAGCTATGACCAACCTAGACAGCATATTAAAAAGGAGAGACATTACTTTGCCAGCAAAGGTCCATCTAGTCAAAGCTATGGTTTTTCCAGTAGTCGTGTATGGATGTGAGAGTTGCACCATAAAGAAAGCTGAGCGCCGAAGAATTGATGCTTTTGAACTGTGGTGTTGGAGAAGACTCTTCAGAGTCCGTTGGACTGCAAGGAGATCCAACTAGTCCATCCTAAAGGAAATCAGTCGTGAATATTCACTGGAAGGACTGATGCTGAAGCTGAAGCTCCAATACTTAGGCCACCTGATGCAAAGAACTGACTCATTTGAAAAGACCCTGATGCTGGGAAAGATTGAAGGCTGGATGAGAAGGGGATGATAGAGGATGAGATGGTTGGATGGCATCACAGACTTGATGGACATGAGTCTAAGAAAGCTCTGAGAGTTGGTGATGGACAGGGAAGCCTGGTGTGCTGCAGTCCATGGGGTTGCAAAGAATCAAACACGAGTGACTGAACTGAACTGGGAGAAAACGCAACAAATTGTTAATGGTGAGTTTTGCTAGATGATTTTCAGTTTTCAGTTTCAGTTCAGTCGCTCGGTCGTGTCCGACTCTTTGCGACCCCATGAATCACAGCACGCCAGGCCTTCCTGTCTGTCAACAACTCCTGTCCACAGAGTCGGTGATGCCATCCAGCCATCTCATTCTCTGTCGTCCCCGTCTCCTCCCACCCCCAATCCCTCCCAGCATCAGACTGTTTTCCAGTGAGTCAACTCTTCACATGAGGTGGCCAAAGTATTGCAGTTTCAGCTTTAGCATCAGTCCTTCCAATGAACACCCAGGACCGATCTTTAGAATGGACTGGTTGGATCTCCTTGCAGTCCAAGGGACTCTCAAGAGTCTGCTCCAGCACCACAGTTCAAAAGCATCAATACTTCGGCGATCAGCTTTCTTCACAGTCCAACTCTCACATCCATACATGACCACGGGAAAAACCATAGCCTTGACTAGACGGACCTTTGTTGGCAAAGTAATGTCTCTGCTTTTTAATATGCTATCTAGGTTGGTCATAACTTTCCTTCCAAGGATGATTTTACTTCTTCATATTTTTCTGTATTTTCCAAATTGTCTACAGTAAATACATATTACTTTAGTGATTAGGAAAAATAATATATAATAGAAATAATAATTGGATATTATCTCGCTGCATCTATGAAACTCCATTCTTTACACCTTCACAGCCCAAGTCAAAGGTTTATTATTAAAAAGAAATAAATAGAGCTGCAGGGACTTCGCTGGTAGTCCAGTGGGTAGGACTTTGCACTTCCACTGCAGGGGGCATTGGTTCCATCCCTGGTTGGGGAAAAAAGATCCCCTGTGCTGCTGAGTCATGGGATGAATGACTCCCCTACCCCCCAAATAAGGAGAGCTAAAAATATATTTCAGTTCAGGTGTCAATGCCCATTCACCAATGGTGGCAGCCTGGAGCATTACTTGCAAAATGATTCTGAAGTTGTCTTCCCCCACCCCCTGCCCTGACAGGAGACAGAACTGGGATCACAGAGCAGGATCTAGCATGGATTAGGGCTTATGGAGGCCTGCATGAGTCTACGGTTATTTGTCTTCCCTGAAACAGACACCAGGCTGGGGTTACCACTGAAGCCCGTATTAACCAATGAGGAAACTGAGGCTCAGAGACATGAAGCAGCTCCTCGGGGTTCTAAACAGAGAGCCGGGACTAGACCTCAGGAAGGAGACTGGCCTTGGGTCTCCACTCTGTTTTCAGCTAATTCATTCAAGTTCACGTGTGCCTCTCCAAGAAAGTGACGAAGCAGGAGTTCCCCCGCTGTGGCCTCTGAGAACTTCATTCATTCAGTCAATTTCATCCCTGCTGCCAAAGACATCTGGTCCCCCCGACTCTGCTTCTTAGGCAGCTCTCTTCTCCATATAAACATTTCACACCGAGAAAATGGATTAAGACAAAGTCCAAGCATTGGATGAAGTGACAAAGTTCTTCCATTAGGTGGCGGTAGCATCAAGGAACAGATAAAGCAAGTCTCTGAAGGGCACTTGCCTAAAGGTTAAGATTTCTGCCCTTGAAGTGCAGAGGCTGGGGGTTCAATCCCTATTTGGGGAAGGAAGATATCTGTGGTATGATCAAGGTTTTGCTTTTTTTGTTTTTTTTAAATCTTTTGTAGGGTATTTTGTAGATATATTTGTATCAAAGCACTTTAAAGTTTACAAAGTAGATTAACTTTGTAGATAAATTTACAAAGTAGATTAGAAGGAAATATTAAAAGTTAATGTCAATAAAAGGGTGGTATTTTAAGTCATTTCCATTTTCATTATTTGTATCTTCTGGATCTTCTATAATGAACAAAATAGTTTCATAAAGAAGTTACTGAAATAGTGAGAGATTATTTTGGTAATATTTTGTCTGTGCAGTTCGGCCTCTTGTCTGATTGAGAGAAGATACTGGACCAGCGTGGAAGAGAAAGGAGACAGGCAGGCCCTTGATATTGTTTCTAATTTAAATATGAAGGGTGTGCTAACAGGGGGTCTGATGATCAAGGTGCTGGGTGCTTTCTGTCTTTCCATCAGTCACCAGGTCTTTGGGAAGGTTATAAAGGAAATGGCTGGGAAAGCCGATGTGTGGGGCCTGTTTGGCACTCAGGTGACAGGAGCCCTGCCAGGAGTTCGATCCCCACTGTGCTGCTACCATCGCTAGCCTTTGGCCCTCAGCAGCAGAACCAAGCCCACCCAGCACCCTCTAGTCCTGATCCTGGCCCACCTGCTAAAAAGACAGTGGGATCTGTCTTACACAAAGGCCTTTGCTGTAGGCTTCCCAGGTGGTGCTAGTGGTAAAGAACCCACCTACCAATGCAGGAGAAGTTAGAGACGCTGGTTCGATCCCTGGGTCAGCAAGATCACCTGCAGGAGGGCATGGCAACCCAGCATTGCCTGGAGAATCCCATGGACAGAGAAGCCTGGTGGCCTACGGTCCATGGGGTCACAGAGTTGGACACCACTGAAGTGACTTAGCACGCATGTGCACAAACGCCTTTGCTACTTCTTCTCCATGCAACCTACTCTGGTCAGTTGTGGTGTTAATCCTGCCCTCAGTTTGAAGTTCAGTCCTTGGTTTGTCCCTTTCTGGGTTTCCTTGGTGGCTCAGTGGTGCATAATCCTCCTGCCAATGCAGGAGACACAGGTTTGATCCCTGGGCTTGGAAGATCCCCTGGAGAAGGAAATGACAAGCCACTCCAATATTCTTGCCTGGAAAATCCCATGGACAAAAGAGCATGGCAGGCTACAGTCCATGGGGTCGCAAAAGAATCAGACATAACTTAGCAACGAAACAGCAACAGATTTTGGTAAAATGTATGCAGAGTTTTGAGTTCTGAAAGACATTCACAAAAGCATACAGAAATGTGATCATCTATATTTCTCTCTCCTATGTCATATAACTATCCAAATATAAAAGTGTAAAAAATTTTTTAAAGAGAATCCTATAATGCTTTAGGAGTATGAATGTATTTTAAAACATTATTCGCCATCTTTTAAAAAAAGATGATAGATTTAGTTAAATTGGAGGCATGACACTGAATTACTAGCACATGCTACTTTTTCAACATAGTACATTATTTTCTATACATTCACTTGCTTAGTGTGAAAAGGATTTACATAAACATGTAGGGGTTATACTGTTTCACCTCAAAATAACCTAAAATTTAGCACTTAGGGCACTAGTTTCCTTTAACATAGGTGTTAAATCTTTTAAACTCCACCTTATTTACAATAAATGTATTGATACCTCTGGAGTATGTGTTTTGTTCAGTTGCTAAGTTGTGTCCGATTCTTTGCAACCACAGGAATGGCAGCCAGGCTTCCCTGTCCTTCATTATCTCCCGAGGTTTGCTCAAACTCATGTCTATTGAGTCAGTGATGCCATCCAACCATCTCATTCTCTGTCGTCCCCTTCTCCTCCCGCCCCCAATCCCAGCCAGCATCAGAGTCTTTTCCAGTAAGTCAACTCTTCGCATGAGGTGGTCAAAGTATTGGAGCTTCAGCTTTAGCATCAGTCCTTCCAATGAATAGTCGGGGTTAATTTCCTTTAGGACTGACTTGTTTGATCTCCTTGCTATATGTACATATTTATGAATGTATTTAATAGGTGTTCCTTGCTACAAATAATCAGCAAAAATGTCAGGTTTTTTTTCTTTTTGGCCAAATCATTTTCTTTAAGTCTGTCCTTTGTTTTAAGATATTTCCTTAACACTCTTCAAATAGAAGCTTACTTTGAGCCAAGTGTCATTATAGAAAATGAGACTGAGAAAATCGGCTTCAAGTCCTTACCTGGCATCTCAAGATCAATGTGACTTTCTGGTCCCCAAAAGGTGGAATGATTCTTCTTCTCTGTGGTTGATAATTCAGGTGGCTGTTTTGGGGTGGTAGCTTTCTCGGACTTTTCTAGCGACGCACTCCGGCCCACATCTGTGCTTGGTCCCGTGGTTCTAGGCTGTGCTGTGGTTGTGTGGGTCACCATCTTTCGATCAACGCTCACTGAGAGTGAAAGAGCTACGATCAGTTAGGTTTCTCCCCTGACCTTTACCAACAACCACCACATTTGCAACAGATTTAAAGCATATCATCTAAGAGATTTCAGAGCCTTGTGGCAAACTACTAGCTCTTGTTTCCAAATAAGTCATCAGTTTTCTTTCAAGAAGTAGCTTTCTGAAAGTTCTCATAAAGAAATAGACAAAGACACACTTCCACCTAAGGTTCTGAGATTAGTCATGCTTCCTTAAGTTCTTCATTCAAGTACTTCCAGTTCTTCAGTAAACTTTTCCCAGCCCTTTCTTGCCGTATTTACGTATACATTGTTGTTGTTCAGTTGCTAAATCGTGTCTGACTTATGTCCCCATGAGCTGCAGTATGCCATGCTTCCCTGTCCTTTACTATCACCCCGAGTTTGCTCAGATTCACAAGACTGATTTACAGCTCTGACCTAGCGACACCCTAATGTCATGATTTTTCTAAAAAATCTATCAAAACAAAACATTAACTCATTTTAGTTTTTTAAAAAGCGTATGCTAAACAGCCTTTTTCGGATGGGGAAGACTCTTAGAAAATTGAAAACTGTCTCTTAAAATGTCAAGTAATACCAAAAGTTGACACTTGTAATTTGCATTAAAGATTTACAGTAAATGTCTATTGAATTTAAGGCATAGCTTGTTCACATGAAGTTATACTGAAACCAGGCAGAAAAAGAACACTGCTGAGTGTGCATTTACTGTCAGAATACAGACATCCCTGCTACCCCCAAAATGTGGTGCAGATGACTCACGATTTTGACAGAAAGCTTCATCAGACCCGTCAGGACACTGCTCCACTCCGTCGCAAGCCAGCGTGATGTCAATGCAACAGCCATCGTCACAAAAGAAGTGGTAGCGTGAGCAGACACTCGAGCATCCTGTTTGTAAACAAGTCTCAAGTCACAGGAGTGCAGGAAAGGAAAGGGCTCCCACCGTGTCAGGATTAACTGAGACTGTGTGTATGATGGAATGCCTTTGGGTAAGGAGATGCAGGCAATGAGGGGACAGTCTGAGCAGCAGCAGTAGGTTCTGCAAAGTTTAGGGGGTTTCTTCTCAACCCTCCTGACTCAACTCTCAGGAATCACCATGGGCTTTTCATCTTAGGGTCCTTCTCCAAGCCAACAATGCTAAAGAGGCGGGAACAGAGAAGCAGCAGCTGCGGTCTTCCCCATCCAGCTCTGGGTCTCCCCCTTCAGGTGACTCACTCCGCATTTGTTAACCCATCACATCCTCAGCAGGCCCCTAACACTGGTTCATCCTCTGCACAGCACTTGGCTGGCTGACCCTATTTTATCAGAGACACTAGTTTTTTTAAGTGTACCATTTTTAAAGTCTTTATTGAATTTTTACAGTATTGCTTCTGTTTTATGTTTTGGTGTTTTGGCCCCGAGGTATGTGGGATCTTAGCTACCTGACCAGGGATCAAACCTGTGCCCCCTGCATTGGAAGGTGAAGTCTCAACCACTGAACCGCCAGGGAAATCCCTGTTTGTTTGTTTGTTTTTAATTTGTCATTTTTAATGATTTTAATTTTTTAAAATTTATTAATTTATTTATTCTTGGCTGTGCTGGGTTTTCCTTGCTGCTCAGGCTTTTCTCTAGTTTCAGTGCCTGGGTTCACTGAGGTCTCTTCTCTTGTTGCTGAGCACGGGCTCTAGGGTGTGAGGGCTGCAGCAGTTTCGGCTCCCGGGCTCTAGAGCACAGGTTCAGTAGTTGTGGTCCACGGGCTTATTTGCTCCACGGCATGTGGGACCCTCCTGCGTCAGGGATCCAACCAGAATCTCCTGCCTTGGCAGGTGGATTCTTTACCACTGAGCCGCCTGGGAAGCCCAGCTGCTGCTGCTAAGTCGCTTCAGTTGTGTCCGACTCTGTGTGACCCCATAGACAGCAGCCCACCAGGCTCCCCCGTCCCTGGGATTCTCCAGGCAAGAACACTGGAGTGGGTTGCCATTTCCTTCTCCAATGCAGGAAAGTGAAAAGTGAAAGTGAAGTCGCTCAGTTGTGTCTGACTCTTCGCGACCCCATGGACTGCAGCCTGCCAGGCTCTTCCGCCCATGGGATTTTCCAGGCAAGAGTACTGGAGTGGGTTGCCACTGCCTTCTCTGAAGGGAAGCCCAAAGATACCGCTTTCTACATGCTATGTGTGTTTTACATTCACATTTCTTAAATAATAATTTTTACTGAGATCAACTTTCTACTATTGAACCCTTTTCTACGAATAATGAAATTCCCTCCATTTTGGAGTGGCGGTGGTGGTTTAGTTGCTAAGTTGTGTCCGACTCTTGTGACCCCATGGACTGTAGCCTGCCAGGCTCCTCTGTCCGGGGGATTCTCCAGGCAAGAATACTGGAGTGGATTGCCATTTCCTTCTCCATTTTGGAGTGCTCAAGAGCTTTTAACCCTCAGAGCTACATGTATTTTCTTGAAAGGCATTCCCTGTGCCCCCAGGTCCGGAGTAAGCCAACTAATAACCGCTGACACTGGTGATACAGACTAAAGGTATCAGGCTAAAGGAGTCACAGGGAGTCTATATTCTCCAGGGACAGATGGACTAGGTTGCTGTCTCAGAACATAAGAGAACAACACATGATGATATTTCTGAGCATGGAATACACGTCCAAGCGAGTCTTGGAAGCATTCTACTGGAAAGAAGTTCAGTTAAAACGCTGGGAAAAGAGTCCATCTGGGTGGAAGGCAATTTGAGGATACCTAGATTCTGAAGAAAATGAAAATAAGTGAAGAAAATAAATGGTGGTAGGGACTTCTCCTGTGGTCCAGTGGTTAAGAATCCACCTGCCAATGCAGGGGACAAGCGTTCGATCCCTGGCCTGGGAGGATCCCACTTGCCACAGAGCAACTAAGCTGGTGTGCTATAACTACTGAGCCTGTGCTCTAGAGCCCCGGAGCCACGACTACTGAGCCCCCTGGCTTAGAGCCTGTCCTTTGCAACAAGCGAAGTCACCACAAAGAGAAGCCTGTGCACCACACCTCGAGAGTAGCCCCTACTCTCTGCCATTAGCGAAAGCCCTCATGCAACAAAGACCCAGCGCAGCCTGAATAAATGAATGTCTGTGCTTAGTGCTTAGTCACTCAGTCGTGTCTGACTCTTTGTGACCCTCTGGACTGTAGCCTGCCAGGCTCCTCTGTCCATGGGATTTCCCAGGAAAGAATATGGGGGTGGGTTGCCATTTCTTCCTCCAGGGGAATCTTCCCAACCCAGGGATCAAACCCGTGTCTCCTGCGTCTCCTGCATTACAGGTGGATTCTTTACCCGCTGAGCCAATACAGAGCCCTAATAAATAAACAAATATGTAAACACCTATTAAGAAATGGTGGCAGAAAGAAGGGGACAAAGGGAGTCAGCAGTTCTGGCTGAGCGCCTGGGGCTAGAACGGAGGATCTGCTTCGGTCACAGGGAAGGGGCTGGGAGGAAAAGTGAAGGGAAACTGCAGACGCCAAGCCATGGCGCAGCCTCTGCTCACATCTTCTGAACTCACGACACGAAAATCCTAACCACCTCAAGGCTTTCCTGACTCCCTGGTAACTATGGAGACAGATCCATGCGAACAGTTTATCCATGTATTTCTGGATCCATGGTCTCCGGACTTTTTTGACCATATATATCTCCCATCTATAAATCATATGCATGTGCCACTGTAGTAACATATTTTAATACATGTTATAAAATAGACTGAAAATTTAAAGAGGATTAAAAATGAATACAAATATAAGTTCTGATATTTTCTTTTCCATCTTAAAAAATGTCTTGACTGTCTGTGGGGGATCCTATAGGGAGACCACACAACTGGGTTATCTTGGAAGGGTCGGTTGGCTTGCTCTCGGAGTAGATTATTGTTTGGTTTTTATTCATTTTGACTAGATTATTTTTTGCAAAGCTTGAAAACATGTGGCCTCTATATCCAAATCTGAACCAAGTTATCACAGAAACAAGGGTATGTGCTTGCCTGTTTACTACAGAACTTGCCACCTTTGATTATCAGAAAGCAAGCTAGCCGCAAGATCTGTGTATATAATGAAGGGGACAGAAGCCCTCTCAGTTCCCATCTCTCATTTTCAATGTCTCTGTGGTGTCCTATGGCTTCTCAGGTGACTTGGTGGTAAAGAATCCACCTGCCAATGCAAGAGACTCAGGTTTGATCCCTGGGTCAGGAAGATCCCCTGGAGAAGGGAATGGCAACGCACTCCTGTATTCTTGCCTGGAGAATCCCATGAACAGAGAAGCCTGTTCTGGGCTACAGTCCATGGGTTCGCAGAGTCAGACACAACTTAGTGACTGAACAGCAGCAGCAGCAGCATGTAGTGTCTTATTAACTTTAATTCAGTTTGTTATTCCAATCTAACCAGTGAGTGATTCCAGAAGGCAGTTAACACAACAGAATTCTTTTTATTTTCTGTATAAAGTTATATACATAAGATCTCTATCTCTCAAAGTTGCTCAGTTGTGTCAGACTCTTTGTGATCCCCCTGGGCTGTAGCCTACCTGGATCCTCTGTCCATGGGGTTATCCTGGCAGTAATACCTTAGTGGTTTGCCATTCCCTTCTCCAGGGGATCTTCCCAACCCAAGGATCAAACCCTGGTCCCCTACATTGTAGTCAGATATTTTTTTACCATCTGAGCCACCAGGGAAGCCCTACATAAAACCTATTACACCCGACTGGCCTTTCAGTAATAAGAGGTGAATCATATCACCCTCCGCAGCTTCAAATACACTTTTGTCATCTTGAGAAAGGCCAGAAATGTACAGCTGGCAACTTGGCTGCTCTCTAGTTGCCTTGGGAGCCCAGAAGACTGGCCAGAGTAAATAAATCAAAGCAACAAGTAGCTGGTTGATGTCAGCCCTCTGCCTCCATCAGCTCAGGCCATTTCTCCCTTTGCTAATTTCTGTAGGGCTGACAGCTGCCCAGGAGCACTTTGGTCCCTGGCTAGGGAGCCCTGCTCCCAGGAACACAGCCCTCCAAGCACCTCCCCACTGGCCGTGACCTCGGCTGGACTGGGTGCCACTGTTTTCTACCCCCCACCTCCCCTACTTCCTGCCCCAGTGCGTGGTCAGCGTTGCCAGGTTTAAGTAACTGGCTCTTCTGTATAGCTGCAGTAAGTCCACAAACAGGGCCTTGCTCCAGGACGGACTGGGACGCTGGCTGGCTCATTCCCCATCGCTGACTCATGGTTCCCTACTGGACGGGAGTTTGGGGTACTATTTGCAGCCGCTTCCTTCCTCCAGGTCAAACTGAACCGTGGTTGAACAGGAGTGAGCCAATCTGATTTTAAGATGTACTTGTTTATTTTTGGCTGCACTAGGTTTCCGCTGCTGTGCTCAGTCTTTCTCTAGTTACAGACAACGGGGGCTACCCTCCAGTTGCGGTGTGAGGGCTTCTCATTGTGGCGGCTTCTCTTGTTGCCCAGCGTGGGCTCTAGGGCGTGCGGGCTTCAGTAGTTGTGGCACATGGGGCTTAGTTACTCTGAGGCATGTGCAGCCTTCCTGGACCAGGGATCGAACCTGTGTCTCTTGCATTGGCAGGTGGATTCTTAACTGCTAGACCACAAGGAAAGCCAGCCGACCTAATTTTGAATGTTGCTAGTATCTATATCTTGGTAGCACTGTATCTTTGCGGAAGGCAAATTACCAAGGTGGCAGAGTTCTTAGAATTCTGAAGTCTCCTTCCTTCATTTCTAATATGCACACTGACCCTTGTCTTTGGTGGAAGACAAGGTCAGCCAAAGTCCAAGCAAATCCAATCATTTTATTTTTTCTCCCGACTGCTCGCTTATGATCCAAATACGGAAGAATCAAGGATACAGGAGACAGGCTACAGGTCTGCCAGAGCCAGGGTTAGTGAAGGCTCACTAATCAGGGCCGGGGATCAGGTCTGTGGAACCCATCACCCATGCTCGCTTCCTCGCACACAGCTCCCATTCACAGCAGATGCTGAGAAAGTATCCCCCGACCAAGTGACAGGACTCTAGACACACAGACGATCTCTGCCATACATCTATAGCTTTAGCGCTGCCAAGTTCAATTTACATTTTTTTTAACTTAATGAGCTAATCTTAGAACAGTAGATGTTTGGGAAAGCAAGAAACAGATAAATGAGAGAAATGAGTTTACAATGAGCAACAGAATGTGGGAACCATTATATATACGTCGAGCTATATTATCAATGTATCTGTGCTTCTGTGTAAAGTGTCCACGAAAAGTTTTCATCAGTCCTTTTAAATTGACACGTGCACTGTATATGTTTTAATTTGTTTTAAATCTACCTCTTAGCTGCGTTCTTTGATCATAATATCAACTAGCCCACCCTCCTTTAAGTAGGAGGGTGGTCCCCACCCTCTCCTGGGAAACCCAGATGTCTTTTATGAAACTGCATCAAGGAAAGATGGGACATCTCTAAGGTCCTGTGATTCACACAGCCTATTGTCATCCCTGGAGTGTGAAGTTCTCCCCGGCTCCACTCCGGCAGTGTCACTTAACATGAAATATAGTGGAGCCTAGCTTTGTAATCATATTTTTAGTTAAGATTTTCCCACTCAGCAACAGCCAAAAATAAAATGGAAGGGCCCATTATATTGCCCAGTTAGAATATAAAATGGTAATTTTTTTTTCATGTGGACCATTTTAAAAGTTTTTTTTATTGAATTTGTTGCAATATTGCTTCTGGTGGTTTTTTAAAAAAATTTTATTTATTTATTTTTGACTGGGCTGGGTCTTCACTGCTGCTCGGACTTTTCCTCTAGCTGTGGTGTGAGGGCTCCTCATTGCGGCGGCCTCCCTTGTTGTGGAGCATGGACCCTGGGGCATGCAGGCTTCAGTAGCTGCTGCACGTGGCTTGGTAGATGTGGTTCCCAGGCACAACTTAGTTGCTCCGCCACATGTGGGAACCTTCCCGGACTAGGGATAGAACCTGTGTCCCCTGCATTGGCAGATGGATTCTTTACCACTGAGCCACCAGGGAAGCCCTTGCTTCTGTTCTGCGTTTTGGTGTTTTGCCCTCAAGGCATGTGGGCATCTTAGCTCCCCAGCCAGGGATGGAACCTGCAATCCCGGCCCAGGAAGACGAAGCCTCAACCACTGGACACCAGGGAAGCTCCTAAAATGCCAGTTTAACACCACCCTTCCATCCACAGCCTGGCCTCATTGGCCACCGTGAATGCGAGGGAAGGGCTTTCTTCTCACCTCCTATGGAGAAGGCCACGGGGAGCACGGTGACTGAGACGTTGTCGGAGCTCCTTTGCCCAGCAGTGTCCGTCACTGTCAACTGAAAGGTGTATGTTCCCTCATGGAGGTGGGACAGCTTCAGGGTTCCGGACTGAGGCACCTGATACCCAAACAGGAAACATCATAGTTAAGAGCCCGAAGCACAGAATCTGACATCCTCCTGAGCTGGAAATCGGTGCCATCCTTGGAGCAGTCCTATGACCCCCTTCTCCACTCCTGGTCCTAGGTCTCAGAATCCTGATCACACACAATTTTAGCAGCTGGCCAGGAGACTTGAGTTCCGGTGGGTGGGCTTGGGGCCTGACACCCCCTTTCTTTGGGAAACTTTCTTCCTACCCCCACCCACATGGTTGCAAGGGAAGGGTCATCATGACCTCTCCCTATGGCCACAGGGGCGCGGCTAAGCCAAGGGGAGTGGGTGGCCAGGCAGGTGGTGAAGAGCGGATCTGCCTGGAGGAGGTGGCTGGGCAGACTCTCACTATCTCCGACTCTGGCTCAGAATCAGGCAGGCTGTGCCAGGCGGCAGCTATGCAGCATGTGACATCACTGTTTATTGCTTCTTGGGACTTAGATAGGAACGCAGGGGAACTCGGGGGTGGGTGACGACCACACCGGAGCATGCTGACGGGAGCCCCGCAGCCTCGAGCAAGGTGTGAGAGAGAGAGAGAGGCTCTGTCCTCTGCCCCAGCTGGTCTGCCCGAGCGCAGACCTCAGACTGCCGAAGGCCCGCAGCCCAGGGGTTTGCTGCCCCGAGTGTCCCGGGTGGACGGGAGGACTCCGTCAGAGTGTGGTTGTGACTGGGGGACGCTGAGTGAGGTCCAGGTGAAGTTAATGGAGATTTTAAGAGACCAGGGAAGCACTGGGCCTGGGGGCTGGGTGGGGCACCCACACAGACATCAGCCTCACCCAAGCCCTGGTCAGACTTTTGTGAAGGTGAGTGAGGTACCGGGCTTCTGGATGCCAGCACTCAGCATGCCAGTGTCCAACCTCAGCGGGCCGGGCCTTCTCCAGGAAGCCTCTTCCCAACGCTGGGGCTGGAAGGACAGAGCACCCCCTTCTAAGGGGCCAGTCCGTCCCCCTGGGCTCTGAAGGCTCCCTCTGGCCTCCCGAGGTACCGCCTCTCTAAGGCAGGAAAGACTGCATCCGGATCCAGACCTGGGTGCACACTAATTTTGGTCTTTTCAAATGAAATATCCCTTCCCTGCTTTCTTTCTTTCTTTTTTTGGGGGGGTGTGTGTGTGTGTGAGTTGACAATCTTTATCAAATGGCAGCTTTAGTTGTCTTTATTGGCAGGATTAATATGGTTTTTCAAAATCATTTTATTTATATATTGGTTGTACTGGGTCTTCTTCTTGTACTGTTCGTGGGGATCTTGTGGTCACCTGATGTGAAGGGCTGACTCCTTGGAAAAGACCCTGATGCTGGGAAAGATTGAGGGCAGGAGGAGAAGGGGAGGTCAGAGGATGAGACAGTTGGATGGCGTCACTGACTTGATGAGTTTGAGCAAACTTTGAGAGATAGCAAATGACAGGGAAGCCTGGCATGCTGCAGTCCATGGGGTCACAAAGAGTCGGACCCCACTTAGCCACTAAACAACAGCAGCAACAACAACTCGGTCTTTGCTGCCGCTCAGGCTCTGCTCTAGTGGTGGTGCTCGGGCTTCTCACTGCAAAGGCTGTAAGGCACAGGGGCTTCAGTACTTGCAGCTCGAGGGCTCAAGTAGCTGCACATCACTCCCCCGGGGCTCTAGAGCATAGGCTCAGGAGCTGTGGTGCCTGGCATGTGGCATCTTCCCAGACCAGGGATCGAACCTGTGTCTACTGCATTGGCAGGTAGATTCTTCACCACAGAGCCACCAGGGAAGCCCCTTACTATGGTTTTTAATGACCCAAATTTTCCTCTGGCCCTTATGGGGCAAGAGCACTCTAGTAAATATAGCTGACGTATGTAGAAGTTATCTCAAAAACTTTTTCAAGTAACAAGAGTTTGAAAAATCTGCTTAGAGGGGAAGGATAGGTCTGTCAGATTTTGCAGTTCGGCTGTCCACGGGCGTGATGACGATGGACTGTCTCCATGGGAAAGCTCTGAGAGCCAGTGGGTTTAGACACCAACAGAAAAGGGAGATGCCGACAACTGTGAACAGAGAGTGGATCTTGCCTGAAGGGCCTCCAAAGAGGGCTTTGCAATTGGCACCAGTCCACACCTGCAGGCCTTTCTTCTGTGAGCAGAAACTAAGTATAGTAAACCAAGGACTTTGTGGACTTTGTGTGAGATTTATTTTGATAACTGCAAAAGTCAACAAGCTCCTGTTAGTCTCCTATGAAAATTCTTCTACGAAAGGCTTCTTGCCCCTTCTTGTGCAGCAATTTGCTTAAAGAGTTTGATGTTTCACCTTGTCTCCAGACCCAGACAGAAAAGGAAGCAAACACTTTGACTTTTGGATTTCCTCATTTCACATTGTTTTTTTCCCTCTGCGGTTTTATTTTCTGGATACAGAAAATTCTTTCAGGTTTTTAAGCCATAAAAGGCAAAACACTAATTCGATTTTATTTTTTTTAAGCTTTTTTTGGCATTTAGGATCTTAGTTCCCTAAATGCCCTGCGTTGGGGGTACAGAATTTTAATCAGTGGACCACCAAGAAAGTCCCTGATTTAATTTTTTAATCTCTTTCTTGATATAGCTTGACATGTGCTTTTTCTTTTTAACTGAGGTATAGTTGACTTACAATATTAGATAAATTTCAGGTGTATAACATAGTGAATTAATAACTATTCCATTTATAGTTACTATTAAATATTGGTTATATTCTCTGCCCTGTACAATACATCTTTGTAGCTTATTTATTTTATACAAAGTAATCTGTACTTTTAACTCCCTGGCCCTTTTTAGTTTAGTTATTTAGCTAACAAAGGCTATCCTTCCTCAGCATCAATATAAGAATATATAGAACTGTAATATAGATGATTTCCCTCCAAGCATCCAGGTGTTTCTAGATGTCTCCTCACATTTACGACACTGGGAAGGATTTACACACACACACATACACACAGATGTATATGCAACATATTCAATTTTTCTTTG
Organism: Moschus berezovskii; assembly: GCF_049115385.1. NCBI lineage: Eukaryota > Metazoa > Chordata > Mammalia > Artiodactyla > Moschidae > Moschus > Moschus berezovskii. The sequence continues at coordinate 94,167,971 of NC_142469.1, forward strand.
TTTTTTCTGGCCAAGCGCCAGGGCATCTGGGATTCCCCAACCAGGAATCGAACCACACGGTGCATTGGAAGCTCAGAGTCTTAGCCACTGAGAAGTACCACAACACACCCAATTTGTAACTTGAAAGGTACATTACCTTTAATAAAACAAAGAACTTCTAATCTCTGCCCAGAATCTGTTCTGTAGTAACAGAGGTTTCGGTGGTTGGCCTCTGGCTAAATCAATGTGTAACTCAGTCTGTTATTCTGACTTACTGCACCTCCCTAAAATAGTAATTTAGTGGCAAGGAACACACACTTGCATCTGTTTATATACCGCACATATATACATACATGATTATTAGTATAACACTTGGTTACAAAATGAGTACTACCTCTCTATTCCCCTCACCCCCACAGTTGCTTCTAAAGTATATAAGGCATTGGGCATATTGTCATAAGCAGTGACAAGATAATGTCATACAAAATATTTCAGTAAGAAATTCCATTGAACCAATGAACCCAGAGGCATGCTAGCTTTCTGCCTCGTGTCAACTTGCAAAACCGAGAACTCTGTTAGCGGTTTGAAGGCCATTAAGATCCTTGTTGTAATCCAGTGCCATCTCCCAGCACACACACAGGCTGAAGGAGACACGGGGGCAGCTAAACTGACCAACAGAGGCCAGAACATAAACTGCTACTATTAATACAATTGTCTAGATATTTCAGGTGAACATGCTTAGGTTCTGTTCTTTAGTTACATGTTCCTTTTTCTATTTACTTTTCAGAAACCAAATGAATTCAATTGTCTGTGTTTTCCTAGTCAAAAAAAGAGTAGTGAAAGTGTTAGTTGCTCAGTCGTGTCCGACTCTTTGCCTCTATCTCAGCCCAATCAGAGAATAATCATCTTCTTACAAACTTAGGAAGAAGGGCTAGAGGCACGAAGAAGCAACATATAAAATCCAAGGGGTTAAGCAAAGTTAGCAGCTGACAATGTGTAGAAATATATGTAGACATAGAAATAGAGGAAATGGGGATGTCTCTGGTGGTCCAGTGGTTAAGAATCTGCCTGTCAGTGCAGGGTACACAGGTTCAATCCCTGGTCTGGGAAGATTCCACTTGGCACAGGGCAACTGAGCCCTCATGAGGTGACTACTGCAGCCCCTGGGCCCTAGAGCCCAGACTCTAAGATGAGAGAAGCCACTGCAGTGAGAAGCCTGGATACCACAAAAAAGAGTAGGCTTCACCTGCCACAACTACAGAAAGCCCTTGTGCAGCCATGAAGACCCAGCGTAGCCGAAAATAAAGGGTATGCCTGCCAGTGCAGGAGACACAGGAAATGTGGGCTTGATCCCTGGGTTGGGAAGTTCCCCTGGAGAAGGGATAGGCTACCCACTCCGGTATTCTTGCCTGGAGAATCCTCATGGACAGAGGAACCTGGTAGGCTACAGGTCCATGGAGGTCACAAAGAGCTGGACACGACTGAGTGACTAAGCACAGCACAGCACAGCATATGATTCCAAATTCCATGCTCGTGGTCACTGTAGAATCCTACCTCCAGGTTAGCAGAGCTTTAAGCCTTCCGGGTTCTTACTCCAAGAATCATTTCTTTTACTGGAAATATTTATTTATTTTTTTGGTGGTAGAATTTATTCTTTTTTAAAAATTTATTTATTTTAATTGGAGGCTAATTACTTTATATTGTTGTATTGGTTTTGCCATACATTGACATGAATCTGCCCCAGGTAAGACCTGAACCAAAGCTCATGCACAAAGCAGCTACCTGTTGTGGCCTGAAAAAGTCAGATACTCCTTACACACACACACACACACACACACACAAAGTCCTTTAAAACCTCTGAAAGCTCTCACCCGCCCCCATCCTCACCCCACTACCCACCCCAAAATAGAAGTGCCAGGACCTTTGAAGGGAGTGACAGAAGTCAGGTTTAAATGCAAGAGGACCTGGAAGCCCAGACTGACTGCAGATTTTGTGATGCCAGAAGCCTATTGTGCTGTAAGCTGTCTCTGGAAGCTCTGTGTTCCTGAACAGGAAAGAGACTTCAAAAATCCTGCTGCTATCGGAGTACAGCTTTCACAACTCAGCTTACTCAGATTTATTTTTCACGCGGGCTTTTAATCCTTCAGGGAGATTATTTTTCAACCATTCCTGCTGTTGCTGCTAAGTCACTTCAGTCGTGTCCGACTCTGTGCAACCCCATAGACGGCAGCCCACCAGGCTCTCCCATCCCTGCGATTCTCCAGCAAGAACACTGGAGTGGGCTGCCATTTCCTTCTCCAATGCATGAAAGTGAAAAGTAAAAGTGAAGTCGCTCAGTCATGTCTGATTCTTTGTGACCCCATGGACTGCAGCCTACCAGGCTCCTCTGTCCATGGGATTCTCCAGGCAAGAGTACTGGAGTGGGGTGCCATTGCTTTCTCTGTCAACCATTCCTAATAAGTATTTTTTCTTAAAGAAAAAAAAAAAACCAGTTAAATAATGAAGCCCTTGAGCTATTGTGTAAAAAAATTCATGCCTAAAGAGTAGTCTACCTTAAAGCTCCAGGTTAACTTTGAAACAAAACAGGTATGAATTATTCATCTATTTTGCTCTCATGTATCTTCCTATTTAATTGGAACAGTAAATCCTAGGATTTGCTGTGGAGTCGGGGGTAGGTTGTGTTTTTTGTTTTTTTTTTACTGACTGACACCACCCTTCATTTTTGAAACAAGATACAAAGAAATCCTTAAAGCCACCCCAGAATATTCATACATGTGCACCAACTTATCCCCAGATGTTTCTTAGGAAATTTGCAGCCTTGATAATCTTCTATCTCTCAAAAATGCCCTGTGGGCTGCTGTAACTTTTTTGTCCTTTATTAAAATCTTCAGGTGTATAAAATAGCTGAGAGGCAGTAATGTTGGTGAAATTTTGCTGAGGTCCATATCTGTTTTGTTGCCTGCCATATGGTGTTTTTGCTTCCCTGTCCCCCCTTCTGTCTTTGCTCTCACCCCCAGGAAACCACTATTCTCTGGTTTTTCAGTGTAAAAAGTAGAATTTTGGGGGGCTTCCTTGATGATCCAGTGGTTATGAATATGCCTACAAATGCAAGGGTGCTTAGTCACTCAGTCATATCCAACTCTTTGCAACCCCATGGACTGTAGACTGCCAGGCTCCTCTGTACATGGGATTCTCCAAGCAAAAATACTGGAGTGTATTGCCATGCCCTTCTCCAGGGCCAGTACAAGGGACACGAGTTCAATTCCGGGTCTGGGAAGATCCTGCGTATCTCAGAGTAACTTGGCCCGTGTGCCACAACAACTAAGCCCATGTCTAGAGCCTGCAGGCTGCAACTACTGAGAACACACATTAATGACTGAAGCCCGCACACCCTAGAGCCTATGCTTAGCAACGAGAGAAGCCACCGCAATGAAAGGCCCAAGCACCACAAGGAAGCATGGCCCATAAATAAAATAGATGATTAAAAAAAAAAACAAACAAAAACCAAACTGCACTTTTCAAAAAAGTCCTGCTTAGAAAAAAAAGAGAAAAAAACACTGTCCCAAAACCAGTGGAAAAATGATGGTCCTCAAGAAAGGAATCAGTGGAACTTTGTTTCCTTGGGTAATTACAAAAGGGGACTGTGTGAGACTTATAAAAGTGTCATTGTTACTTCTAAACTTACCAAGTCTGTTAAGCAATTCCAAAAGAAACATATTATCCTTGGATCCCCAGAGGGGTGTGTGTGGAGGGGGAGAGTATCTGGAAACCAGTGGAAAACTGGTGGTCCCCAGGAAATGAATCAGTGGAACTATAACTGTTTGCTTGAGTCAGTACAAAAGGGGCCTGAATGGGACTTACTTCCAAAAGTGTCACTGTCACTTTCAAACTTAGTGTTTGTTAAGGTTACTAAATTTAAGTAATTCTGAAATAAACACATTATCCTGTATCTCCAAAACGGGGGACAAAATACTGTTTTGACCCAGACTGATCTGGGGTGGCCTCCACCTGCAATCGAGAGCTTTGGTTCTGGCGACTGAGGTCAGGGCACGGCAGTGAGAGCTGAATCCTAGACACTAGACCAGAGGTCAGGGACGAGGCCCTGGCCCTTTGGCTTTGCAGAAAAGAATTCCCACAAAGATGGGAAGTAGTGAAACAAGTGTTTCTTAGGAGGACAAAGAATACGGTACATGTGGATGGACACATGGGCGGATTCAGAGAGTCACGCCCTAGTGTCGGTCTGAATCACTTTTATGGGTGATTTTATGACATTTCTTCCTTTGGGTGTCCTTTGGCTGATCATTTTGATTTGCCTGGTTGAGAAGCCGTATTAGGAATATTTCAGGATCCTCCCATGCGTGCATGCACATCTCTCAGGCAAGATGCATTCCACCAAAGAGGTCTATGGGTAGATTTGACATCATTCCTTTTTTGACCTCCAAGGAGCTTTCTAGTTGGGAGGGTCTCCTTGATTTCAAGAATGAGAAATATGTAATATGTGATCAAACTGCCAACATCTGCTGGATCATGGAAAAAGCAAGAGAGTTCCAGAAAAACATATATTTCTGCTTCATTGACTATGCCAAAGCCTTTGACTGTGTGGATCACAATAAACTGTGGAAAATTCTGAAAGAGATGGGAATACCAGACCACCTGACCTGCCTCTTGAGAAACCTGTATGCGGGTCAGGAAGCAACAGTAAGAACTGGACATGGAACAACAGACTGGTTCCAAATTGGAAAAGGAGTACGTCAAGGCTGTATATTGTCACCCTGCTTATTTAACTTATATGCAGAGTACATCATGAGGAACGCTGGGCTAGAAGAAGCACAAGCTGGAATCAAGATTGCTGGGAGAAATATCAATAACCTCAGATATGCAGATGACACCACCCTTATGGCAGAAAGTAAAGAGGAACTCAAAAGCCTCTTGATGAAAGTGAAAGAGGAGAGTGAAAAAGTTGACTTGAAGCTCAACATTCAGAAAACTAAGATCATGGCATCTGGTCCCATCACTTCATGGGAAATAGATGGAGAAACAGTGGAAACAGTGTCAGACTTTATTTTTGGGAGGCTCCAAAATCACTGCAGATGCTGATTGCAGTCATGAAATTAAAAGACGCTTACTCCTTGGAAGGAAAGTTATGACCAACCTAGAGAGCATATTAAAAAGCAGAGACATTACTTTGCCAACCAAGGTCCGTCTAGTCAAGGCTATGGTTTTTCCCGTGGTCATGTATGGGTGTGAGAGTTGGACTGTGAAGAAAGCTGATCGCCGAAGAATTGATGCTTTTGAATTGTGGTGTTGGAGGACTCTTGAGAGTCCCTTGGACTGCAAGGAGACCCAACCAGTCCATCCTAAAGGAGATCAATCCTGGGTGTTATTGGAAGGACTGATGCTAAAGCTGAAACTCCAGTACTTTGGCCACCTCATGTGAAGAGTTGACTCACTGGGAAAGACTCTGATGCTGGGAAGGATTGGGGGCAGGAGGAGAAGGGGACGATAGAGAATGAGATGGCTGGATGGTATCACCGACTCTGTGGACATGAGTTTGAGTGTACTCCGGGAGTTGGTGATGGACAGGGAGGCCTGGCGTGCTGTGATTCATGGGGTCGCGGAGAGTCGGACAAGACTGAGCGACTGAACTGAACTGAGCTGAATCTTTTATCTGGGCAGGGGCCCAGCCTCCTCTCTCGATGGTCCCGCTATGATATTTTGGAGTTTCTGTCCACAGGGAACAAACTCCAATGCTCGCCCTGGGGGTGTGTGTAGGGGGTGGGGGTGGGAGGCATGAGGTAGGGCGTCCATCTATCTCCTACCTCAAGACCAGAGTTTGGAGGATTTCCTCTACAGGCACTGGATGAGGTTTTGTTCCCTGTTAAAGGCCTTCTGGGCACTGTTGAACACAGGGAGTAAGTATTTGGGGTTCCTTGGGAGAATCTCTAAGAGAACATTACACAGGCACCAACACAGTCTGTCTGGGTGCAAGACAGGACTACCAGAGACCATATGGATACCATCGAAGGAAAGACCATCTCAGAATAAATAGAATAACATGCTTTTTGACTGTTTACTCGGTGCCGCTCACTGTTCCAGGGGTCTTATTTGCATTTGTAGTTCATCCTTTCATCACAGTAATAACGTTAGGAGAACCACTGACTGAAACCGCCCACTCGCTCTGGCCATGTTCAACAGTAACCACTTGTATGAGTTACCCTACAGCAGTAAGGAACGTGGAACCTCCTGAACTACTTCCACCAGAAAGAATTCGGCAAAGGTCAGAAGGAGAGAGCAGAGGCCAGTCCATACGTCCGACTGTGTGTGTGTGTGTGTGCTAAGTCGCTTCCGTTGTCTCCGACTGTGTGACCCCATGGACGGCAGCCTGCCATACTCCTCTGTCCACGGGATTCTCCAGGCAACAATACTAGAGGGGGTTGCCAGGGGGGTTGCCATGCCCTCCTCCAGGGGCGCCTCCTGACCCAAGTATCCAGCCAGCATCTCTTTACGTCTCTTGCGTTGGCAGGTGGGTTCTTTACCACTATGTCCTACCAACCTCCCAGAATCCTTCTGGCTGGAATCCATCTTGGCTAAGCAATGCGTGTGCCACCAGGAGGGACCCTGAGTCAGAATGATTGGCCAGAGACAACCTGGAAACTAATTCCATCACTGTAAAGGCCAAGACTGTGAGCCAAGCGGCAGAGCAGTTCTCCTGGGTCCCCTTATCCTGGTGTTCTCCACCCGGGCGCCCCTTCCCAGTGAGTTCTCTTACTTTGTCAGCACCTGTGTCTCCTTGGAACATTTGTGCCCAAGAGTTGGACAAGAGTCCAGTCTTGGGCCATGGAAGGGTGTCCCCGTTCATGCAATGATAATATCTTGGAAGAGGGCTTTTGTTATCCCATCTGGCACAGGGAAGTGGTGAATTGAGGATTCAAAAACCAAAGCCAAGCAGAGGCTGTGTTAGATTTTCTCTTTCATTCACTGTTAAACTGACTCACTGAGGGAGGAAAGAAATAGTTGAAATGTGATAGGAAGCTTTCTCAGTTATTTATGAATATCATTTCTCTTTCTTTTTAAAATTTAGAAACAGTCTAGTCCCCTTTGCTCCTCTACCCCTACTCCATGGCCTAGAATATCTAGTATAACTTTTATTAAAGGGATTTACAATTTGTTTCATGAAGACTAGATATTGTCCAGTAGCCAAGAAAAAACAATAGGTGATACGTGTCTAGGATCTCCTTTGATGAGATGCAAAGTAATTGTTAGATAGCTCTCAGTGGCCCTTCCTAACATCAGTGTGATGCCAGAGTATGGAACAATGCTGACCTGCCCATCTTGCTACAAAGGATGATAAAAATTTGAGGGTTAAAAGGGAAGTTTTTGAAAGGTTAGCAAAATAGTCAATCATTCTTTTTTTTTTTTAAAAAGGAGCCGATCAATTAGTTAGTGTTAGCATCCTAGTATGGAGAAGGCAATGGCAGGCCACTCCAGTACTATTGCCTATAAAATCCCATGGATGGAGGAGCCTGGTTGGCTGTAGTCCGTGGGGTTGCTAAGGGTCGGACACGACTGAGCGACTTCACTTTCACACATTGGAGAAGGAAATGGCAACCCACTCCAGTGTTCTTGCCTGGAGAATCCCAGGGACGGGGGAGCCTGGTGGGCTTCCATCTATGGGGTCGCACAGAGTCAGACACGACTGAAGTGACTTAGCAGCAGTAGCAGCAGCAGCATCCTAGTGAGTACAAAGTATAGTTCTAGGCTTCAGAAGACAAAGGGAAAAATTATTAAGAAAGGAGGAAAGAAAGATGAGAAGGAAGAGGAAGGACAGAAGGAAGAAGAAATGGGAGAAGGAAGAGAGAAGTGAGGGGAGGGAAAGAGGCAGGGGGAGAAATCCCGGCAGCATCCACATGACTGAAATCCCTATTCCACTCATCACTGTCCCTCATTGAAAGTAATTCTAAAGAAATCCTTCATAATCCTTATAAATTCTGTTCTGATAGTATAGATCATATATATTTTCTTGACCTGTTATCAACAAACATAAATGAAAACAGAAGACATATATAGTGATTAATAGCCTTTACTCTTCAAAGATCACATGGGTTCTCTGGAACTTTGTGTATTGGTTAAACAACCCAGGCTGCCTTGAAAACCCTGCTGACTAAATGTTTAGAAAGTCTTTCAATATGTTTTTTAATACTCTCCTTAATATATATGATTCTTTCCTTTTGTGGTCATTTTCAGTATTGACCCAGATTATAGCCCAGGGAATCTGACCGAGGAGGGGTAAACCACAAAACATCTCCTACGTAAGACAGAAGACAATCTGAAATTTGACATTTATTTTGTGTTCTCTTCACCCTAGGACAAAAATTCAATATTCTTCTTTCTATTTATATTCCTTTCCCAGAAAACCTTTTCTCTAAGCCTCAGTTTTAAAATACCGTTTTTGGAGCAGACCAACCATTCAGTCTCACGAAACGTGAGTTTTATCAAGAGGGACCCATGTATCTGTCTGCTCAAGACAGTCTCAGTTTATCTCTGTGGTGCTGGTATAACTATTATTTCCACTTCCCAAGCATGTTTCAACGTAGATAATACACCTGTTTGTAAAAATTAATTATTTATGGCAGACACACCAGTGTGCAACTGGTTTTAAGTTAATAATGAAGTTATTAGTGTAAACAATATCCATCATTTAGTAGGCTTCCGTTATGTGCGGCTCCACCTCCAATGCAGGAGACACAGGTGGGGAAGATCCCCTGGAGAAGGGAATGGCAACCCACTCCAGTATTCTTGCCTGAAGAAACCCCATGAACAGAGGAGCCTGGTGGGCTATAGTCCATGGGGTCACAAAGAGTTGGACACGACTGAGCAACTAACACTTTCACACATATTATTTTAAGACAGTTTAGCTCAATTTTCCACATCTGATAGGTGGAAATCAATCCACAGATTTATGAATTTCAGATCTCCCTGAACACTGTCATACTCTATATCATATTTTACATTCTGACTTCAGATTTAATGTATTACATTAAGTAATCATGAAACTCAGTAACATATAATGGACTATCTGAAAAAAGTGTCTTCTTACATTTAAGAATGTGTTATAGAATACTATTCAGTTAAATGGATGTAGAATATCATGTTAGAGTGCAGAAAATATGTGACTTTAAAATCAGAAACCTCTTGGGAATTCCCTAGTGGTCTGGCAGTTAGGGCTTGGCACATTCACTGCTGTGGTCTGGGTCTAATCCCTGGTCAGGGAACTAGATCCTGAAAGCCGCATGAATCAGTCAAAGCACAAAACAAAACAAACAGATCCTCTTGGTCATTGCCAGTCATCTCTCTTACTTATTTCCTTCATAAATGAGGAAACCATATGAGCTTTTCCATAAGAACATGAGCTTTTCCTTATGCTTAGTTGATTTAATGTGCTGAGAACAATACTGGACACACCCTAGATGCTAAAATAAGGTTAGCCATTAATTTTATCATAATTAAGGTGGCAGCATAATTCTTCTTATGGGATTCCCTGGTGGCTCAGACAGTAAAGCATCTGCCTGCAATGTGGGAGACCCGGGTTCAATCCTGGGGTCTAGAAGATCCCCTGGAGAAGGAAATGGCAGCCCACTCCAGTACTCTTGCCTAGAAAATTCCATGGATGGAATTTAGCTGACACAATGCACAGAAGAATAATAAACACTAGGTTGGTTGGCAAAATGTTCATTTGTTTTTCATCAGGTTTAACATCTTACAGAAAAACCCAAACAAAATTTTTTAAACTTTTAATTTTGTTTTGGGGTGTATAGCCAGTTAACAATGTGATAGTTTCAGGTGAACAGTGAAGGGACTCAACCATACATGAACAAACTTTTTTGCCAAGCCCAACATAATGGATGATACTCAAAGTTCAAAAATTATTTCCATTGTAGCTGAAAACTACACTGAAGTATAAAAAGGATAAACATATGGCCTTGCAGTCAGGTTCAATAAATCAATTACACAAACACAGAATGGGAAAGACCTCAAGATGGCAATTTGTGTGGAAAGATGAAGCAGGCTTCAGGTGTTCCTTCTAGTGGAAAGCTCAACATGAACCTACCCTGGAGGAGGAAATGGCAACACACTCCAGCATTCTTGCTTGGAAAAAATCCCATGGACAGAGGAGCCTGGCATGCTACAGTCCATGGTGTCACAAAGAATTGGACATGACTCAGCACACATATTTGTAGTTTCTAATGGAAAGTTCAGCATGAACCTATAGTGAGAAGCAGATACTGAAATGGTTTATGGAAATGAATCTTCATTAATAGAAGTGAGACAATGTCTGGATCACAGGAGGTAATAGTCTGTCAGGAAGAACCACAGTTTAAGTATGGGTTTCAACTAGGGGGGGTCAGATTTTAAGAGGGGCGTGGATTAACCTGAGAAAATCTAAAAAAGGCTGGATGGTGGACAGTCTAAAAACCAATTCATATGAGGAACATCGTAAGAACTGGGAGTGTTGGTTTCTGAGAAGACCATTTCCAGTGGTGACATTCATTAAAAAAAAAAAACCCAAACTTTAATTACTGCTGCATAGAATAAAAATATGTGTTCAGTGCTTTTCCAAAAGGAAGACCCAACATAGATGCATAGAAGTAACAGGGAGGCACATCCTATTGGCCCAGTAATGAGAGCTGATTAAAGATGTCATAGGACATGATGTGAATTAGTGAGCTTTCATCTCTGGAAATGCCAGGCAGATTGGATGGCCACCAGAAAGGAGGTGAAAGCAGGGGCTCTTGTATGGATAGGAGACTGGGTAAGATGCTGGTCGAAGGTCTGGTCCAATTCTAAGACTGTATAGTCTTTGGATAAATCAACGTGTTTAAATAAGTCTTGAGGGGCTAGCTGATTACTGTTCTTGTTTTCACCCCAAGAGAATAGAAATCAGTGTTTCCTCACAGTGGGAAGAGCCTGTGAAGATGTAGGAAGGAGAAGACAGCCACCTGCAAGCCAAGGAGAGAGGCCTTAGAAGATAGCAGACCTGCCGACACCATGACCTTGGACTTCCAGCCTCTAGGACTATGAGAAATGCGTTGTTTAAGCCATCCAGTCTGTTGTACTCTGCTATGGCAGCCCTGGCAAACCAACACAGATTTTTCTCCACCTTCTCTGAACTGGAGTGATTTGGATGAAGTTCATCTGCCTAAGCTAGGAAATACTCTTGTCTACAAAGAGACCCAGCAGGGTTAATAAAAAGCCACTTTCCTAATGACCGAAGACTCTGTTGATACAGCAATTCAACGTCTGGGTATTTATCTGAAGGAAACAAAAACACTAACTCAAAAAGACATATAGGACTTCCCTGGTGGTCCAGTGGTTAAGAATCTGCCTGCCATGCAGGGGATGCGGGTTCGATCCTTGGTCCAGGAAGATTCCACGTGCCTTGTGGCCACAAGCAGCCCACACTGCAACTACTGAAGCTGGGTACTCTAGAGCCTGTGCTCCACAACAAGAGAAGCCCCTGCAATGAGCACCTTGCACTGCAACTAGAGAGTAGCCCCTGCTTGCCACAACGAAAGAAAGCCCGTGCACGGCAAGGAAGACCCAGAGCAGCCAAAATCAAAATAAATAAAAATTTAAAAAGATATATGCACCTCTTGTGCACTGCCGTGTTACTTAACAATAGCCAAGATATGGAAACAACTTAAACGTCCATCAACTGATAAAAGCATAAAGAAAATACAGTGTACCAAAAGAAGGAAATCTTGCCATTTGCAACAACATGGATGGTCCTTGAGGTCATTATGGTAAATGAAATAAACCAGACAGAAAAATTAAATACTGTATGATCTCACACTTACATGGAATCTAAAACAAACAAACAAACAAACAAAAAACCCCAAACCAAGCTCAGAGATACAGAGAACAGACTGGTGGTTGCCAGAGGCATGGGGTAGGGCTAGGTGAAAGGAGTCAAAAGATACAGATTTTCAGTTATAAAATAAGTCATGGGATGTTATGTACAGCATGGTGATTTTAGTCAATAACACTGTCTCATATTTGAAAGTTGCTAAGAGAGTAAATCATAACAGATGTTACCACAAGAAAAAATATTGTAACTCTGTCTGGTGACAGATGTTAACTAGACTTACTGTGATGATCATTTCACAATATATACGTATATCAAGTCATTATGTCCTACATCTGAAACTGATATAATGCATGTCAGTTACAACTTAATTGAGTGTAGGTAGCCACTAGACACGGAGAAGGCAATGGCAAGCCACTCCAGTACTCTTGCCTAGAAAATTGCATGGACAGAGGAGCCTGGTGGGCTGCAGTCCATGGGGTCGCTACTAGTCGGACACGACTGAGCGACTTCACTTTCACTTTTCACTTTCACACATTGGAGAAGGAAATGGCAACCCACTCCAGTGTTCTTGCCTGGAGAATCCCAGGGACGGCGGAGCCTGGTCGGCTGCCATCTATGGGGTCGCACAGAGTTGGACACAACTGAAGCGACTTAGCAGCAGCAGCAGCCACTGGACAAGTGGCTCATTCCCATTGGCTGCAATTCCAGCCCAGGTAAGCCTTATGAAAATTAGTGAGGAGCACTTGATATTAGCCCTTGATGTCAAACTCCCCTCACTTAATTAACTCAACTAACTCAGGCAGGCCTAATGCTAAGTGAGACGCCTGCTTTCTGGATCATGTGAAGAGTAAGTTCATTTTGTTGTTATTTTCCTCTCTATGTTCTTTTGTATTTTTCATATTTTCTACTCGGGCTCTGAACTGAAACAAAGAAGAAAGGAAAACATATAATGCTTTTAACATTTCTTAAATGTTTAAAAACATTTTTAAATCTGAGTCAACAAAACAAAGCATGAGTCTTTCCCCTTGAAAATTTTATGTGCTCTGGAGAAGTCGACAAAAAAGCAAGAATGAAGGTAAGCTTTAAAACACATGGCCAGGGTCTTCCCTGGTGGTCCAATGCTGAGGACTCCATGCCCTCACTGCCAAGGGCCTGGGTTCCATCCCTGGTTGGGAAGCTAAGATCCCACAAGCTGAACGGTGTGGCCAAAAAAAAGGAACAAAACACATGGTCAGGATCACTGTTTACTCAGAAGAAAAGTAAATTCATATAATAAGACACCTTTTCAACAATCATTTTTAAGCTTTCTCCATTTTACACTTCTGCCAATTTACAGACATTCGGGGAACATAAGTAGAAAGATCACTTTGCTGAAACATTAATTTTCTTTACAATTACAACATGAATTACCTTCATGTCCACTGTCGGGTCACCTTGCAGAAGTGTCCACTCATACTGGACAATGGCATGGTCATCTGTGCTTTCTCGGCCGTCCAGAATCACGCCATCTGTGGGCAGATGCAAAACCACATCCTGCCCAGCTTTGCTGAGTGGAGGCTCGTCCTTTTCTGCAAAAGAAAATATATAATTCATAAGAGAGATGATTCCCTATTTTTTCTCATTTATTATGAGAGATATTTTTGCCAAGAGGATGTATAGCAACTGAAAGTTATTTTCTTATTTTTGTTGCAATAAATTAAATCTGGAAAGTTAAGGCAAGTTCTTGGATTCACATAAAATTCACATAGAAATTCTTGGAATCCAATTTTCATCTAGGAAAACAGAAGAGGTTCACAGCTTCTTACTAGTTTTTATAAGGGAAGCTGACACAGAATTTGAGATATCCTAAAAAGTAATAGCAAACAAGTGTGTACTGATATTTAGCTTTTCTCCTTCATGGTAAGTCTCACTGTGTCCACTGAATATTAAACATGATTGACAGCTGCCCCAGGGATAGTTGATAGAAGCCATCAGATACAGAAAACATTCTTAAGATCAGAACTGTGGATATTTTACTTGATTTAAGCATCTTATTAGTAAACTTATGCAAATGCACATATATTTTGATGAAGCTTAGTAATTTCTTTTTTGATGTGGACCATTGTTAAAGTCTCCATTGAATTTATTACAGTATTTCTTCTGTTTCGTGTTTTGGTTTTTTGGCCATGAGGGATGTCGGATCCTAGCTCCGCAACCAAAGATCAAACCTGCACACCCACCCACCGACCCTACCCCCCGCTGCATTGGAAGGTGAAGTCCTAACCACTGAGCCACCAGAGAAATCCCAGAAACTTCGTAATTTAGCTGGGAAGAAACTCCACAGGCTTTCAGAATACATCCTTGTTGGCATCCACTATCTCCTTTCTCCTCTCGCACCAAAACTTGATCCGAATTTTGGCCTGGACTTCCTTAGTTTGAATGATGTTGCTAAGACAGTGCTCTCATTCTGCACAGCTGAAGTTGCCCCGCAAGCAAACTTCAAAGGGCCAATCCAGATACCCACTGCCTTGAAGAGGAAAAGTTAAAGTTTTACGTAACCTTCTTCTCCTGCCTCTGTAACTCAGCTTGCCCCTTGCAAAGTCTAGGGTAGGTCACGTAGTCTCAGAAAGTGGGGACTTGCAATACTAGGAACTGGAGCTTATCTTGCTCACCCTTGCCCTGCTCTTTGCAATCACTCAGCCCCTGTAAACCTGCCTAATCATGCCTGTCCAGGTCAGTCATTCTTCCCCCCAATCTTGACCACTGTTCCCCCACGTGCGAAACCCCTTAGTTTAAACCAGCCTATTAACAGCTAGTGTTGCCCACTACAGTCTGTCTATAAAAACTCTGTAATTCCTTTGTTTGGGGCTCATAGCTTAGAGTGTTAACTCCTCTGGGCCTGCTGGCATAATAAACCTGAGTTCTCCAACTCTCCAAGTGGGGTGCTTGGTTTCTCGAGTACTGATTTCTGCAACAGAAACCTGACATTTGAATCTAGCAGTACTCTTTTATTTTCTCAGACTGCAAGGAGATCAAACCAGTAAACTCGAAAGGAAATTAACCTTGAATGTTCATTGGAAGGACTGATGCAGAAGCTGAAGCTCCAATACTTTGGCCACCTGATGCAAAGAGCTGACTCATTGAAAAAGACCCCGATTCTAGGAAAGGTTGAGGGCAGGAGGAGAAGGGGACAGCAGAGGATGAGATGGTTAGCTAGTAACACTGACTCAATGGACATTAGTTTGAGCAAACTCCAGGAGATGGTGGAGGACATCCCACCATCGCACGCGTGGATGGTATGCAGCAATCCATGGGATCACGAAGAACTGAACATGACTCAGCGACTAACACAAGGAATCAGCACTCTTGCTGTTGCCGAAGGGTACATATTCCTATTGAGAAAATGAGTCCCATTTTCACAGTCATTTAAAACAATGAGGACTAGTAATCAAATTATGCCACACAAGCAACCCCTGCCTTAGACAGTTGGTCTGTTTTTTTCCCCTTGAGCAAAGAGCCAGTGCCTGATGACTTTATTCTGCTTCTCCCAGGGAAGCAGAGAGATGACAACTGCTTTAGTAATAGGCCGTCTTTTAGTTTTATAGAGAACTTTCCTTTGCTTCTGGAAGGTTCATCACTTTCCACACAATGGTTTACTACATTACAGTTCTGGAATCTTTTGTGCCTTGCTGCAAAGCTTGTGGGATCTTAGTTCCCCAACCAGGACTGAACACTCGCCCACTGCGGAAGTGGAAGAAGACAGGAATCCTAACCCCCGGACTGCCAGGGAAGTCCTAGGCCCTCAAAGATTTAACCAAAAGTATTTAAGATGGAAAAATCAGGTAAGCTTGGAAATACTGCACATATTATAGAACTAATCCTGGCCCTCCTGGAAGAAAAAAAAAATTAGTCACTTTTCTTTCAGTTCAGTTCAGTTCAGTTGCTCAGTCGTGTCCGACTCTTTGCGACCCCATGAATCACAGCACGCCAGGCCTCCCTGTCCATCACCAACTCCCGGAGTTCATTCAAACTCATGTCCATCGAGTCGGTGATGCCATCCAGCCATCTCATTCTCTGTCGTCCCCTTCTCCTCCTGCCCTCAATCTTTCCCAGCATCAGGGTCTTTTCAAATGAGTCAGCTCTTCGCATGAGGTGGCCAAAGTATTGGGAGTTTCAGCTTTAGCATCAGTCCTTCCAATGAACACTCAGGATTGATCTCCTTTAGAATGGACTGGTTGGATCTCCTTGCAGCACAAGGGACTCTCAAGAGTCTTCTCCAGCACCACAGTTCAAAAGCATCAATTCTTTGGCAATCAGCTTTCTTCACTTAGGGAAGCTTAAAGATATGGTTTATGAACACAGTAAAATCTTCATATCCTCTAAATTGGTCGTTGTATCAGAAATAATAGAACTGTATTTCCTCCTCAGTTTAAGTCCAGGCAAATTACACTGTATAATGTATTTAAAAATAAGTCAGAGCTGGGACTTCGCTCATGGTCCAGTGGTTAAAAAATCCGCTTGCGATGGAAGGGGACACAGGATCGATCCCTAGTCTGGAAACTCCCACAAGCAGTGGGGCAACTAAGCTCATACACAACTACTGAGCCCGAGAGCCCGAGCTCTGCAACAAGAGAAGCCACCGTAATGAGAGGCCCATGCACTGAAACTAGAGAAAGCCTGCGTGCAGCAATGAAGAACTAATACAACCATAAATAAACACACAAATAAATAAAATCTTAAAAATAAAACAACCCAGAGTGATTTGGCTTATGCAACTTAAGCCAGAAACAGGTCTTAAAAATAAACAAATAACAACAAAAGGAGGAAAGGAGTGTGCCATCATTCAAAAAATATTTGACTTGATGAAAAACAAGCTTAAATGTCACTGAGTTTTTGTTATAAAAATGTAATAAGCCAACGTGAAGTACTCTGGAAACACTGGCTTCTTTTGAAGATTAAGCATATTTGGTATGATCCACAGAGATGAAATAAAACTCATATCTATCTTGATGGAGCATATCAAGGTAGCACTTTATGCAGAGAGGTATATTAACTACTCTGATTTTCGACATGTTGCTCTGAACAACGCCTTAATGACAATAAAGAGGAATCTGGGTCTTACTGCGTGGGCACCAACAGCCAAGGCTGAGGATATGGAAGTGGGGCCAGACTAAGAGAAGAGGCTTAGATATTAAATGTCAAAATCCATCTTTATTTTTCTGTTTGCTTTTGTGACCTTTTTTCTTCATTGTGCATTTTTCTTAATTGCAACATGTCAGGAAAAAATTATTTACAACCCTAATATGATCATCTTCATTTTTGGTGTGTATGTTTGTCTTTCCCCATCTGAGCTGCCGATAATAGTAATTAATGTTGGTGTTTAGCTGCTTGGTCACATCCAACTCTTTACCACCTTGGGGACCATAGCCCGCCAGGCTCCTCTGTCCATGGGATTTCCCAGGCAGGAATACTGGAGTGGGCAGCCACTGCATTCTCCAGAGTATCTTCCCCACCTAGGGATCGAACCCAGGTCTTCTGCATTGCAGGCAGATTCTTTACCACTGAGCCAGCAGGGAAGCCCAATAATAAGTAACATGGGAAACAGATGGAAAAACAGTAGAAACAGTGTCAGACTTTATTTTTGGGGGCTCCAAAATCACTGCGGATGCTGATTGCAGCCATGAAATTAAAAGATGCTTACTCCTTGGAAGGAAAGTTATGACTAACCTAGATTGTATATTAAAAAGCAGAGACATTACTTTGCCAACAAAGGTCCATCTAGTCAAGGCTATGGTTTTTCCAGTGGTCAGGTATGGATGTGAGAGTTGGACTGTGAGGAAAGCTGATCGCCGAAGAATTGATGCTTTTGAACTGTGGTATTGGAGAAGACTCTTGAGAGTCCCTTGGACTGCAAGGAGATCCAACCAGTCCATCCTAAAGGAGATCAATCCTGGGTGTTCATTGGAAGGACTGATGCTAAAGCTGAAACTCCAATACTTTGGCCACCTCATGAGATGAGTTGACTCACTGGAAAAGACTCTGATGCTGGGAAGAATTGGGGGCGGGAGGAGAAGGGAACGACAGAGAATGAGATGGCTGGATGGCATCACCGACTCGATGGACATGAGTTTGAGTGAACTCCGGGAGTTCGTGATGGACAGGGAGGCCTGGTGTGTTGTGATTCATGGGGTCTCAAAGAGTTGGACACGACTGAGCGACTGAACTGAACTGAAATGTTTATTGGGTGATTTCTTTGTACCAAGCATCACATGAAGCATTTTTGAGCCATAAATTCACCCAATTTTCACAAGTCTCTGAGGAAACTAGGTCAGATTGGCTAACTTAGTTGCCTAAGACCACACAAGTGATACATTTGTCAGTTGAGATGTCAGCTCAGATCTAACTGAAAGGCTTCACTTATCCCACCAAACTTTGGAAGCACTCACGTTTTCTAGTTACAGTAAATATAAAGTTACATCCAGAATTTAACCTAACTTATTGATGCATTGGTGGCTCAGAGGTTAAAGCGTCTGCCTCCAATGCGGGAGACCTGGGTTCAATCCCTGGGTAGGGAAGATCCCCTGGAGAAGGAAATGGTAACCCACTCCAGTATTCTTGCCTGGAGAATCCCATGGGCGGAGAAGCCTGGTAGGCTACAGTCCACGGGGTCACAAAGAGTCGGACACAACTGAGCGACTGAACAGAATGGAACGGATTGATGTATTCTTACTTATTGATATTTATTCATACATCCTACCATTGCTTTTGTCACTGTATAAACTTCACAGTTGTCATTTTAAGTCCCTAGCCTCTACTACTGGACATTACTTTCTTACCAAGTTTCTTCATCATCATACATAATGCCACAATAATTTCTTTGCTCATACTTTTCTTTAGCATGGATCATTTTCCTTAAAACACATCTCAGGAGAATGAATATTTTAATGTTCTCTGATATCTTTCTTGATTGAGTTCCAAAAGAGACATTTCAATGTACACTTTCAGTGACCATGTATAAGTTCTCCACATGCATGCCAATGTAGCTCTTAAGTAAACTTATTACTGCCAGTGTAATAAAGTGCATGTGTGTGCTAAGTCGCTTCAGTTGAGTCCGACTCTTTGTGACCCTATGGACTTGGAGTCTGCCAGGCTCCTCTGTCCATGGGATTCTCTGGGCAAGAATACTGGAGTGGGTTGCCATTTCCTTCTCCAGGGGTCTTCCTGACCCAGGGACTGAAAGAGTCTCTAAGGTCTCCTGCATTGGCAGGCGTGTTCTTTACCACTAGAGCCACCTGGAACAGTAAGCTGGTATTATTTGCATTTCTCTGATTACTTCTAAGGTTGAACATTTTTCCATGTTTATCAATTAAATATCCTCTTCTGGAAACTGTGTTCATATCCTTTGCCTACTTCTTTTTGTTTTTCTTACTAATTCACATAACCAGGTCTCCTGCATTGCAGATGGATTCTTTATCAGCTGGACTACCAGGGAAGCCTCTGATTCTCATAAGCTTACTATTAACATAATAAATACATTGGTCTCATATTTTCCTAGACTTCTATTTGCAATTTCTTTTGTTTCTTGACATAATGAAGTTTTAAAAAACATGTGTACACGACATCCTTTCTCTTTGTGATCTCTTTAATTGATTAGAAAGTTATCTTCCCCCCAGATGTGTAATAGTGAATTTATTTTCTTCAAATCTTCTATGTATGGAGTAACGTATGGCCTAATTTTTTAAAAAAATATTTAATTCTTTAACCCATTTGGAATTTGTGTGTGATCAGAGTTGCCGGTCTCAATGTATTCCCCCTGGTTATCTCAACAGTATTACATAATTATTTGCAACTCTTTTGTCATATTTATTTATAACACAAAAGGGAGAGGTTGAAAATGTGAGAAACATACAATAGGTCAGGCACTCACGGAGGAATGAGCTTTGAACCTTCCCTGGTCAGGTCTTTCCTTTGCCCTTGGAGTAGATGAGAGAGAGACCGGAGGTGGCTATGCATGGGTTTACAGAGGGGATGGCAGAGCGCTGTCCAACACTGACTTTCCCTAATACAGATGCAAGCCTGACTTCTCAGATTACCCAGCGTTTGCCCAGATATCCTGGTTTTCAGGCTGAATATCCAGTGGAAAGAGCATAAAGGTGCTGGCCCTTGAGCTCTTGGAGACTGTATTCTCCGGGTCCTCTGAGGTCCTACCTGTTCCACTCCCTCCTTCCTGCTGCTCCTCACTTTCATCAGAAAACATAGACCCCCAGTCCCTCCAGTCAGCCACACAATACAGCCAAGGTCACGTAGTGACATCAGGTGCATGGGAACTGCCTTTCTAATTCAGAAAACATGTCCACCCTTGATCCTCATGAC
Organism: Moschus berezovskii; assembly: GCF_049115385.1. Lineage (NCBI taxonomy): Eukaryota > Metazoa > Chordata > Mammalia > Artiodactyla > Moschidae > Moschus > Moschus berezovskii. The sequence continues at coordinate 94,188,168 of NC_142469.1, forward strand.
AGCCCAGTTGGGAGGCAAGGCCACCACTCAAGTCATAAGAGGATGAACAGAGACCCTCGTGGAGAAGAGCTGGCTCTCAAATTCAGGACTCAGGACCGCAAGCCCCCTGCCCTGCCCTTTGCACACGACTGCAGGCAGAGTGCGTCACTTCAGCACACCCCTCTCTCTAGCGTCCTCCACTCCTCCCACATTTTCCCAGCACCCAAGTAGTTGCTTAGTCAGTCTCACCCTGGAAACTCGACTGAGGGCATCTCTACTTCCAGGTGGCCTGATGCTGCTGGAGAAAGCATTCAAGCTGCCCCAGAATACAGCTTCACAACTCACAGAGCACAGCTCACGACTCACATAACACAGCTCACAGCTCACATAACACAGCTCACAGCTCCACAAAACACAGGTCACAACTCACACAATTCACAACTCACAACTCACCCAGCACAGCTCACAACTTAAAATTCATAGCTCCACAAAGCAGGTGCTATAAGACCTTTGGGCAGGCTCACCAAGGCTTTGAGTACCCTGGGGATTACGAGAGAACCTAGATTTGGAAAGGACAGATTTGTGAGGACAGAGTGAGTTCACGTGTCTAAGGAGCTTATAGCAGGGCTGTTTATCAAATTCAATAAAGGTCTGCAAAAAAACAGGGCTGATGGGGTCTGCTATAACAACAAGCAGGGCTGACGGGGTCCGCTAAATTGTGTACTGTGCAATTCCACCTGGCCCCCTGCCCTTTTTTCATGATCCCTGTATTCACCTCAAATGGACCCTAAAACATTTTCTGTAGATTTCTAAACCATTTTCATGCTCCTACATGTGCTCACAAGCTTCAGAAAAACAAAAAAACATTCATGAAGGAACCATTTAGTCTCAGAAGCACAGGGATCTGGGCAGGAAAAACACAAGACGCTTGGGTAGGGTGACCTTTGCCCTCTCTGCAGACAGAATGAGGGCATTTGGGCCAAGCAGCACTCTTCCATGTGTCCATATTCCTGGGATCCAAAGAACTTGTGAGCAGAGCAGCTCTTTTCCCGAATAAGGACCAAGCCTAGTGGTCATCTGGGTGTACCCTTGAACATCTCCAAAGTGAATTACTAGACAAACTGTCCCCCCACCCCCCACCCAGAGAAAGAAAGGTCAAAAAAGGAAGTAGAAGAAAAAATGATTCAAAAACTTCTACAATAAACTAAAGTCCCCTCCCCACGCCCCATGGTGGATATATTCTTTCCTTGTTTTCACTTTCTTTTCTGTTTCCACTGGCTTATAAGAAAGCTAAATTTGGCAATGCTGGTTTCTTCCAGTTGTGCAGTGAGAAGGGAAAGGGATTTTGTTTCATTGGTGCTGGGATTTATTTTTGAGTCCCTGCTTGGGCAGAGGAAAGATGTGTGGGAAACAGCCATGGGTGGGCTCAGGGATGCACGTGAAAGTGCCTCCCGCCTCCACTTCAGGGAGAAAACTTTGGGGTCCTGTGCAGTATGTGCCTCAAGGCCTAGAAATCTTGGGTGACCTTGGATGTTTATTCCACTGGAGGTGGGAAGGGAGGTGAGCCATTGTGGACACAGATTTCCAGACCCTTCTCTTTGGACCTAAAGGTCATGGAGACTCCGGATTTCCAAAGTGGCTGAGGCTACGCTCCTCTAGTCTTGCTATGGTTTCACTCTTGCGCCATCATAAAGCAAAGAGCAACAGAGTACAACCAAACACACTCAGCTGAGCATAAGTAGGCCCAATCAAGGTTTCATTTCCAGAGACTTTATCTCCAACTGCCACATTTTTTCTCCCTCCTGTTTGGGTCTTAATTCTATTCTGATCATCCCCAGAATAAAAACCATCAAACGAAAAGCATCCTTTTTAGCTCCTCTTCAAAAGAGAGATGCTTTAAACTTTATTTTCAATTAATCAAGTTCCTTTTCTCCCCACTCCTTAAAAAGAGAACCATAATTCATAAGAAATAGTTAGACCCACTTCAAAATAACCTGACCTAACCCCTTCCCAATTTTGTCTGATGAGTGCAACTTTAGGTGGAATCATGAATCTTGAGAGCCAACCTAAGAAATAAGGCTGTGCTATGAGCAATCTGGCATCTAATTAGATTTTGATCTTGTAATTACTTGACAAAAACCATACCTTACAAGAACCTTTGAGACTATTTTAGACTTTCCCCTCTGAACTTTTCTCTTCCATTAAATCGAATTTCTGTGAATCCTTTCAGATCAGTATTCCTCCCTAAGCTTTGAAAAATTCCAGAAGCAGTCCACCGTGCCCGCTTCCACCCAATCTACTGGGGGTTTCTCAAAAACCATCCCTAGGACTGAGACATCAAAGCCGGATGTTTCATTTCTGACTTGACTGAGGAAGGCCCAGCGGTCCTGCCTAGGCAGGTCTCCCAGACGCAGCCACAAACAGGTACACGGACAGCGACAGCAGGGCCCAAGCGGCCAGGCCCGGGCCTCGGGTGGTGTGCTTACCCAGCCGAGGCGAGGCCCGGGCGAGGGCCGGGGCGCCGACTTCCAGGCCTTCCTGCTCGCCCTCCGGGGCGCGGCTGAGGCTGTAGCTGCTGTAACCTCGGTGCAGCGCGAACTTGCAGACGCTGCGGCCGCGCCAGGTGCAGTTGAAGAGGTAGCAGCCGAGCGCGGCGGCCGGGGGCGCGGGCCGCCGGGGCAGCTCCACCACGGCCACGGAGCAGTGCGGCTCGAGGCAGCAAGCCTGCAGGCACTGCCGCCAGTCCCGCACGGCCGCCGGTGCGCTCAGGAAGCTGGCGCCGGCCGCGATCGAGTCCTTGGTGCGGATGATGGCGTCGGGCCTGGCCCTGTATCCGCCGCCCCCGGGGCCCGGGCAGCCTTCCTGGGGGTCGCCGCCCGCGCGCAGCTCGAGCTCCAGCTCCTCCTGCGGCCTTTCCTGCTGCAGCTGTCGACGGAACTCCTCCAGCAGCTGCTCCACTCCTGAGAGCTGCGCATGCAGCTCGGACAGCGGCGCGGAGGGCGAGCCGGCCGCGCGGCCGCCGGGCAGCCACAAGCACAGCAGCAACAAGCCGGGCAGTGCCCGGCGCGGCGGCGGGCGCCTGCGCCCCGAGCCCGCGCCCTTGCGAGCGGCGGAGGCCATGGCGGGCGGCGGCGGAGGAAGTGAGGCGACGCTGGGCGTCCGAGTGCGAGGGAGTCGGAAGACGGGCGAGTGCCGGCCCCGGGGTTTTCCGGCGCGGCCGCTAGGCACCGGGGCCCTCAAAGCGCGGCCTCCCCGGGGCCCCGCTGCGCCCCCGAGGCCGCAGGCGCGCGGTCGCCGGCGGGAATCGTAGCGGCTGGAGGCATAGCCTGCCCGCCGCCCTGGCACCGCTCCTTGTCCCTTCCCGGAAGCCCGGGCGCGACGGCGACTCTGCCAGGAGCCGGGGGCAGATCGGCGAGAAGGAGACAGCGTCTACTGGATCAGCACCCGGATCAGCGCCCGGCTCAACACGCGGGAGGTGGGGCGTGTCACGCCCCGCCCAGCACCGCCCCTCCGGGCCCGCCCCCCGCAAGCTCGGGCCGGGTTCACATTCGCTTTTATTTTTATTTTTTGGTGGGCGGGGAAGGTAGCCGTCAGATATGCAGATGACACCACCGCATTTAAGAAAGTGAAGAGGAACTGAAAAGCCTCTTGAGGAAAGTGAAAGAGGAGAGTGAAAAGGTTGGCTTGAAGCTCAACATTCAGAAAACTAAGTTCATGGCATCCTGTCCCATCGCTTCATGGCAAATAGATGGGGAAACAGTGGAAACAGTGTCAGACTTTATTTTTCTGGGCTCCAAAATCACTGCAGCTGGTGATTGCAGCCATGAAATTAAAAGACGCTTACTCCTTGGAAGGAAAGCTATGACCAACCTAGACAGCATATTAAAACATAGAGACATTACTTTGCCAACAAAGGTCCGTGTAGTCAAGGCTATGGTTTTTCTAGTGTTCAGGTATGGGTGTGAGAATTGGAGTATAAAGAAAGCTGAGCGCTGAAAAATTGATGCTTTTGAACTGTGGTGCTGGAGAAGACTCTTGAGAGTCCCTTGGACTGCCAGGAGATCCAACCAGTCCATCCTAAAGGAGATCAGTCCTGGGTGTTCATTGGAAGGACTGATGCTAAAGCTGAAACTCCAATACTTTGGCCACCTCATGCGAAGAGCTGACTCATTTGAAAAGACCCTGATGCTGGGAAAGATTGAGGGCAGGAGGAGAAGGGGACGACAGAGAATGAGATGGCTGGATGGCATCACTGACTCGATGGACATGAGTTTGAGTGAACTCCGGGAGTTGGTGATGGACTGGGAGGCCTGGCGTGCTGTGATTCATGGGGTCGCAAAGAGTCGGACACGACTGAGTGACTGAACTGAACTGAACTGAAGGTAGCCATGGGAAGAAGGCGGTGCCCCAAAGGGGCCTAGCGCCTCCCCCACCGGCCTCCATTTCTAGGGGGGCATTCTGGTCCCAGCATGCTGGGCCTATTTTTTTTTTAATTACAAAAATCGTTTTGTCAGTTAATAATTTATTGCCTTTTGACTCCAGGTGCACTCTTCAGTACACCCTCGGAGATAAATAAAAGAATTCTTTTAGATCGTTATTATTTTTTTTCTAGTAGCAGTGAGAAGACATGATTTTATTTTATGTTTTACCTTTTTTTTCTTGAAGGATAATTGCTTTACAATATTGTGTTAGTTTCTGATACACAGCAAAGTGAATCAGCTATATGTCAGTATGTGGAAACAACCTAAGTGTCCATTGACAAATGAATGGAAGATGTGGTACATATATATGGGAATATTGTTTAGCCATTTAAAGGAAAACAGTTGGATCATTTTGAGATGTGAATGGACCTAGAGTCTGTCAGACAGAGTGAAGTAAGTCAAAAAAAGAAAAAGAAATATCATATGTGAAAAATAAGTATCATTTATTATATTAAAATAAATATCAGATTATAATATCATTATTAACCAGCCAGACATGCTCGATTGTCTTCTCAATGTGATGCGGGCTTCTGGAGAGGAGGGCAAGGGGTTTTTCCTTGTGATCTCAGGGCCACTCTAGAGAAGGGACATGCTCAACTGGGGAACCACCTGGCACCATCTTCAGCCCTTCACCTCCAGTGTCCATGACTGTTTTCACCTTAGCTCCCCAAGATGCACTTGGTAACAGAAGACAGGCAGTGCTGTGAAAAGATACACACAGAGTTGTCACATTCATTCAATTTTCTCCAAACTTAACTAGAAATCTGAGCACAGTCACTCAAGGGGAGCTACAAAGTTCACTCTGCGGTGCGCACAGAGGCCTTTAGCTGAGGTGTCATAAGATTGAGAGGAACTGTTTTATGTGACCTAATAAAATATGGGCTACTTTATGCCCTATGCCCCTATGAAAAAGTCCAACCCAAGGAAGGCTACACCCGAAAGTTCTAGCTGCCTGTAAACTGCTGCTGTGTCTCGTTTATCTCTGAGTCCATTTCTATTGATTCATTTTTTTCATGATTATGAATCACATTTTCTTGTTCCTAGCACATCCAGAAATGTTTTTTTTTAACTAGAAACTTGAGGATTGTGAATTGTACATTTTTAAATGTCTAGATTTTTAGGAGGGTATGAATAAATGACTGGATAGGAAAATAGCAGTCTCTGCTGTAATTTATTTTCACAGCTGAGAGTTAGGAACCTATTGCTTTCAAATAAAGAACAGAGTAGGAGGTGAAATTGGAAACTAAACATAGAGAAAAAAAGGAAAAAAATTAATCTAGTATTTTTTGCCATTCCACGAAAAGGAAAAATTTAAAGTTGTGTGTGTGTGTGTGAGTATTTGAGTGATGTTGAAGCTTAAAAAAAAAAAAAATCTCTTAGTCCCAAAGGCTGTGTCTGGGCTGTAGCACTTTGGGCTGCAGTTTCTTCCATTGTGAGATATTTACCCCACATGACTGCAGCCACTTTCAGATGCCCTGAGAGTCACATAAATTCGAGTTTTGTTTAAACCTCAGAGCTTGAAAAAGCTTGCTATGAGGAGAAAATTCCAAATGTAATAAGAATGGCTCCAGAGGTATCATCAAATCTTCTAAAACTAACTATTATTATAATGATTAATATTAAAAATCAACATGTATGATGATATGATATAATAACTAACAATTGTATATGATTTCCTGGTTTGCAAATACTTTCATACACATGACATCACACAGCCTTCACAAAACTGTTAGATGGACAGGTGACCTCACTTATCTTGGAGACAGTTGACAGGTGAACACAGAGTGCAACCCACTCAGCTCTCTTGCTCCACCGTGGTGGGGGAGGGCAGTGGAATGAGGCAGGGGAGGAGGGTGGGACCGCATTGCTCAGTGGCATCAAGTCCAAGCCCTTAAAGCACCCACATAGTTTCCCCACTTTGCTAACTTCCCAATCTTTTTCAGAAAAGTGGAAATGACTTTCTTTTCTTTTATTTTTACCATTAAGAATGGTTATTTCTAGGGTCAAGATGGGAGCAGTGAAGGGGAGTGTTCACTTTCTTACTTTATAAGGCTTTGTATCGATTGAAGTTTTTGGTATGACTTGTGATAAGGGAAATCAGTCCCGAATAGTCATTGGAAGGACTGATGCTGAAGCTGAAACTCCAATACTTTGGCTACCTGATGCAAAGAACTGACTCATTTGAAAAGACTCTGATGCTGGGCAAGATTTGGCCACCTGATGCAAAGAACTGACTCATTTGAAAAGACTCTGATGCTGGGCAAGATTGAAGGCAGGAGGAAAAGGGGACAACAGAGGATGAAATGGTTGGATGGCATCACCGACTCAATGGGTATGAGTTTGAGTAAACTGTGGGAGTTGGTGATGGACAGGGAGGCCTGGCGTGCTGCAGTCTTTGGGGTTGCAAAGAGTCGGACACGATTGAGTGACTGAACTATGATAAAGGAAGGAAGTTATTTATCATTTATAAATATATTTATAAATTATCATTTCTAAAATAAATAAATTGATTTCCATTATTTTGGAAATAAGATAGCTTTGATTTGAAAGCCTAAACATCAAAACCTTATTAATGGACAGAAAAAATTTTATGTGAGGATACAAATATCAGGCATGTGATCTGAATAGATGGAGATGTTCCTCTGTTTTATAAGATCATTAGGGTAAAAGTCCAGCAAATTGAGAGTTGTATATTATACATCAATTTATTGAAGGTTGGAATGAGGTTGTCATTCTAGTGACTGTCTTAAATGTTTTACAGGCAATAAACAAGTTAAATTAGTTCATGTAAGATCTTTACAAGGGCACCTGGCACATGGAAGATACTCAATAAATAATAATAATTATTATTTCTTGTTCTACCTTTTAAGTTTACAGGAAAAAACCAGGTCCCAGAGAAATAAGGGAGCTTCCTCACGATTAGAAGATGTGCAGCTAACTGAAGCCTGAATCCCCTTCAACCTGCCGGCCCAGCAGTCATATCATTAAGGTTCGTCCCCACCCTCACGCTCTTCACAGAATCCGCTCTGTCCACATGCCTGGAGGGGCAGCCCCAGCTCCCAGGTGACCCACCTCGTCCACTGCTGATGGAACCATATGAATTCCTGGCCTGAGCCCAGCAATCAACACTGTCTCCCAAGGACAGAGAATCCAGGAACAATGGAATCAGTGAGGGAAGTGAAGCTGGGAGGCCAGTGGTGGTGGTGGTGGGGGGCACATGGTCCTGTGTGAGGTGATGGAGCAGAGAAGCTGCTCAGCTGAGGGGGTTCAGGGGGCACCTGTAGAGAATGGGGTACACGCAGTCCCGAGAGAGTGAAGGCAGGGGCTGCCTGACAACTTTCTCATCCCAGCAGCTTCCCTGGGCACCTTCCTGGCCTCCTGCTTGGATTCTCTGCACAGACTTGTATATATCGTCGCTTAGTGATGGGGTTTGTCATGGTAAATCTCTGTGGGTTGGACTTCCCTGGTGGTCCAATGGTTAAGAATCCACCTGCCATTGCAGGGGACATGGGTTCAATTCCTGGGTCTGGGAAGATCCCACATGCCACAGAGCAGCTGAGCCCGTTCGCCACAACCACTGAAGGCTGAGCACACACCAGAATGAGAAGCCCAGATCAGAGAGTAGCCCCCACTCACGTAGAGAAAGCTCACACGCATCAGTGAAGACCCAGCGCAGCCAGGAAAAAACAAAATCTCTGTGAGTTGCAAACAACAGAAGCCTACTTCACAGTGGCCTGAGGAAAAGCACCAGGGAGCTTTGGCGTGTAAGATATGTCACTTGCGGAAAGGGCAGGAAGCATCGCCAGGGCCAGAAAGAGGGCCAGGATCCAAGGGCAGAGACCCTCAGCCCAGGCAGCTGGTCCCCAGAGGCTACTTTCCTTCCAGGCCAGGTGGTCTTGCATCTCCACCCCTCTGAACACAGAATTCCTGTTTCTCTCAATGTCTGATGTTTTCTGCCCTCCATGTACAAAGCCTGTGGTTACCACATTAATTTCCAGCAATGCACAGAAACTGAGCCCATGGCCTGTGGTTTAGGAGAAACTGTTAGGAGTCCAGCTGGGTCCTAGGTGCCCAGGTGCCGTTACTGAGGTGCAGAGGTCATGAGGTGCAAGCATGGCTAGGGGCACTGCCTCTCCCCGCTGAGGGCAGAGTGAGAGAAAAGGAGTAGTGAGGAGCTCGGGGGAGGCCCCCAAAGTTGTCTTCTACTTGACTAAGGCAATGCCTGCTGCTGCTAAGGCACTTCCGTCGTGTCCAACTCTGTGCGACCCCATAGACGGAAGCCCACCAGGCTCCCCTGTCCCTGGGATTCTCCAGGCAAGAACCCTGGAGTGGGTTGCCATTTCCTTCTCCAATGTGTGAAAGTGAAGTTGCTCAGTTACGTCTGACTCGTAGCAACCCCATGGACTGCAGTCCACCAGGCTCCTTCATCCATGGAATTTTCTAGACAAGAGTACTGGAATGCCTTCTCCGAAGGCAATGCCGAGCGTTTGCTTAAACACTTCTATGCATTTTTATTGCAAATTTAAGAGACACTTTAAAAAGTACTGTGCTCAGACTGCCAGTCAATGCTCTGAGTTCAGCACGAACATTGATCATTGACTTACCACAACCTCACACGCCATGTACCAGTACTGTCTCCATCCTATCCTGGCTGGGAACACAATACTTCACACGTCCAAGGGATTCCATCTTTGGGCCAGCCTTACTCTTCACTAGAGTGCTGTTCCTTGTATTCGGTCACAGTCTGCTTTGTAGTTTCCACACACTTTTTGTAGTTTATTTTCCTGAGATCTATTTGAGCAATCTATAATTTTTCTCAAGTGATGGTTCTTCACATATTTAAAAGCTGCCATTATAGCCTGCAAGCAACTCCGCCTGTGAAATTCAACAGTGTTAAAAGCACTGTGACCCTGGGGCAATCCCAAGACCACTCATCTATAATGTGGAAATGATTGTGTAACCTTACTTCCCAGGGTTGTTGAGTCGATTAAAACACCTGCCACAACAGCAAGCCCAAGAGAGAGGATCAGTACCTGTTGGCTACTCAGCTCTGCTCTCCGTCTACAGATCCATCCTTCCTAGCATGAACCTTTTAGATCTTGATCCTGAAACCTAACACCTTCTATCCCACCTGGCTTTGAATCAACTGTAAAGTGTCCTACGTCATTGTCCAAGAAATTGATTTAAATGATGGACTGTAGAGGAAAGCCAAGGAGGAAGGCTTGAGGTACTGCACTAAGACCCACCCCAGGGTTAATGTGGATTCACTAATTTGAACCCTTTGGCTATGATTATTAGGCTACTCATCCACCCAGTTGCTCTCACTCAGCCAAATTTCTCCATCTTTTCTGCAAACATATCATGAGAGCTTGTCAATTAAGTTGGAATTGCAGTACATTGTATTTGCATAAAGTGATTTTGCTCAGTTGTGTCCGACTCTTTGTGATCTCATGGACTGTAGCCTACCAGGCTCCTCTGTCCATGGAATTTTCCAGGCAAGAGTACTGGAGTGGGTTGCCATTTCCTTCTCCAGAGGATCTTTCCAACCCAGGGATCAAACCCAGGTCTCCCACATTTCAGGCAGACGCTTTACCATCTGAGCCACCAGGGAATTTCCCAGTTTACAACGCCAAGTTAAACAGATGGGTACAAGTCCTTAGAAAATGTAGTAAGCGACTTACCATCCTGATGAGCACCGTTTTCCTGTGAGTTCTCCAATAGGCCCATAAAAGCTCTTTGTACGATCTTTTTTAAGCCAGGGTTGTTTTTAGGTACAAGTTTTGCAAAATCTATCTTTTGAAAAGTTAGATTGGCTTTTGTCCATTTCTGTTGTCTGAGCAGTTTTGATACTGTCTGTCTAGTTTTTTATTGCTGTTGTAGTAAATTAGCACAAAATGTAGTGGCTCAAAATAAGAGACTATTATCTTATAGTCTGTAGGTTAGGCTTGATCATTTTAGAGGTTTTTTCATACACTTTGCCAAAATATCCTCCAGGACCAGGCTTTACTCCTGCTAACTAAAGGTCCTCCACACCCTGCCAAACTGAGGACTCACATTTTATATTTGGTCAATTTTGAAAATTTTTTGAAATTAAAAATATTCTCATCTTCCCAGTAATTCTAACTCCAGGAATTTATTCTGCAAATATATTCATATAAGTTTGGAAAGATGTATGTACAGATGGTTATTGCAGGATTTTTTTGTTTTTTGGTGAAAGCAATAGCTGGAAACACCCTGAATATACCCAAGTGAGAGATGCTTAAATAAATTTTGGTAGGAACATGCTTTGGAATACTTGCACTGTGTATCTCCCAAGTACATCATTAAGTGACACACAGAAGAGGCAGAAGTGTATGTACAGTGAAATCTTATTTGTTAAAAATATACCTACTCTCCTTCCTTTTTTAAAGGAAAAATTGCATGCTATAACCTATATTAAGTTTGTTTTCTATTCAGGGTGGGAAAATAGGTATATTTGAAAACCACAATGGAAAGAAAGACTGGTTTGCAGGTACCCCTATTTTTATCAAGGAAATAATTTTAATGAGCCCTAACTCTTGTTTGTATGTGTGTGTATAAATAATGTTCATCGCAGCACCGTTTACAATAGATAGGACATGGAAGCAACTTAGATGTCCATAGGCAGACGAATGGGTAAGAAAGTTGTGGTACATATACACAATGGAATATTACTCAGCTATTAAAAAGAATGCATTTGAATCAGTTCTAATGAGGTGGATGAAACTGGAGCCTATTATACAGAGCGAAGTAAGTCAGAAAGAAAAACACCAATACAGTATATTAACGCATATATATGGAATTTAGAAAGATGGTAATGATGACTCCATATGCAAGACAGCAAAAGAGACACAGATGTAAAGACTGTGGGAGAAGGTGAGGGTGGAATGATTTGAGAGAATAGCATTGGAACATGTATATTATCATATATGAAATAGATGGCCAGTCCAGGTTCAATGCATGAGATAGGGTGCTCAGGGCTGGTGCACTGGGATAATATTGAGGGATGGGATGGGGAGGGAGGAGGAAGGGGGGTTCAGGACGGGGGATACATGTACACCCATGGCTGATTCATGTCAATGTATGGCAAAAACCACCACAATATTGTAAAGTAATTAACCTCCAATTAAAAAATAAAATAAAAAATAAAATTAAAAAATCCCCAATTAAAAAAAATTATTCCTTAAAAAAAATTTCATTTTACTTATTTATGGCTACACTGGATTGTTATTGTCATGTGCCAGCTTTCTTTAGTTGTGAGAAGCAGCGGCTACCCTCTAGTTGTGTGCTGGTTTCTCATTGTGGTGATTTATCTTGTTGCAGAGCGTGGGATCTAGGAGCCAGGCCTTCAATAGTTGTGGCATACAGGTTTAGTTGCCCCACTGCATGTGGGATCTTCTTGGACCAGGGATCAAACCTGTGTCCCCTGCATTGGCAGGTGGATTTTAACCACCGCGCCACCAGAGAAGTCCTCAATCCTATCATTTAATGATTCTTGTGTCCCAGTGGTTATAACTGTGCTATTAATCTTTCTCTGATTTTCACTGTCAAAAGTACTCCATGAGCAAACTTAGCAGAATCTTTCAGTTTTTTATAATGTATTTTCCAACTTGAAAGTGCTCAAAGAATAATAGGAAAATAGCTAGATTTTATGTGTATTTCATGCCTTGACTAAAAGTACCATTTTGTTTTGTTTTTTTTTTACTGATGCAATAATTAGACTGATAATTGCTTTAAATAAGATTTAACTTGTTTTCTTCATTCGGTATTACATTTGCAATGCAGCATTTTAAAAAATTCCAATAAATTGAATGGAATGTTCAAACAAGAGCTAAGGTAAGTGTAAGAATTCTGCTTATTTTCAAAGCTAGCGAGAATGGGATGATTTTGTCCTCCCACTTTGAACTACACAAGGCCCAGAACATACTTTATGCTTAAAGATTTGCCATACAATATCATGAGGGGATGCTAAGGATTTCAGTTTAAGGTGAGGAAATCACTATCTGGTTCTCATTTTATGTCCCAGAACAAATTCATAAATCTTCTCATAAGGATGCTCCTGTTTAATAAATGCATGCAACTAGTATTTAGCATGGAAATAATACAGGGTGAACTGTGTAAATTTAGTTTCTAAGGCAAGGTAAGAAATTAGAATATATGTTGAAAGCTGGAAAGTATATTATTTTCAGGTCAAATAAGTTGAATATGGGAAAGATCTGTTCTCTAGTTTTGTGCTCTTACAGCTTACTGAAGGATGTAAATATATTTCAGTTCAGTTCAGTAGCTATATGCATATATATTTAACAAACAGCAAAATGTGTGTAACCTATGTGTATGCTATGTCTGCTGCTAAGGTTTCAAATGATAGGCTACTTACTTCCCTCAACAGTCAAAACTACTTGAGTATGAATTTGTCATCAATTTATTCTTTTTTCAAGTAAATAATTTATTAAATCTGAGTTTAGCTAAAAAGTATATATATATATATATACATATATATATTTCCAAAGTTTCTGGCTGACCTAGTGGTTAGGATCCCAGGCTTTCACTGCCATGGCTTGGGTTCAAACCGAGGTTAGGTAACTGAGATCCCACTAACCATATGGCGCAACCAAAAAAAAAAAAAAAAAATTCCATGTCTCCTTTATGTGGAGCTCAGAGTTTACACTTGTAATATAGGTTACTACATATACACACTACTATATATAAAATAGATAAACAAGGACTTACCGTATAGCACAGGGAACTATACCTGATATTTCGTAATAATCTATATGGTATATATACGTATGTATAATATATAACTGAATCACTTTGCTGTATACCTGAAACTAACAAAAGATTATAAATCAACTATACTTCAATAACATTTTTAAATTAAAAATAAAATAACATATAAGCTACTATTAGCACAAAGAGACAGTGCATTGTGTTACCATGTGCATATTTAGTATTTTTAAATATGATGTTTATAATAAAGTATTTTGAGTCCATCAAGAAGAAAAAGGGCCAAGGTGAATATAGAAAAAAATTGCTTAAGAAAAGGAAGTCAGCATTTCTGCACACGGAGAGATTTGGGGTTCTCTAGTCAGAAGGGAGTAGAAGGCTTCTCTCTGGGGAACCCTGGAGAGTTTAAAAGTAACGGAAGCTTCTTCAGATAATGAGGAGAGCTGATATTTGTTGAGCATCTCTTGGGCACTGAGTGTTCGACTCTTTACAACCCCATGGGCTATCCAGTCCATGGAATTCTCCAGGCCAGAATACTGGAGTGGGTAGTCTTTCCCTTCTCCTGGATCTTCGGAACCCAGGATTGAAGCCAGGTCTCCTGCATTGCAGGCGGATTCTTCACCAGCTGAGCCACAAGGGAAGCCTGAGAATACTGGAGTGGGTAGCCTATCTCTTCGCCAGCGGATCTTCCCGACTCAGGAATTGAACCGGGATCTCCCGCATTGCAGGCGGATTCTCTACCAACTGAGCTATCAGGGAAGCCTGGTCTTGGGCACCCAGGGCTTGGCAAATGTGACCTCACTTTTTCCTCACTCCTTGGTGAGAGTGGTCCTGCTTCTCTCCCTGAGCGACTGAAGAAGGAACGGAGGTGAAGTGAGGCTGCCCACTCACCCAGCTCACCAGTCAGAAAGGAGTCATGAGGGGAGGGGCGGGCAGCTCGACTGTGGCTTGAGTTTTGTTTCACTTCCGTGCTTTGCGCCTCTGTAAGACGACATGACACTAAATACAGCAGGGAGTGGGGTCAGCGCGGCAGGTGAGTGTGGAGGAGCGTCCGCAGAGAGAGAGTGAAGTTGAGGGTAGTTCAGGGAGGAACCTCTGGACACCCTGGAAGCTCGGGGCGAGCCCAGCGGAGTAGCTATGGCAGCCCGAGCGGCAGCCTGGCCGCACGCCCAGCTCACCGGGCTGATGGCACCCTCTGTCACGGGCTTGGGGTGTGCACTTCCTCTTGGTCCAGGGTGAGGGTGCGGGAGAGAGCAGTGGCGGCAAGGCAAAACCCTCAGCTACTGGGGCGCATCCCAGGCTGCGTGTTGCTTCCTGTTTGTGTCTTGAAGCTGAGGCATTCCCCACAGTGACTCACACCACCTTACTTGCAATATGGATCTGATTACCTCCTGATCCGAGACCACACCCCACCCCTCCTTATTAGGAGCTCAACTGAGCTGAGAGACACCTAAGTTAATACCCTTACTGTGAGAACACAGGCCAAAGTCTGAACCCAGAGGAAGTGCAGCTCTCATTCACTTTCCCCAATGGAATGGCCTGCGAAGAGCCTGCCTCCCTGTTCAGAGAGCCCAGAGCAAAAAGGCTCCAGCAGCTTTATGGAACCTGAGGTAGGGGAAGGGAAAGAACTCAGTGTAAAGAGACCTGGGCCTGAGTCCAAGTGGGGACAGGGGTCTTCAAGCTTTCTCCATTCTCTTCTCTTATGGAGGCCTTAGCAGAGGTACCACAAGAGAACCTTGGCCCAGAGCCCAACGGCCAGAAAACAAGCCGAGGAAGGAAGAAAGTGCGAGGAATGTGAACATCTCTCGGGTCCGGGCTCTGAGAGAGACTGCAGTGCCCAGCTATCAGCAGTCTGGGGTGAGGAGGGCAGCTCTCCATGTGACGCTGGCCAGAAAGGTCACACAAGTTTTCAGCCCAGAGTTGGACTCTTCACCTCTCTGTGGAGAGGGCTGACTCTTTTGTTTCCCCATCACACCTCTGTTCACTGGCTTGTACCATCCTTCTCTTCCATTCCATCAAGAGTTAATTCCAGTCCCTGCCAAAAGTTTTGTGGAGTTCTGGTAAAGTGTCAGTACACAAGCTTCTACCCTTTCTCAGGCTCTGAAGAGCCGGGCAACCTATTGGGCAATCCACACCAGGAAGAGGGGTCTTCCAGCTTTAGGCAATGTCCCAGGTCCATGTTTTCAGATCCTTGTTGTTGGCTCTCAGAGCTGTCCCCACCCTTTCCTACCCTACCAGCCCAGCTCAGTGGCAAATACCCACGTCATCATCATCTGGGTATGGCCTCTCTCTGCAGCTGCTCCTGCTGTAAACCAGTTGACTCAGAGCAGAAATCAGGTGCAGGAGGGGTCAGGGTTGAAGTCTGCAGCCAGGAATGTAGGACCAGTGATGAGCCAAAATTGTGCACCCTTAACTGTTTTGTGTGTGTGATAAAATACACATAGCAGAATCTACCATCTAAGCTAATTTTTTAAGTTAATGAATTAATTCATTTTTGGCTATGCTGGGTCTTGGTTGCTGCACACCGGCTTTCTCTAGATGTGGTGAACATTTGGTGCAATGCATGGGCTACGGGCTTCTCATTGAAGTGGCTTCTTTTGTTGTGGAGAACAGGCTTTAGGCACATAGGCTTCAGTAGTTGCTATGTGAGGGTGCTAAAGCATGACAGCTTCAGTAGTTGTGGCATGCAGGCTCAAAAGTTGTGGCACATGGGCTTAGTTGCTCTGCAGCACATGGAATCTTCCTGGACCGGGGACTGAACCCATGTCCCCTGCATTTGCAGGTGGATTCTTATCCACTGTACCAAAAGGAAAATCCCATCTTAGCTATTAAATATTTTAAAGTGTACAGTCCAGTGATATTAAATGCATTCATATTGTTGTGTATTCATCACCACCATCTTCCTCCATAGACCTTATCACTGCAAAACTGTAACTCAAACATTAACTCCCCATTTCACCTTCTCCTTGACCCATGAAAACCACCATTCTACTTTCTGTCCTATTGTTTTGTCTACTCTAAGAATCTTGTATATGAGGAATAACACAGTATTTGTCTTTTTGTGACTGTCTTTTTTCACTTAGCAGAATGTCCTCAGTTCAGTTCAGTCGCTCAGTCGTTTCCCACTCTTTGTGACCCCATGAACTGCAGCATGCCAGGCCTCCCTGTCCATCACCAACTCCCTGAGTCCTCCCAAACCCATGTCCATTGATTCGGGGATGCCATCCAACCGTCTCATCCTCTGTCCTCCCCTTCTCCTCCTGCCCTCAATCTTTCCCAGCATCAGGGTCTTTTCAGATGAGTCAGCTCTTCACATCAGGTGGCCAAAGTATTGGAGTTTCAGCTTCAACATTAGTCCTTCCAATGAACACCCAGGACTGATCTCCTTTAGGATGGACTGGTTGGATCTCCTGGCAGTCCAAGGGACTCTCAAGAGTCTTCTCCAACACCACAGTTCAAAAGCATCAATTCTTCAGTGCTCAGCTTTCTTTATAGTCCAACTCTCACATCCATACATGACCACTGAAAAAACCATAGCTTTGACTAGACGGACCTTTGTTGACAAAGTAATGTTTCTGCTTTTTAATATGCTGTCTAGGTTGGTCATAACTTTCCTTCCAAGGAGTAAGTGTCTTTTAATTTCATGGCTGCAGTCATCATCTGCAGTGATTTTGGAGCACCCCAAAATAAAGTCTGTCACTGTTTCCATTGTTTTCCCATCTATTTGCAATGAAGTGATGGGACCGGATGCCATGATCTTAGTTTTCTGAATGTTGAGCTTTAAGCCAACTTTTTCACTCTCCTCTTTCACTTTCATCAAGAGGCTCTTTAGTTCTTCTTCACTTTCTGCCATAAGGGTGGTGTCATCTGCATATCTGAGGTTATTGATATTTCTCCCGGCAATCTTGATTCCAGAGCTTGTGTTTCCTCCAGCCCAGCATTCCTCATGATGTACTCTGCATGTAAGTTAAATAAGCAGGGTGACAATATACAACCTTGACGTACTCCTTTTCCTATTTGGAAACAGTCTGTTGTTCCATGTCCAGTTCTGACTGTTGCTTTCTGACCTGCATACAGGTTTCTCAAGAGGCAGGTCAGGTGGTCTGGGATTCCCATCTCTTTCAGAATGTTCCACAGTTTATTGTGATCCACACAGTCAAAGGCTTTGGCATAGTCAATGAAGCAGAAATAGATGTTTTTCTGGAACTCTCTTGCTTTCTCCATGATCCAGCAGATGTTGGCAATTTGATCTCTGGTGCCTCTGCCTTTCTTAAAACCTGCTTGAACATCTGGAAGTTCATGGTTCACATATTGCTGAAGCCTGGCTTGGAAAATTTTGAGCATGACTTTCCTAGCATGTGAGATGAGTGCAATTGTGCGGTAGTTTGAGCATTCTTTGGCATTGTCTTTCTTTGGGTTTGGAATGAAGACTGACCTTTTCCAGTCCTGTGGCCACTGCTGAGTTTTCCAAATTTGCTGGCATATTGAGTGCAGCACTTTCACAGCATCATCTTCCAGGATTTGAAATAGCTCAACTGGAATTCCATCACCTCCACTAGCTTTGTTCGTCGTGATGCTTTCTAAGGCCCACTTGACTTCACATTCCAGGATGTCTGGCTCTAGGTGAGTGATCACGCCATCGTGATTATCTTGGTCGTGAAGATCTTTTTTGTACAGTTCTTCTGTGTATTCTTGCCACCTCTTCTTAATATCTTCTGCTTCTGTTAGGTCCATACCATTTCTGTCCTTTATCGAGCCCATCTTTGCATGAAATGTTCCCTTGGTATCTCTAATTTTCTTGAAGAGATCAAAATAGCCAAACAGGACAGAGGAAACATCAGTGGAGCACATGGTAGCTTAACCCTTCATCTTAACAACTGTAATTCTTAACAAGGAAAGCCTCTCACTGTCAGAAAATAGGAATAATCCTTTGTCACACATCTTTGTTCTTTTGCTCTGTATTCTTGAGGTTAGATTCTGGATCCTAGAGATACCCAAAAGACGGTGTGATAATTTAGCTATCCATAGCCAGACACTTTTTATCATGTCTGAAAGCTTCTGAAATCCCTTTGATTGGACTCTAGTCATACCCTCCCCACAATTCCCACCCCTCCCAAATTGATACAAAAGGCATTGACACAATTGGCACACAAGGTAGAGAGGTTGTTGTTGTTTACTTGCTGGTTCAGTTCAGTAGCTCAGTCATGTCCAACTCTTTGTGACCCCATGGACTGCAGCATGCCAGGTTTCCCAGTTCATCACTAACTCCCAGAGCTTGCTCAGACTCATGTCTACTGAGTCCAATCCAATCATCTCATCCTCTGTCATCCCCTTCTCCTCCTGCTTTCAATCTTTCCCAGGGTCTTTTCCAATGAATCGGTTCTTTGAATCAGGTGGACAAAGTACTGGAGCTTCAGCTTCAGCATCAGTCCTTCCAGTGACGATTCAGGACTGATTTCCTTCAGGATTGAGTGGTTTGATCTCCTTGCAGTCCAAGAGACTCTCAAGAGCCTTCTCCAACACCACAGTTCAAAAGCATCAATTCTTCTGCACTCAGCTTTCTTCATAGTCCAACTCTCACATCCATACATGACCACTGGAAAAACCATAGCCTTGACTAGACGGACCTTTGTTGGCAAAGTAATGTCTCTGCGTTTTAATATGCTCTCTAGGTTGGTCATAGCTTTTCTTCCAAGGAGCAAAAGTCTTTTAATTTCATGGCTGCAATCAGCATCCACAGTGATTTTGGAGCCCCCAAAAATTAAGTCTGACACTGTTTCCACTCTTTCCCTATCTATTTGCCATGAAGTGATGGGACCAGATGCCATGATCTTAGTTATTTGAGCACTTAGTTTTAAGACAGATTTTTCACTCTCATCTTTCATTTTCATCAAGAGGCTCTTTAGTTCCTCTTTACTTTCTGCCATAAGGGTGGTGTCATCTGCATATCTGAGGTTGTTGATATTTCTCCCAGCAATCTTGATTCCAGCTTGTGCTTCTTCCAGCCCAGCGTTCCTCATGATGTACTCTGCATATAAGTTAAATAAGCAGAGTGACAATATACATCCTTGATGTACTCCTTTCCCAATTTGGAACCAGTCTATTGTTCCATGTCTGGTTCTAACTGTTTCTTCATACAGATTTCTCAGGAGGTAGGTCAAGTGGTCTGGTATTCCCATCTGTTTAAAAATTTTCCCCAGTTTGTTTTGATCCACACAGTCAAAGGCTTTGGCATAGTCAATGAAGCAGAAATAGATGTTTTTCTGGAACTCTTCCTTTTTCTATGATCCAGCAGATGTTGGCAATTTAATCTCTGGTTCCTCTGCCTTTTCTAAATCCAGTTTGAACATCTGGGAGTTCATGGTTCACATACCATTGAAGCCTGGCTTAGAGAATTTTGAGCATTACTTTGCTAGCGTGTGAAATGAGTGCAATTGTGTGATAGTTTGAACATTCTTTAGCATTGCCTTTATTTGGGATTGGAATGAAAACTGACCTTTTCCAGTCCTGTGGCCATGGCTGAGTTTTCCAAATTTGCTGGCATATTGAGTTCAGTACTTTGACAACTTCAATAATTTGGCCACTTGATGCGAAGAGCTGACTCATTGGAAAAGACCATGATGCTGGGAAAGATTGAAGGCAGGAGGAGAAGGGGATGACAGAGGATGAAATGGTTGAATGGCATCACCAACTCAATGGACATGAGTCTGAGTAAACTCCAGGAGTTGGTGAATGACAGGGAGGCCTGGCATGCTGTGGTCCTTGGGGTTGCAAAGAGTTGGACACGACTGTGTGACTGAACTGAACTGAACTGACTTTGACAACATCATCTTTTAGATTTGAAATAGCTCATCTGGAATTCCATCACCTCCACTATCTTTGTTTTTAGCAATGCTTTAAATGGCAACCCACTCCAGTATTCTTGCTTGGAGAATCCCACGGATGGAGGAGCCTGGTGGACCACAGTCCACGGGGTCGCAAAGAGTCGGACACGACTGAGCGACTTCACTTTCACTTTTCACTTTTTCTAAGGCCCACTTGACTTCGCATTCCAGGTTGTCTGGCTTTAGGTGAGTGATCACACCTTGGTGGTTATCTGGGTCATGAAGATCTTTTTTGTACAGTTCTTCTATGTATTCTTGCCACCTCTTCTTAATATCTTCTGTTTCTGTTAGGTCCATACCATTTCTGTCCTTTATCGAGCCCATCTTTACATGAAATGTTTCCTTGGTATCTCTAATTTTCTTGAAGAGATCTCTAGTCTTTCCCATTCTATTGTTTTCCTCTATTTCTTTGCATTGATTACTTACAAAGGCTTTCTTATCTCTCCTTGCTATTTTTTGGAACTCTGCATTCAGATGGATATATCTTTTCTTTTCTTCTTTGCCTTTCATTTCTTTTCTCAGCAATTTGTAAGGCCTCCTCAGACAACCATTTTGCCTTTTTGGATTTCTTCTTCTTGGGGATGGTTTTGATCCCTGCCTCCTATACAATGTCATGAACCTCTGTCCATAGTTCTTCAGGCACTCTATCAGATCTAATCCCTTAAATCTATTTGTCACTTCCACTGTATGATCATAAGGGATTTGATTTAGGTCATACCTGAATGGTCTAGTGGTTTTTCCTACTTTCTTCAGTTTCAGTCTGAATTTTGCAGTAAGTTCATGATCTGAGCCACAATCAGCTCCTGGTGTTGTTTTGCTGACTGTATAGAGATTCTCCATCTTCAGCTGCAAAGAATATAATCAATCTGATTTTGGTATTGACCATCTGGTGATGCCCATGTGTAGAGTTGTCTCTTGTGTATGTTAATTATTAAGTCCCATCCAACTCTTTTGCGACTGCATGGACTATAGTCTGCCAGGCTTCTCTGTCCATGGGATTTTCCAGGCAAGAATACTGGAGTGGGTTGCCATTTCTTTTTTCAGGGGATCTTCCCAACCCAGGGTTTGAACTGGTGTCTCCTGCACTGGCAGATGGGTCCTTTACCACTGAGTCACCTGGGAAGCTCCAAGGTAGAAAGATACAAAATTCTAAAAGAAGAAAAATTCTAGAGAATACAGTCACTGCTCATATTAAAGATAGAATAATATAGCTATCTATAAAAATCCTGACTCTACATTTATAGAGTAATTTGGGAATAAATCCATGATTTGCTCCTGGGAGCTGAAATACTTAGCAGTTTGTTACATTATAGCTTTCTCCGTTCCGTTTCGTCGCTCAGTCGTGTCCGACTCTATGCGACCCCGTGGACTGTAGCCCACCAGGCTTCTCCGTCCATAGGATTCTCCAGGCAAGAATACTGGAGTGGGTTACCGTTTCCTTCTCCAGGGGACCTTCCCGACCCAAGGATCGAACCCGGGTCTCCCGCATTGGAGGCAGACACTTTAACCTCTGAGCCACCAGGGAAGCCCATAGCTTTCTCCAGCAGTCTCCAAAGTGCCTTCCAAATAGCTTTCTCCAGCAGTCTCCAAAGTGCCTTCCAAATCGCTGACAGGACAGTTTTGCGGCCCTGGATCTGGGGCGGCAGGAATTCCTCGACATATTTGTTGAACCGATTGTTCGAAGTCTGGCTGTTCCAGGCTTGGGGATACCAGCTCTGACTCTTTCTGGGGTGGTTGCTTCACAACCAACTGTTCCAGCTCTGGCTGCTCCCAGGTGGGATATCCTAGGTCCATTCACTCCGTATAGGCAGGTTTCCAGAAGAGGTCACCAAGCAGTCCTGTGCCAGAAATAGAAACCCAGGAATTCTGTGGTTGTTGAGCCCTGAGTCACAGAGTCACTTTTCCTCGGTCAGTTGTTTTTCTGGTTCTGGAACCAGGGCTTCACCTGTTTGTAGCTAAGTTTCAGGATATTGGAAAGTTCTTGCATCTGCTGGAGGCTGATTCCTGCCTCTGAAGTCTGTCACTGAGCACAGACACCTGGGTCTGAGTGAACATGGTTCTGATTTTCTGTTTCTTACCTGGGACCTTCTCTTCCTTCTTCGCTGCACTCTTTTCAGCGGTATGGGCAATAGTTTTATTCTGGGGCTTGTGGAAGAATCAGAACTGACCAGTCTCCTTGTCGAGGGTCTCAGCACATGACCCTTGCAAGGACACCTGGTTTCCTTCAGGCCCAGAAATTTCAGACATTGGTGAAGAGTCCCTGGAATTGGATGCTTTGGGGCCAAGCAGGCTGGTTCCACACTCATGTTGTGGAGTTGAAGCAGAGAGAAAAAAAAACCTGTGAGCTAGATGGTAGGAAGAGTTCAAACCTAAGAACCTAGGTAGAAGAGCTTAGAGAAAGGTGAAGGCCTCCAGGTGTAAAAGAATTAAGAAGATGGAATGAATGGAATCAACTGTCAGGAGCCAACCAGCCCAATCTAGAGAAAGGAAAAAAAAAAAAAAAAAGTGTTGATTCTTAAATGAGGTCATACTCTCCAGCAGGCAGCAGTCCCTCCCTTGCCTGCCTTCCTGTTTTTGCCCAGCGAACCTGCTGCCCTCCTAATGACTGTGACCAAGTTGAAATCAGGTGAGAGAGGCTTGCTGAGATGACCCAGGGGAGTTTATGACTACCATAAAGTGGATGGTGGAGGTGTGTGATATTGTTGAAAAAGAAATAGAAGATAAAAATCCTTGTCTTTACCTCTATTCTGAGCAGATGTTGTTCCCAGATGCTGTTGTCTTCAGTTTAATAAAAATATTTTGTTGTTTAGCCACTAAGTGGTGTCTGACTCTTTGTGACCCCAAGGACTACAGTCCACCAGGTTCCTCTGTCCATGGGATTCCCCAGCAAGAATACTGCAGTGGGTTGACATTTCCTTCTCCAGGGGATCTTCCTGACCCAGGGATCGAACCAGTATCTCATATACATGCCTCCTGCATTGCAGGCGGCTTCTTTACTGCTGAACCACCGATAAAGATACTGTTGTTGTTTAGTCGCTCAGTCATGTCTGCTCTTTGTGACCCCATGGACTGCAGCCAGGCCTCCCCGTCCCTCACCATCTGCTGAAGTTTACCCAAGTTCATGTCCATTGCATCGATGGTGCCATCCAGCCATCTCATCCTCTGATGCCTTCTTCTGTTTCTGCCCTCCATCTTTCCCAGCATCAGGTATTAATAAAAATATTAGTTCTTTACAAATGTACTGCTCCTCTATCACAAGTAGCCACTATTTTCTGACAAGAAACTGAGGGAGGGAAAGCAGTTCAGCCCCTGGGCCTGGGGGAGGCATCAGTAGGCAAAAGGCAGGTGACCCCAGCTGGCACCTGTCCCCAGGCAGTTGTGTGGCATTTCCAAGCCAAAAGAAAAAAAGATTGACGGGAAGTGACAGGGGGTATCAGTTTCTTCCCTGTCCCTGCCCTTTTTTGTTTCCCTGACAACCTCCCTCCCCTTCCCCCATCCTCACTGGTGTCTCCATTTAACCCCTGATGTGCTGTAGACACATCCACATGGCTGGCTGAGGACTTCCCCAGGGAACATGCTGATGTCAGTACAGTAACCCTAACACATATTGGGAAGGGGTCATTGCCAAGTGACTCAAGAGAAAAAAAACACATGATCCTGTCTGAGTTCCGCAGTTAACAACCTACATGAAAAAACAAAAACCATCCGGTGGGAAGTAAACATTATGATACGATCAGTTGTAGGGTGGCCTCTAGTCAGGATAAAGTCCTTGTATGGGGCCTGGGAGGATGCCAGGAGTAGAAGACTCTGGAAGTAGAGAATTCGTGGAGTCAGTGCCGTGGGTGGGGTGGAGTGTTTTCCAGGAACTTGCCTCAGGCTCCTGAGCCCTGTTTGCCCTGAAGCTGCTTCTGCTGCTGCCAGAAAGAGCTCAGGACATACGTGGCCGTGGGTATCTAAGGGCGGGGCCGGTGTGTGGGGGGGTCTCTCTGTGCGGGTTCCTCACTTCCTGCCTGAGGTGCTGCACAGAGCTGGCGGAGAGATGGGAAAATCTGAGATGAGGGGGTAAGAAGAAAGGCAGGAGGGTGAGGAGGAAGTGAAGGGAGGAGAAAGGAAGCGGGAGCGATTAGGGGACAGTGAGGGGGAGCCAGTCTGGAGGGGCGCATGGCAGAGTGCTCCCGGTGGAGGGTATTAGGGGACAGTGAGGGGGAGCCAGTCTGGAGGGGCGCATGGCAGAGTGCTCCCGGTGGAGGGTATTAGGGGACAGTGAGGGGGAGCCAGTCTGGAGGGGCGCATGGCAGAGTGCTCCCGGTGGAGGGTTCGCGCCCCACCCCGCCTCTTCCTTCTGCGTCATTTCCACCTCCCATCTTTGCCCCACACTGCCCATCCCTTGCCACCAACCCTCTCGACCTCCCCGCCTCCATTCAGCGCCTCACACTCTTCACACACAAAAGATCACTTCCGTTGGTGTACCCACTCCCACCTGCTGCACCCCCAGGAGTCCCTCCCCGTGAGCTTTGTAGGCAGGAGGGGATTGAAGGGAATACAATTGCTCAGAGGCTCCAGGCTGATTGGAAACTGAAGGAGGGAATGCAGTTCAGCCCCTGGGCCTGGGGGAGGCCTCAGCAGGTGAAGGCTGGTGACCCCAGCTGACACCTGTCCCCAGGCAGCTCTTCTTGTGTGGCATTTCCAAGCCAAAAGAAACAAAGATTGAAAGGAAGTGACACAGGGGTGTCAGTTTCTTTACTATATCCCTGCCCATTTTGGCTCCCTTACAACTTCAGTTCCAGGCCCAGGCCAGCCAAGGAAAGGCAAGCCAGAGGGAGTCAGTCATTATAGCAACCGCTCCTACACCAGCCATCACCGGCCTTGGCCCCACACTTCCCATCCATGTTTCTTCTCACAGCCCCCGCCGTCACAGACACAAGCCCCCTCATACTCCACACTGCCCTCCGTCACCCACACTCCACCCTGACTCTCCAGCTCCACACACTCATACACCCTCATACACTCCATGCTTCTCACTTATACTCCTTCCACCCTTTTGCACATCAGCCCTCGAGAAATTTTCCATGCAGGTCTCCTCACACCCTCTCCCCACTTTGCACACCCCCATCCCCCACCACACACTTTCTTTCACACACAAGTGCCTGCTTGCCTGCCCCCCACACTCTCCACTCTCTGCCAAGACACACTGGGCTCCCCTCCCACAGGGACCCCGGCTTCCTCACACCATCTCTGTACACACTGCTTCACACAAAGTTCTGCACAGACGGCTCCCGTCTGCTTCCACTGCCATCCAGAAACTTTCCCCTCACAGCCATTTCCCTTCACTGTCTCTCTCCTCTCTGGGCCCCCCAGGGCATCCCCCTCTGGGCCCTCTGCATACGTATACTGTCCACTGCCCTTCTACCCCAGGCTCATCTGTCCACAGTCACACACACACACACACAACATCAAACACCCAACATCCTGACATACTAGTGAGCTGTAGTTGCTCCCCTCATACCCAACACACTCTCCCCAGCGGTCCCTCACTCTCTTCACACTTACCTTCCTCATCACAAATAAGTGTCACGGCCACACACACTCCTCTCTTCTGCCCTTCACCTCTCAAGCACAGCCTCCTTTCTATCACACACACACACACATACACACACACATACTCATACTCTGATGAATCCTCCCCCAAGACAGGGGGCCCTGCAGCAGTCTCAGAGTCCACACACAGCTTGGGGTGATTCTGGGAAGAGGCTGGCTGCCAGGACTCTGCCCCAGGGCTGATCCAGGAATTTTAGGTCTCTACCAGTCAATCCTAAACTAAATCAACCCTGAATAGTCATTGGAAGGACCGACACTGAAGCTGAAGCTCCAATACTTTGGCCTCCTGATGTGAAGAACTGACTCATTGCAAAAGACCCTGATTCTGGGAAAGATTGTGGGTGGGGCAACAGAGGATGAAATGGCTGGATGGCATCACTGACTCAATGGACATGAGTTTGAGCAAACTTCAGAAGATAGTGGAGGACAGAGAAGGCTGGCGTGCTGCAGTCCATGGGGTCACAAAGAGTTGGACATGACTTAGAGACTCAACAACAACCTGGATCCAACCTGAAGCAATGCCTTCTCTTTTTTAATGCTCCAGCCCCATACCTAAAGGAACTCACCAAATACACTCCTACTAGCATACAGCCCTGAGACCACATGAATAGTCATATTCATGTATTAATCAACCTAAACTTAATTTTTGTATATTGTGTCAAATAGAAATTCCTTTTTATTTACATCATTAACCAGTTATCCCTTTCCTATGTACTGATCAGTACACCCTTCACTGGTATTTCTTGCCACACCACTAGATGTCAAGTTTGTAGACATTCCTGGGTCTATTTCTTTGCTCTTTTCTAAAACTGGTCTCCTATCTGCATTATGAGTCACCAACTGCCTTTGGTGTTGGGAATGCAGCTCAAGCCAACCCAAGCTGTGTTGGAAGTGAAGTCCTTTCATAAAAAATTACCAGACTCGACAGCTTAAAGCAATCAAAATTTATCCTTTGGCAGCTGTGGAAAATAGAAGTCTGAAATAATTAGTGTCCTTGATACACAGGAATTTTAATAAAAACTTGTGATTCTCATCAGAAAAGAAAAATGTACAGCATCTTCATAATTGAATTAACTGATTTTATTCCAGACAGGAGAAAACTTCCAATTTATCTAGATATTAGTGAAAACTGAGATATTAATTTTTTGTGACACCCCTACAGTTTAGTGCACAAATCTCAATAAAAGGTCAGTCAGTTCAGTTGCTCAGTCATGTCCGACTCTTTGTGACCCCATGAATTGCAGCACACCAGGCCTCCCTGTCCATCACCAACTCCCAGAGTTTACTCAAATTCTTGTCCATTGAGTCAGTGATGCTATCTAACCATCTCATCCTCTGTCCTCCCCTTCTCCTCATGCCTTCAATCTTTCCCAGCATCAGGGATTTTTCAAATTAGTCAGCACTTTGCATCAGGTGGTCAAAGTATTGGAGTTTCAGCTTCAGCATCAGCCCTTCCAATGAATATTCAGGACTGATTTCCTTTGGGATTGACTGGTTGGATCTCCTTGCAGTCCAAGGGACTCTCAAGAGTCTTCTCCAACATCACAGTTCAAATGCATCAATTCTTTGGCGCTCAGCTTTCTTTATAGTCCAACTCTCACATCCATACATGACCACTGGAAAAACCATAGCCTTGACTACACAGACCTTTGTTGGCAAAGTAATGTCTCTGCTTTTTACTATGCTGTCTAGGTTGGTCATAACTTTTCTTCCAAGGAGTAGCATCTTTTAATTTCATGGCTGCAGTCACCATCTGAAGTGATTTTGGAGCCCCCCAAAATAAAGTCTCTCACTGTTTCTACTGTTTCCCCATCTATTTGCCATGAAGTGATGGGACCACATGCTGTGATCTTTGTTTTCTGAATGTTGAGCTTTAAGCCAACTTTTTCACTCTCCTCTTTCATTGTCATCAAGAGACTCTTGAGTCCTTCTTCACTTTCTGCCATAAGGGTGGTGTCATCTGAATATCTGAGGTTATTGATATTTCTCCCAGCAATCTTGGGCCAGCGGCGGCTGCTTGGCGCTGGAGCAGCTGTGAATAGATACCCCACGTCCAAGGTCAGAGAAACCCCAGTAAGATGGTAGGCACTGGAGCGGCTGTGAGGAGATACCCCTGTCCATCACCAACTCCCAGATTGAGTCAGTGATGTCATCCAACCATCTCATCCTTTGTCCTTATCAAGGAATGTAGAAAAAAAGTTTGTCCTTTCCTCCTCCTTGAGAATTCCAGACCCCTATCTCCTCCTTGAGAGCCCCAGACCCCTTTCTCTTCCTCGGGGATCCTGGAATTCTTGCCTAGGAATTGACTCTCTCAGCTTGAGGATGGACATCTCTTCCCCGTGTCTTCACATGGCCCTCCATGTAACATACCAGGTCTGCTCCATTTTCTTATAAGGATACCAATCAGATTGGATTGGGGTAGACCCTAATGGTCTCATTTTAACCGTATTATTTCTATAAAGGCCTTGTCATTATATGGTCATATTCTGAGGTCCTAGGGATTTAGGGTTTTAACACATGAATTCAGGGGAATACAATTTTGGCCATGAAGTTACTTCAGTTCAGTCGCTCAGTCGTGTCCAACTCTGCAACCCCATGAATCATAGCACACCAGGCCTCCCTGTCCATCACCAACTCCTGGAGTTCACTCAAACTCATGTCCATCTAGTCGGTGATGCCATCCAGCCATCTCATTCTCTGTCGTCCCCTTCTCCTCCCGCCCCCAATCCCTCCCAGCATCAGTCTTTTCCAGTGAGTCAACTCTTCTCATGAGGTGGCCAAAGTATTGGAGTTTCAGCTTTAGCATCAGTCCTTCCAATGAACACCTCAGACTGATCTCCTTTAGAATGAACTGGTAGTGAGAACACATAAATTATATCTCATTAAACCACATATATTTATTTCTAACTCATTTTCCTCTTAATGGAATTTAAAAGTGCCAAATAGCTGTGAAAAGAAGAGAAGCGAAAAGCAATGGAGAAAAGGAAAGATATAAGCATCTGAATGCAGAGTTCCAAAGAACAGCAAGGAGAGATGAGAAAGCCTTCCTCAGTGATCAATGCAAAGAAATAGAGGAAAACAACAGAATAGGAAAAACAAGAGATCTCTTCAAGAAAGTTAGAGATACCAAGGGAACATTTCATGCAAAGATGGGCTCGATAAAGGACAGAAATGGTATGGACCTAACAGAAGCAGAAGATATTAAGAAGAGGTGGCAAGAATACACAGAAGAACTATACAAAAAAGATCTTCATGACGAAGATAATCACGATGGTGTGATCACTGACCTAGAGCCAGACCTCTTGGAATGTGAAGTCAAGTGGGCCTTAGGAAGCATCACTATGAACAAAGCTAGTGGAGGTGATGGAATTCCAGTTGAGCTATTTCAAATCCTGAAAGATGATGCTGTGAAAGTGCTGCACTCAATATGCCATCAAATTTGGAAAACTCAGCAGTGGCCACAGGACTGGAAAAGGTCAGTCTTCATTCCAATCCCAAAGAAAGGCAATGCCAAAGAATGCTCAAACTACCTCACAATTGCACTCATCTCACACACTAGGAAAGTCATGCTCAAAATTCTCCAAGCCAGGCTTCAGCAATATGTGAACTATGAACTCCCACATGCTCAAGTAGGTTTTAGAAAAGGCAGAGGCACCAGAGATCAAATTGCCAACATCCGCTGGATCATGGAGAAAGCAAGAGAGTTCCAGAAAAACATCTATTTCTGCTTCATTGACTATGCCAAAGCCTTTGACTGTGTGGATCACAATAAACTGTGGAAAATTCTGCAAGAGATGGGAATCCCAGACCACCTGACCTGCCTCTTGAGAAACCTGTATGCAGGTCAGGAAGCAACAGTCAGAACTGGACGTGGAACAACAGACTGGTTCCAAATAGGAAAAGGAGTACGTCAAGGTTGTATATTGTCATCCTGCTTATTTAACTTATATGCAGAGTACATCATGAGAAACACTGGGCTGGAGGAAGCATAAGCTCTGGAATCAAGATTGCCGGGAGAAATATCAATAACCTCAGATATGCAGATGACACCACCCTTATGGCAGAAAGTGAAGAAGAACTAAAGAGCCTCTTGATGAAAGTGAAAGAGGAGAGTGAAAAAGTTGGCTTAAAGCTCAACATTCAGAAAACAAAGATCATGGCAGCTGGTCCCATCACTGCATGGGAAATAGATGGAGAAACAGTGGAGTCAGTGTCAGACTTTATTTTTGGGGGCTCCAAAATCACTGCGGATGCTGATTGCAGCCAAGAAATTAAAAGACACTTACTCCTTGGAAGGAAAGTTATGACCAACCTAGATAGCATATTAAAAAGCAGAGACATTACTTTGCCAACAAAGGTCCATCTAGTCAAAGCTATGGTTTTTCCCGTGGTCATGTATGGATGTGAGAGTTGGATTGTGAAGAAAGCTGATCGCCAAAGAATTGATGCTTTTGAACTGTGGTGTTGGAGAAGACTCTTGAGAGTCCCTTGGACTGCCAGGAGATCCAACCAGTCCATCCTAAAGGAGATCAGTCCGGGGTGTTCATTGGAAGGACTGATGCTAAAGCTGAAACTCCAGTACTTTGGCCACCTCATGTGAAGAGTTGACTCACTGGAAAAGACTCTGATGTTGGGAGGGATTGGGGACAGGAGGAGAAGGGGATGACAGAGAATGAGATGGTTGGATGGCATCACCGACGCGATGGACATGAGTTTGAGTGAGCTCCGGGAGTTGGTGATGGACAGGGAGGCCTGGCGTGCTGTGATTCATGGGTCGCAAAGAGTCGGACACAACTGAGTGACTGAACTGAACTGAGTTGAACAAACACTCCAATTCCAGCTATGGAGGGAACTCATGGAAAAGCATCAGGTAAAGCTGATATTCTTTACTGATTATGAGCAAATATCTTATTTAGCAAATTCTTCAAAATGACTAAGTCAATACATGGTAAGGGCCCATCAATAGCCAGGGAAAGTCAGGAGTTCTTTAACTTCTTGGTAAACACACCTCCGAGTAGAAGAGAATATATTAGGCTGGCAGCCAGACTGTCAGTAAGGATCAGTGTCTTCATCCAAGGGCTCATCTAACATTTCCACCTTCTCATGGTCAATGGAAGAAACATCAGATGATGGAACGAAGAGCTGTTAGAACGTTATGTAAACTGTTGAACTGAATCACGGTATTGTCAGAAAAGAAACAATTTTTTTTCATCAAAGAACTGGGGAAACCCTGAACAAGACAACACCCTACCCTAGCCTTTTGAAGTTTAGACCCTGCGTCTTCCCTGCCTGCCACAGGAGTAGATACTTGGTTTCCCTCTGCTCACTGCACTATCTTGCTTCCTACACAGCCTCTTCTACCCCAATAACAGAGTAATTTCAGACCTACCGGAAAGTGTGGGAGCCCAAAACTAAGAGCATCCTCCTAGTTACCAGTAGACAGGGGCTTGGGTGAGACCCGTGGCTCACCTCTACCAAGTCCTGACCAGAACAAACCTGCCCAGGAACCAGAGGCCAGCCTGAGTCTCACCTACCATGGCCCCTGATTTCTTCATACATTTCATGACAATGATGCCATAGGCGGATGAAGATGAAGATCAATGGGATGATGCATTCAATTAATGGGATAGATGCAGGCTGGTGGTTATTGGGGGCCTTTGTCAGTGGTTCTAAAACAAACAAAAAAGAACAAGCCTTGTCATATCTAAGAATCCACCTTCCTCAGCATCTACTGTCCCCAGATAGCACCTGTCACCTACATAGATGCTGGCTCATTACGTGAAGCCACTGGGGTAGAAAGATGCATGGAGTTGGGCTCTGCCCTCATAACAGAGCTCCTATTTCTACTGAGGGAGACAGCAATATTTATTTGATAATCTTGCAGGTGGACACGTTTATTGTGGGGAGTCCTTTTTATTTAGGACACAGCTGGAGAGGTGCTTAATTCGGTCTGGGGAGGGGTGAGGGCTTCTCTAAATGACATTTGAGCTGGTTAAAGGATCAGGACAACGGGAAGGAGAGAAGGTCTGGAAACACAATATCTATATAAATCCGGGGACCATTTAGCAGGGCTGGGGAACTGGGTCATTGGTTAATGAGGAAGGGGGCTCCTGTGCTGAGGGAGGTGGTCTGGGAAAGGAGGATGCTGGGAAATCCTATGCAGTGCCCGTCACTGACTCTCCAGACAGGAAGTCCACCAAGAGATCAGTCACTCCATCCATCCATCATATTTTCAGTTGCACAGACATAAGTGCTCATATCCACACACGAAGGCACTAGACCTCTGAAGAGAGCTACCACCTCCCCTACCTCACCCACACCATTCAGCTACCTGTGGGCTCCGGGAGCAGCATGTTCTCCCAGAGTTCCAGGAATTCCCTAAGCCAATAACTGCAGTCTCCCGTTGAGATCTTCCTGAAATACTCTGCCAGTTCCCGGTTGTTCTCCCACTTCTCCTTGATGCCTGTGGCTCCAGGATCGATGACTGTCCAGGTTATGCTCATGGTGTCAAGGAGGAGGGCTGTCCGTCCATTGAGGCTGAAGTGCAAGGACGCACCAGAGCATTGCTCGGCTTCACACTGACAACACAGCCTGACCTGCAGGGTGGGAGGACCTGTGCCCCCCACACAATGAATTTTTCTGTACCATCCACAGTCCATCCTCCCCAGTCACTCAAGTGCTTCTGTACATCTAGGGGCCCATGATCTTCCGACCATGGCCTGCCCCTTTTACCCATCAGGTCCCCCGGGTCTCTAACGCTGGATCCCGTTCAGTCTTTTCACAGGAAGGACCTCCCTGCATGCACATCGCCCCCACCTGCTTCTTGCAGTCTCCAGCTCCCCACCCCCTTCCCATACTTACCCCTCGGCGCCTTTGTGTCCAGTTTGATGACAGGCAGGACCATCCTGAGCTCTCTTCCTGCTTCTCCCAGTGTTTGGCTCAATTCAGTCCATGCTTTCGTGTCATTGACCTCCTTCCCCAGGACACCCAAAGGTTTGACCTTGTTGCTGTCACTGTCATACTGGAGGAAAGGCTTTGTGTCCACGGAGCCCTGGGCTTGACACCAGGGCTGGCCAGGCCTGGACTGAGATTTGACAGTGAGGTCGAGGCACAGAGAGTGGGCATCTGGAGAGAAAACCGCAGGCGTGTCTGGGAGATTCCCCTCCAGGGCCTGGTTGCAGAGGGAGGGGTCCCTACCCCAGACCCCCTCCTCTGCTGCATCCTCAGTCTCGCCTCATCGTCCACTGTCTGAGCTATAATCTCTTGGATGTCACTGTGGATCCTTTGGGTCCAACACTGTTAGCAGGAAGATTTATCTGACATATTTTTACCATCATGTACCAACTTCTGAGGCAGCAAAAACAGAAGACAGTGTCTGCCTTCTAGTGACTTAAAAATCCATCTGAACAAGCAGGACTTTCAACAGGAGTGGAAAAAAAAGACCACAGAATACAGGCTACATTCATGATGGGCCCCTAATCATCAGGGAAGTTTTTACTGCAGTAGGAGGTGGGGCTTGCCAGGAGAGGGAAAGCTGCTACAGGAGCATGGGCCCGGAAGGCAGGGTGCCACCTCCTGGGCAGCCAGTCCAGCTAAACCACACCCTCACCATCCTAAGAGCAGGTGGACACGAGCCCACCAGGGTGGAGCCCCTTCCCTCCCCATTGTCTCATGTCCCCCAGTCCCCCACCAGAGCCCCAGATCCAGGACACTCACTGCCCAGAGTCTTCCTGGGTTCTATTAGCAGCAGTATCAGTAAAAGATGGCCTGTGGTGTGAGCTAGAGACATTCCTCCCTGCAGTTTTAGGAGAGTATAGGTAAATCGTAGCCTGGAGTGTGTCTATACCTCTGCCTCCACCCACCGCCCAAAGTCTTCAGTCCGAGACAGAGGAAGCCCTGTTGAAAAACAATGGAAGGGACAATTATACCAAGGAAGTATCTTGCAAGTGTTCAAATGTAATTCCTCATTAAAGACAGCAACAACAACCACAAAAAATACTGGCGACAGTAAAAAGCAGAATTCACTTTGAATACCCCACCCTCAGAGACCCCTTAACTTCTGTGAACAAAATGCTCCGGGTTGTGTTGGCTTCTCCCTTCCTTCCAACAACGTCTCTCCCACCCCATCCCCGCCTCCCAGCTGCCTTTTCTGCTACTTTTTCCATCTTCTGCTTAGTCATCCTGTGTTTTTCTCCTACTTCCTTCTCCATCCTAACCTGTCGGACTTTGTCTTCAGTGATCAAGATTCACTCTTATCCAGTGCACACTGATGTTAATCCAGCTAGCCGCAGGCTACAATGGTCTACAGTGGAAGGGGTGTGTACAAGAGTTGTGTTGGAGCTAAGACTCCAGAGAGGCTGGAAGGCAGTAACTAAATAACTGTAGCTAAATGACTTGCTATAACTTGGCATGCTGCCAACTTGACAGCTAGCCTGCATGTTACTTTGAGAGGGTTCTTTTTATTCTCCCCTTCCACAATAAATGTAGCCGAATCATCAGTTCTATTTAATCCCATAAGGTGGAAAAAAGGTGAAATGTTCCGAGTTCCCTCCTTGAAGAAAAAGAAAGCTGAAGAATCTATTTTTTTTGCAATAGCAAGATACTGACTTAAGTATTAGTATTAGGAAATGAAAGGACTAAAAGAGACACTCACATAAGATTTACTTCTGTTGAAAATACTCTGAAGTTGTTTCTCTGAACATAGAAAGAACCCCTGAGTCCTGTAATAGAAGATGATATTTTTCTTGCATTATCATCATTTACAAAAATGAGACTGCCATACAGAGGAAAGTCTGATTTTTCACAAACTAGAAGAAGACAGAAAGTGTCCTATTTGTGGAGGTTTCTTGTTCAAGTAGCTGAACATTTCATTGCAGGGATTCCATCACTTAGCACCTAGAGAAAGAGGTAATATAGATTGGGGGGAAAAAAAGACTGAGGAGGCTGTTCACCAGAGGTGACAAGAGACATGAGACAACACAGCTACTGCATCGTCATAAATGGAAGGCAGGCTCTGAATTCCTGGTTCTGACTTCTTGGCTGTAAAGTAAACAGAAGGAAAACAAAGGCGGCCAAGGAAAGACTGAGTCGAAGCCAGCAGAGCCCCTGTCAGGGGCATTCTGGGAGCACTGTCTCCTGCAGAAAAGGAAGAGGTCTTGGTCAAGGAGACTGAGGAAATCCTGTCAGTTTCCTGGGGCTGCCCCTCCCCAGCCCCCCTCCAGCCCCGCCCTCCCTGAGGGGCTCCTATGTCCTCCACCCCCACCCCCACCCCAGGCCCAGCAGCTTCTAGTCACCTTTTCCTTCCTTCCTGCATCTCAGAGTCACCCCAGGCCCTGACACCCCCTGCTTCGGCTCAGGACTGGAGCCAGTGACATATCAATCTGCTCCCTTTACTCAGGTCCAGATCCTCCTTGAGGGGGGCCTAAAGGACCAGGGAGCAGGTCCCCGGAGGAGGGGCCTTGCCTCCTGACAGCCTTGGGGGGCTGCAGGCAAACCTCCTTCCCTCGCTCCCCTCCAGCCTCTGAGCAGCACACACAGCTCTCAGGCCCAGGTCCCTGCCCCTATCTCTTCCTGGTCCGGCCCAGCTGGGCGCCGCCACCCCAGCTCAGGCCCACCCATCCTCAGGCACCTCTGCTCAAGGCAGGACCACTCAGTGATGGAGTCTCTGGGTCCCCAGGAGGCCACAGGCTGAGGTATAGCTGCTGCTGCTCCAGGAGCACAGGCCTGGCCTCAGCCCTTCCCACAGTCTCTGCTGTGGGGCTCCTGCCTTGCCTGCTTGACCCAAGCCACTTCCTGTGAGAACGGGCCTTTGGAGTTGGGTCTGCAAAGGCCTTCCCACCCCTTCCTCCTGGGATGAGAACTCAGCCCCTCTCATCCTGGCCCCCTGGGTGGGTCCCCTCCCTGCTGACACGTCATGGGAAGCCCCCATGCTTCTCTCAGCCCCCGTGAGTCTTGCCCTTGCCCTGAGTGCCTGCTGTTCTCACATCACCTGCTCTGGGCCCTGCCAGCCAGCATTCTGTCTCAGTCAGGGGACTTGGCTAAACCCTTTAAGCATCAATAGGCCCTCAGCCTAGTGAAGGCCCCTCCCTTTTCACAATGTCACCTGATAGTGGGGACCTCTCAGAACTCAGGGCTGAGCTTGTTCGAGTTCTGCTCAGGTGATACGGGGTCCTAACCACCTGCTCATTTCCAGGATGAGGAGGTTCAATGAGGGGCAGGGGTTGGCTGGGATTCACCTTCCCCGTCCTCACACCGGGCCCTGTACCCCAGCCTTCCCTCTGAATTCTGCCCTCAGTACCTCGTCTTGTAAATGATCCAGGCTAGCATGATAATGATTGGAGAAGGAAATGGCAACCCACTCCAGTATTCTTGCCTGGAGAATCCCTTGGACGGCAGAGCCTGGTGGGCTGCTGTCTATGGGGTCGCACAGAGTCGGACATGACTGAAGTGACTTAGCAGCAGCAGCAGGATGATAATGCTGAAACTGGCTGGAACCCCAGCAGTGACCCCTGTGGTGAGATCGATGGCTGTGGTCGTGGACTGGACTGTAGAGGGGACTGTGGTCGATGATGCTGCAAGGAGAGTAAGAATGAATCCCTTGTCCAGACCCCAAACTCAGCAGATGCCTCCTCAGCCCCCCTGATTCAGGTACCCCATCTGTGCAGACAGCTTGCACCCATCACATGGAAGCCCCTGTGATAGATCCTTAGATGAGATAGGCAGAGCCCTGTCCTCACAGGGCTCTGACAGCTAATGGGGGAGCAACGTTTCCAACACAGCCATTCAGTCCTGCTGTGACACAGAGATGGTGACATGAGGATGGAGTCCTCAGAGGTGACAGCAGCGGTGGTATTGAAAGATTTCCAGAAGTAGGATTGGTGATATTGAAAGGAAGATTCTGGAAAGAGGGTACAGTGAGAAATAAATCCCAGAAATCAAAAAGATGTCTACAGGATTGGGATCAGCAAAAATCCATGTTCAACAGTCCAAAGGCCTGTGCTGTGAGGAGAGACGTCAGGAGGCAGAAGAGGAAGGAGGGTGAGGGAGCTTCCCCGGGTCATTGTTCCCCCAGGACAACTCACTTTATTTATTTATTTACATTATTTTATTTTATTTTTATTCACACCAAAAGCATTGTTAATTGGGGTATAGCCATTAACAATGTTATGATTGTTTCAGGTGAACAGCGAAGGGATTCAGCCATAGATATACCTGTGCCCCTTCTCCCCCAAACCCCTCTCCCATCCAGGCTGGCACATAACACTGAGTAGAGTTCCATGTGCCATACAGTGGGAGCTTGTTGGTTATCCATTTTACTCGTAGCGGTGTGTACATGACCTTCCCAAAGTCCCGAACTATCCCCCCGGGTAACCATAAGCTTGTTTTCTAAGTCTGTGAATCTCTTTCTGTTTTGTAAGATTTTTGTACTATTTCTTTTCAGATTCCACATATAAGGCATGTCATATGATATTTCTCCTCTTCTTTCTGACTTAGATCACTCAGTATGACACTCTCTAGGGCCATCCA
This sequence comes from Moschus berezovskii, assembly GCF_049115385.1. Taxonomy (NCBI): domain Eukaryota; kingdom Metazoa; phylum Chordata; class Mammalia; order Artiodactyla; family Moschidae; genus Moschus; species Moschus berezovskii. The sequence goes on from NC_142469.1 coordinate 94,225,381, forward strand.
TGTTTCAACAACAGCTCAGTTTAGATGCTTCACTTTGCCAAAACACACACACACAGACACACACGCAGAGGTGGGTCCATATCACCCTGAGTGGACTGTCACTTCCTTCTCCTTATCTCATTTACCCGTGGATTTCAACATTTCCTCCCAGCACACCAAGAAATCCCAAAGCCAGGCCCGACAGTCTCCCATGCAGACCTTCTTGAAGAAGTTGCTCACAGCTCTGTCATTCTCCCACTTCTCTTTCATCCGTCTCCCTCCAGAATGAACCTCTGTCCAGTGTCCATTCTCCGAGTCGAAGAGGAGGCACATTTGTCCATTGAAGCCGAACTGCCAGGATCCACTGATGTGTCCATCCTCTTCCTACCGGCACGTCATCCTGCCCTGCAGGGTCCGAGGGCCTGACCCCACCAAGGGATAGAGAGAGCTCAGGTCTGGACTTGACAGATTCTTGGTCTCACCGTGGTCCACCTCCCTGGGCCCAGGTAACTGGCCCTGTTCTCTCCTCTAAGGCTCGCTCCTTCCACTGGACTATTAGGGAAGGACCAATATCCAATTGAATTTTTACCCATAAACAATGTATGCAGCTCCTTCAGTATTTGATTTCCTAACTCACCCCTTGGAGAAGGAAATGGTAACCCACTCCAGTGTTCCTACCTGGAGAATCCCAGGGACAAGTGAGCCTGGTGGGCTGCCGTCTATGGGGTCACAGAGTCGGACACGACTGAAGTGACTTAGCAGCAGCAACTCACCCCTGGACTTGATGGACATGAGTTTGACTTGATGGACATGAGTTTGAGCGACCTCTGGGAGCTGATGAAGGACAGGGATGCCTGGCATGCTACAGTCCATGGGGTTGCAAAGAGCGGGACTTGACTGAGCAACTGCACTGAATTGAACTCACCTCTGGCCATGTGTTTCTCCGGTATAACATCAGGCAATTGTCCCTGGAGGAAGTCACCGATGTCTCCCAGTGTTTCCATCTGTGATTTCCAAGTGTTCATAATTTTCACCTCCTCTCCCAGTGGACTTGTGGATTGGATCATGGCGCCACTAGTCATAGGAGAGAAAACCATTCCCATCTACCTGGCCTTGAACCACACACCATGGCTCTCCAGGACCAGGCTGAGGATCGACAGTGAAGTTGTAGCAAAGAGAGTGAGCGTCTGTGAAGGAAAACGCAGGTGAGGGCAGGTCTGGGAGAAGAAGACCCATTACCTCCTCCCCCCACTTATGTGAGAGCAGAAAAGCTGCAGTGCTGGGTTGGCAGAGCAGGAAGGACCCCCTGCACCCCAGCACCACCGACAGGCTGAGCAAATGGAGAAACCACATAACATTATCTCTACGCTGCTCATAAGGCCAACATAAAACCCAAAGCTGCAGAAAGGAGAATTCACAATTAGGGGTCACAGGACTTAGCAAGGTTGGGGAGATGCTGCTGATCTACCACTTTGATGGGTCTTGGAGGCCTGGAGAAAGGCCTGGCCCTCATGGCATGAAAGAGACAATCCGGAACTTCCGAGGCAGGTGGTAGAGGAGGGGATTAAAGCCTCAGAAAAGTGAATCTGCCAGGGTGGACATACTATGAAAGGGCAGGAACGTGTGCAGCCCACCAAGTTCCATGGAGCCTGAGAGGAAAGAATGGATGAGAAGAATCTCCAACAGCTCAAGGATGACTTTTGTTGAAGGTCAGGGATGGTGGTAGGACATGGTGTTCCTGTGGGCTTCCAGCAGGAGTGAGGATGGAGAAGGTGGAAAGAGCTGATGCCAGGTGGAGTGCTCTGTTTCAGAAACAAAGTAGATGTAGCGGTCAAAGTGACTAGAGAGTCCCAATGTAGCCAGGCCTCACTGTAGAGAGTACGATGCTGGCTCATAGCACAAGGTGATCCTAGAGGCAAACAGATGAGCAGTGAGCCCTGTTAAAAACTACACGATTGAAAGGAAAAATTTTAAAAAAACAAAAGAGAAACAAACACAAGGCTGGATGTTCAGGAAGCTGAATGCAGACATCCCAACAAGATGTCCAGATCCTATGTGCAGTATCCAGCACTGAGTCAGGTCTTATATTCAGAATCCATTACTAGAGACAGCGATGCCAGGCATCAGCAAGGAGGGCCCTCTTATCACCCCAGCAAGTGCAGAAGTCCTTCTGGCCTTTGGAAGCCACATGGTCATTGACTGGGGTAAGTGTCCACTTAGCAGAGAAGCCACCCCCACATTCATGAGGTCCTAGAGAGGGACTGACATCATGTCCATCAATCTGAAACATCATCATGGCCCACCTGTTATTACTGTGGTGCCTGAGATCTGTGGAAAGGAATACACATCTGTCCCACGTCCTGCCCACAGGAGTGTCACCCATTCACTGATCCTCATAGTGCTCATTTCACATCCACTGCATTTGCAATATGAGTGAAAAATCTTCATAGTCAGTAAATTACCGTGGGGTGAGGGCTACCACAGAAGCGATTTCTAAGTTCACACTTCGGACACTGACCTTCACCCACCAAAAGCACGTGTAAACAGTATCATACCCTGGAGAAAGTGACAGAGTACCAACCTACAACCTCTCCAGGGCTGCAGGAGTGTTATCCTGCAGCCATTTCCTATCTCCATTTAATTCCCAGTGTGGCCCATAGATTTCTCTAATTGTACATACAACATAGTTCAGGCTCTGCAGAGAAGTTTTCTGTTAAAACTGCTGTCCTAGCACAATAGCAGTCACAGATGATTGGTGAAGGATGACCTTCTTGAGCAGATGACCCAGCAGCACCTGTGACATCAGAGGTATCTCTGGTCGGAAAGGTGCTACGTGCCGAATATGGCATTTTACTTGGAGGTTCACAACACAGACCCTTTATGTCCTTAAGCAAGGCCATGCGATTTGTAGTGGGGAATACTACACCATTTAAATGTGGCTCCTGGTATGGTCCTGGGGGCTGGTAGAGGTGAGGCCTCTGGTCATGGAATGTCAACATTGTCCTTCATGATCTGGGTTCATCAACCCCTAATCATTAGTTCAGACAGACCAGCCATCATAGGATTAAAGTGATATTGTGGTTTGATATAAGAAGGGCCAGAGGCAACAAATAAGAGAGAGCAGCAGGTGGCCTAGGCCCGACATCAGAGTTGTTGTAGGACCACTATTCTCCGGGGCCTGCCCCTGTGGCTCAGCGGTAAGGAATCTGCTTGCAATGTCGGAGCTGGAGTAGACGTGAGATCTATTCCTGGGTGAGAGAAGATCCCATGGAGGAGGGCATGGCAACCCACTCCAGTGTTCTTGCCTGGAGAGTCTCTTGGACAGAGGACCCTCATGGGCTATAGTCCATAGGATCATAAAGAGTTGGACATGACTGAAGTGACTTAGCATGCACACAGTGTTCTCTGCTCATGCCTGAGGCTTCATGCAGTGTCCCCTATGTCCAGGAACCAATGAAGCCACTCTAGAGCAGAGGGGATCAGGGGACATTAGCCCATAACTGCTGGACCCACGATCCTTTCATGTTCACACCACCCAGAACCTATTAGGCAGGACAGAGCAAGGTTCTGGTTCATAAACAGGTAGCTAAGGCACCACTCGCATGAGTCCCTAGGGGATGAGCCAGGGGTGTGACCCAGGGCAGCCACATGGTTCTTTTGGTTTTTTCAGGTCTTCTTTTCCTGTTCTTGTAGCACAAATGTGGAGATGTATAACACACACAGACAGCAAATGGCCTGTCGAGACCAACAGATTTACTCTGTCTTTTGGAGAAAAGGTTCTCCAAATCCTGTCTTAAATAATAGCTATTATAGGCCTGTGTCTCCAAAGTCTCAGTTGAGTTCAGTTCAGTTCAGTCGCTCAGTCGTGTCTGACTCTCCGCGACCCCATGAATCACAGCACGCCAGGCCTCCCTGTCCATCACCAACTCCCGGAGTTCACTCAAACTCATCTCCACAGAGTCGGTGATGCCTTCCAGCCATCTCATTCTCGGTCATCCCCTTCTCCTCCCGCCCCCAACCTTTCCCAGCATCAGAGTCTTTTCCAGTGAGTCAACTTGTCACATGAGGTGGCCAAAGTATTGCAGTTTCATCTTTAGCATCAGTCTTTCCAATGAACACCCAGGATCGATCTCCCTTAGAATGGACTGGTTGGATCTCCTTGCGGTACAAGGGACTCTCAAGAGTCTTCTCCAACACCACAGTTCAAAAGCATCAATTCTTCGGCCATCAGGTTTCTTCACAGTCCAACTCTCTCCAAAGTCTCAGGGAATATGAACGTGGGACCGAAGGGTAGAAGTGGGGGTGTCCTGTGTCACACACTTTGGGAAACTCTTCTCCCATCTCTCCTGCTTTCTGTCCTGGGGGCCTATGCATGAGAGTCTTCCCCTGACACATCGATCACCTGAACCCACCAAGCTGGTGCTGCACCCAAGCCTGCATTCTGTTCCCCTCCCAGCCCCCATGTGTCTCTTGTCACCAAGTTGTTACATACCAGGGATCTTGGCCTCCTTAGTCAATAGAAATAATTCAGAGGGCAGACAATAGAAATAAATCAAATTTCTTAATCAAGAGAAATTGAGGCAAGGTTTTATTGGGGCTCCTGCTGCAGCAGAGGGGAGCGAGAACAAATGACAGGGTGCTTGCTCGTTCACTCCCCGAGGTGGTGGGGCGAGCTGGTTCCTTCTGTGGGGTGAGGGGAGGGGTGTGTCCAGGGGTCAGTCAGAGGGGTGGCTTAGGTGACTGGCTGAACCCTTAAGTGTTGTGTGCTGGGGGCATGTGAGGCATCCTGTTTTTGCTCTGGGCTCTTCAAAAGTGGCAGTTGGATTTTTCATCTCTTTGTATCTTTTTTCCAGAATAGCTTCAACTACTCCAACTAAAAAACAATCTATTTTTAAAAACCTTTTTATTTTGTATTGGGTATAGCTAATTTACAAACGGTGTTGGGATAGTTTCAGGTGAACAGCTAAGGGGCTGACCCGTATACATGTATGCATCCATTCTCCCTAAACTCCCCTCCTGACAGGACAGCCACATAACAGTGATCAGAGTTGTGGGTTTGATCCTTGGGCTGGGAAGATCCCCTGGAGTAGTAAATGGCAACCCACTTCAGTATTCTTGACTGGAAAATTCCATGGACAGGGGAGCTGGCAGGCTATAGTCCATGAAGATAGAAAGAGTTGGACACGACGAGTGTGCACACACAGACACACCATATGTCATAGGTCCTTGATGGTTATCAATTTTAAATACAGCAGTGTGTTCATTACCTTCCCAAACTGCCTAACTATCCCTTTGTGCATTCTTCCACCCAGAAACTGTAAGTTTGTTCTCTACATCTGGGCATCTCTTTCTGAGACTGCAAAACATCCTTATTGCTGATATCAAGAAAGTTTTACAGGTCTGGATAGAAGATCCAAGCAGCCACAACATTTTGTGAACCCAAAGCCTAGTCGAGATCAAAGTCCCAACTCTCTTCATTGCTATGAAGGCTGAGAGAGATGAAAAAGCTGCAGAAGAAAAATTTGAAGATCGCAGCGGGTGGTTCATGAAGTTTAAGGAAAAAAGCCATCTCCATAAGATAAAGTGCAGAGTGTAGTACAAGACCTGACATAGAAGTTGCCGCAAATTATCCAAAAGATCTAGCTAAGAGAATCTATGAAGGTGACTACATGAAGTTAACGGTTTCCAGTGTAGACAAAATATCCATCTATTGGAAGAAGATGCCCACCAGGCCTTTGATACCTGAAGAGGAGTAGTCAATGCCTGGCTTCAGAGATTGCAAGAACAGGCTGATTCCCTTGATAAGGACTAATGCACCAGATTACTGGAAGTCAATGGTCACTTACCACTTGGAAAATTCTAAGGCCCTTTTGAATTAGGCTGATTCTGTTCTGCTTGTGCTCCGTAAATGAAACAATGAAGCCTGGATGACAGCCTATCTGTTCACACCATTGGTGGCCAAGCATTTTAAGTCCAATGTTGAGACCTACTGCTCAGAATGAAAGACTCCTATCAAAATATTACTGTAATATTACTGTTGATAGACAAAGCATACCAGAATCTGAAGGAGAAGTACAATGAGATCCGTGTTGTTTTCATAGCTGCCAACACAACATCCGATCTGCAGCACATGGGTCAAGGAGCAGTTTTGATGCTCAAGTAACAGCATTTAAGAAATACATTTTAAGGCTATAGCTGCATAGATAGTTATTCCTTTACTGGATCCGAGCAAAGTCAACTGAAAAATTTCTGGACTGAATTTATTTTTTTAAAAAGGATATCGTCTTTTCTAAATATATTATTTATGTATGTATTTGGTGTAAGGTCTAAACGGCCTAATGTTGTTAAGCAAAAGAACCCAGACACCAAATAGATAAGGCTTTAATGGCAGGCGCCCCCGGGCGGGATTCCTGGACCTAACAGAATGTGGTCGGGGAAGTCTGTGTGCAAACAAAGACAAAAGGCAACTTACATAGCTTCACAGTAAGGTTTGGAGTGGTGGTCCCTCATAGGTTAGTTAGCCAGGGGGCAAGACTGGGTTGGTTGCCTGATCCGCTCAAGGTTGTGCTGACGCAGCGGAATAGTTCCTGTGTTTCTGGGCAGAAAGCTGTCTCTCGACAGGAGGTGGGGGTTAGGAGAGGGTTGATCTCCACCAGGAGCCCCTACATTAAGGACAGTCCGGCAGTGGGGGAGGGAATGAGAGAATAGAACACAATAGTCAGAGTCCGACAGGGCTTTTTCCCACCCGCGGGAAAGGAAGAGGAGAAGGAGAAGCCAAGATGGCCACAGGGGGTCTGGCCTTGCATTCCGACCCTCTTGATAGGATAGGGGGTGATGTTGTCATCTCTGGCTACTTCCTGCTGGAAAGGGGCATCATGGGGTTTTTTGGGTCATGGCTGAGCCCCGGTGTCCCCCAGGGGTTCTCAGCGTCTTTAGGTGGGAATCTGGAATAGGTGGCTATCATCATCATCTGTCCGGTGGCAGCTTGGGTCATCTTTGGCAGCCGTTGAACTATGAATTGCAGGATACATGGGCCGAAGAAAAATATGAGTAAAATGACTACAAAAATAATCCAAACAGATTTTCACCAATCCCCTCGATCCAGGATAGGACCGAAGTCCAAAAAGGAATATTTTTATCAGACATGGCCTTTATCTGAGTTTGCATATCTTCTAAGGCAGTCGATACGTTTCCAGACAGGTCAGGGATGTATTTACAACATTCGGTTTTAATTATGGTGCAAGTTCCCCCTAGAGCTGTTGTGAGTATGTCTAAAACCATCCTATTTTGGATTACCGCCTTTCTCATCAGAATTTGTTCTTCGTTCAATGCTTGAAACAAAGAACACATAACAGATCTGTACTCCAAAGCCCCACAGAGTCTTGCTCAGCTTTAATTTAAGGAACTAGGCAACCATGAGTGTGATAACTTCCTGTCAAAATGGGGCATAGGATTGCCTCAACTTGGAGAATAGACATTGAATTGGAAGTATTCCTGAGTTCCAAGTCTTAGATCTGAGCCTTGTATGTTTAAAATCTCAATCCCTTGGTGTGTCATTTTGTTGTAACAGACCCAATTAGAAGTAGCTGGAGGAGGGATAACTGGAGTTTTAATAGACAAAATAAATCTCTTTCTTTTTAGTAGAATAGGTCTGAAACCCAGTCTGTACCAGGCACTTCAGGGAGACTTGTAGCCAGCTAGCCAGTTGCCTAGTTTTATAAAAAGTAAAGTTGCAGTTACTAGCTTCCAGCAGACATTGTTTTGAGAATGGTTGCATCTAAGCCTGACACAACTCAGAAAACTCAAGTGTTTAACAATACAGCGTCTAATCTGAAATCACACCCATAATATCATTTCTCAGGATATCTGGGAAATAGTTATTTCCCAGGATGTCTGAACCATAGTTACTCTATTTTTACTTTTAATTGTAAAATTTTTCTTAATAGCCAAAGCTGATGTCACCATTAATGACGTCAGTGTTTTTTCTAGGTATGAGAAGATGCAAGAATTGGAACTCATAAAACCTTTTCCTGAAAAGATCTAACTATCTGAAGGCCTGTTCTGTCAGTTTTTCCCAGAACACAGAGTGCCTCATTCCTGATTTTCACCCTGAACTCCTTTCAGGGGCATTGAAAGCCAGCAGTTGCAGTGGCCATGATTAATCTTTGCAGATGTAGATGGCAAGTGTCAGTCTTTAGTTGGCAGAGTCCCTTTTTGCTCATAAACTTGACCATGATGGGGGGCATTTCATGACCATTTTATCCCATGGTGCTGAGAATGTCCATTCTCAGGTTTGGCAAAGATTTTGTTGATAGGCCACTCAATGTGCTGTTACTGGACTAGGCCATAAAACAGTATCCAAAATTCTCTGGACCACCTGTCTTACTAGCCTCTTGGTCCAGGAAAATATTCCCTCTTGTTGCTTCTTCCCATATCTAGAGTTACATTATTACAATCATTGATCTCATATGGAACTGCATATCAGCATTATATCATAGGCTCAGTCACACATTTGTTAAAGTAAGAAATAATCTTCTGAAACAAGTGACATAGAAAGTTATTAGTAAAGTCATAAGTAAGAATAATAAGTCAAGAACTTTATTAGATAAAGCCTGGTATACCCCAAGTCATCTGACTTGATTTGTTAAATGACTATAGCCTGGTGTTAATCTCCTGGTCGTACACTATGGAGCATCTGATCTTTATCTGAAGATTGGTTACTGAGATAAGCCTTAGAAACAAACTTAGAGTGTCTTTTTAATAACTTCAGTTCAGTTCAGTTCAGTTGCTCAGTCGTGTCCGACTCTTTGCGACCCCATGAATCACAGCACGCCAGGCCTCCCTGTCCATCACCAACTCCCGGAGTACACTCAAACTCATGTCCATCGAGTCGGTGATGCCATCCAGCCATCTCATTCTCGGTCGTCCCCTTCTCCTCCTGCCCCCAATCCTTCCCAGCATCAGAGTCTTTTCCAGTGAGTCAACTCATCGCATGAGGTGGCCAAAGTATTGGAGTTTCAGCTTCAACATCAGTCCTTCCAATGAACACCCAGGATTGATCTCCTTTAGAATGGACTGGTTGGATCTCCTGGCAGTCCAAGGGACTCTCAAGAGTCTTCTCCAACACCACAGTTCAAAAGCATCAATTCTTCGGCGATCAGCTTTCTTCACAGTCCAACTCTCACATCCATACATGACCACTGGAAAAACCATAGTCTTGACTAGACGGACGTTGGTTGGCAAAGTAATGTCTCTGCTTTTTAATATACTATCTAGGTTGGTCATAACTTTCCTTCTAAGGAGTAAGCGTCTTTCAATTTCATGGCTGCAATCAGCATCTGCAGTGATTTTGGAGCCCCAAAAAATAAAGTCTGACACGGTTTCCACTGTTTCCTCATCTATTTCCCATGAAGTGATGGGAGCAGATGCCATGATCTTTGTTTTCTGAATGTTGAGCTTCAAGCCAACCTTTTCACTCTCCTCTTTCACTTTCATCAAGAGGCTTTTGAGTTCCTCTTCACTTTCTGCCATGAAGGTGGTGTCATCTGCAAATCTGAGGTTATTGATATTTCTCCTGGCAATCTTGATTCCAGCTTGTGCTTCTTCCAGCCCAGCGTGCCTCATGATGTACTCTGCATATAAGTTAAATAAGCAGGGTGACAATATACAACCTTGATGTACTCCTTTTCCTATTTGGAACCAGTCTGTTGTTCCATGTCCAGTTCTGGCTGTTGTTTCCTGACCTGCATACAGGTTTCTCAAGAGGCAGGTCAGGTGGTCTGGTATTCCCATCTCTTTCAGAATGTTCCACAGTTTATTGTGATCCACAAAGTCAAAGGCTTTGGCATAGTCAATGAAGCAGAAATAGATGTTTTTCTGGAACTCTCTTGCTTTCTCCATGATCCAGCGGATGTTGGCAATTTGATCTCTGGTGCCTCTGCCTTTTCTAAAACTTGCTTGAACATCTGGAAGTTCATGGTTCACATATTGCTGAAGCCTGGCTTGGAGAATTTTGGGCGTGACTTTCCTAGTGTGTGAGATGAGTGCAATTGTGCAGTAGTCTGAGCATTCTTTGGCATTGCCTTTCTTTGGGATTGGAATGAAGACTGACCTTTTCCAGTCCTGTGGCCACTGCTGAGTTTTCCAAATCTGCTGGCATATTGACTGCAGCACTTTCACAGCATCATCTTTCAAGATTTGAAATAGCTCCAATGGAATTCCATCACCTCCACTAGCTTTGTTTGTAGTGATGCTTTCTAAGGCCCACTTGACTTCACATTCCAAGAGGTCTGGCTCTAGGTCAGTGATCACACCATTGTGATTATCTTGGTCGTGAAGATCTTTTTTGTACAGTTCTTCTGTGTTTTCTTGCCACCTCTTCTTAATATCTTCTGCTTCTATTAGGTCCATACCATTTCTGTCCTTTATCGAGCCCATCTTTGCATGAAATGTTCCCTTGATATCTTTAATTTTCTTGAAGAGATCTCTTGTTTTTCCTATTCTATTGTTTTCCTCTATTTCTTTGCATCAATAACTGAGGAAGGCGTTCTTATCTCTCCTTGCTATTCTTTGGAACTCTGCATTCAGATGCTTATATCTTTCCTTTTCGCTTCTCTTCTTTTCATAGCTATTTGTAATGCCTCCTCAGACAGCCATTTTGCTTTTTTGCATTTCTTTTCCATGGGGATGGTCTTGGTCCCTGTCTCCTGTACAATGTCACGAACCTCCGTCCAGAGTTCATCAGGCACTCTATCTATCAGATCTAGTCCCGTAAATCTATTTCTCACTTCTGCTGTATAATCATAAGGGATTTGATTTAGGTCATACCTGAATGGTCTAGTGGTTTTCCCTGCTTTCTTCAATTTAAGTCTGAATTTGGCAATAAGGAGTTCATGATCTGAGCCACAGTCAGCTCCTGGTCTTGTTTTTGCTAACTGTATACAGCTTCTCCATCTTTCGCTGCAAAGAATATAATCAATCTGATTTCGGTGTTGACCATCTGGTGATGTCCATGTGTAGAGTCTTCTCTTGTGTTGTTGGAAGAGGGTGTTTGCTATGACCAGTGCGTTCTCTTGGCAAAACTCTATTAGCCTTTGCCCTCCTTCATTCCATCCTCCAAGGCCAAATTTGCCTGTTACTACAGGTGTTTCTTGACTTCCTACTTTTACATTCCAGTCCCCTGTAATGAAAAGTACATCTTTTTTGGGTGTTAGTTCTAAAAGGTCTTGTAGGTCTTCATAGAACCGTTCAACTTCGGCTTCTTCAGCATTACTGGTTGGGGCATAGGCTTGGATTACTGTAATATTGAATGGTTTGCCTGGGAAACGAACAGAAATCATTCTTAATTAAATCTTTTAGCAATATTATGTAACAAGGAACTGTCTCAGCAGTAAGTCTTAGTAAACACTAGACCTTAATTAACAAAACTGGAAACTTGGTTTAACAATTTACAAAACTTAATATTCAGTGATTTTTCATTATGGAGGCATTAACCCTGTAGCCAGGAAGGCTTTAACCCATCAAATAAAAATGAGGTTTGTCAGGGAGCTTGGAAAAGCCAAGCGGCTGTCTTGGATTTCCCATAGCCCTGACTCTGATTTTCAGCTATTGTTCACCCATTTTTAATTCCCCAATTTAGGAGTAGACTCTTGCCATGTTTTAAGGACATTAGGGTAGCACATGTCTAACAGTGAGGGGTTAGTTTTTGTATAAGCAGAATGAGCTTTTACATGTACCATAATCTTAAATAACATTCATTTACTTTACGAAAGTAACAAAAGATTTTTAAAAACAAATATGAATCACTTAAAGGCAGAGAAATTCATAATCTGTTATTGAAAGATTCATTCTAAGAAAACTGTTCCCTTAACATAGAGAGTAGACTAAATTCCAGTCTGTTACCAATTTACCAGATAGCAAACAAACAAAATTTATCAGTTAATCTTAGAAAAGTCTTTTCCATAAATCTTGAAGAACTAGCAGTATTTTTCTAAAGGCATGAGAGTGAAACCATACAAGGCATGTTTAAAATCTAATTAAATTATAATTTACAAAGTAGCCTGGTCATTGCTGTGACTTGTAACACTTTAACATGATAACTAGAATTATAACTGACAACACTTTACCAGGACATATCAGATTTTCATGAATTTCACATAATTTCTAGGATATCTATATAAGTAGCATCACCCATACAGTATAACCTGAGAAGACTCATCACTCATCCAACACTATTTTCCATGCAATTTAACATGTCAGATGAACTCAGGTAGTTTAATAGCTCTTTGGGATGTCTCAGGAGCCCTCTGAAGCATCCCAAAGTCAGCTAGAAGTCAAGCTGTTTAGGCAGTTTTGTCAATAAATATCAAAAGGGTTTATAACACTCAGTCAGATAGAATCATGTAGATCACTGTAAAATAATATATTTAGTTAGCCAAAGTAACAAAGAAGATTTCAAAGGTAAACATAGAACAGATCACTTCAGAGGTAAAGAAACTTAAAATCCATTATCAAAGGCAGTTGAACATCTCAAGAAAACTTTTATCTGTACAAAAAAACTTTCTTTGGGGTCTACTTTCCATCACACCTTCTTATCACTTTCTGTACCCATTTGTTTTCCCATCCTGGAACAGCCACCTGTAAGTCAGACCTACTTCCTTTTCCCTTCATAAAACGTAACTTCATTTCTCATACCTTCTTTATTGAACATATACATTTTACTTCCCTTCAGCAATAAAGAATTGTCCTTTATATTAGCATTTTATAGATTGGTGAACAAGCTGATTGTTTCTAATTGCACATGCAAAAGGAACCAGTTTTGCAGTTTCTAAGAAAAAAATTTCCATTTTAATTAGTTTTCTCCGGAGTCTAAAGAATATCATGGCCATCCTATGTCAAAAAGTCATCTCTCCTTTCTGTAGTCATAGTTTTATACCTAAATTATAGATATAGACCAAATGTGCTAAAATTGACTCTGATATCAGGGGCAGATCAGTTGATAAAATTCTTGGATTGTCCCTCTGGTGGGAAGTGAGGTCTTTGTCTTATCAGAAGAATCTGAAGGGTTAAGGAAATTTGCAGGAGCGGGGGAAGCTTGATCCTTTCCCACCCTGAGAAACAGGAGTAGAAGGGAAATGGTACAGGGAAGTAGGCCAGACCTTTTGGGCCGGCCACTTGGCGAAGAGGAAATAGCGGGGGTGGGTAGATTGACGGAACAGAGGGAGCCCCCCGGTGGCTCCTCCGGGGAGCCATCTCTTGAGTGAGAAGCCTGCGGAGAAGGCATTGAAGGTGTTAATGAGGGAGGGGTTAGTGAGGCGGGGGAAGGGGAAGTCAGGGAGGAACAGAAGCGGAGGTATTGAGAAGGTTAATGGAGAGGGAGTCGGTCAGAAGGGGGAGGTGGGGGAAGAAAGTATGGGGGAGGGGCGGGAACGCAGCCACCACCAAAGCCTGTGCCTAGGGTATTTCAGACCGTTTTCCTGTCTTTTGGCAGTAATTATCTAAATCACAGAGGATATTAAAATCGAAAGTCCCCGACGGTGGCCATTGCGAGCCGTTATCAAGTGGATATTGAGGCCAAGCCTAGGAGCATAGAAAGATAAGTCGTTTGAGGCGGATTTTTGAGAAACATGTCAAGTTTTGAGGTTGGCGAGGAGATACTTCAGCGGAGTAGACTAAGTTCGGTCAGGTGTGGAGGTGGCAGTCCCCATGGCGAACGGCAGAATAGGCTGAGGAGCGAGTCAGTCAGGCGTCCCCAAATGAGACAACGTCCCAGCGAGGAACAGTGAGGGCTGCCACGGTCAGGACGGACGTCTCCGAATTGACTGGCGCCGAGGAGCAGGTCTGCTGGACGAGGCCGCGATTTCAGAGTGGGCCTGGCCCGCGAGAAATACTGGACCCCCTAGGACTGATCGCCAAAGGGGCGGCCCGCCCCAAGACCCAAATTGAGGGACTTACCCCGTGTGCTGTCAGACGGTTGAGTGGTTCTGTCGAGGTGATGGACTGATGCCCAGTCGTGCGCGGGTCGGGACAGAGGGAGCCACAGACCCCGCAGCTGGCGGAATGGGCCCTCACCTCGAGCCCCACGTTGGGCGCCCAATGTAAGGTCTAAACGCCCAATGATGTTAAATAAAAGAACCCAGACGCCAAATAGATAATGTAACAGGTTTTAATGGCAGGCGCCCCTGGGCGGGATTCCTGGACCTAACAGAACAGGTCGGGGAAGTCTGCGCAGGAACAAAGGCAAGAGGCAACTTATATAGCTTTAGGCAAGGTTTGGAGTGGTGGTCCCTCACAGGTCAGTTAGCCGGGGGGCAAGACTGGGTTGGTTGCCCAATCCGCTCAAGGTTGTGCTGACGCAGCGGAATAGTTCCTGCTGTTTCTGGGCAGGATGTTGTCTCTGGACAGGAGGGGGAGGTTAGGAGAGGGTTGATCTCCACCAGGAGCTGCTACATCAAGGACAGTCTAGCAATGGGGGAGGGAGTGAGAGAATAGAGCACAATAGTCAGAGTCTGGCGGGGCTTTTTCCCGCCAGCGGGAAAGGAAGAGGAGAAGGAGAAGCCAAGATGGCCACAGAGGGTCCGGCCTTACATTTGGTTCCATGGGTCTTAGTTGAGGCACACAGGATCTTCATTGTGTCATGCATGATCATTCATTGCGGGACAAATACTCTCTCGTTTCGGTGCCTGGGCTCCATAGTTGCAACACGTGGGCTTACTTGCTTGGCAGCATGTGGGACCTTAGTCCCCTGAACAGGCATCAAGCTACCATTCCTTGCATTGGAAGGTAGATTCTTCATCACTAGACCACCAGGGAATTCCCTCTACAGTGGATTAATGACTATAGATTCCATTGAAAACACTGAACCATGGGAATAGGTTGAAATATCAACATTAAGGCGAATTTGGGAGGTGATTCCTACCTTCACAGACGACTTTGACGGGTTCAAGAAATCACCGGAGGAAGTAACTGCTAATGTAGTGGAAATGAGAAGGGAGCTAGAATTAGAAGTAAAGCCTGAAGATGTGGCTGAATTGCTGCAATTGCATCATAAAGCTGAAATGAATGAGAGTTCATTCTCATTCATGAGCAAAGAAAGTGGTTTCTTGAGACAGAAACTGCTCTTGAGGAACAAGCTATGAAGATTGTTGAAATGACAACAAAGGGCTTAGAACATAACATAAACTTGGTTGAAAAAAGCAGCAGAAGACTGTGGAGGATTAACTCCAGTTTTGAAAGAAGTTCTACTGTGGGTTAAACTGCTGTTAAAGAACACTGCACGCTACGGAGAAATCTGTGAAAGAAGAGTCAAAGGATGCGGTAAACTTTACTGTTGTCTTCTTTCTAGAAATTGCACTTCCCACCCCAACCTTCAGCAACCACCATCCTGATCAGTCAGCAGCCATAGACACTGAGACAAGACCCTCCACCAGCAAAAAGATTTTGACTCGTGAAGGCACAGATGATTCTCAAACTACTTTATTTTAGAAACAAATTGTTGTTAATGAAATTCTGTATATTATTTATTTAGTCATAAAGCTATTGCACACTTAACAGACTTCAGACAATGTCAACAATACTATATACATAGTGGGAAATGAAAAATTTGTGTGATTTACTTTATTATGATATTCAATTTATTGCCCTGGTCTGGAACACAGCCTGGAATATCTCTGAGGTTTTGCTGTACCTACACGCCTTGGAGTATAAAATGAAGGTAACAAAGGTTATTTTGAGTTTTGCCAAGAGAACACACTAGTCATAGCAAAAACACTGTTCCAACAAAACAAGAGATGACTCTACACATGGACATCACCCAATGGTCAATACTGAAATAGATTCTCAGTTCAGTTCAGTCGTGTCCGACTCTCCGCGACTCCATGAATCACAGCACGCCAGGCCTCCCTGTCCATCACCAAATCCCGGAGTTCACTCAAACTCATGTCCACAGAGTCGGTGATGCCATCCAGCCATCTCATTCTCGGTCGTCCCCTTCTCCTCCCGCCCCCAACTTTTCCTAGCGTCAGAGTCTTTTCCAGTGAGTCAACTCGTCGCATGAGGTGGCCAAAGTATTGGAACTTCAGCTTTAGCATCAGTCCTTCCAATGAACACCCAGGATTGATCTCCTTTAGAATGGACTGGTTGGATCTCCTTGCAGTCCAAGGGACTCTCAAGAGTCTTCTCCAACACCACAGTTCAAAAGCATCAATTCTTTGGTGCCCAGCTTTCTTCACAGTCCAACTCTCACATCCATACATGACCACGGGAAAAACCATAGCCTTGACTAGATGGACCTTGGTTGGCAAAGTAATGTCTCTGCTTTTTAATATACTATCAAGGTTGGTCAGACGCGAGAGACGCCGGCCCCGGGGCAACCGACCACGCAAAGAGGCGTGGCTGTGAGGAGCTACCCCACGCCTGAGGCCAGGGCCAGAGGCCGAGAGGAGCTGTCCCACGTCCAATAGACAGTGGCTGCGCGGGCGCAGGAGGGCCGACAGGAGCTACTCCATGTTCAAGGTCAGGAGGGGCAGCCTTGAGGAGATACCCTCATCCAAGATAAGGTGCAGCGGCTGCACTTTCTTGGAGCAGCTGTGAAGAGATATCCCACGACCAAGGTAAGAGAAACCCAAATAAGACGGTAGGTATTGCAAGGGGGGCATCAGAGGACAGACACACTGAAATCATAATCACAGGAAACTGGTCGATCTGATCACATGGACCACAGCCGAATGTGGTCCACTGGAGAAGGGAATGGCAAACCACTTCAGTATACTTGCCTTGAGAACCCCATGAACAGCAATCAAAGGGCAAAATGATAGGATACTGAATGAGGAATTCCCCAGGTCGGTAGGTGCCCAGTATGCTACTGGAGCTCAGTGGAGAAATAACTCTAGAAGGAATGAAGGGATGGAGCAAAAGCAAAACCAATACCCAGTTGTGGATGTGACCAGTGATAGAAGCAAGGTCCGGTGCTGTAAAGAGCAATATTGCATAGGAACCTGGAATGTTAGGTCCATGAATCAAGGCAAATTGGAAGTGGTCAAATAGGAGATGGCAAGAGTGAACATAGACATTCTAGGAATCAGTGAATTAAAATGGACTGGAATGGGTGAATTTAACTCAGATGACCATTATATCTACTACTGTGGGCAGGAATCCCTTAGAAGAAATGGAGTAGCCATCATGGTCAACAAAAGAGTCCGAAATGCAGTACTTGGATGCAATCTTAAAAACGACAGAATGATTTCTGTTCGTTTCCAAGGCAAACCATTCAATATTATAGTAATCCAGGCCTATGCCCCAACCAGTAATGCTGAAGAAGCCGAAGTTGAACGGTTCTATGAAGACCTACAAGACCTTTTAGAAATAACACCCAGGAGGAGGAACAAGATGGCGGAGGAATAGGACGGCGAGACCACTCTCTCCTCCACAAATTCATCAAAAGAACATTTGAACGCGGAGTAAAGTCCACAAAACAACTACTGAATGCTGGCAGAGGACGTCAGGCACCCAGAAAAGCAGCCCATTGTCTTCGAAAGGAGGTAGGAAAAAACATAAAAGATAAAAAGCGAGACAAAAGAAGTAAGGACGGAGCTCCGTCCCGGGAAGGGAGGCTTTAAAAAGAGAGAAGTTTCCAAACACCAGGAAACACTCTCACTGGCGAATCTGTGGCGAGCCTTGGAAGCTCAGAGGGCCACATAACTCTCTTTTTTTTTTAAGATTTTTTTAAAAACCCACAGACTACCCGCCAAACGGTAACTCCCAGCGGAGAAGCAGCGCAGACGCCTGCAGACGCCATTAGCAAGCGGGGGCTGGGCAGGGAGGAGCCGGCTGAACTGCTTAGAGAGAGAACTGGGCTTGAATGCCGCGAGAACAATTTGAGAGAACTGGGGAGAGCAAAGCAGACTGTGGGATAGCTTCCCCACGAAAAGGCGGAAAGCTCTAACCTAAAACTCGGCCAGCCCCGCTCACAGAATAAAGGACTGAGCAGAGCGAGCCGGCTGCGGTCGGCCCATCCCCCATCCCCCGCCGAGACAGGCAGGGAGCGCAGCCAGAGCCGGAGCGGGCAACTGCGGCCCCAGAAAGGCATCTGATACAAACTGCAGACAGGCTTGTTGCTAATCAGGACTTCTTGGGCTCGGGCCGGTCGATATCCCCCTGAGAAGGTGCACCGGTTGTACACCCAGAAAACTGAGTGGCGGGGACTGGGGAGGCGATAAGTTGCAGAGACAGCGCTCGCCAAACACCTGGCCCCCTGAACTGCTCGGACCGGGGAAGGCACAAAACGCAGGCCCAACCAAGTCTGCGCCTTTGTGGAGTACCTGAGAACCTGAACTTGAACCGCTCAGACCTGGGAAGTGCATACAACCCGGCGCTGGCCTCGGACAGTTCCCGGCAGAGCAACCTAGAGCCTGTGCAGTGTAGACTGGGACAGCATACGTGCTGTGAGTGGGGGCAAACCCAGTGTGGCCGAGACGCTGCGAGCACTCCCCACAGACGCCAGAGATATTCGTCTACAGCGTTCCTCCCTTCCCAGAACAGGACTGAACAACTGAGCCTTAAAAAGTGTCCACCCACCCCCTAGTATCAGGGAGGAAATTAGACACTGAAGAGACCAGCAAACAGAAGCTAAAACAGAGGGAACCACCTTGGAAATGACAGATAGAGACGTCTAGGGGCTACTCCAAGAATAAGACCAAAAACCAGAGGCAAGAGGCTTAAGCCCGAATCCTGAGAACACCAGAGAACTCCTGACTCCAGGGAACATTAATCGATAGGAGCTCATCATACGTCTCCATACCTACACTAAAACCAAGCACCACCCAAGGGTCAACAAGTTCCAGAGCAAGTCATACCACGCAAATTCTCCAGTAACACAGGAAACTAGCCCTGAGATTCAATATACAGGCTGCCCAAAGTCACTCCAAACCCACTGACATCTCATAACTCATTACTGGACACTTCATTGCATTCCAGAGAGAAAAAATCCAGCTCCACCCACCAGAACACCGACACAAGCTTCCGTAACCAGGGAACCTTGACAAGTCACCTGTCCAACCCCACACACAACGAGGAAACTACATAATAAAGAGAACTCCACAAACGGCCAGAAGAGGGAAAGGCCACCCCAAGCAAAGCATTATAAGCAAGATGAAGAGGCAGAGAAATACCCAGCAAGTAAAGGAACAAGATAAATGCCCATCAACACAAACAAAAGAGGAAGATATAGGGAATCTACCTGATAAAGAATTTCGAATTTTGATGGTGAAAATGATTCAAAATCTTGAAAGCAAAATGGAGTTACAGATAAATAACCTGGAGAAAAAGATTGAGAAGATGGAAGAAAGGTTTAATAAGGACTTAGAGGAAATAAAAAAGAGTCAATATATAATGAATAATGCAATAGATGAGATCAGAAACACTCTGGAAGGGACAAACAGTAGAATAACAGAGGCAGAAGACAGGATAAGCGAGTTAGAAGATAGAATTGTAGAAATAAATGAAACAGAGAGGAAAAAAGAAAAACAAATTAAAAGAAATGAGAACAATGTTAGAGACCTCTGGGACAATGTTAAATGCTCCAACATTCGAATCATAGGAATCCCAGAAGAAGAAGACAAAAAGAAAGACCATGAAAGAATACTTGAGGAGATAATAGTTGAAAACTTCCCTAAAATAGGGAAAGAAATAATCACCCAAGTCCAAGAAACCCAGAGAGTCCCCAACAGGATAAACCCAAGGCAAAATACTCCAAGACACATATTAATCAAATTAACAAAGATCAAACACAAAGAACAAATATTAAAAGCAGCAAGGGAAAAACAGCAAATAACACACAAGGGGATTCCCATAAGGATAACAGCCGATCTTTCAACAGAAACTCTTCAGGCCAGGAGGGAATGGCAAGACATACTTAAAGTAATGAAAGAAAATAACCTACAGCCCAGACTACTGTACCCAGCAATGATCTCATTCAAATATGAAGGAGAAATCAAAAGCTTTACAGACGAGCAAAAGCTGAGAGAATTCAGCAATACCAAACCAGCTCTCCAACAAATGTTAAAGGATCTTTTCTAGACAGGAAACACAGAAAGGGTGTATAAACTCGAACCCAAAGCAATAAAGAAAATGGCTACGGGATCGTACTTATCAATAATTACCTTAAACGTAAATGGGTTGAATGCCCCAACCAAAAGACAAAGGCTGGCTGAATGGATACAAAAACAAGATCCCCATATATGTTGTCTGCAAGAGACCCACCTCAAAACGAGGGACACATACAGACTGAAAGTGAAGGGCTGGAAAAAGATATTCCATGCAAATAGAGACCAAAAGAAAGCAGGAGTAGCAATACTCATATCAGATAAAATAGACTTTAAAACAAAGGCTGTGAAAAGAGACAAAGAAGGAAACTACATAATGATCAAAGGATCAATCCAAGATGAAGATATAACAATTATAAATATTTATGCACCCAACATAGGAGCACCGCAATATGTAAGACAATTACTAACAAGTATGAAAGGGGAAATTAACAATAATGCAATAATAGTGGGAGATTTTAATACCCCACTTACATCTATGGATAGATCAACTAAACAGAAAATTAACAAGGAAACACAAACTTTAAATGATACAATAGACCAGTTAGACCTAATAGATATCTACAGGACATTTCACCCCAAAACAATGAATTTCACCTTTTTCTCAAGCGCACACGGAACCTTTTCCAGGATAGATCACATCCTGGGCCATAAATCTAGCCTTGGAAAATTCAAAAAAGTTGAAATCATTCCATGCATCTTTTCTGACCACAATGCAGTAAGATTAGATCTCAATTACAAGAGAAAAACTATTAAAAATGCCAACATATGGAGGCTGAACAACACGCTGCTGAATAATGAACAAATCATAGAAGAAATCAAAAGAGAAATCAAAATATGCATAGAAATGAATGAAAATGAAAACACAACAACCCAAAACCTCTGGGACACTGTAAAAGCAGTGCTAAGGGGGAAGTTCATAGCAATACAGGCACATGTCAAGAAACAAGAAAAAAGTCAACTAAATAACCTAACTCTACATCTAAAGCAACTAGAAAAGGAAGAAATGAAGAACCCCAGGGTCAGTAGAAGGAAAGAAATTGTAAAAATTAGGGCAGAGATAAATGCAAAAGAAACAAAAGAGACCATAGCAAAAATCAACAAAGCCAAAAGCTGGTTCTTTTAGAAGGTAAATAAAATTGACAAACCGCTAGCCAGACTTATCAAGAAACAAAGGGAGAAGAACCAAATCAATAAAATTAGAAATGAAAATGGAGAGATCACAACTGACAACACAGAAATACAAAGGATTATTAGAGAATACTATCAGCAATTATATGGCAATAAAATGAATAACCTGGAAGAAATGGACAAATTCCTAGAAAAGTACAACTTTCCAAAACTGAACCAGGAAGAAATAGAAAATCTGAACAGACCCATCACAAGCACGGAACTAGAGGCTGTAATCAGGAATCTTCCAGCAAACAAAAGCCCAGGTCCATACGGCTTCACAGCCGAATTCTACCAAAAATTTAGAGAAGAGCTAACACCTATTCTACTCAAACTCTTCCAGAAAATTGCTGAGGAAGGGAAACTTCCAAACTCATTCTCTGAGGCCACCATCACCCTAATCCCAAAACCTGGTAAAGACCCCACAAAAAAAGAAAACTACAGGCCAATATCACTGATGAACATAGATGCAAAAATCCTTAACAAAATTCTAGCAATCAGAATCCAACAACATATTAAGAAGATCATACATCATGACCAAGTGGGCTTTATCCCAGGAATGCAAGGATTCTTCAATATCCGCAAATCAATCAACGTAATACACCACATTAACAAACTGAAAAATAAAAATCATATGATTATCTCAATAGATGCAGAGAAAGCCTTTGACAAAATTCAACATCCATTTATGATAAAAACTCTCCAGAAAGTGGGAATAGAAGGGACATACCTCAACATAATAAAAGCTATATATGACAAACCCACAGCAAACATTATCCTCAATGGTGAAAAACTGAAAGCATTTCCCCTAAAGTCAGGAACAAGACAAGGGTGCCCACTCTCACCACTACTATTCAACATAGTTCTGGAAGTTTTGGCCACAGCAATCAGAGCAGAAAAAGACATGAAAGGAATACAAATTGGAAAAGAAGAAGTAAAACTTTCACTGTTCGCTGATGACATGATCCTCTACACAGAAAACCCTAGAGACTCTACCAGAAAACTACTAGAGCTGATCAATGATTACAGTAACGTTGCAGGATATAAAATCAACACACAGAAATCCCTTGCATTCCTATACACTAATAATGAGAAAACAGAAAGAGAAATTAAGGAAACTATTCCATTCACTGTTGCAACGAAAAGAATTAAATACTTAGGAATATATCTACCTAAGGAAACAAAAGACTTGTACATAGAAAACTATAAAACACTACTGAAAGCAATCAAAGAGGACACTAATAGATGGAGAAATATACCATGCTCATGGATTGGAAGAATAAATATTGTAAAAATGAGTATACTACCCAAAGTAATTTATACATTCAATGCAATCCCTATCAAGCTACCAACGATCTTTTTCACAGAACTAGAACAAATAATCTCACAATTTGTATGGAAATACAAAAAACCTCGAATAGCCAAAGCAATCTTGAGGAAGAAAAATGGAACTGGGGGAATTAACCTGCCGGACTTCAGGCTCTACTACAAAGCCACAGTCATCAAGACAGTATGGTACTGGCATAAAGACAGAAATATAGATCAATGGAACAAAATAGAAAGCCCAGAGATAAATCCACGCACCTATGGACACCTCATCTTTGACAAAGGAGGCAAGAATATAAAATGGAGAAAAGACAGTCTCTTTAACAAGTGGTGCTGGGAAAACTGGTCAGCCACTTGTAAAAGAATGAAACTAGAACACTTCCTAACACCATACACAAAAATAAACTCAAAATGGATTAGAGAGCTAAATGTAAGACCAGAAACTATAAAACTCCTAGAGGAGAACGTAGGCAAAACACTCTCCGACATAAATCACAGCAGGATCCTCCATGACCCACCTCCCAGAATATTGGAAATAAA
Source organism: Moschus berezovskii (assembly GCF_049115385.1). Taxonomy (NCBI): domain Eukaryota; kingdom Metazoa; phylum Chordata; class Mammalia; order Artiodactyla; family Moschidae; genus Moschus; species Moschus berezovskii. The sequence goes on from NC_142469.1 coordinate 94,248,495, forward strand.
AGCAAAAATAAACAAATGGGACCTAATTAAAATCAAAAGCTTCTGCACAGCAAAGGAAACTATAAGCAAGGTGAAAAGACAGCCTTCAGAATGGGAGAAAATAACAGCAAATGAAGCAACTGATAAAGGATTAATCTCCAAAATATACAAGCAGCTTCTGCAGCTCAATTCCAGAAAAATAAATGACCCAATCAAAAAATGGGCCAAAGAACTAAACAGACATTTCTCCAAAGAAGACATACAGATGGCTAATAAACACATGAAAAAATGCTCAACATCCCTCATAATCAGAGAGATGCAAATCAAAACCACAATGAGATACCATTTCACACCTGTCAGAATGGCTGCTATCCAAAAGTCTACATGCAATAAATGCTGGAGAGGATGTGGAGAGAAAGGAACCCTCTTACACTGTTGGTGGGAATGCAAACTAGTACAGCCACTATGGAGAACAGTGTGGAGATTCCTCAAAAAACTGGAAATAGAACTGCCATATGATCCAGCAATCGCACTCCTGGGCATACACACCGAGGAAACCAGAATTGAAAGAGACACATGTACTCCAGTGTTCATTGCAGCACTGTTTATAATAGCCAGGACATGGAAGCAACCTAGATGTCCATCTGCAGACGAATGGATAAGAAAGCTTTGGTACATATACACAATGGAGTATTATTCAGCCATTAAAAAGAATGCATTTGAACCAGTTCTAATGAGGTGGATGAAACTGGAGCCTATTATACAGAGTGAAGTAAGCCAGAAAGAAAAACACCAATACAGCATACTAACGCATATATATGGAATTTAGAAAGATGCAAATGATAACCCTGTATACGAGACAGCAAAAGAGACACAGATGTATAGATCAGTCTTTGGGACTCTGTGGGAGAGGGTGAGGGTGGGATGATTTGGGAGAATGTCATTGAAACACGTATGTTGTCATATGTGAAATGAATCACTAGTTCAGGGTCAATGCATGTTATAGGATGCTCGGGGCGGGCATGCAGGGATGACCCAGAGGGAGGATAAAGGGAGGAGGGAGGTGGGAGGGGGGTTCAGGAGGGGGAACTTATGTAAACCCGGGGCGAATTCATGTCAATGTATGGCAAAACCAACCAATATAATATTGTAAAATAAAAAAATAAAAATAAAAAAAAATAAAGTGTAGCCAAGGTTAAAAAAAAAAAAAAGAACTAACACCCAAAAAAGATGTCCTTTTCATTATAGGGGACTGGAATGCAAAAGTAGGAAGTCAAGAAACACCTGTAGTAACAGGCAAATTTGGCCTTGGAGCACAGAATGAAGCAGGGCAAAGGCTAATAAGAGTTTTGTCAAGAGAATGCACTGGTCATAGCAAACACCCTCTTCCAACAACACAAGAGAAGACTCTACACATGGACATCACCAGATGGTCAACACCGAAATCAGATTGAAATAGATTCTACTGTGGGTTAAAATGCTGTTAAAGAGCACTTCATGCTATGGATAAATGTGTGAAAGAAGAGTCAAAGGATGTGGCAAATTTCCTTAGACAGATTATATTCCTTGTAGCCAAAGGTGGAGAACCTCTGTACAGGAGCAAATACAAGATGGCGAGCTGACTGTGGCTCAGATCATGAGCTCTGTATTGCAAAATTCAGACTTAAATTGAAGAAAGTAAGAAAAACCACTAGGCCATTCAGCTATGATCTAAATCAAATGTCTTATACAGTGGAAGGGACAAATAGATTCAAGGGATTATATCTGGTACACAGAGTGCCTGAAGAACTATGGATGGAGGTTCATGACATTGTACAGAAGGTGCTGACCAAAATCATCCCCAAGAAAAAGAAATGCAAGAAGACAGAATGATTGAGGAGACCTCTAAGTTCTCCTCAGAAGAGGAGACCTTAGAAATAGCTGAGAAAAGAAGAGAGGCAAAAGGCAAAGGAGAAAAGGAAAGATATATCCATCTGAATGCATAATTCCCAAGAAGAGCAAGGAGAGATAAGAAAGGCTTCCTAGATGATCAATGCAAATAGAGGAAAACGATAGAAAGGGAAAGCCTAGAGATCTCTTCAAGACAATTTGAGATACCAAGGGAACATTTCATTTAAAGATGGACACAATAAAAGACAGAAGTGGCAAGGACCTAACAGAAGCCTTTTCCATCAAACAGTTGGTCAAGTTGTGAATGCAAAGGAAAAGTACTTAAAGGAAATCAAAAGTGCTCCCCCAGTGAATACATGCATAAGAAAGCAAATCTGAGCATCAAGGTCAAGTGGTAAAGTTGGTTTGAGAAGAAAAAAGAAAGATGCTGAATAGGATGTGCAACGCAAAGACATCACTTTGCCGATAAAGGTCTGTCCAGTCAAAGCTATGGATTTTCCAGCAGTCATGCACTTATGTGAGAACTGGATCGTTAAAAAGGCTGAGTGCTGAAGAACTGATGCTTTTGAATTGTGGTGCTAGATAAGACTCTTGAGATTCCCTTGAACTGCAAGGAGAGCAAACCAGTCAATCCTAAAGGAAATCAACCCTGAGTATTCACTGGAAGGACTGATGCTGATGATGAAACTCCAATACTGTGCCTTCCTGATGTGAAGAGCCAAGTCATTGGAAAAGTTCCTGATGATGGCATAGATTGAGGGCAGGAGGAGAAGGGGGCAACAGAGGATGAGATGGTTGGATGGCATCACTGGACATGAGTTTGAGCAAACTCCGGGAGACAGTGAGAGACAGGGAAGCCTGGCGTGCTGCAGTTCATGGGGTCACAGAGTTGGACATGACTTAGCGACCGAACAACGATTCACCATATGTGAACAGCTCAAGCAGTGGCCAAAAAGTTACAATTTATCTTATTTGTAGTAATTCATTATCTATTCTGAATATGATCCTCTGTCAATGGGGAAATAAATCTACTTTTCAAAACAGACATAGTTTTTGCGGTGAAATCTGGCTTCTCCTTCGAGGGGGGGAGGCATAGAGGAACACAGAAGAGTCACCACTGAGGGTGAAGATCTTGATGAAACAAAAAAGGATTTCACTGCATAACTTCCAGAATATATCTTTGGATCCAGGTTATCAGGATACTGTTTGGGATCAACAGCTAGACTGCAAGTTACTTTAAAAGCTTTCTTTTTATTCTCGGCTTCCACAATAAATGTAGCCGAATCATCAGCTCTATTTAATCCCATAAGGTGGAAAAAGGGTGAAATGGCCCGAGCTCCCTCCTTGATTAGAAAAGGAAACTTGAAATATTTATGTCTTTTGCAATAGCGAGATACTGACTTAAATATTCATATTAGGCAATAAAATGACTAAAAGAGACATTCAGACATAATATTTCATTTTGTTCAAAACATTCTGAAGTTGTTTCTCTGAACGTAGAGAGAATCCCTGAGTCCTGTAATAGCAGATGGTATTTTTCTCACATTATCATCATTTGCAACAATGAGATTGCCATACAGAGAAGAGTCTGATTTTTCTCAAACTAGAAAAAGACAGAAAGTGTCCTATTTGAGGAGAATTCTTGTTCAAGTAGCTGAACAAGAATTTCATTGCAGGGATTCCATCACTTACAACCAAGAGAAAGAGGCAAAAGAGGTTGGGGAAAAAAAAGAGACTGAGGAGGCTTTTCACCAGATGTGACGAGAGTCCCGAGACAATGCAGCTACTGCGTCATTTCATAACTGGAAGGCAGGCTCCGACTTTCTGGCTCTGACCTCCTGCCTGTAAGGGGACAGAAAGAGAACAATGGCTGTCAGGGAAAGACTGTTTCATGAGGCCGACAGAGCACCTGCCAGGCTTCCTGGAAGCTCCGTCTCCTGTAGAAAATAAAGGGTTGGTCCAGGAGGCTGAGGAACTCCTGTCACCTTCCTGCGGCTGCCCCTCCCCAGACCCCCTCCAGCCCCGCCCTCACTGAGGGGCTCCTATGTCCTCCACCCCCACCCCCACCCCAGGCCAGCAGCTTCTAGTCACCATTTCTTCTTTCCTGCAATACAGAGTCACCCCAGGCCCTGACACCCCCTGCTTAGGCTCAGGACTGGAGCCAGTGAGGAATTAATCTGCTCCCTTTACTCAGGTCCGGATCCTCCTCGAGGGGTGCCTAAAGGACCAGGGAGCAGGTCCCTAGAGGAGGGGCCTTGCCTCCTGAGAGCCTTGGGGGGCTACAGGCAAACCTCCTTCCCTTGCTCCCCTCCAGCCTCTGAGCAGCACACACAGCTCTCAGGCCCAGGTCCCTGCCCCCATCTCTTCCTGGTGCAGCCTAGCTGGATGCCGCCACCCCAGCTCATATATACCCATCCTGTCACCTCTGCTCAAGGCAGGACCACTCAGTGATGGAGTCTCTGGGTCCCCAGGAGGCCACAGGCTGAGTTATAGCTGCTGCTGCTCCAGGAGCACAGGCCTGGCCTCCCCCCTTCCCACAGTCTCTGCTGTGGGGCTCCTGCCTTGCCTGCTTGACCCAAGCCACTTCCTGTGAGAACGGGCCTTTGGAGTCGGGTCTGCAAAGGCCTTCCCACCCCTTCCTCCTGGGATGAGAGCCCGTCCCCTCTCATCCTGGCCCCCTGGGTGGGTCCCCTCCCCGCTGACACATCATGTGGAGCCGCCATGCTGCTCTCAGCCCCCGTGAATCCTGCTCTCACCCTGAGTGCCTGCTGTTCTCATACCACCTGCCGTGGACCCTGCCAGCCAGCATTCTGTCTCAGTCAGGGGACTTGGCTAAACCCTTTAAGCATCAATAGGCCCTCAGCCTAGTGAAGGTCCCTCCCTTTTCACAATGTCACCTGACAGTGGGGACCTCTCAGAACTCAGGGCTGAGCTTGTTCGAGTTCTGCTCAGGTGATATGGGGTCCTATCCATCTGCTCATTTCCAGGATGAGGAGGTTCAGTGAGGGGCAGGGGTTGGCTGGGATTCACCTTCCCCATCCTCATACCAGGCCCTGTGCCCCAGCCTTCCCTCTGAATTTTGCCCTCAGTACCTTTTCTTGCAAATGATCCAGGCTACGATGCTTATGAAAAAACCGGCAGAAACCCCAAGGATGATCTTGATTATGTGATGGCTGGCTGGGGCCGTAGGCTGCATTGGAGGGGATACTGTGGTCCTTACTGCAAGGAGAGTAAGAGTGAATCCCTTGTCCAGACCCCAAACTCAGCAGATGCCTCCTCAGCCCCCCTGATTCAGGTACCCCTACTGTGCAGACAGCTTGCACCCATCACATGGAAACCCCTGTGATAGATCCTCAGATGAGATAGGCAGAGCCCTGTCCTCATGGGGCTCTGACAGCTAATGGGGGAGTAAGGTTTCCAACACAGCCACTCAGTCCTGCTGTGACATCAGAGACGATGATCTGATGATGAACTACTCAGGAGCTGACATTAGGGGTACTATTGACAGTTTTCCCAAAGTAGAATAGGTGACATTTAAAAGATTTTGGAAAAAGGGTACAGTGAGAAATAAATCCCAGAAATCAAAACGATATCTACAGGTTTGGGATCAGCAAAAATCCATGTTCAACAGTCCGAAGGCCTGTGCTGTGAGGAGAGACATCAGGAGGCAGAAGAGGAAGGAGGATGAAAAAGCATCCCCGGGTCATTGTTCCCCCAGGACAACTCACTTTATTTATTTACATTATTTTATTTTTATTCACACCAAAAGCATTGTTAATTGGGGTATAGCCATTAACAATGTTATGATTGTTTCAGGTGAACAGCGAAGGGATTCAGCCATAGATATACCTGTGCCCCTTCTCCCCCAAACCCCTCTCCCATCCAGGCTGGCACATAACACTGAGTAGAGTTCCATGTGCTATACAGTGGCAGCTTGTTGGTTATCCATTTTACACGTAGCGGTGTGTACATGACCTTCCCAAAGTCCCGAACTATGCCCCCAGGTAACCATAAGCTTGTTTTCTAAGTCTGTGAATCTCTTTCTATTTTGTAAGATTTTTGTACTATTTCTTTTCAGATTCCACATATAAGGCATGTCATATGATTATTTCTCCTTTTTCTGACTTAGATCACTCAGTATGACACTCTCTAGGGCCATCCATGTTTCAGAAACAGCTCAGTTTAGATGAATCACTTTGCCAAAACACACACACACAGACACACACGCACACAGAGGTGGGTCCATATCACCCTGAGTGGACTACCACTTCCTTCTCCTAGTCTCACTTACCCGTGGTCTTCAACATTTCCTCCCAGTGCACCATAAAATCCCGAAGCCAGGCCCGACAGTCTCCCATGCAGACATTCTTGAAGAAGTTGCTCACAGCTCTGTCATTCTCCCACTTCTCTTTCATCCGTCTCCCTCCAGAATGAACTTCTGTCCAGTGTCCATTCTCCGAATCAAAGTGGAGGAACATTTGTCCATTGAAGCCGAACTGCCAGGATCCACTGATGTGTCCATCCTCTTCATACCGGCATGTCATCCTACCCTGCAGGGTCTGAGGGCCTGACCCCACCAAGAAAAGAAAGAGCTCAGTCTCTGGACTTGAAAAATTCTTGGCCTCACTGTGGTCCACCTCCCCTGGGCCCAGGTAATCTTGCCCTGTTCTCTCCTCCAAGGCTTGCTCCTTCTACTGGACTACTAGGGAAGGACCAATATCCAACTGAATTTTTACCCATAAACAATGGATGCTGCTCCTTCAGTATTTGGACTTCCTAACTCACCCCTGGACCTGATGGACATGAGTTTGACTTGATGGGCATGAGTTTGAGCGACCTCTGGGAGTTGGTGAAGGACAGGGATGCCTGGCATGCTACAGTCCATGGGGTTGCAAAGAGCGGGACTTGACTGAGCAACTGCACTGAACTGAACTGAACTCACCTCTGGCCGTGTGTTTCTCCGGTATAACGTCAGGCAGTTGCCCCTTGAGGAAGTCCCCGATGTCTCCCAGTGTTTCCATCTGTGATTTCCAAGTGTTCGTAGTTTTCACCTCCTCTCCCAATGGACTTGTGGATTGGATCATGGCGCCACCACAGTCATAGGAGAGAAAACCATTCCCATCTACCTGGCCTTGAACCACACACCACGGCTGTCCACGACTGGGCTGAGGATCGACGGTGAAGTTGTAGCAAAGAGAGTAAGCGTCTGTGAAGGAAAATGCAGGTGAGGGCAGGTCTGGGAGAAGAAGACCCATTACCTCCTCCCCCCACTTATGTGAGAGCAGAAAAGCTGCAGTGCTGGGTTGGCAGAGCAGGAAGGACCCCCTGCACCCCAGCACCACCGACAGGCTGAGCAAATGGAGAAACCACATAACATTATCTCTACGCTGCTCATAAGGCCAACATAAAACCCAAAGCTGCAGAAAGGAGAATTCACAATTAGGGGTCACAGGACTTAGCAAGATCGGGGAGATGCTGCTGATCTACCACTTTGATGGGTCTTGGAGGCCTGGAGAAAGGCCTGGCCCTCATGGCATGAAAGAGAAAATCCAGAACTTCCGAGGCAGGTGGTAGAGGAGGGGATTAAAGCCTCAGAAAAGTGAATCTGCCAGGGTGGACATACTATGAAAGGGCAGGAACGTGTGCAGCCCACCAAGTTCCATGGAGCCTGAGAGGAAAGAATGGGTGAGAAGCATCGCCAGCATCTCAAGGATGACTTTTGTTGAAGGTCGGGGTGGTGGTAGGAGATGGTGTTCCTGTGGGCTTCCAGCAGGAGTGAGGATGGAGAAGGTGGAAAGAGCTGATGCCAGGTGGAGTGCTCTATTTCAGAAACAAAGTAGATGTAGTGGTCAAAGTGACCAGAGAGTCCCAATGTAACCAGGCCTCACTGCAGAGAGTACGATGCTGGCTCATAGCACAGGGTGATCCTAGAGGCAAACAGATGAGCAGTGAGCCCTGTTAAAAACTACACGATTGAAAGGAAAAATTATAAAAAAAAAACAAAACAGAGACAAACACAAGGCTGGATGTTCAGGAAGCTGAATGCAGACATCCCAACAAGATGCCCAGATCCTATGTGCAGTATCCAGCACTGAGTCAGGTCTTATATTCAGAATCCATTACTAGAGACAGCGATGCCAGGCATCAGCAAGGAGGGCCCTCTTATCACCCCAGCAAGTGCAGAAGTCCTTCTGGCCTTTGGAAGCCACATGGTCATTGACTGGGGTAAGTGTCCACTTAGCAGAGAAGCCACCCCCACATTCATGAGGTCCTAGAGAGGGACTGACATCATGTCCATCAATCTGAAACATCATCATGGCCCACCTGTTATTACTGTGGTGCCTGAGATCTGTGGAAAGGAATACACATCTGTCCCACGTCCTGCCCACAGGAGTGTCACCCATTCACTGATCCTCATAGTGCTCATTTCACATCCACTGCATTTGCAATATGAGTGAAAAATCTTTATAGTCAGTAAATTACCGTGGGGTGAGGGCTACCACAGAAGCGATTTCTAAGTTCACACTTCGGACACTGACCTTCATCCCCCAATCAGTTCAGTTCAGTTCAGTTCAGTTGCTCAGTCGTGTCCGACTCTTTGTGACCCCATGAATCACAGCACGCCAGGCCTCCCTGTCCATCACCAACTCCTGGAGTTCACTCAAACTCATGTCCATCGAGTCGGTGATGCCATCCAGTCATCTCATTCTCTGTCGTCCCCGTCTCCTCCCACCCCCAATCCCTCCTAGCATCAGACTCTTTTCCAGGGAGTCAACTCGTCGCATGAGGTGGCCAAAGTATTGGAGTTTCAGCTTTAGCATCAGTCCTTCCAATGAACACCCAGGATTGATCTCCTCCAGAATGGACTGGTTGGATCTCCTTGTAGTCCAAGGGACTCTCAAGAGTCGTCTCCAGCACCACAGTTCAAAAGCATTAATTCTTCGGTGATCAGCTTTCTTCACAGTCCAACTCTCACATCCATACATGCTTGCTTGCTTGCTTGCTAAGTCACTTCAGTCGTGTCCGACTCTGTGTGACCCCATAGACGGAAGCCCACCAGGCTCCCCCGTCCCCGGGATTCTCCAGGCAAGAACACTGGAGTGGGTTGCCATTTCCTTCTCCAATGCATGAAAGTGAAAAGTAAAAGCGAAGTCGCTCAGTCGTGTCTGACCCTCAGCGACCCCATGGACTGCAGCCTTCCAGGCTCCTCCGTCCATGGGATTTTCCAGGCAAGAGTACTGGAGTGGGGTGCCATTGCCTTCTCCGATCCATACATGACCACGGGAAAAACCATAGCCTTGACTAGACGGACCTTGGTTGGGAAAGTAATGTCTCTGCTTTTTAATATGCTATCTAGGTTGGTCATAACTTTCCTTCCAAGGAGTAAGCGTCTTTCAATTTCATGGCTGCAATCAGCATCTGCAGTGATTTTGGAGCCCAGCAAAATAAAGTCAGCCACTGTTTCCCCATCTATTTCCCATAGTACATGTAAATAATATCACATCCTGGAGAAAATGAGAGAGTACCAACCTACAATCTCTCCAGGGCTGCAGGAGTGTTATCCTTTTCCTATCTCCATTTAATTCCCAGTGTGGCCCATAGATTTCTCTAATTGTACATATGACATAGTTCAGGCTCTGCAGAGCACAGTTTGCTGTTACAACTGCTGTCCTAGCACAAAAGCAGTCACAGATGATTGGTGAAGGATGACCTTCTTGAGCAGATGACCCAGCAGCACCTGTGACATCAGAGGTATCTCTGGTCGGATAGGTGCTGTGTGCTGAATATGGCATTTTTCTTGGAGGTTCACAACACAGACCCTTTATGTCCTTAAGCAAGGCCATGCGATTTGCAGTGGGGAATACTACACCATTTAAATGTGGCTCCTGGTATGGTCCTGGGGGCTGGTAGAGGTGTGGCCTCTGGTCATGGAATGTCAACGTTGTCCATCATGATCTGGGCTCATCAACCCCTAATCATCAGTTCAGATAGACCAGCCATCATAGGATTAAAGTGATATTGTGGTTTGATATAAGAAGGGCCAGAGGCAACAAATAAGAGAGAGCAGCCGGTGGCCTAGGCCCGACATCAGAGTTGTTGTAGGACCACTATTCTCTGGGGCCTTCCCCCGTGGCTCAGCGGTAAGGAATCCACCTGCAATGTTGGAGCTGGAGTAGACGTGGGATCTATTCCTGGGTGAGAGAAGATCCCACGGAGGAGGGCATGGCAACCCACTCCAGTGTTCTTGCCTGGAGAGTCTCTTGGACAGAGGACCCTCGTGGGCTTTCATCCATAAAGAGTTGGACATGACTGAAGTGACTTAGCATGCACACAGTGTTCTCTGCTCATGCCTGAGGCTTCATGCAGTGTCCCCTATGTCCAGAGACCAAGGAAGCTACTCTAGAGCAGAGGGGGTCAGGGGACATTAGTCCATATCTGCTGGACCCACGATCCTTTCACATTCACACCACCCAGAACCTACAAGGTAGGACAGAGCAAGGTTTTGGTTCACCAACAGGCAGCTAAGGCATCACTTGCAATGAGTCCCTAGGGGATGAGCCATCCATTACTGTGGTGTGACCCAGGGCAATCACGTGGTTCTTTTGGTTTTGTCAGGTCGTCTTTGCCTGCTCTTGTAGCACAAATGTGGAGATGTATAATGCACACAGACACCAAATGGCCTGTTGAGACCAACAGATTTACTCTCTGTCTTTTAAATAAAAGGTTCTCCAATTTCTTTCTTAACTAATAGGTATTATAGGCCAGTGTCTCCATAGTCTCAGGGAATATGAAAGTGGTACCGAAGGGTAGAAGTGGGGGTGCCCTGTGTCCCACACTTTGGGAAACTCAATCTCCCCTGCTTTATGTCCTGGGGGCCAGGCTGGGAGGCTTCTGCTGGAGTGAATTCTCAGGCAAGAGGATAGGGTGCCAGTTGACAGAGGGCAGGTTTAGTGTCCCTTTACAGATAGGAAGTTGTTGGAGGCCATGGGCTTCTCGAGAAGGGGAGAGATGCAGAAAAATACTGTTGTAACCAAGCAGGACTGTAAGGAGGCTTCCTAGAACAGACTCCACCCATCTCCCCGCCCCTCCCTCCTGCACTGCCCCCCCGCCCCCCCGCCCAAGTGTCGGACTCCACCTAGACCCTTGCCCATCTCACGCCACCTCTCCTGCGGCCAACGCAACTGGTCAGACTCCACTCGGCCTTACCGTGAACCCCGGGGGTTCGGTCCCTTGGAAGCGGCCGCCACCTTTCCTGCACCCGCTTCAGTGACTCCGAATTCCCGACGGGGAGGGGGCCCGGGGGGCTGCAGCAGCATTTCGTGACGCCCACCTGTCTCCCATGTCTCCCTGCCTCCCCTCCCTTTTCTGCTGGGATTCCTTTTTCACCCAGATCTTGTCTTTTCCCTGCCGGGGGCCGGCAAGCAGCCGCGAGTCGGGGCGGGGAGCAGGAGCCCAGCGGGAAAGGAGCGCGGGACCTTGAAAAGCAGGTCCCCGAACCGGCTCGGACACCCCCATCCCTCTCTGGTCTCAAGGCCCCGTGTCCTCTCCCCCTCAGGTTCATCCCCGAACTCACCGCCTCGCGTCGGGCAGAACCAGAGAGTCACGAGTAGCACCGGAGCCGCGAAACCGAGACGCGCTCCGCGGGCCGCCGTCAGGTCCATCACCGCCTGCACCCTGGCTGGATCCGACTCGGCGCGGAGCGCTTATACAGCAGGGCCCGCCCCGGCCCCGCCCCGCGACGCTGACGCCGGGCAGTAGCCGCCCCTCATCCTTCTCATGTTGCCCCTCGCTGTCTTTTCTCCTCCGCGTCCTTCCGGCCGCTCAACTTTGCTCCCCATTTCCGCTTGCCGTCGTTCCAGTGGTGGTGCTTTACTCGCTCAGTCGTGTCCGACTCTTGCGACCCCGCGGAGAGCAGCCCGCCGGGCCCCTCTGACCGTGGGGAGTCTCCAGGCGAGAGTACTTCAGTGGGTCGCCATGCCCTCCTCCTTGGGATCTTCCTGACCCTGGGATCGACGCCGGATTTCCCGCGTTGCAGGCTGAGTCTTTACTGACTGAGCTTCGAGGGAAGCCCTGCTTTTCTTAAAAGACTCAAGATCCCCCTCCAACCCCCCATCCCCCCACCCCTCACCCCCCCCCCCAAAAAAAAGAAACCCACCACCCCCACCGGAAAACTCTGCGGATCTCTTGAAAGGGCCTGGAGACAGCCCTTAACTGCAGTGTCATCAGCAATATATTTTCTAGTAGTTTCTGTCCCAGAGTAGTCCTAGACCTTTTGTGGGGCAAAGCAACTGCTCATTAGAGGGTTTGAGGACTGAGGCCCCAACCCGATTTTCCAGGTTCCGCGTGGAGACAGGGAGCCTGTGCGGCCATCGGGCGTCACCTGGCGGTCTCTTTCGGCTGCTTGTTCTACTCTGGTGCGTTTGTGTATGCTAAGTTGCTTCAGCCATGTCTGACTCCTAGTGCCCCTTGGACTTTAGCCCACCGTGCTCCTCTGTCAGTGGGGATTCTCTAGGCAAGAATACTGGAGTGGAGTGCAGTGCTCTCCTCTAGGGGATCTACACTGTCGCCTGTGTGATCCATTTTCTTCCCCCTCATAATTTACTTTTATGCAGTGTCCAAGCAGCATTGAGCATCTCACCGTCACATCTCAGGGCTATCCGCTGATGAAGAGTAAGATCATCCATCACTGTTGGGACTGACGAGACCTCCTAATTCTTGGGAAGTGGGTCTACCAATGACATTGAGAGGTCAGCGTCTGTGACAGAGTGCTCCATCTCTCTCTTATCACGGGGCTCCTGGCCTTTGCTAGTTTCAGGGGTGACAGCCCTGACCTCGAAGGGTCGCGCTGATAACCTCAGCAGGGCACTTCTCCATTTAATGTCTTGTAACTGAGTGAGCCTGGATTCTCTATTTATAGATGTGGAAATGGGTGCAGCAGAGTTTTAGGGAAGTAGCAAGAGCAATCAGGTAGTTTCATATTCTTAGAAGTATGCTCGTTGTTGACACTCATTAAAATCACCTCCCTGTTGATTCCGCTTCCATCTGGGTCCTACTCTGTGTCCAGGTGCCAGGAGCATACATGTGTAGGGCTGGCCAGGCCTGTCCAGAGAGGCCTGTCTTCCCCCACCTGGCTGTCCTGACCGGGGCCCTAACGCTGTCCTCTGTCTTTCTCCTGCTCTCCTAGTCACTTGCCTCTTCACCAGCCTCCTCCACTGGGGCTACGTGGTCCCCATGTTGCCTCTTGCCAGAGATTAAACCCAGGGCCCTGTTCCCCAGGCCTGTGCATGAGAATCTTCCCCTGACACATCGGTCACCTGAACCCACTAAGTTGGTGCCCCACCCAAGCCTGCGTCCTGTCCTCCTCCCAGCCCCCATGTGTCTCTTGTCACCAAGTTGTTACATACCAGGCTCTTGGCTTCCTTCATCAATAGAAATCAATCAGAGGCCAGACAATAGAAATAAGTCAAATTTCTTAATCAAAAGAAATTGAGGCAAGGCTTTATTGGGGCTCCTGCCGCAGCAGAGGGGAGCGAGAACAAATGACAGGGTCCTTGCTTGCTCACTTCCTGAGGTGGTGGGGTGAGCTGGTTCCTTCTGTGGGGTGAGGGGAGGGGTGTGTCCAGGGGTCAGTCAGAGGGGTGGCTTAGGTGACTGGCTGAACCCTTAAGTGTTGTTGTGTGCTGGGGCATGTGAGGCATCCTGCTTTTGCTCTGGGATCTTCAAAAGTGGCAGTTGGGTTTTCATCTCTTTGTATCTTTTTTCCAGAATAGCTTCAACTACTCCAACTAAAAAACAATCTATTTTAAAACTCTTTTTATTTTGTATTGGGTATAGCTGATTTACAAACAGTGTTGGGATAGTTTCAGGTGAATGGCTAAGGGACTGACCTGTATACGTACATGTATACATTCTCCCTAGACTCCCCTCCTGACAGGACAGCCACATAACAGTGATCAGAGTTGTGGGTTTGTTCCTTGGGCTGGAAAGATGCCCTGGCGAAGGAAAGAGCAACCCACACCAGTATTCTTGCCTGGAAAATTCCATGGACAGAGGAGCTGGCAGGCTACAGCCCATGAGGACAGAAAGAGTTGGACACATACAGAAAGAGTGCACACACAGACACACCATATGCCATACATAGGGCCTTGATGGTTATCCATCTTCAATCGAGCAGTGAGCACATGACCTTTCCATACTCCCTGATGATCTCTTTCCCAGCCTACCCCCAGCAACTAGAAGTTTGTTCTCTAACTAAGTCTGTGAGTCTCTTTCTGAGAATGCAAAACATCCTTATTGCTGATATGAAGAAAGTTTTATGGGTTTGGATAGAAGATCCAACCAACCACAACATTTTCTGAAGCAAATGCCTAATTGAGATCAAAGCCCTGACTCTCTTCATTTCTCTGAAGGCTGAGAGGTGAAAAAGCTGCAGAAGAGAAATTTGAAGATAGCAGGGGTCATTTCTGAAGTTTAAGGAAAGAAGCCATCTCCATAACATAAAGCCCAGAGTGTAGTAACTAGACCTGATGTAGAAGCTGCTGCAAGTTTTCCAAAAGATTTAGCTAAGAGAATCTATGAAGGTGGCTACAATGAATCAGAGATTGCCAGTGTAGACAAAATATCCATCTATTGGAAGAAGTTGCCTGCCAGGACTTTGATACCTGGAGAGAAGTAGTCAATGCCTGGCTTCAAAGATTCCAAGAACAGGCTGATTCTCTTGATAAAGACTAATGCAGCAGATTACTGGAAGTCGATGGTCATTTACCACTTGGAAAATTCTAAGGCCCTTTAGAATCAGGCTGAATCTGTTCTGCCTGTGCTCTGTAAATGAAACAATGAAGTCTGGATGACAGCATATCTGTTTACAACATTGGTGGCCAAGTGTTTTAAGTCCAATGTTGAGACCAACTGCTCAGAAAGATTCCTTTCAAAATATTACTGCTGATTGACAAAGCATCCAAGAATGTGATGGAGAAGTACAATGAGATTCATGCTATCTTCATGGCTGCCAACACAGCATCCATTCCGAAGCACATGACTCATGGAGTAATTATGATGTTCAACTCATAGTATTTAGGAAGTACATTATAGGCTATAGCTGCATAATTCTTCTTCTGTTGGATCTGGGCAAAGTCAACTGAAAATTTTCTGCACTGAATTCATTTTTTAAAAAAACGATATAATCTTTTTAAAAAACATTTATTTTTTTTTTTAGTTGCATTGGTCTTAATTGAGGCATGTGGGGTCTTTGTTAGGTCATGCAGGATCCTTCATTGCAGCACACAGACTCTAGCGGTATTTCCTGGGCTCAGTAGTTGGGACACGTGGGCTTAGTTGTTCGGCCACATATGGGATCTTAGGTCTGTGAACAGGTATTGAGCCATCATTCCTTGCATTGGAAGGTAGATTCTTCACCACTGGACCACCAGGGAAATCCCTTTATATTGGATTCATGATTATAGATTCCCCTGAAAACAGTGAATCACGGGAATAGGTTGAAATATCAACATTAATGCGAGTTTGGGAGTAGATTTCTACCTTCACAGATGACTTTGAGGGGTTCAAGAATTCACTGGAGAAAGCAAGTGCAGATGTAGTGGAAATAACAAGGAAGCTAGAGTTAGAAGTGGAGCCTGAAGTTGTGGCTGAATTGCTGCAATTGCATCATAAAGCTGAAATGAATGAGGGTTCATTCTTATGCATGAGCAAAGAAAGTGGTTTCTTGAGACAGAAACTGCTCTTGATGAAGAATCTATGAAGTTTATTGAAATGACAACAAAAGATTTAGAATATAGCATAAACTTAGTTGAAAAAAGCAGCAGCAGACTGCAGAGGATTAACTCCAGTTTACAAAGAACTTCTACTTGGGTAAAAACACTGTTAAAGGGCACTGCATGCTCCAGAGAAATTTGTGAAAGGAAGAGTCAAAGGATGTGGCAAACTTCATTGTTGTCTTCTTTTCAGAAATTGCCCTTCCCACCACAACCTTCAGCAACCACCGTCCTGATCAGTCAGCAGACATAGGCCCTGAGACAAGACCCTCCACCAGGAAAAAGATTTTGATTTGTGAAGACACAGATGATGCTCAAACTACTTTACTTTAGAAAAAAGTGTTGTTAATGAAATTCTGTATATTATTTATTTAGTCGTAAAGCTATTGCACACTTAACAGATGTCGGACAGTGTCAATTAAACTATATACAAAGTGGGAAATGAAAAATTTGTGTGATTCACTTTATCACGGTATTCACTTTACTGACCTGGTCTGGAACACAGCCTGGACTATCTCTGAGATTTTGCTGTATCTACATGGCTTTTGGTCTACATTTTCCATCTGGAACTAACATTGGGTTGGTTGTGTAGGAAGATGGACAAATGATCTGCTGTTGAGATACAGCGAAATATACATCTCAAGACAGGATTCAGTTTTACTCCTACAATCAATGTAAGAAAATTCCTGTTATTGCATTTCCTGTACCACTTCATCCAGATTTATTTTAAAGGATATGAGGATATCCCAGCAATTTTTTTGTTAGTTGATTATTTGGGATATGTTCAATCTTTTCACAGGTTTACAGTTCTATGAAGACCTACATGACCTTTGAGAACTAACACCAAAAAAGATGTCCTTTTCATCATAGGGGATTGGAATGAAAAAGTAGGAAGTCAAGAGATTCCTGGAGTAACAGGCAAGTTTGGCCTTGGAGTACAAAATGAAGGGAGGAAAAAGCTATTTTGAGTTTTGTCAAGAGTATACACTAGTCATAGCAAAAACACTTTTCCAACAAAATAAGAGAAGATTCACACATAGACATTACCAGATGGTTAATACTGAAATCAGATTATATTTCTTGTAGCCAAAGGTGGAGAACTTCTACACAGTTAGCAAAAGCAAGACTGGGAGCTGATGTGGCTTAGATCATGAGCTCCTTATTGCAAAATTCAGACTTAGGGCGGCGCAGGCGCAGACGCGGGAGACGCCCGGCTCCGGCGGCGCAGACGCGGGAGACGCCCGGCTCCGGCGGCGCAGACGCGGGAGACGCCCGGCTCTGGCGCAACCAACCACGTGCAGAATCGTGGCTGAGATGAGCTACCCCGCGCCCAGGGTTAGGGCGGTGGCCGAGAGGAGCTGTACCACGTTCAGGAGGCGGTGGCTGCTTGGGCACCGGAGGGCCGGGAGGAGCTGATCTACATTCAAAGCAGGAGGCGCGGCCTTGAGGAGATACCCCTCGTCCAAGGTAAGGTACAGCGGCTGCGCCTTGCTGGAGCAGCTGGGAAGAGATACTCTATGACCAAGTGGAATATAAGAATCCAGTGTTCTGGGGAGGAAGGAACAAGATGGCGGAGGGCTAAGATGGCAAGACCACTTTCTCCCCCACAAATTCATCAAAAGAACATTTGAACGCGGAGTAAAGTCCACAAAACAACTTCTGAATACTGGCAGAGGACATCAGGCTCCCAGAAAAGCAGCCCATTATCTTCTAAAGGAGAGAGAAGAAATCCAGCTCCACCCACCAGAACACCGACACATGCTTCCCTAACCAGGGAACCTGGACAAGTCACCCGTCCAACCCCACACACAGCGAAGAAACTACGTAATAAAGAGAACTCCACAAACTGCAAGAAGAGGGAAAGGCCACCCCAAGCAGAGCAATATAAGCAAGATGAAGAGGCAGAGAAATACCCAGCAAGTAAAGGAACAAGATAATTGCCCACCAACACAAACAAAAAAAGAAGATATAGGGAATTTACCGGATAAAGAATTTCAAATTTTGATGGTGAAAATGATTCAAAATCTTCAAAGCAAAATGGAGTTACAGATAAATAACCTGGAGAAAAGGATTGAGAAGATGGAAGAAAGATTTAATAAGGACTTAGAAGAAATAAAAAAGAGTCAATATACAATGAATAATGCAATAGATGAGATCAGAAACACTCTGGAGGGAACAAACAGTAGAATAACAGAGGCAGAAGACAGGATAAGCGAACTAGAAGATAGAATTGTAGAAATAAATGAAACAGAGAGGAAAAAAGAAAAATGAATTAAAAGAAATGAGGACAATATTAGAGTCCTCTGGGACAATGTTAAACGCTCCAACATTCGAATCATAGGAGTCCCAGAAGAAGAAGACAAAAAGAAAGACCATGAGAGAATACTTGAGGAGATAATAGTTGAAAACTTCCCTAAAATGGGGAAAGAAATAATCACCCAAGTCCAAGAAACCCAGAGAGTCCCCAACAGGATAAACCCAAGGCGAAATACTCCAAGACACATATTAATCAAATTAACAAAGATCAAACACAAAGAACAAATATTAAAAGCAGCAAGGGAAAAGCAGCAAATAACGCATAAGGGGATTCCCATAAGGATAACAGCTGATCTTTCAACAGAAACTCTTCAGGCCAGAAGGGAGTGGCAAGACATACTTAAAGTGAGGAAAGAAAATACCCTACAGCCCAGATTACTATACCCAGCAAGGATCTCATTCAAATATGAAGGAGAAATCAAAAGCTTTACAGACAAGCAAAAGCTGAGGGAAATCAGCATCACCAAACCAGCTCTCCAACAAATGCTAAAGGATCTTCTATAGACAGGATACACAGAAAGAGTGTATAAACTTGAACCCAAAGCAATAAAGAAAATGGCTACGGGATCGTACTTATCAATAATTACCTTAAACGTAAATGGGTTGAAATTTTCAAAAAGGCTAGGAAACAATTCTCATAGCCATCAATAGTTCAGTGTTGAGTTCATGAATAGTTTTTAAAGTTTGGGACAAACTGTAGTATTTGCTATTTGAAGTACTATTTGTAACTGGCATATTACGATGTAACATTGGTCTTCATTTCCAACTTAAAACGCCTAAAAATGCCTAACAGGTTTTAGATTTGTGAATTTTAGTTGTAATGTATTTTACGATGTTACTAAACCTGCAGAAATATTGAAATATTTCAGAGAACTTATTCACTGTACATTTAATTTATTTTATTCATAAAAGTTATGAACTGTAGAAAGTTTTACTTGTTGGGTCAAATGCTTGTTGCTTCAAATGCTTGTTGCATTTGAAGTGCTAGTTACAAGAAAATCAAATACCTTCAATGTATAAATGTTATTAAGTTTTTAAAGGACTCTGGAGTATAAGTAAGTTTGTTTAAAGAAATTTAGTCTGTTCAACTTGAAAAAAATAAATAAATAAAATTGGAAAAAAAAAATTCAGACTTAAATTGAAGAAAGTAGGAAAAACCACTAGGCCATTCAGCTATGACCTAAATCAAATCTCATATTATACAGTGGAAGTGACAAATAGATTTAATATCACTGCAGATGGTGATTACAGCCATGAAATTAAAAGATGCTTACTCCTTGGAAGGAAGGTTATGACCAATCTAAATAGCATATTAAAAAGCAGAGACATTACTTTGCCAACAAAGGTCCATCTAGTCAAGGCTATGGTTTCTCCAGTGGTCATGTATGGATGTGAGAGTTGGACTGTGAAGAAAGCTGGGCACCAAAGAATTGATGCTTTTGAACTGTGGTGTTGGAGAAGACTCTTGAGAGTCCCTTGGACTGCAAGGAGATCCAACCAGTCCATTCTAAAGGAGATCAGTCCTGGGTGTTCATTGGAAGGCCTGATGCTAAAGCTGAAACTCCAATACTTTGGCCACCTCATGCGATGAGTTGACTCACTGGAAAAGACTCTGATGCTGGGAGGGATTGAGGGCAGGAGGAGAAGGGAACGACAGAGAATGAGATGGCTGGATGGCATCACCGACCTGATGGACATGAGTTTGAGTGAACTCTGAGAGTTGGTGATGGACAGGGAGGCCTGGCGTGCTGTGATTCATGGGGTTGCAATGAGTTGGACATGACTGAGCGACTGAACTCAACTGATGTGGCTCACAGAGTTCCTGAAGAACTATGGATGGAGGTTCATGACATTTTACAGCAGGTGCTGACCAAAACCATCCCCAAGAAAAAGAAATGCAAGAAGACAAAATGATCCCTGAGGAGGCCTTACAAATAGCTGAGAAGAGAAGAGATGTGAAAGGCAAAGGAGAGAAGGAAAGATCTATTCATCTGAATGCAGAATTCCCTAGAATAGCAAGGAGAGGTGAGAAAGGCTTCCTAGATGATCAATGCAAATAGAGGAAAAAAACAGAAAGGGAAAGCCTAGCGATCTCTTCAAGAAAATTTGAGATACCAAGGGAACATTTCATGCAAAGATGGGCACAGTAAAGGACAAATTTAAAGGACCTAACAGAAGCAGAAGAGATGAAAAAGGGGAGACAAAAACAGACAGAAGAAGTGTACAAAAAAGGTCTTAATGACCTGGATAACCACGATGCTGTGGTCACTCATTTAGAGCCAGATATCTTAGAGTGTGAAGTCAAGTGGGCCTTAGAAAGAATTACTAAGAACCTAGCTAGTGGAGGTGATGGAATTCTAGCTGAGAAATTTAAATCGTAAACGATGATGATGTTATAATGCTGCACTCAATATGCCATCATATCTGGAAAACTCTACAATGGTCACAGGACTGGAAAGTGTCGTTTTTCATTCCAATACCAAAGAATGTTCAAACTCTCATACCATCGTACACATTTCACATGCTAGCAAGGTCATGCTCAAAATCCTTCAAGCTAAGCCTCAGCAGTAGGTGAACCGAGAACTTCCAATATACATGCTGGATTTAGAAAAGGCAGAGGAAGCAGAGATCAAATTGCTAACATCTGCTGAATCACAGAAGAATGGAATCCAGAAAAACATCTACTTCTGCTACATTGACTATGCTAGAGCCTTTGACTGTGTGGATAACAACAAACTGGAAAATTCTTAAAGAGATGGGAATACTGGACCACCTTACCTGTCTCCTGAGAAGTCTGTATGCAGGACAAAAAGCAATAGTCAGAACTGGACATGAAACAATGGAGTGGTTCAAATTGGGAAAGGAGTAAGTCAAGGCTGTATGTTGTCACTCTGCTTTTTAACTTCTATGCCAAGTATATCATGTGAAACATTCCAAGCTGGAATCAAGATTGCAAGGAGAAATAGCAACAACCTCAGATGTGCAGATGATACCACCCAAATGGCAAAAAGGGAAGAGGAACTAAAGAGCCTCCTGGGGGAGGTGAAGGAGGATGAAAACTCTGGCTTAAAACTGAACATTCTAAAACTAAGATTTTGGCATCCGGGTCCATCACGTCATGGCAATAATATGGGAAAAAGGTGTAAACAGGCAGATTTTATTTTCTAGGGCTCCCAAATCATGTGGAAGGAGACTGCAGCCATTAAATGAAAATTAATTTTAATTAAGAAATGAAAAGACGCTTGCTCCTTGGAAGAAAAGCTTAAGAGAAGAAAAAAACAACCTTACAGTGGCCTCTACATGTCCGAGTGAGAGGAAGAATCAAACATCTTTCTCTTTAAATCCAAGGGTAGAAATAGTTAACCTTTTGAAAAAGACATGTCAAAAGCCAAGAGAGGCCAGAAGCTAGGCCTTTCGCATCAAACAGTTTGTCAAGTTGTGAATGCAAAGGAAAAGTACTTAAAGGAAATCAAAAGTGGTCCTCCAGTGAACACATGCATGATAAGAAAGCAAAACTGACCATCAAAGTCAAGTGGTAAAATTGATTTGAGATGAAAAAAGAAAGATGCTGAGTAGAATGTGCAATGCAGAGATATCACTTTGCTGAGAAAGGTCCATCCCGTCAAAGTTATGGATTTTCCAGTAGTCATGCACATATGTGAGAGTCGGACCATAAAGAAGGTTGAGCCCTGAATAAATGATGCTTTTGCATTGTGGTGCTAGATAAGACTTTTGAGAGTCCCTTGGACTGCAAGGAGATCAAACCAAGCAATCCTAAAGGAAATCAACCCTGAATATTGGAAGACTGATGCTGAAGATGAAACTCCAATACTTTGCCTTCCTGATGTGAAGAGCCAAGTCATTGGAAAAGACCCTGATGCTGGGAAAGACTGGGGGCAGGAGGAGAATAGGGCAACAGAGGATGAGATGGTTGGATGGCATCAGCGACTCAATGGACATGAGTTTGAGCAAACTCCGGAGATAGTGAGAGACAGGGAAGCCTGGCGTGCTGCAGTTCATGGGGTCACAGAGTTGGACATGACTTAGTGACTGAACAACAATTCACCATATGTGAACAGCTCAATCAGTGGCCAAAAAGTTACAATTTATCTTATGTATTTGTAGTAATTCATTATCTATTCTGAATATGATCCTCTGTCAATGGGGAAATAAATCTACTTTTCAAAACAGACATTGTGCTGTGAAGTCTGGCTTCTCCTTTGAGAGGGGGAGGCATAGAGGAACACAGGAGAGTCACCACTGAGGGTGAAGATCTTGATGAAACAAAAAAGGATTTCATTGCACAAGTTCCCGGATATGTCTTTGGATCCAGGTATCAGGATTGGGATTGACGGCTAGACTGCATGTTACTTTAAGAGCATTCTTTTTATTCTCTGCTTCCACAATAAATGTAGCCCAGTCATCAGTTATATTTAATCCCATAAGGTGGAAAAAGGGTAAAATGTCCCGAGTTCCCTCCTTGATTAGAAAAAGAAACTTGAAGTATTTATGTCTTTTGCAATAGCGAGATACTGACTTAAATATTCGTATCAGGAAATAAAATGACTGAAAGAAACATTCAGGCATAATATTTTGATTTGTTGAAAATACTCTGAAGTTGTTTCTCTGAACATAGAAAGAATCCCTGAGTCCTGTAATAGAAGATGATATTTTTCTTGCATTATCATCATTTGCAACAATGAGATGGCCATACAGAGAAGAGTCTGATTTTTCACAAACTAGAAGAAGACAGAAAGTGTCCTATTTGTGAAGATTTATTGTTCAAGTAGTTGAACATTTCATTGCAAGGATTCCATCAATTAGCACCAAGAGAAAGAGGTAAAATAAGTTGGGGTAAAAAGAAACTGAGGAGGCTGTTCATCAGAAGTAACAGCAGACATGAGACAAGCAGCCACCTTGTCATCATAACTGGAAGGCAGGCTCCGAATTCCTGGCTCTGATCTCCTGGCTCTAAAGTGAACAGCAGGAGAACAAAGGCGGCCAAGCAAAGACTGAGTCCTGAGGCCGACAGAGCACCTGTCAGGGGCTTCCTGGGAGCACCGTCTCCTGCAAAAATAAAGGGTGTTGGTCCAGGAAGCTGAGGAAATCCTGTCACATTCCTGGGGCTGCCCCTCCCCAGCCCCCCTCCAGCCCCGCCCTCCCTGAGGGGCTCCTATGTCCTCCACTCCCACCCCCACCCCAGGCCCAGCAGCTTCTAGTCACCTCCTCCTTCCTTCCTGCATCTCAGAGTCACCCCAGGCCCTGACACCGCCTGCTTCAGCTCAGGACTGGAGCCAGTGATGAATCAATCTGCTCCCTTTACTCAGGTCTGGATCCTCCCCGAGGGGGACCTAAAGGACCAGGGAGCAGGTACCTAGAGGAGGGGCCTTGCCTCCTGACAGCCTTGGGGGGCTGCAGGCAAAACTCCTTCCCTCGCTCCCCTCCAGCCTCTGAGCAGCACACACAGCTCTCAGGCCCAGGTCCCTGTCCCCATCTCTTCCTGGTCCTGCCCAGCTGGGCGCCTCCACCCCAGCTCAGGCCCACCCATCCCCAGGCACCTCTGTTCAAGGCAGGACCACTCAATGATGGAGGCTCTGGGTCCCCAGGAGGCCACAGGCTGAGGTATAGCTGCTGCTGCTCCAGGAGCACAGGCCTGGCCTCAGCCCTTCCCACAGTCTCTGCTGTGGGGCTCCTGCCTTGCCTGCTTGACTCAAGCCACTTCCTGTGAGAATGGGCCTTTGGAGTTGGGTCTGCAAAGGCCTTCCCACCCCTTCCTCCTGGGATGAGAGCCCGTCCCCTCTCATTCTGGCCCCCTGGGTGGGTCCCCTCCCTGCTGACATGTCAGGTGGAGCCCCCATGCTTCTCTCAGCCCTCGTGAGTCCTGCCCTCGCCCTGAGTGCCTGCTGTTCTCACACCAGCTACCCTGGGCCCTGCCAGCCAGCGTTTTGTCTCAGTCAGGGGAATTGGTTAAACCCTTTTAACTCCAACAGGCCCCCAGCCACCCCCCACTTCCCACTGTCATCTGACAGTGAGGTGCTATCAGAACTGAGGCCTGAGCTTGTCTGAGTTTTTGCTCTCAGGATTGGGGTCTTATCCACCTGCTCATTTCCAGGATGAGGAGGTTTAGTGAGGGGCAGGGGTTGGCTGGGATTCACCTTCCCCATCCTCACACCAGGCCCTGTACCCCTGCCTTCCCTCTGAATTCTGCCCTCAGTACCTTTTCTTATAATGGATACAGGCTATTATGATGCCAATTATGATGAAAATGGTGAGAACGATGGCAATCCAGGTGTTGTGATTCATCGCTGGGGCAGTGGGCTGCACTGTAGAGGCTCCTGTGGTTGGTGATGCTGAAAGGAGAGTAAGAGTGAAGCCCTTGTCCAGACCCCAAACTCAGCAGATGCCTCCTTGCCCCGCTGACTCAGGTACCCCTACTGTGCAGACAGTTTGCACCCATCACTTGGAGGCCCCTGTGATAGATCCTCAGGCGAGATGGGGGGAAGGGAGGAGTCCAGTCCTCACGGGGCTCTGACAGCTAATGGGGGAGCAAGGTTTCCAACACAGCCCTTCAGTCCTGCTGTGACACAGAGATGGTGACATGAGGACTGACAGCAGAGGTGATATTGACAGATTTCCAGAAGTAGGATTGGTGACATTGAAAAGAAAATTCTGTAAAGAGGGTACAGTGAGAAATAAATCCCAGAAATCAAAAAGATGTCTACAGGTTTGGGATTAGGAAAAATCCATGTTCAGTCATCCAAAGGCCTATGCTGTGAGGAGAGACGTCAGGAGGTGGAAGAGGAAGGAGGGTGACAGAGCTTCCGGGGCCATTGCTCTCCCAGGACAACTCACCTCTGACGGATCACTTCCTCAAACACACACACACACACACAGAGGGGTGGGTCCATGTCACCATGAAAGGACTATCACTTTCTCCTCGCTTCTCACTTACCCGTGGTCTTCAACATTTCCTCCCAGCGCACCATGAAATCCTGAAGCCAGGCCCGACAGTCTCCCATGGAGACCTTCTTGAAGAAGTCGGTCACAGCTCTGTCATTCTCCCATTTCTCTTTCATCCATCTGCCTCCAGGAAGATCCACTCTCCAGTGTCCATTCTCCGAATCAAAGTGGAGGCTCATTAGTCCATTCAAGCCAAACTGCCAGGATCCACTGATGTGTTTGTCATCCTCACAGCGACATGCCATCCTGGCCTGCAGGGTGAGAAGGTCTGCCCCAACCGTGGCAAAGAAAGAGCTCAGCCTCTGGGCTTGACAGATTCTTTGCCCCACCTGGTCCACCTCCCCTGACCCAGCTAATGTGGCCCTGTGTTCTCCTCTAAGGCCGCTCCTTCCACTGGACCACTAGGGAAGGACCAATATCCAATTATATTTTTTACTTATAAACAGTGAATGTAGCTAAGCCCCTGGGCTTTCTAACTCACCTCTGGCCATGTGTTTCTCCAGTGCAAAGTCATGCAGTTCGTCCTTGATCCAGTCCCTGAAGTCTCTGAGTGTTTCGATCTGTGTTTCCCAGGCCTTTATGGTTTTCACTTCTTCTCCCAATGGACTTGTGAATATGGTCTTAGCATGACCACAGTCATAGGAGAGAAAAAGCTCTCCGTCCACCTGGCCTTGAACCTCACACCACGGCTGTCCAGGTCTGGGCTGAGGATCGACGGTGAAGTTATAGGAAAGAGAGTGAGTGTCTGTGAAGGCAAACCGCAATGAGGGTGAGATTGGGAGAAGACCCACAGGCCTTCTCCCCCAGTTCTATGAGAGCAGAGTAGGGCTGCAGGGCTGGGCTGACAGAGCAGGGCGGCCCTGCCTGCCCACCCACCCCCACCAGGTACGACAGAGGAAGGCGATGAAGCCTCAGTCAGGCAAGAAACACCACAACCCTGGCTATGCCCCATTTCTACTCTGCTCACAAGCTCCGCTCGTGGCATTAACTGACACATATGTTTCCCAGGGATGGGCCAGGCTGATTCAGAAGGAAAGGCCTAAACCCAGATGATTGTCAGGTTCTCTCTGAGTGTCCTGTGAGAGATGCAGAGGCTAAGGGGGCTGTTTCTGAGGAAGCGGATCACAGCCAGTGAGGGGTGGGGGCGGGGAGGATGAGCACAGAACTCAAAGCTGGAGAAGGGAGAGTTTATAATTACGGGTCACTGGACTAACAAGGCCAGGGAGATGCTGCTGATCTCCCACTAGTGTGGGTCTTGGAAGCCTGGAGAAAGGCCTGGCTCACATGGCATGAAAGAGAAAGTCCAGAACTTCCGAAGGCAGGTGGTAGAGGAGGGGATCAAAGGCTCAGAGAAGTGAATCTGCCAGGGCGGACACGGTATGAAAGGGCAGGAAAGTGTGCAGTCCACCAGCTCCATAGGAAAGCCTGCTGGACTCTATGGAGCTTGAGAGGAAGGCATGGATGAGAAGCATCTCCAATAGCTCAGGGATGACTTTTGCAGACGGTGAGGGATGGTGGTAGGACATGGTGTTCCTGTGGGCTTCTATTAGGAACAGGGATGGAAGCTGTGGAAAAATCAGATTCCAAGTGGGGGTGCTCTTGGTTAGCAGAAAAGTAGGTACAGTGGTCAAAGTGATTAGAGAGTCTCAATGCCAACCAAGGCCTGACAGCAGAGAATATGATGCTGGCTCATAGCACAGAGCGATCCTAAAGGCAAACAGATAGGCAGGAACCTAGATACAAACTGTACCATTAAAAGAATTAAAGAGAGACAGAAGACAAGACTGTATGATCAGGAAGCCAAAGGCAGCCATCCCTACCAAACACCTGATCCAGGCCCATTTTCCAGATCTGAGCCACTTCTCAGAAGGTATCACCAGAGGAAGAGGCCATGTTCTAAAGAGGAGGGCCCTTTCATCACCACATCTAGTGCAAAAGTCCTTTCATTCTTTCCCAAAGAGCCACATGGTTGTTCACTGGGGTAAGTGAACCTGCAGGAGCAGAAACTACTCTCACACGTTCACATCGCACCTAGTGTGGTTCTAATGTCATGCACAGGAACCGTCGCATCATCATGGTCCCCTGATTGTCGAAGTGATGCTCGGAGTACCAGGCCATCGATGGACAGCAGTCAAGGTTCTGCTTACAGTGCTTATCACTGGGTGCACAGACCACACAGCGCTCATTTCACATGCCCTGGACTTGTGACATGCACAGAGACCTGAGTAGCTGGTAAATTATCGTGGGGTGAAGGCTACTGTATTAGTGAATTCCAGATTCAGACTTCAGACCCTATCTCCCCATCCCCAATAGTACATGTACACAATATCCTGGAGGAAATACAGAGACAAGTAACCCACCTACAACCTCTCGAGGGCTTCAGGGGTGTGCTACCTATCCTGCTGCTACTGCTGCTAAGTCGCATCAGTCGTGTCCAACTCTGTGCGACCCCATAGATGGCAGCCCACCAGACTCCCCGCTCCCTGGGATTCTCCAGGCAAGAATACTGGAGTGGGTTGCCATTGCCTTCTCCGCTCCCTATCCTATCTCCAGTTAATTACCACTGTGGCCATAGGTTTCCTGTAATGGTACATAAGAAATATTTTAGGCTTCGTAGACCCTAGGTCTCTCATGCAATCTGCTGTCCCAGCACAAAAGCAGTCACAATTAGTGAACGATGAGCATGGCTGGAGCTGCTTTTTGGGCAGATGACTCAGCAGAACCGGTGATGTCAGAGGTATCTGTGGTTAGAAAGGTGCTACATGCCATTTTCTACTTGAAGGCTCACAACACAGACCTCGAGTGTCCTGAAGCTAGGCCATGCCACTTGCAGTGGGGAAAGTCACATTATTTAAATGTGGTTCCTGGTATGGTCCTGGGGCCTGTCAGAGATGAGGCCTCTGGTCATGGAATGTCAGAGCTGCCCATCGTGATGTGGGCTCATCAACCCCTAATCATTAGTTCAGCTAGACCGGCCACCACAGGATAGAAGTAGTTATGTGTTTTGGCATAAGGAGGGCCACAGGAAACAAACAAGACCCACCAGCAACTGGCCTAGATGTGACACTAGAGTTGTTATATGGCCACTAGCCTCTGCTCACATCTGTGGCTTCCCCTATGGCACTTTGGACCAAGGTAGCTACTCTGCAGCAAAGGAGAGGGGGCATTAGCCCATAACTGCTGGACAGTTTTTATTTTCCTAAGAAAAAGTACAGCATGTTGAAGACAAATCATTCCCAAAGCTAGTGAAAGAAAGCAAAACTTTAGATGTGAATCACATGCAGTATCTTGTAGAAGTTAAGAAAATAAAAAGCAGTTGGTAGTAAGATTGTTAGTTCAAATATGTGTGTTTAAACAATTTAAAAAACTATTTTGTAAGAATATACCTATACCTCAAAGGCAACTATGTGTAAAAAATTTCCACAAACATTTTCAGTTCAAGCTAATAAAAGTGATATTGAGAAAGTATTCCACATCATTAAGTCTGTCTTCAAAAGTTCAGATGCTAAAGCATTCCTAAGGCACATTGTTCTGGAAGACAAATGTACTTCTGTGATGCTGGGTGATGTATGTGACTGTCTGGCTCCAAGTGGGCCTCGACAGGCACCTTCCTCTCGACGCTGAGGGGCTATGAGAGGAGAGTCAGACACAGGCCCCCAGGGCTGCATGGAACCCTGTGAGACACCGGGCCCTTTGCTGGAACTCCACCTCTCCTCTGGATCGAAGGCCCAGCACAAGCCATCACAGCAAACAGTTCATCAGGGCAGTTGATAGTCTGGGCTATTTGGTAGCCCTTTTTCAGGTACTCGGCCACATCAAATGGGTAAATGTCCACTGAAGGCGTTTGGCCAGAGGCATAAACACGTGGGCTCTTTTAGTAGCAGCATGCTGACTTCTCAGTTGTGGCATGCAGGATCCAGTTTTCCCAGCAGGGATCGAACCCAGGCCCCTGCATTGGGAGTGTGGAGTCTTAGCCACTGCATCACCAGGGAAGGCTGGAGAACTCATTATTTTTTTTTTTTTAATTTTTGTTTCTATTGAGGCTAATTATTTTACAATATTATATTGGTTGGTTTTGTCACACATTGACATGAATCTGCCCTGGGTGTACATGAGTTCCCCCTCCCGAACCCCCTTCCCACCTCCCTCATCCCCTTATCCTCCCTCTGGGTCATCCCCGCATACCAGCCCCGAGCATCCTGTAACATGCATTGACCCTGAACTGGCGATTCGTTTCACATATGATAATATACATGTTTCAATGCCATTCTCCCAAACCATCCCACCCTCACCCTCTCCCACAGAGTCCCAAAGACTGTTCTATACATTTGTGTCTCTTTTGCTGTTGCGTATACAGGGTGATCATTTCCATCTTTCTAAATTTCATATATACGCGTTAGTATATTGTATTGGTGTTTTTCTTTCTCGCTTACTTCACTCTGTATAATAGGCTCTAGTTTCATCCACCTCATTAGAACTGGTTCAAATGCATTCTTTTTAATGGCTGAGTAATACTCCATTGTGTATATGTACCAAAGCTTTCTTATCCATTCGTCTACAGATGAACATCTAGGTTGCTTCCATGTCCTGGCTATTATAAACAGTGCTGCAATGAACATTGGAGTACATGTGTCTCTTTCAATTCTGGTTTCCTTGATGTGTATGCCCAGGAGTGCGATTGCTGGATCATATGGCAGTTCTATTTCCAGTTTTTTGAGGAATCTCCACACTGTGGAGAACTCATTATTAACCAGATTTCAAAAGCCATCCATCAATCCCGTGTTTTTGCTGTTCCCCAGACAGTGAGAGTCCATGGGGAACAAGACTCTGGAGAGGGATTGGCTTTGCTCTTAACTTGAAGTTGTCATCAATGACAGAGCTCCTAGCTACCAGGTCTTTGTGGAGGACTTCTCTTCTGACCAGGGAGCTCATTCCACAGGCAATCTGAGCAGTCATGTGAACTAGGTTTTGTTGAGAAGTTGCCTGTGCCCTATTGGCCTCTACATATTTGCATTGTCATAAAAACAATTTAAGATACCCTCAGTTCATGTAAGGCTCCACCATGGGCTTTTCCCTTCTGTTCACACATGGGTAATAGGAAGATTTCTGTGATGAAGATCTTGTAGCTTACAACTTTCAGGGAGCATCGTTGTCCCCTGAATTTCAGAAGCTTGATCTTTGTTTTTACAAATGCTTGTTGCTCTTTATCTGGATCTTTTTCATCTACATAAACCCCATGGAAAGTACACCAAAAGGTACCTTCTTAGAGTACATCTTTCGAGTTCCTCTCCCTGGATAGTTATTTTGATATCATTCACCTTAGCTTTGGCCTCCAAAAGAGTGACACTTTTCAAGTCCTACTCCTCTACCCACAAGGTAGGATAACTGGAGATGGGAGTTGTATTGTTGGGTGTGTTGCCTCTCACATACTGAGACATCTGGGAACGACTGGGACTGAGACAGCCCTTGGAACTACTGCTGGCATTGATGCTATCTTCCAGTTCAATCCTTTTCATACTATGAAGATGCAAAACAGCCAATAGTATTACTACAGCAAATATAACTGGACAGCAAATCCCTAGGCGGATATAAAACACACGTGTAGACACGGCTGGAGCTGCAAGTACAGGATCATAAATGGGTTCTTCTGCTGGTCGTTTTGTCCAAGGCTGAAGTTTTACTTCCTCAGTTTCTGGATGGCTTTTGAACTTTTCCTTCGTTTCAACTCTAAGATGTGAAGCTTTTTGAAGTTACTGTCAAGTTGAGCTGCATTTAGTATCATAACTTCAGAATCTACTTTGCTAGGACAGGACAGCTGGAGCCCAAACACTGGTACACTGGGAGTTCCGGGGGCAAGGGGCGCCGGAGCGGCCGGCCGCCTAGCGCACCCGAGCGGTACCGGCGGCGGCCTTTGGGGTGCGCGTCCCCGGGAGACGGGCCGTACATCCGTCCCGCTCGGAGCGCCCGCCTCCACCGGCCAGGAGAAGCTCGGCCGCCCGCCGCCGCCGCCCACCTCCGCCCGAGCCCCCGACGGCCGAGCTCTCCACGCCCCGGCCGCCCTGCAGGTGTTAACTGATCGGTGCTAAAGAGCGCTGGGCCTTCAGGAGCCGAGAGCAGGGACCAGAGGGGCTCTGCGCGCAGATCGCGGGCTTGTGCTTTTCCGGGCGGCTCTGGGTCCCTTCCCGGCGTGGAGGCCGACGGGGCCCAGCCCGCTTGGCTCCAGGACTCCCACTTCCCAGGGCCGGGCTGGGCCCTGGCGGGCCTCAACAGCATTCCCTGTAGCGTCCCGGGCCCCTCTTCTAGCGTCACCTCCCAAACTCCCCCATTACTGCTTCACCCAAGGCACCCCCGTTCTGCCCCGGAGAGTCGGCAAGTAGCCCGTGGGAGCCACCGAGGAGCAAAGGGGCCAGGGGAAGGGAAAGAGGAGGGGGCGGCGGCGCCACCCCGCAAGAAGTTTCGCGAACCCCCGCGCACGCCACCACCCCTGTTCAGGGCGTAACTCACCCAACTTCCCTGCGCCCTCCCGCAGGTTCATCCCCGAACTCACCGCCGGGCGTCCCGCTGAACCTGACAATCAGAAGCAGGACCAGGAAGCCCAGACGGGTCTCGGAGCCACCCATCTCTCCCTTTGCCACCTGGATCCCGATTTTGCAGGAGTGAAGGACGCCAGGTGAGAGGAGTGGATCCTTTCCTTTGAGGCACGCTCGGCACGTCTGTGGCAGCCGGCGTTCCTCAGACCGGAGCCAGGGCCGCGCCGGGCCGGTGTTCCCTG
This sequence comes from Moschus berezovskii, assembly GCF_049115385.1. Lineage (NCBI taxonomy): Eukaryota > Metazoa > Chordata > Mammalia > Artiodactyla > Moschidae > Moschus > Moschus berezovskii. The sequence continues at coordinate 94,280,184 of NC_142469.1, forward strand.
CCTAGTTCCTGGGACTCTGCCCAACTGGCAGAGGCCAGGGCTGTTGCCACTCCCTCCTCTTCCCACTCCTTGGTGCTGTACTTGAGCTGTGCTTGGGCTGATAGCCAGAATCTTCCTAGTTAGATCATTTTTGTCATTTTGGTCTCCCTAATTAATAGAAGTTGATCAGAGGTCAGGGAAGAATTTCTGGCAAGAAGTTCATGGAGGGGAGAGCTCAGGGCTTCCTACTTCCCCATCTTGAGCTTGCCTTGGATGATCATTGACCTTTTCATTGTATTGAGTTTTCCTTAGGGTTTTCCATACCATCTTATGAAAACTTGAAGGAACTTTTCAGCCAACTCAGTTATTGTTTCCAGTGCCAGTTCAGGTGGCAAACTTAATTGATAAATGTTGTCTGTGTTCTGACTGTTTCATTGACCTGCTCTTCTCTCATCTCTCTCCCTCTCCTTGGGCTTCCTGAGTCCCAGAGACACTGCAGTATTGAAATTAGGCCAGTTCATCACTCTGCAAGTTTGCTTCGTTCCCATTTGTTTATATTTCCTTCAAAATTTCAATGCCAATGCATTTTGAAGAAGGATTCTGTGTAATTCTATAGGTTGTTTGCCCCTCCCTTTTTTTTTCTTTTTTGTATAATTGTACAACCTTTGAAAATTACATGTTATAATGATCCAGTATTATATGTCATTCAAAAAAGAAAAAAAAAAACCCACAACTTTCTCTTGCTCCCAGCAACCATCCAGGGGAAATTAAAGTTCCTGAAAGAAGGCCAATTCAAGATGGCTTCTACTCCAGTAGAAACAGAAAACAAAAAGATGAGAAAAAGCAATAAGGAAATGGGTCCTCATCAAACTTATATACTTTTGCACAGCAAAGGAAACCACAAACAAAACAAAAAAGGCAAACTACAGACTGGGAGAAAAGATTTGCAAATGATGTCACCCTTGCAGGTAACAAGGGCTTAATTTCCAAATATATGAAAAGCTCTTACAACTCAATAATAAAGACAGGGAACCCAATCAAAGAATGGGCAGAAGATCTAAATAGACATTTCTCCAAAGAAGGCTTACACATGGCCCGTAGGCACATGAGAAGATGCTCAATATCAATATTTATTATTTTAATTAGTTAAACATTTTTATTGTATATTGGAGTATAAAATTGATGAAAAATGTGTGTTAGTTTCAGGTGTACAGCAAAGTGATTCAATTATACATATACATGTATCTTTTTTTTTTTTTACAAATTCTTTTCCCATTTATGCTATTACAGAATATTGAGCAGATTTTCCTATTCCACAGAATAAATCCTTGTTGGTTATCTATTTTAAGTATAGTACTGTGTATATGTCAATCCTAACCTCCCAGTTTATCTCTCTCCACCACCTATCACCTCTGGATATATGCCCAGGAGTGGGATTGCTGTATCATATGGTAGCTCTGAACCTGCCTGAAATGCAGGAGACCTGGCTTTAATCCCTGGGTCAGGAAGATCCCCTGGAGAAGGAAATGGCAACCCACTTCAGTACTCTTGCCTGGAGAATTCCATGGAGAGAGGTGCCTGGCGGGCAACAGTCCCTCGGGTGGCAAAAAGTTGGACACGACTTAGCAACTAAATCACCACCACATGGTAGCTCTGTTTTTAGTTTTGAAAGGAATCTCCATACCATTCTCTATAGTGCATGTATCAATTTACATTCCCACCATCAGTGTGGGAGGGTTCCCTTTTCTCCACAGTCTCTCCAGCATTTATTGTTTGTTCAGTTCAATTCAGCTCAGTTGCTCAGTCATGTCTGAATTTTTGTGACCCCGTGAACTGCAGCACACCAGGCTTCCCTGTCCATCACCAACTCCCAGAGCCTACTCAAACTCATAGACTTTTCAATATGGCCATTCTGACCAGTGTGAGGTTCCTTGAAGGAGGAAGGAGAATAAATGTTGTCAGAGAATGAGCTGCTGCTGCTGCGTCACTTCAGTCGTGTCCGACTCTGTGTGGCCCCATAGACAGAAGCCCACCAGGGTCCCCCGTCCCTGGGATCCTCCAGGCAAGAACACTGGAGTGGGTTGCCATTTCCTTCTCCAATGTGTGAAAGTGAAAAGTGAAAGTGAAGTCGCTCAGTCGTGTCCGACCCTTAGCAACCCCATGGATTGCAGCCTACCAGGCTCCTCCATCCATGGGATTTTCTTTTCTTTTCTTTTTTTTTTTTTAACAAAAATAATGATAGATTATGTGCATTATAAATCATTTATATACTTCTAAATTGTGACAAATATAAGAAAAAAATTAAAATGAGGATAACAAGTGGAAGCCCACAATTTTTAAGTAGGTTAGGTGTAAGGAAGGTCTTTCTGAATTGAACTTAATCTGGGAAATGAAAGGAAGCATGTTTCCAAGCATGATTATGTGTGGACAAAGGCAAGAAAGAAGAGTCAGGTGAAACACACTTTTCAGACAGAAATGCAGCACATATGAATGCTTCAAAGTGAGAAGACTCGTGAGACTGAAAAAATTCCTGCATTTGAGGGAAACTGTAGCAGATGATGGAGAAGGCAACGGCAAGCCACTCCAGTACTCTTGCCTAGAAAATCCCATGGATGGAGGAGCCTGGTAGGCTGCAGTCCATGGGGTCACTCAGTCGGATACGACTAAGCGACCTCACTTTCACTTTTCACTTTCATGCACTGGAGAAGGAAATGGCAACCCACTCCAGTGTTCTTGCCTGGAGAATCCCAGGGACGGGACAGCCTGGTGGGCTGCCATCTATGGGGTCGCAGAGAGTCGGACACGACTGAAGCGACTTAGCAGCAGCAGCAGCAGTAGCAGATGATAGACGTTGGAGAGGTTGGCAAGGCTGAAATAATGAGGGTCATCCAAGTTCATCACCTCTTGTTGTTGTTCAGTTGCCCAGTCATGTCTCTTTGCAACCCCATGGACTGCAGCACACCAGGCCTTCCTGTCCCTCACCATCTCCTGAAGCATTTCCAAGTGAATGTCCATTGCATCAGTGATGCCATCCAGCCTTCTCATCCTCTGATGCCCTCTTCTCCTTCTGCCTTCAATCTGTTGCCTGGCTTTCTTGCCCTCGGTGTCCACTTTTCGTCCCCTCGGTGGCCGCAAGGGGACGTGAGGAGCAGTCCGCCTTTTCACCTGCCCTATGCTGCGGGCAGTCCTGACGCCTGAGCTCCCCACTCTTCTCATGAGAAGACTCCCTGGCTTCCTAGGCTGGGTCCCCCGGCAGGATTCGGCCTGAGTGGCTGGGGTCCGAGCCTGGGGGCACGCCTGGTGCTTCCCAGAGGCGCTGGCCTTCTCCATCCCAGCACTGGTACCAAGTCCCCTGGTTCAGAAAGCTCGGGCCCTGGGTCCTCCCTGAAGCAAAATCAGCCGGAAAGAAAGACCCTCAGCCTCAGCATCCACAGAGGAAGGATCCTCCTGAGACATGCCTGGACCCAGCCCCTGTATATAAGGGTCTGGGGGGCCCTGAAGCCACGCCCACCCGGAAGTCGGGTAATTCCCTCAGCCAACCCTGCACAGCGAGGGGGCTGGGCTCCTCCCACTGCCTCAGGCAAGGGGCGGGGCCGTGGTGTGCTGCCCTGGGCCGCAGGGGAACCAGCCCCCGCAGTCTCCTAGGATTCCTCCTGCCTCAGAGTTTCTGAATCCTTCAACTTGGGCCATGATGGAAATCTAGACGTATCCTCAGAAGACCTGTCTCTCAAAGCTGCCTTTGAAAACCTTCCAGCAGGCAGCCCAAGAGCCCAAATCCTCTCTCCGCTGATCCTCAGAACAGGCTGGCTGCCTTGTGGGGTGATGGCGAATCCAGAAAGCCCAGAGAGTTCACTGCTCTGGGAGACTTTCCTGCCATTCCAGGATGGCCTCAGACCATCCTCTCCCCGATGGCACAGATGTGAAGATAGGTCGGAGGGCCTATGGGGGAGGCTTCCATCTTGCTCTGGAAATGCTCTTCAATTTGCCCAGGGGAAAAAGCAATCAGTCCCCTCGCCCGTTCCATCCCCCCTCTCCTCTCAACACCCTCCTGCTTCTCTCCCTCTTATTCCCCCACGCCAGCCACACAAATACACTCCCCACCCAGGCGAACCTTCCCCTACCATCATGATCAAGACATCCAAACCAGAAGTAGGGTGGCTGTGGTGGGGGTGGGTGGGATACACACGTTCACTCCGGGAAGAAGCCACCTCTACACATCCTCTTCCTGCAAGGTCCATCACTTTCATGAGGAATCGCCCTCCCTGAGCTCTATTCCCTGGAGTTTTCACAAAGCCTCCCGAGTTGAGACACGAAGCCCCCAATAGAGCCAGGCCAGGAAGGGATGGTCTGTCTCTGACCTCCACCTGCTCTCTGCTCCCCCTGGTCCACCCTTCGTCTGTCTGAATCCCTGGCCTCGGTAGAGGTTTTCAGGGTCACCAGGGCTTAAGTCTCTCCCCAGTGTCCCTATACTGGGATGGCTGAGATCTGTGGCCATTTCCTCGTTGGTACCTTTCCTGAGGTAGGTATGCCTTTGGAGTTCAACCCGCCCTTCCGAACTTGGCCTGATGACTCACTTCCTTCGAGTGCGGATGGTACTAGTCCTGCTTATGGACTTGCCATGCACGATCCATTCACCTTTCATCCCCAGGCTCTGAGGAGCATTTGGTTGCTGCTGACTTCCAGCACTTTGCAAGGCAGATTCGAGGTAGGAGTCCTGTGTGCACAGCATGTCCGGTGGGCCCACACACTGTACCTCACTTTGAGAGAAACTCAAGGTAGAAGGGGCCCCATGGGAATGAAGACGCCAGGGGAATGAAGGTGCACGGGGCCCTGACTTTCTGATCGGTCATCCGCCGAAGACAGGAGGCTTTCTTCCAGATCTGAACTCCTGGACTCCGTCTCTTGACTTGGAATGACCTGGGGCATGAGGTAGGCCCCCCCGGCCCAATGGGGCAACCACATGTGGACAGGACAGAAGCTTGCCCTCTTCCTGGATCTACCTGGGAGAGCTTCGCTGCTTCCTCACCTTTCTGGTGCAAGGTTCTTAGCTCTGGTTCTTTCCAAGAGGGTCCTGATCCAGTCGCCTGGCCCTGCCTGACCAAATGTGATCAGGAATTGGTGAGTGGGTGACTTGGTCAAAGGCTGGGATCTCACCCCCCACCCTCACTCCACCCACGGAAGTATTCAGTGAGGTTTCCTTTGGGGACCGCGGATGGATCAGGGATCCCATCCCCTGGCCTTTGAAGGCCGAGCCAGCCCGGGGCACCTGGGAGACAACCCATTATTTCCAGAGGCCTGAGCTTCCTCTTGCCCACGGCCAGACGTGGTTGGCTGAAAGGCACTGAAGCACACTGGCGTCTCTTCATGTGAGAGATAGTCGTCAGGTGTCCTCTGGGAAGGCCTTGCCTCCGCAGAACACCAACGCTTCACTCCCGCAGTGAGTTTGAAAGAATTCCCTGAGCTTCCGGCTCCTGGACGGCGTATCACAGAGGTGCTCATGTGTCAGCTGGATGGCTTTGCTAGAATTCCCTGAGTGAACACACCAGGGCCTGGTATTCCTGGTCAGGCATGGTTACAGTGTATGGATTCAGCTTCTCTGGTAGACAGACAGGAGCCATTTCAGGGTTCTGTTCTTACGGGTGAATTGTGGCAGGTCGTGTCTCTCAAAGAATTAGATTCTGGGTCTCGGGTCTCTCCCCAACACGCCTTCAGATGAGAGACGCTTCTGAGTGTTACTGGTCTTTTCAAAGGAACAGCTCAAGTTGTGCTGGATATTTCCTCTCCCCTTTGAGGCAGTTGATCCATCCTGGTGAAGTCCCCCGGTGGCAATGTCCACGGGGTGCAGGAGCTGCCTCGGGTATGGGGCAGGGGTGTGGTATGGGGAAAGCAATGAAAGAAAACCTGAGGGTTAAGAGGCTGGTCAGCGAGAGGGCCTGGTTTCTCAGGAACAGGCCCTTCCGGACTCAGCCCTAGAAAAAGAGGATCTTGTGCTTGATGCTGGGCATCTGCCCCTTTTTGCGTAGCCTGCGAACAGCCTCCCTCAGATGCTTGGGCTGGAGTGGGGGCGTCTCACCCCACTTCTCACACACATCTAGGGCCTCTTCCACCACCTCCCCAACAAAGACCTTGGCCATTCCAGACATGGCAATGACCACGTTCTGGGACACCAGAGTGCCGGTCACGGCCTGGATCAGATGCTTGATGGTGGCTTTGGGGAAGGCTGAGCTGCGAAACACTTCGTAACGGTTCAGCTGCTCCTCGCTCATAGCAGCCACAAGGGTTCTCAACTTCTGGGCCTCCTCTTCATCCACTTCCCATTGCCTGCCTTTCTTGCCCTCAGTGTCCACTTTCCGTCTCTTGGCCACTGGGGAACGTGAGGAGTCTGCCTCTTCACCTGTGCTTGGCTGCCGGCAGTCCTGATGCGCAGACGCACCACCTTTCTCGTCAGAGGCTTCCCTGGCTTCCTGGGCTGGGTCCCGTGGCAGGATTCGGTCTGGGTCACCTGGTTCCTCCTGCATCATAACTTGGTCCGGGAGCCACACCCTGGCTTTATCCATCCCGGCACTGGGTCAAAGACCCTAGCTCAGAAAGCTAGAGCCCTGTGCCTGTCCTGCTGCAGACTCCGAAGCAGAAAAGCAAACTCTGCTGCTATCCCCCTCAGCGGCAGGACCCGCCTCTATCCATGGGATTTTCTAGGCAAGAGTACTGGAGTGGCTTGCCATTGCCTTCTCCGAGAGCAGTAAAAGCTAAAATGTCTCAGCCACAGGATCCAGGGAACCTAATGGGCAACAAGGACAGACTTTAGGAGACAGAGCAGGGTTGGTGTGCACAGGCTTCTCATTGCAGTGGCTTCTCTTGTTGCAAAGCACCAGCTCTAGTTTGCTTGGGCTTCCAAAGCACATGGGTTCAGTTGTCCTGTGTCATGTGGGATCTTCCCTGACCAGGGATCAAACTTGTGTCCCCTGCATTGGCAGGTGAATTCCTATCACTAGCCCACTAGAAAGTCCCTGCCACATCTTTATCCATTCATTTGTCAATTGTCATTTAAGTTGCTTCTATGGCTTTTCAGGTAGCTCAGACCGTGTAGAATCTGCCTGCCATGCCGGAGACCTGGGTTCAATCCCTGTGTTGGGAAGCTCCCCTGGAGGAGGGCATGGCAACCCAGTCCAGTATTCATGCCTGAAGAATCCCATGGACAGAGGAGCCTGGTGGGCCACAGGCCATGGGGTCACAAAGAGTGGGACACAACTGAGCTTCTAAGCACAGGCACGTTCTCCTTCCCCTGATAGTGTCTAGGCCCTGGTTCCACCTCTTACCCTGGGCCCACAATTCTCCAGCTGAACAGCCTCAGGTTCTGAGTCCTTGCCCCATGCCTCCCCCAGGGTCTGGGTCTGTTCTGAGCATTAATGAATGCCTTCAAGGCATTAATTCTCCTCCAAGAGAAGCTATGGTTTGGGTCTGTTACTGTCATAATGAAGGGAAGCCTGTTTCTCCAATGGCCCTGTGGAGCCTCCACCTCACATCAGGGCTGGAGTGACAATGAATCTGTAGCCAAGTTAAGTGTCTGTGAGAGAACTCAGGTGCTAGCTGGCCTGGGGAGTGCTGACTCACTCTTCATGTGCCCCGCAAAATCCATATGTTGCAACCTTGGCCCTGAATGTGATGGTATCGAAAGATGGGTGTGTGGGAAGTGATTGGTGGGTTCAGTTCAGTTCAATTCAGTCTCTTAGTATGTCCGACTCTTTTCAGCCCCATGGACTGCAGCACGCCAGGCTTTCCTGTCGGTCACCAACTCCCAGAGCTTGCTCAAACTCAAACCCATCAAATCGGTGACACCATTCAACCATCTCATCCTCTGTCGTCCCCTTTTCCTCCCGCCTTCAATCTTTCCCAGCATCAGGATCTTTTCCAATGAGTCAGTTCTTCACATCAGGTGGCCAAAGTATTGAAGTTTCAGCTTCAGCATCAGTCCTTCCAATGAATATTCAGGACTGATTTCCTTTAGAATGGACTGGTTGGATCTCCTTGCTGTCCAAGGGACTCTCAAGAGTCTTCTCCAACACCACAGTTCAAAAGCATCAGTTCTTTGGCTCTCATCTTTCTTTATGGTTTAACTCTCACATCCATACATGACTACTGGAAAAACCATAGGTTTCACTAGATGAACCTTTGTCACCAAAGTAATGTCTCTGCTTTTTAGTATGCTGTCTAGTTTGGTCATAGCTTTTCTTCCAAGGAGCAAGCATCCTTTAATTTCACGGCTGCAGTCACCATCTGCAATGAGTTTAGAGGTCAAGAAAAAAAAAGTCTGTCACTGTTTCCATTGTTTCTCCATCTGTTTGCCATGAAGTGATGGGACCCAATTCCATGATCTTTGCTTTCTGAATGTTAAATTTTAAGCCAGCTTTTTCACTCTCTTCTTTCACTTTCATCAGGAGGCGTTTTAGTTCCTCTTTGCTTTCTGCTGTAAGAGTGATGTTATCTGCATATCTGAGGTTATTGATATTTCTCTCGGCAGCCTTGATTCCAGCTCGTGCTTCATCCTGCCTGCCATGTCGCATGATATACTCTGCCTATAAGTTAAATTATCAGGGTGACAATATACAGCCTTAATGTACTCCTTTCCCTATTTGGAACCAGTCTGTTGTTCCATGTCTAACTGTTGTTTCTTGACCCTCATACAGAGCTCTCAGGAGGCAGGTCAGGTGGTCTGGTATTCCCGTCTGTTTAAGAACTTAGCAGAGTTTGTTGTGATTCACACAGTCAAGATAATGGGTAAGAGTCATTATAGAAAATGACCCTGTGTCCCCTCCACCCTTTCACAAGGTGAGTGCACCGTGAGAAGACAGCCCTCTGTGAACCAGACATCTTCCAGTGCCTTGATCTTGGACTTGACAGATTCCAGAACCATGGGGAAAACTTTCCTGTTGTTTGTAAGCCACCCAATGTATGCTTACTTGTTATAGCAGTCCCATGGGACTCAGACAGGGAGAAAGGGAGCTCTCAAAAGCCTGGTGTCTAAGACACGGGGTTCGAGTCCCCTGAAAGGCAGGACAGGCAGAGGGGCCCCCAGACTTAGTGTCTTTCCACCCTTCCCCCATCCTCACTGGGGTCTCCATTTAACCCCTGATGTTCTGTAGACGCTATGGTTGAGGACTTCCCCAGGGTACGTGCTGACGCCAGTACCGTAGCCCTAACACACACTGGGGAGAGGGATCAGCTACATGGAAAGGAGAGTGCCAAGGCAGGACTGTCTGAATCCCTCAGTTAACAACTGAGCTGAAAAAACAAACCATCCTGTGGAAAGTAGTGGTAAGGATTAGGGTGACCTCTTCAGAACAGCAGGACTAGGCAAGGTGGGCACTGGCTCTAGGGTTTCCTGGAGGGGGGGCCAAGGGGTGGTGTGGGAAGGGTGGGGTGGAGTGTGGTTGGGTTGGAGAGGGAAAGGGAAAGGGAGGGGGGAGGCGGGGGGAGGAAGGGTAGGTTGTACTTAGAAGCTGCTGGGGAGTAGTCTCCAAGGTCACAGCTCAGGCTCCCAAGTCCCCACTTTTCTGTCGAAGCTGCTTCTGCTCCCACTGGACAGAGTCCAGGACACACGGGCTGTGAGTGTCTAAGGGTGGGTCCGGGGATCTTGCCATGCAAGCTCCTGGCTTCCCACCCTGAGTTGCTGGACAGACCTGGCAACACCTGTGATGAGCTGAGTGGTAAGAGATGAGGGAAGGTGGGGAGAGGGGTGAGGTGGGGAGGAAGGAGTCGGGGACAGTGTGAGGTCTGGGCCTGGAGAGGTGGGAGGGGCTCTTTCCCACCTGTTGTGCCCCCCTCCCACAGGAATCCCTCCCCCTGAGCTTAGTAGGCAGGAGGGGATTGAAGGGAATCCTATTGCTCAGAGGCTCTAAAGTGAAAGTTGCTCAGTCGTGTCTGACTATACAGTCCATGGAATTCTCCAGGCCAAAATACTGGAGTGGGTAGCCTTTCCCTTCTCCAGGGGATTGTCCCAATCGAGGAATTGAACCCAGGTCTCCCACATTGCAGGCAGATTCTTTACCAGCTGAGCCACCAGGGAAGCCCAAGAATACTGGAGTGGGTAGACTTTCCCTTCTCCAGGGGATCTTCCTGACCCAGAAATCGAACTGGGGTCTCCTGAATTGAAGGAGGATTCTTTACCAGCTGATCTATGAGGGCAGCCCCAGGCTGACTAGAAACTGAGGGAAAGAACGCAGTTCAGCCCCTGGGCCTGGGGGAGGCATCAGCTGGTGAAGGCAGGTGACCCTGGTTGACACCTGTCACAAGGCAGATATTTTTGTGTGGTGTTTCAAGCTAAAAAAAAGTAAATGATAGGGGGTAAAGAGGAGAGTGAAAAAATTGGCTTGAAGCTCAACATTCAGAAAACTAAGATCATGGCATCTGGTCCCATCACTTCATGGCAAATAGATGGGGAAACAGTGGAAACAGTGGCTGACTTTATTTTTTGGGGCTCCAAAATCACTGTGGATGCTGATTGCAGCCAGGAAATTAAAAGACGCTTACTCCTTGGAAGGAAAGTTATGACCAACCTAGATAGCATATTAAAAAGCAGAGACATTTCTTTGTCAACAAAGGTCCATGAAGTCAAGGCTATGGTTTCTCCAGTGGTCATGTATGGATGTGAGAGTTGGACTGTGAAGAAAGCTGAGCGCAGAAGAATTGATGCTTTTGAACTGTGGTGTTGGAGAAGACTCTTGAGAGTCCCTTGGACTGCAAGGAGATCCAACCAGTCCATTCTAAAGGAGATCAGTCCGGGGTGTTCATTGGAAGGACTGATGCTAAATCTGAAACTCCAATACTTTGGCCACCTTATGTGAAGAGTTGACTCACTGGAAAAGACTCTGATGCTGGGAGGGATTGAGGGCAGGAGGAGAAGGGGATGACAGAGGATGAGATGGCTGGATGGCATCACCGACTCAATGGACATGAATTTGAGTGAACTCCGGAAGTTGGTGATGGACAGGGAGGCCTGGCGTGCTGCGATTCATGGGGTCGTAAAGAGTCGGACATGACTGAGCGACTGAACTGAACTGAACAGCTTCTTCCCTGTCCCTGCCAATTTTTGGTTCCCTTGGATCCTCAGGGTGATGCTATGAAGGCCAGAGGGTCCAGGCCCAGAGAAGGGAGCAGGTGGGGTGCTGGTCACCACTGAGGCCTCTTCAGCAACAGTACTGACACACTGGTCACCCCACATTCCCCATGCACACCTGTCTTCCCACACTTCAGCCCCCACAGTTACACACACAAGCCCCCTCGCCGTCCACACTGCCCTCCGTCACCCACAGCCCACCCGGACTCTCCAGCCTCCCACACAGCCCCCTCACATACACGTGTTCCCCACATATGCTTCATGCGTCTCACTTATACTCCTTCCACCCTTGTGCACGTCACCCTTCCTGAAATTTTCCATGCAGGTCTCCTCACACCCGCTTCCCTCTGTGCACCCCCCACCCCCCACCCCCACACACTTTCTTTCACACACAAGTGCCTGCTTGCCTGCCCCGCTGGCTCTCCACTCTCTGCAAAGTCACACCGTGTTCCCTTCCCACAGGGACCCCGGCTTCCTCACACTGTCTCTGTATACACTGCTTCGTACAAATTCCGCACAGACGGCTCCCGTCTGCTTCCACTGCCATCCAGGAACTTTCCCCTCATAGCCATTTCCCTTCACTGTCTCTCTCCTCTGTGGGTCCCCCAGGGCACCCCGCTCTGGGCCCTCTGCATACGTATACTGTCCACTCCCCTTCTATCCCAGGCTCACCTGTCCACCGTCACACACACACACCAAGGTTCCCAACATTCTCCCCACACATCCAACACACTCTTTCCAGCATTCCCTCACTCTCTTCACATTCAGCTTCCTATCACAAATTAGCGTCACTGCCCCCCCGACCCCACACCTAAGTAGGAAATGGCAACCCACTCCGCTATTCTTCTTGCCTGGAGAATCCCATGGACAGAGGAGCCTGGAGGGCTACAGTGCACAGGGTCGCAAAGAATCAGACGTGACTGAGCAACTAACACACACACTCCTCTCTTCTGCCCTCCTCCTCTCACGCATATCCTCTCTCTCTTACACACACACAGTCACACTGACCAGTTATCCCCAAGATACTGAGCCTTCCAGCTCAGCTCAGGGTGGTTCTGGGAAGGGGCTGGCTGCCAGGACTCCGCCCCAGGGCTGAGCCAGGAATTTTAGGTCTCTGTCTGGGTCCCACCTGGAAACGTGCCTTCTTCTTTTTAATGCTCCAGCCCCATATCTGAAACTACTCACCAAACGTGCTCCTACTGGCATACAGCCCCGAGTCCCCACGAACAGTCACCTTCATGCATTAATCAACCTAAAATGAACGTTTGTATACTGTGCTAAATAGAAATGCTCTTTTAGTTACAGGATTAGCCAGTTCTCCCACTGTCATGTGTTGATCAGTGTACGCTTCGCTGGTATTTCTTTCCTGTCTACTAGGTGTCACGTTTCTAGACGTCCCTGGGTCTGTTTCTTGGCTCTTTTCTAAAACTGCTCTCCTGCCTTCCTTCTTGCTCACCAGTTCCTTTTGCGCTGGGAATGCAGCCTAAGCCCCTGCAAGCTTGGTTGGGACAGTGAAGTCTTCACAAAAAATTATCACAAACTCTATGGCTTGAAACAACCAAAATTTATTCTTTCAAGGTTGTGAGGGTTAGCAGTCTGAAATCAAGGTGTCAGTAGGGCCCTCTCTGAAGGCTCTAAGGGAGGCTCCATCTTTTCTCTTCCTGACTACTGGGGGTTGCATGGAGAAGGCAATGGCAACCTACTCCAGTATTCTTGCTTGGAGAATCCCCATGGACAGAGGAACCTGGAGGGCTGCAGTCCATGGGGTCGTAAAGAGTAGGACACGACTTAGGTACTATGCAGAGCACTGGTAGTTGCCAGAAACTGGTGTCATTGCCTAGCTCCAGGGTCTACTTCTGTCCTTCCCTGACATTCTTCTTGTGTGTCTTGTTTTCCTGTATCCGTCTCTTCTTGGCATATCCACATTTCTTTCTTCTGGGAAAGGCACCAGTCATTGGATTAGAGCCCACCTGAATCCACCCTGACCTCACCTTGGTTGGATTACATTTGCACACACCCTATTTCCAGGTGAGGTCTCCTTCACCTAATGGTAGGACTTCAACACATTTGAGCCCCTAAAAGAAAGAAGTTTCAATAAACATTCATGTGATTCTCATTGGGCAAAAAAGGTACAATGTATAATTGAATTCTATGCATCACTGAGTATATTCCTGCCAGGAGAAAACTTCAAGTTTGTCTAGGCACTAGTGAAAACTGAAAGGTTAAAATTTTTTCTGATGTTGTCTTCTCGTCCTGGTACGAATGTATGAGCTCAAACATCTTCTTTGTTTGAGTGTTGTTTTTAGGTGTTTCTGAGGTCGGCAGTGTTCTCTGTTAGCCAGTTCAGTGCAGCCGCCCTTTCTAAGTGGGAAATATTAATCCAACAGTTAATTCTCTTCCGCTTTGCTGTGCATGAGCTAGTTTAGAGCACCTGATAAGGGTCCACTGAGGTTGTGGATCATCCTTTAAAGAATATCTTTTCCAATATGAATAATTTCCTGGTTGCAAGTCATGAAACATCTAATCTTCACCCATAAATTATTGAGATAAGATTTAGAATCAAGCTTAGAATGTCTTTTTAATAATTCAGTTAGGGGCCTCCCTGGTGGCTCATCGGTAATGAATCTGCCTGCCAATGCAGGAGACACGAGTTCAATCCCTGTCCGGGAAGATCCCACATGCTGCGAAGCAACTAAGCTCATGGGCCACAAATACTGAGGCTGTGCTCTGGAGCCTGGGAGCTGCAACTACTGAGCCTGTGTGCCCCAACTACTGAAGCCCGCACCCTAGAGCCTGCGCTCTGCTGCAAGAAAAGTCATCATAATGAGCTGCTCTTGCACTGTAACTACAGAGCAGCAACTAGAGAAAGCCCACACACAGCAGTGAAGACCCAGCACAACCAAAAATAAATATTTTAAAAATTAATTCAGTTAAACTTCACAATAATGTAACACAACAAAAAGGAGTATCACAGAGTATATATTCTTTTGTGTCCAGCACTTGCCTCTCAAATCCTTTTTATGAGGCATCTATATTTTTACTGCAGTAATTTATTCTTTATTTATTGGGTTATAGTGTTCCATTTATGGCTATATCACACTTTATCCTTTCTTCTGTTCTGGATAGTTTTACACATTTACATGTCAGTATGTTAATACATACATTAATCTACATGATAACTCAACTGGTAGCCTCACACTTTTGCATCATGACATCTAAGCAGTTAGCACTTGACTGTGGTTTCTGCATATGTATTAGTCTGCTAGGTCTCCAAAGAAAAGCTGTTTTTCTATACTCAGAACACCAAATATGACACCAAAATGTGGGTTTTAGAAACTCTGTTCCATTAACCAGGACTCTGACCAAACGTATACTTCCTATTGTATCACAGCAGAGAGTGGGTAGCCACAGACCACCGAATAAGTGGCTTCAACAAGTCTCCCTGGAGGTGAGGATTTTATCACATGAATTAAGAAGAACATTCAGCCCATAAAAGCATGCGGAAACTTAACTGTACATGAAAGTGAGTGTGAACACATAGATTATGTCTCATTAAATCACATAAGTATATCTCTAATGCATTATCTTAACAGAATTTTTAAAATGCCAACCCCCACCCCCTCGCCCCGATTCCACCCCACATGAAGGGAAGTCTGATGGAAAGAATAGACCTGGAAGTCTTAACTGACTGTGAGCAAATATTTGACTTCTGCAAATCCTCAAAATGACCAAGTCAATACATCTTAAAGGCCCATCAACAGTCATGGAAAGTGAAGGAATTCTTAAGCATGAGCTTCTTTAGCTTCTTGTTAAATCCCACTCTGAGTAGAAGATAGTATATTAGATCAACAGCCAGACTGTCATCAAGGGTCAGTTTTTGCCACCCAGAGTTGGTTTAACATTGTACCTTCTCATAGTCCAGGGAGAAACATCCAGATGATGGAATAGCTGTTAGAACATTGGAGAAAATGTTGAACTAGATAATGCTATCATCAGAGAACAAAAGGTTTTTTTTCATCAAAGGACTGGGAAAGCTGGAGTAAGATCTCAGGACAAAACCCCACTCCACCACGTCTACATCTTGTACCCGGTGCCCCCAGAGGAGAAGACACTTATCTTCATCCCCACTCCCACTGCGCTGTCCTGCTGCCCACACCAGCCTCTTCTACCCCAACAACAGAGAGGTTCCCAACCCTACAGGGAAGTGTGAGGGCCCAAGACCAAGAAAGAAGATCATCGAGGTAAAGATGGGTCCAGTGGACAGGGCTTTGTGAGACCCGAGGCGCACCGCTCCCAAGTGCTGACCAGAACAAACCTGCCTAGGAGCCAGAGGCAGCTGGCTTCTCACCTGCTGTGGTCCCTGATTTCTTCATAAGATTCATGACGATAAAGCAATTAGAACTAACTGGGTGATGATCAATGGGATAATGCAAGCGACCAATCGGATGGATGCAGACTGGCTGATATCTGGGGCCATTATTAGTGGTTCTAAAACAAAAAAGCAAAAGCCTTGTCAAATCTAAGAATACATCTTCCTCAGCACCTGCTGTCCTTAGACAGCACATGTTCCCCATATAGTCACTGACTCATGTGAAGCCACTCTTCAGGTCCGGGTGTGGAAAGATGAAGAGGCTTGTGCTCTGTCTTCGTGGAGCTAATATTTCTCCTGAGTTGTGTTAGTCGCTCAGTCATGTCTGATCCTTTGCGATCTCAAGGACTGTAGCCAACCAGGCTCCTCTGTCCATGGGATTCTCCAGGCAAGAATACTGGAGTGGGTTGCTATTTCCTACTCCAGGGGATCTTCCCAACCCAGGGATTGAACCTGGTCTCCTGCCCTGCAAGCAGATTCTTTACCGTCTGAGTCACTGAGACACAAATGTCCATCTGATTATCTTTCAGGTGGACATGTTTACTGCGAGGAGTCCTTTTTGAGGAGGACACAATTAGGGGTACTTAATTCTGTCTGGCGTGCTGTGATTCATGGGGTCGCAAAGAGTTGGACACGACTGAGCGACTGAACTGAACTGACTGATTTCTGTCTGGGAAGGGATAAGGGCTTCATTAAGTGACATTAGAGTTGGTTTAAGGATCAGTATGACAGGAGGGAGAGAAGGCCTGGAAACATAATGTTAATAGATTTGGGGACCATCTAGCAGTGCCAGGGGACTGGGTCATTGGTTAATGAGGAAGGGGGCTCCTGTGCTGAGGGAGGTGGGCTGGGAAAGGAGGATGCTGGGAAATCCTATGCAGTGCCCATCACTGACTCTCCAGACAGGAAGTCCACCAAGAGATCAGTCACTCCATCCATCCATCGTATTTTCAGTTGCACCGACATAAGTGCTCATATCCACACACGAAGGCACTAGACCTCTGAAGAGAGCTACCACCTCCCCTACCTCACCCACACCATTCAGCTACCTGTGGGCTCCAGGAGCAGCATGTTCTCCCAGAGTTCCAGGAATTCCCTAAGCCAATAACTGCAGTCTCCCGTTGAGATCTTCCTGAAATACTCTGCCAGTTCCCGGTTGTTCTCCCACTCCTCCTTGATGCCTGTGGCTCCAGGATCGATGACTGTCCAGGTTATGCTCATGGTGTCAAGGAGGAGGGCTGTCCGTCCATTGAGGCTGAAGTGCAAGGACGCACCAGAGCACTGCTCGGCTTCACACTGACAACACAGCCTGACCTGCAGGGTGGGAGGACCTGTGCCCACCACACAGTGAATTTTTCTGTACCATCCACAGTCCATCCTCCCCAGTCACTCAAGTGCGTCTGATCTTCTGACCATGGCCTGCCCCTCTTACCCATCAGGTCCCCCGGGTCTCTAAGGCTGGATCCCGTTCAGTCTTTTCACAGGAAGGACCTCCCTGCATGCACTCCGCCCCTACCCGCTTCTTGCAGTCTCCAGCTTCCCACCCCCTTCCCACACTTACCCCTCGGCTCCTTTGTGTCCAGTTTAATGACAGGCAGGACCATCCTGAGCTCTCTTCCTGCTTCTTCGAATATATGGCTCAATTCAGTCCATGCTTTCATGTCATTGACCTCCTTCCCCAGGACACCCAAAGGTTTGACCTTGTTGCTGTCACTGTCATACTGGAGGAAAGGCTTTGTGTCCACGGAGCCCTGGGCTTGACACCAGGGCTGGCCAGGCCTGGACTGAGGTTTGACAGTGAGGTCGAGGCACAGAGAGTGGGCATCTGGAGAGAAAACCGTAGGCGTGTCTGGGAGATTCCCCTCCAGGGCCTGGTTGCAGAGGGAGGGGTCTACCCCAGACCCCCTCCTCTGCTGGATCCTCAGTCTCGCCTCATCGTCCACTGTCTGAGCTTTAATCTCTTGGATGCCACTGTGGATCCTTTGGGTCCAATACTGTTAGCAGGAAGATTTATCTGACATATTTTTACCATCATGTATCAACTTCTGAGGCAGCAAAAACAGAAGACAGTGTCTGCCTTCTAGTGACTTAAAAATCCATCTGAACAAGCAGGACTTTCAACAGGAGTGGAAAAAAAAGACCACAGAATACAGGCTACATTCATGATGGGCCCCTAATCATCAGGGAAGTTTTTACTGCAGTAGGAGGTGGGGCTTGCCAGGAGAGGGAAAGCTGCTACAGGAGCACAGGCCCAGGCACCCTGCCTTGGGAGGGGTCCTGGAAGGCAGGGTGTCACCTCCTGGGCAGCCAGTCCAGCTAAACCACACCCTCACCATCCTAAGAGTAGGTGGACATGAGCCCACCAGGTGGAGCCCTTTCCCTCCCCATTGTCTCATGTCCCCCAGTCCCCCACCAGAGCCCCGGATCCAGGACACTCACTGCCTAGAGTCTTCCTGGGTTCTATCAGCAGCAGTATCAGTAAAAGATGACCTGTGGTGTGAGCCAGTGACATTCCTCCCTGCAGTTTTAGGAGAGTGACTGGCAAACAGTAGCCTGGGGTGTGTCTATACCTCTGCCTCCTGGCACTGCCCAAAGTCTTCAGTCTGAGACTGAGGAAGCCCTGTTGAAAAACAAGAAAAATAACACTATGCCCAGGAAGTATTTCATGTTTCAAATGTAATTACTCATTAAAAAAAAAATAGTCATGACATAACAAAGCCAAATTCACTTTGAATAACTATCCTTCCTCCAAAAAAGCCCTTTTCTGGTGTGAGCAGGAAAAGCCCACGTTTTGTTGGCTCTTCTGCTCATTCCATGAACCACTTCCTCCTCTGATCTTTGAACTCACTTCCTCCCTCACGCCCACCCCACCGCCGCTGCCATCTCCTGCTCAGTTATCCCTTCTTTTCTTCTACATCCACTTTCCATCTTAACCTCTCAAACTTTCTCTGTAATGATCACGATTCACTACATGTTAGTCACTCAGTCGTGTCCGACTCTTTGCGACCCCATGGACTGTATAGCCCGCCAGGCTCCTCTGTCCATGGGATTCTCCAGGCAAGAATACTGGAGTGGGTTGTCATTCCCTTCTGTTAATCAAACCAGCAGCGGCCGACCCCACCAGGTCTGTCATATCGGAGGAGGGTGTACAACAGAGTCCAATAGTCTTGTTGGAGCCGAGCTCCAGAACAGCCGGGAATTTATTATCGTTCGCTCAACCGCAAGTTGCAAAGTCTTCCTAGGGCCCCGGAGGAGCAAGCTCTCCGCAAAACATTGACGGATTTTCTCGAGTCAAGCAGCAGCGGCCCCCTCCCGCCTTTCCCGGCCCCTTCCCCTGCTCTACCCGTCTCCCGCAGGATGTCAGCCGCGCAGGTGGCTCAACCCCGCGGTCTCCGGGCTGGCGGCTTCGGGGTGGCGGGAGAAGACAGCATTTGGGGGAGAAGAGAGAACATTTGGGGGGGCCCGCCCTGGGTTCGTACTCACCGCCCGCTCCTTCTCCGCACCGGGCTCCTGCGATCGGCGGGGCGCGGTCCTGCCTGCCGGGTCCAGCCAAGGTCGCTTTCGCGCAGGTTGAGACTGTCGAGTTCGCAACATGAGAAGTTCCGAAACTGTCCTCGGGTCTTTCAGTTTGAATCGCTCTTTCGGATCTCGGCCCGACGCCCCGGGGCCCCGGCTCGAGGGACGCCCGGCCGGCGGCGTTCGCAGCGGCGCCGCGGGAGCGGGGAGCCCGGGGCGCGCGCCGAGCAGGGGCCCCGGCCGAGGTGCAGCGCTCGGGGGACGGCGGCCCCGGGAGGCACGCCCGGCCGGTGAGTGAGTCTCTGTAAGCAAGCGCCCGGGCTGCGGGGTGATGACGAGGTTCCTTCCGGTTGTCAGTCTGGGCGCCGCTGGGGTGACTTCGGGGACACGGGGCCTGCTGGGACGGGCGCCTGCCAAGGAGCCACGGGCGACTTCTCGGTCCTGCCCGTCCTGCCCTGGCGAGTTCGGGAGTCAGGCTCCGCCCCGCTCTTCTCTACCCTCCTATCCTGTTTCCTACAGCGGCTCTTCCCTGGCCACCTGAGCAGCTGCCCCAGGTCAGTCCTTCATGGATGGCGTTCCTCATAAGGGCAGCTCAGTTAGAACTGGACACATAACAACAGACTGGTTCCAAATAGGAAAAGGAGTGCGTCAAGGCTGTATATTGTCACCCTGCTTATTTAACTTATATGCAGAGTACATCATGAGAAATGCTGGGCTGGAAGAAGCACAAGCTGGAACCAAGATTGCCGGGAGAAATATCAATAACCTCAGATATGCAGATGACACCACCCTTATGGCAGAAAGTGAAGAAGATCTAAAGAGCCTCTTGATGAAAGTGAAAGAGGGGAGTGAAAAAGTTGGCTCAGCATTCAGAACACTAAGATCATGGCATCTGGTCCCATCATTTCATGGCAAATAGATGGGGAAACAGTGGAAACAGTGTCAGACTTTATTTTTCTGGGCTCCAAAATCACTGCAGATGCTGACTGTAGCCATGAAATTAAAAGACGCTTACTCCTTGGAAGGAAGGTTGTAACCAACCGAGACAGCATGTTAAAAAGCAGAGACATTACTTTGTCAATGGCAACCCACTCCAGTGTTCTGGCCTGGAGAATCCCAGGGACGGGGGAGCCTGGTAGGCTACAGTCCATGGGGTTGCACAGAATCGGACATGACTGAAGCGACGCAGCAGCAGCAGCAGAGGTCAGTCTAGTCAAGGTTAAGGTTTTTCCAGTGGTCATGTATGGATGTGAGAGTTCGACTATAAGAAAGGTGAGCGCTGAAGAATTGATGCTTTTGAACTGTGGTGTTGGAGAAGATTCTTGAGACTCCCTTGGACTGCAAGGAGATCCAACCAGTCCCTCATAAAGGAGATCAGTCCTAGGTGTTCATTGAAAGGACTGATGTTGAAGCTGAAACTCCAATACTTTGGCCACCTGATGTGAAGAGCTGACTCATTTGAAGAGACCCAGACGCTGGGAAAGATTGAGGGCAGGAGGAGAAGGGGAGGACAGAGGATGAGATGTTTGGATGGCATCACTGACTCAATGAACATGGTTTCGGTGGACTCTGGGAATTGGTGATGGACAGGGAGGCCTGGCATGCTGTGGTTCATGGGGTCCCAAAGAGTCAAACACGACTGAGCGACTGAACTGAACTGAAATAAATAGATGAGCTAAATAAAATACATGGCAGCAGGCCGTTTATTCTTCCAACTGTTCCATTACTCCCACCACCCTTCTAGGCGGTCTGTGATCAAGTCTGGGTCAAGTCAGAGGGTGCAGGGCACCACCCCACCTCTCTAGGGACAGTACCTCTCTGCCCCTCCCCCACAGTGGTTCCACATTCACCTTTAACCTCCAGGGTCCGAGGGACACAGTCTTCCCCAGTACCGCTCACTTTACACTGCCTCCCATACGGAATGTCTGTTGTGTATTGGTTTGATCTGATTTCAAATCCACTTGCTTTTGACTTAAATGAAGTTGATCTACTTTTTATGAGCTAAATGAAATGTTCTAGTCCACTTGTTTATAACAAAAACAAAAATGTTAGGTTTTCATGGTAAAGTTATTTTGAGACTAGAATGATGTAAGATGTGACAGAGTGTCATTTCATTCGTTGTGGTTCATAAGCACTTTTTAGATCATCTGCCATGGGTCCTCGCTGAGAGCTGGTCCAGAGAACACACACGTTATGGAGGTGAGTTCTTTATCTGTTCTAGATGCCAGTCACTTACCAGATATATGCGTGCTTGTTCTTGTGTTCAGTCGCTTGGTTGTATTTGACTCTTTGCGACCCTGTGGACTGTAGACTGTCAGGCTCCCCTATCCATGGGATTTGCCAGGCAAGGGTACTGGAGTGAGTTGCTATGTCCTCCTCCAGGGAATCTTCCTGATTCAGGATCGAACTTGTGTCTCCTGTGTTGGCAGGCTGATACTTTACCAGTGAGCCACCTGGAAGCCCTGCCAGACACATGGCTTGCAAATATCTTCTCTCATTCTAGATAGTCTTTTCACTTTCTTCATGGTATCCTTTAAAATGCAATTTTTTTTTAATTTTGAAAAAGTCTTTTTTTTTTCTGTTGTCATTAGTGGCTAGTATTGTATTTAAAAAGAGTTTTGTCAAAGGCAAAGATTCATCTTTGTCTCATCTTCTAAGACTTTCATAGTTTTAGCTCTTCAGTGTATGTCTATGATCCAATTTGAGTTAATTTTGAATATGGTGTAAGGGGGCAGGTCAACCTCATTCTTTTGCATGTTAGTCTCCAGTTGCCCCAGCACCTTTTGCTGAAAACACTCTTCTTTGCCCATGACTTGACTTGGTAGCTCCTTGAAAATCAATTGACCATTGTCCACTTAAAAAATAGTCACAAACTAAAAGTTGAGAGTTGTGTTTTATTTGGTGGCAATTTTTAAGACATAAATCTGGGAGGTAGCATCTCAAGTAGCCTCAAGAGAACTCTTTCAAGAAGGCAGCGGGGAGGACTCAAGTGATGTAGAAGTTTGCAACAAAGGGCAGGTAGTCTGAACATCAAAAGTATTTTTGTGAATTAAAGAAAACCAGATATCTCAAGTTAGGGAATTTAGTGCTTTCCTATATATGGGAAGATGCAAGAGCTTGGGCTCACTGAAATCATTCCTTTCATGTGCATCTCAGCTCTCTGAGGTCAACTGTCTGTGTTTTCACCTTCTAAGTTCCTCAGGGCTCCCAGTAGCAAGTGGCTGCAGCCTGATTCCTGCCATATCACACAGGTATTCTTTTCCCTCCTGAGTACTCTGGAGGGCTGGAATTGCTGATGACTGTGACATCCTTGTTTACTGACATAACAGGAAATATTCCATTTTTCAGTCCTTTCCCTTGGTCAGAAATTCGACCAACATCTGGGAGACATTTCATGACCAGTTTTGGTCCCACGGTGCCGGGAGGCTCATCCCAGATCAAATGAAAGTTTTCGTTGTGCCCCAGGTATTAGTTTCTGGATTAGACCCAGTGAGACAATGAAAGATTTTCTGGATCCTCTGTCTTTGAACCTATTGTGATCCAGGAGATAGTTCCTTTCTTTTCTTTTCCCACACCTAGAGTCACACTATTATAATTATTGATCCCATACAGAACTAAATATTTGATTAATTGTTTTAAGTCACTGCTACATTTGTTGGAAGCCTGGTTATACACTCTAAGAGACAACAATCTTATAAAATAGACAATGTAAGTAATGGAACTGTTAATAGTGACATTGACAGAGTCATGGTGTAGTGGAGACACAGGCATAAGCAATTTGGAAATGAACAATAAATTAAAACAAAGATTAGTGTTACTAGTTGTAATCCAGTTGTAATAAACCATCAAATCTATAGGAGAACCAGCTGGAGAATCCAAATTTTGCCAGTATCAGGCAGAGAGAAAAAGTTAAACATTTCATCTTTGTTTACAAAGGCTTAATATATCAACTTGGGACAGTATCAGAGAAAAAGGTTTACTAGAAAACAGATTCAAGTTAATATGTTTTCTAAAATCAAAGTTATGAATTATATTTCTCTATTTAGTCTCATGTACTTAATTCTTATTGATCTGCAGGAATTAGTCAGGTTTTCTATTATAGTGTGTCATTTATTACCCAATTTAGTGGCATTACCTAAAGGCTATCAGAAACTTCAGTTCAGTTCAGTTCAGTTCAGTCGCTCAGTCATGTCCGACTCTTCGCGACCCCATGAATCACAGCACGCCAGGCCTCCCTGTCCATCACCAAACTCCCGGAGTTCACTCAAACTCATGTCCACAGAGTCGGTGATGCCATCCAGCCATCTCATTCTCTGTCGTCCCTTCTCCTCCCGCCCTCAACCATTCCCAGCATCAGACTCTTTACCAGTGAGTCAACTCGTCGCATGAGGTGGCCGAAGTATTGCAGTTTCAGCTTTAGCATCAGTCCTTCCAATGAACACCCAGGACTGATTTCCTTTAGAATGGACTGGTTGGATCTCCTTGCAGTCCAAGGGACTCTCAAGGGTCTTCTACAACACCACAGTTTAAAAACATCAATTCTTTGGCGCTCACCTTACTTCACAGTCCAACTCTCACATTCATACACGACCACTGGAAAAACCATAGCCTTGACTAGACGGACCTTTGTTGGCAAAGTAATATCTCTGCTTTTTAATATACTATCAGAAACTTACATTTGTTTAAACAGGTTCTTTTTGTGAGTCTTTTTGAAAATCTTTATTTTGTACAAGCAATATAAAATTATAATACTCTATGAAGGACAAATTTAACATAGTATAATTAAAACTTTGAATGCAATGTAATTAGCAGGAAACTTGGATATTTCTGTAACATATAACCTTTTAGGATAATAACTAGAATTATGACTGATAACATTGTATCAGGACATATCAGATGTTAGGGATACATTTTGGAATATCTATATTAATGACATTCATCTATGCATTACAACCTAAATTTTACTTTCAATAACTTGACATTGTTTTTGAATTAAAAATAAGCTTAATTTAGCATTTCTTTCTGAGATGTCTTAGAAATGTTTTTTTTGAAGCATCCCTGAGTCAGCTGGAGGCTAAAGGAGCTTTAGTTAGATTTTTCTATTTGGGAAGTTTGTTAGAAATATTTTAAAAAAGTTTTAAAACACAACAGGATCATAGGTCATTGAAACAGTACTTATTCCCTTCACCAAAGTCACAAAAACAGTTAAAATAAATATGGCTCACCTAAGGGCACAGAAACTCATGAGATTTATTTTCAAACAGGAGCACTTTTAACAGAAAGAGACATCAAATTCCAGTCTTGCATCAGCTTACTTAACAAAATCCGTTTAGTTAGCTTCAATCTAAGTGTTGTTCATCCTAAATATGTATAAATGTTTTTCCTCCTCAGGGTTCCTTAACATAACTTTCTGTATTCATCCTGTCTCTCATTTTTCCATCTAAATATGATCAACCAGCTAAATTTTTTCCTCCATAAAATGTCATCTCATTTCTCATATCTTTCTTAACTGAAAACATATATTTTACTTCTTACTATATACTGAAATGTTACTGTATTATTCCTTATAGCTTTACTGACATGTTTAAATTAGAACCCTCAACACTTGAAACCTTAGTTTTTAAGGAGTTCTGCTGACACCAGCAAAGAGACATATAACTACTGATCAAAAGTCCCTTATATCTGCCCTACCACTCTCTACATCAAAAACAGAAATTCTGTCCTTTTTGGGCTTGGAGGGGTATCTACACCTCTGGATCCCCAGTTTGGCCCTCCTAGCACAACCCCTATACCAAGCTACCCGGGGGGATCTTTTGGAGCCTCTTGAGCCTAAGTCAAACATCTGTTCAGTCTTTAATGCTCTAAAACAAGCAATTCTCTCAGGCCTAGCTTTAGTACTGCCTGATCTCTCTCACCCTTTTATACTCTATTACCAAGAGACAAAAAAAAAAAAAAATGCCTTAGGAATCTCAGGACAGATGCAAGGCCCTTCCTTTGCCCGATTACTTATCTGTCAAAACAACTGGATACCACCGTACAGGGGTGGCCAGCCTGCCTGTGTACTCTGGCCGCAGCTACACTTCTCGCTAAGAAAGCCAAAAACTTACTTTTGGGACACCCACGGTCATTCGCTCACCACATGACCTTAAGGACTTGCTCTCACACAAGGCCATGGCTTCCTTATCACCTTCTCGTATCCAACTAATTCACATCACTCTCCTCAAATCTCCTGCGTTCTCTTTAGAATGCTGCCCTACTCTTAACCCTGCCACCCTCATCCCTAATTTTTCTTAGCCTCCAACTCAAACTTGTAATGAGACATTAGAAGCCTTGATAGCTCATTTCTCTCATAACTCCTCAGTCCCTTTAATAACCCTCTTCTTACTTGGTATATCTCTGTTGCTCCTAACAGCCAAACCCTCCCTATCACGCTAATCCACAACTGACCCAAATGCAATTCAATTCATTCTCTTATTGATAAGCTTAGCAACTGGAACAGGGACTGCAGGGCTCATGAACTCTTGAGCTCAACTACTATCAGTCTCTCTAAGGATCTTACTGAAAGCCTAGAAGTAGCAGCCGCCAGCCTCATCACTCTCCAGGGCCAACTAGATTTCCTGGCAGTTGTGGTCCTTTAAAACACAAGAGGTTTAGACCTTCTCATAGCAGAAAAAGGAGGCCTATGTCTTTTACTGGATGAAGTCTGCTGTTTCTACGCCAATAAATTGGGTGTTGTAACAGAGGCAGCAAGGAGTCTGACAGATAGGGCCTCAAGGATGCGTCAACATCTCAGCAATTCATGGGGAAACTGGTTAACCAATTGAGATTGGATGCCACGGGTCCTACCTTTACTGAGCCCCCTTCTCATATTAACTCTCATTCTATTTAGCCCCTGTCTAATGTGTGTTTTTTCAAAGTTTCTCCAGGATTGCCTATGAGCCTTCACCAACCAACTGTTCATGAGTTACTTCTCCCTCCAATTATCAAAAGTTTTGAGCCCAATCAGACTTCCCTTAACCCACGTTCCAACCTTTTCTTATCTTACCTCCATGACGTCACCCCAACACAGTGTGAAGCAGATACAGAAGAACTGACCTTTGGCCCTTCAGTTCAGTTCAGTTCAGTTCAGTTGCTCAGTCGTGTCCGACTCTTTGTGACCCCATGAACTGCAGCATGCCAGGCCTCCCTGTCCATCGCCAACTCCTGGAGTTCACCCAAACTCATGTCCATTGAGTCGGTGAAGCCATCCAAACATCTCATCCTCTGTCGTCCCCTTTTCCTCCTGCCCTTAATCTTTCCCAGCGTCAGGGTCTTTTCAAATGTGTCAGCTCTTCGTATCAGGTGGCTAAAGTATTGGAGTTTCAGCTTCAACATCAGTCCTTCCAGTGAACACCCAGGACTGATTTCCTTTAGGATGGACTGGTTGGTTCTGCTTGCAGTCCAAGGGACTCACAGGAGTCTTCTCCAACACCACAGTTGAAAAGCATCAATTCTTTGGTGCTCAGCTTTCTTTATAGTCCAACTCTCACATCCATACATGACTAATGGAAAAACCATAGCCTTGACTAGACGGACCTTTGTTGGCAAAGTAATGTCTCGCTTTTTAATATGCTGTCTAGGTTGGTCATAACTTTCCTTCCTAGGAGTAAGTGTCTTTTAATTTCATGGCTGCAATCACCATCTGCAGTGATTTTGGAGCCCAGAAAAATAAAGTCAGCCACTGTTTCCACTGTTTCCACTGTTTCCCCGTCTATTTGCCGTGAAGTGATGGGACCAGATGCCTTGATCTTAGTTTTCTGAATGTTGAGCTTCAAGCCAACTTTTTCACTCTCCTCTTTCACATTCATCAAGAGGCTCTTCAGTTATTCTTCACTTATCCTATATCAAAAAGCCTGGAAGTTAGGGTTCACAAGGGGCTCTTAGTGGACAGTTGAAATATGGCGCATTGTGGTGACCTGACAAACAAGGGATGAAGTCACAGTGGCCACACTGCCCTGGTGGGCATCCTGTTTCTTCCTTAAGGTGATATCCTGTTTTTCCCTGCCGGTGCCAGTTTCTCAAGACTCCTTGACCACCCAACCGTGAGAACCCTTCGACTAAGTGACCACAAGACCCCAGCTGTGGGCTAAAGATAAATTGAGGCCCCCTCCCTCTGGGGCACAATTTCCCATCGATAGGGTATAAGAAGGGTTGGCTGTGAAAAGAGAGCACTGATTTCTCTCTAAAGCCAGTCACTTTCTTTCTTATAATAAATCTTTCTCCGCCTGAATCCCCGGCTCACTCTCTTTTTCTCCATGCTCACCTTACAGCACATGCATCTTGGGGAGGTTCCATGGACCAGTCAAGTGTGAAGAAAGGAACAAGATAATTGGCCAAAGGTAAACAGAGACCCAGAAGGACTGTCCTACATGAGTAATTTGTGTCGCCTTCATACTGAGCTCCTCCTCATTCAGGATGCCTGCACTTCTCTCCACTGTGTGTCTCCGCAGAGCCTGTGACATACTGCGCTCCTCCTCATTAAAGACAGTGCCCATGCCCTTTCTCTCTGGCTATGTATTTCTGCCTTGCTTCTGTCTTAAATAAACAGCCAGTTTTTCTGTGTCCTCTCTCAAACAATTGTGCTGTGTCTCTAATAATAAGCTTTGTACCTATTTTGTAGTTTTTGCTTCCTTGAAACATTCTTGCTTTCAAATGGGGGAAAAAACCAGGCCATTTCTAGCCTCTAGTCCCTGGTGGTCTTGTGGCTAGGGTTCCGGGGTTTTCATCCAGGCTACTAAGGTTCAATCCCTGTCCAGGGAAGCAAGGTCTCCTTTAAGGACCACTCACTGCTCTCCCTCCAAAATCACTGGGAGTATTTCAGTTCAGTTCAGTCGCTCAGTCGTGTCTGACTCTTTGCGACCCCATGAACCGCAGCATGCCAGGCCTCCCTGTCCATCACCAATTCCCAGAGTCCACCCTAACCCATGTCCATTGAGTCAGTGATGCCATCCAACCATCTCATCCTCTGTCATCCCCTTCTCCTCCTGCATTCAATCTTTCCCAGCATCAGTGTCTTTTCAAATGAGTCAGTTCTTCGCATCAGGTGACCAAAAGATTGCTATTTCAGCTTCATCAGTCCTTCCAATGAACACCCAGGACTGATTTCCTTTAGGATGGACTTGTTGGATCTCCTATCAGTCCAAGGGACTCTCAAAAGTCTTCTCCAACACCACAGTTCAAAAGCATCAATTTTTCTGTGCTTGGCTTTCTTTATAATCCAGTTCTCACATCCATACATGACTACTGGAAAAACCATACCTTTGACTAGATGTATCTTTGCTGGCAAAGTAATATTTCTGCTTTTTAATATGCTGTCTAGCTTGGTCATAACTTTCCTTCCAAGGAGTAAGCATCTTTTAATTTCATGGCTGCAGTCACCATCTGCAGTGATTTTGGAGCCCAGAGAAATAAAGTCAGCCTCTGTTTCCATTGTTTCCCTATCTGTTTGCCATGAAGTGATGGGACTGGATGACATGATCTAGTTTTCTCAATGTTGATCTTTAACCCAACTTTTTCACTCTCCTTTTTCACTTTCAAGAGGCTCTTTAGTTCTTCTTCACTTTCTGCCATAAGGATGGTGTCATCTGCATATCTGAGGTTATTGATATTTCTCCCGGCAATCTTGATTCCAGCTTGTGCTTCCTTCAGCCCAGCATTTCTCATGATGTACTCTGCATATAAGTTAAATAAGCAGGGTGACAATATGCAGCCTTGACAGACTCCTTTTCCTATTTGGAACCAGTCTGTTGTCCTATGTCCCATTCTAACTGTTGCTTCCTGACCTGCATACAGGTTTCTCAAGAGGCGGGTCAGGTGGTCTGGTATTCCCATCTCTTTCAGAATTTTCCACAGTTTATTGTGGTCCACATAGTCAAAGGCTTTGGCATAGTCAATAAAGCAGAAATAGATGTTTTTCCAGAACTCTTTTGCTTTTTCCATGATCCAGCGGATGTTGGCAATTTGATCTCTGGTTCCTTTGCCTTTTCTAAAACCAGCTTGAACATCTGAAAGTTCACTGTTCACGTATTTCTGAAGCTTGGCTTGGAGAATTTAAAGCATCACTTTACTAGCGTGTGAGATGAGTGCAATTGTGTGGTAGTTTGAGCATTCTTTGGCATTGCCTTTCTTCTGGATTGGAATGAAAACTGACCTTTTCCAGTCCTGTGGCCACTGCTGAATTTTCCAAATTTGCTGGCATATTGAGTGCAGCAATTTAAGAGCATCATCTTTTAGGATTTGAAGTAGCTCAACTGGAATTCCATCACCTCCACTAGTTTTGTTCGTAGTGATGCTTCCTAAGGCCCACTTGACTTCACATTCCAAGATGTCTGGCTCTAGGTGAGTGATCACACCATTGTGATTATCTTGGTTGTGAAGATCTTTTTGTACAGTTCTTCTGTGTATTCTTGCCACCTCTTTTTCATATCTTCTGCTTCTGTTAGGTCCCTACATTTCTGTCCTTTATTGAGTTCATCTTTGCATGAAATGTTCCCTTGGTATCTCTAATTTTCTTGAAGAGATCTCTTGTCTTTCCCATTCTATTGTTTTCCTGTATTTCTTTGCATTGATCGCTGAGGAAGGCTTTCTTATCTCCTTGCTATTCTTTGGAACTCTGCATTCAGATGCTTATATCTTTCCTTTTCTCCTTTGCTTTTTGCTTCTCTTCTTTTCACAGCTATTTGTAAGGCCTCCTCAGAGAGCCATTTTGCTTTTTTGCATTTCTTTTTCTTGGGGATGGTCTTGATTCTTGTCTCCTGTACAGTGTCACAAACCTCCGTCCATAGTTCGTTCATCAGGCACTCTATCATATCTAGTCCCTTAAATCTATTTCTCACTTCCACTGTATAATCATAAGGGATTTGATTTAGTTCATACTTGAATGGTCTAGTGGTTTTCTCCACTTTCTTCAATTTCAGTCTGAATTTGGCAATAAGGAGTTCATGATCTGAGCCACAGTCAGCTCCCAGTCTTGATTTTGCTAACTGTATAGAGCTTCTCCATCTTTGGCTGCAAAGAATATAATCAATCTGATTTCGGTGTTGACCATCTGGTGATGTCCATGTGTAGAGTCTTCTCTCATGTTGTTGGAAGAGGGTGTTTGCCATGACCAGTGCATTCTCTTGGCAGAACTCTATTAGCCTTTGCCCTGCTTCATTCTGTACTCCAAGGCCAAATTTCCCTGTTACTCCAGGTATTTCTTGACTTCCTACTTTTGTATTCCAGTCCCCTATGATGAAAAGGACATCTTTTTTGGGTGTTAGTTCTAGCAGGTCTTGTAGGTCTTCATAGAACTGTTCAGCTTCTTCAGCATTCCTGGTTGGGTTTTGGATTACTGTGATATTGAATGGTTTGC
Source organism: Moschus berezovskii (assembly GCF_049115385.1). NCBI lineage: Eukaryota > Metazoa > Chordata > Mammalia > Artiodactyla > Moschidae > Moschus > Moschus berezovskii. Next base: position 94,310,553 of record NC_142469.1, read on the forward strand.
CTTGGAGACAAACAGAGATCATTCTGTCATTTTTGACATTGCATCCAAGTACTGCATTTCGGACTCTTGTTGACTATGATGGCTACTCCATTTCTTCTAAGGGATTCCTGCCCACAGTAGTAGATATAATGGTCATCTGAGTTAAATTCACCCATTCCAGTCCATTTTAGTTCACTGATTCCTAGAATGTCAATGTCCACTCTTGCCATCTCCTGTTTGACCACTTCCAATTTGCCTTGATTCATGGACCTAACATTCCAGGTTCCTATGCAATATTGCTCTTTATAGCATCGAACCTTGCTTGTATCACCAGTCCCATCCACAACTGGGTGTTGTTTTTGCTTTGGCTCCATCCCTTCATTCTTTCTGGAGTTATTTCTCCACTGATATCCAGGAGCATATTGGGCACCTACCGACCTGGGGCATTCATCTTTCAGTGTTCTATCTTTTGGCCTTTTCATACTGTTCATGGGGTTCTCAAGGCAATAATACTGAAATGGCTTGCCATCCCTTCTCCAGTAGACCACATTCTGTCAGACCTCACCACCATGACCCGTCAGTCTTTTGTGGCCCAACATGGCATGGCTTAGTTTCATTGAGTTAGACAAGGTTGTGGTCCACATGATCAAATTGGCTAGTTGTCTGTGATTGTGGTTTCTGTCTGTCTGCCCTCTGATGCCCTCTCTCAGTGCCTACCGTCTCACTTGGGTTTCTCTTACCTTGGATGTGGGGTATCTTTTCATGGCTGCTCCAGCAAAGCTCAGCCGCTGCTCCTTACCTTGGACATGGGGTAGCTCCTTTCGGATATTTAATCAATAGAAATTGATAAAAGGCCAAATGAGAAATTCAGGCTAGGTTTTATTGGTGTTCCTGAAACTAGGGCCTGGCTGCTTCCCACTCAAAAGCCATTAAACAGATCATGTTGATGGAAAGGAAAATTTGCCTTATTTTGGATGCCAGCTATGGCAGGGGGCAAGGAGGTAGAGGACTTCCATGGTGGCTCAGTGGTAAAGAATCTGCTCAGAATCCACCCGTCAATGCAGGAGGTGTGGGCTCAATCTCTGCCTCAGAAAGACTCCTTGCAGAAGGAAATAGCAACCCACCCCAGTGTTCCATGGACAGAGGAATCTGGCAGGCTACAGTTCATGGGGTCACAAAGAGTCACACACTCAGTGACTAAACAACAAATGGAGGTGAAGGCGGTGTGGGAAGGATGGACCTCTGTCCAAAGGCTGACTCCGCCAACTGACAATCAGTGGGCAAGAACTTTTATAGACAGAGGGAGGGGGCTGCATGCAGAAACAGCATAGCCAGCTCTGACAGTCATCTCCAAATTGGTCATGGATGGTCTGACCGGAGTCATCTTGATTGTTTCAAGTACAATTAATCTTTGGTTCCATGGTTGGTTTGTTCTCATCTCCTTGAGGACAATTCTTGGAATTGTGGTGGCTTATATCATGGCTATAGTCTGGTTATCATGTAGCTAATTTCATGGAAGGACTGATGCTGAAGCTGAAACTGCAATACTTTGGCCACCTCATGCGACGAGTTGACTTACTGGAAAAGACTCTGATGCTGGGAAAGGTTGGGGGCCGGAGGAGAAGGGAACGACCGAGAATGAGATGGCTGGATGGCATCACCGACTCTGTGGACATGAGTTTGAGTGAACTCCGGGAGTTGGTGATGGACAGGGAGGCCTGGCGTGCTGTGATTCATGGGGTCGCAGAGAGTCGGACACGACTGAGCGACTGAACTGAACTGAATTTCTTCCAGCTGGTGGGAACTTATGTATCTATAAGGCAGCTCACGGGACAGAGCTCAGAATATTATCAATAGCCCTTGAGAAGGACCTCAAAGTCCTTGACTACGCTTAATGATTACATTATTCTTATCTGGTCTCCTTTGACTATTTCCCTTAGTTCCTGCATTTTCTCACTTCTCTGATGAAGCTTAGTGTGTGGCTAAAGCTTTTCCATAGACAAAAGGCAGGCTGAGGACGTGGTGGGGCAAGGACCATAGGGTCCTGCTCTGTTTCATTGGAATTCTTGCTACAGTTCAAGGGAAGGGAAACAAATTCCCTCGCTCGATCCCGAGGAGGACAAGCTGGTCCCTTATGTGGGGTGAGGGTGGGGGCAGATACGTGGGTCGGGCAGGAGGGGTGGCTTAGGTGGTCTACCCACCCCGTTGGTGGTGCTGTGTGTCGACTTATACTCAGTAACTTGCTTTTGCTCCCAACACCTCAGTAGTGGCAGTTGGGGTTTGATCTTTTTGTATCTTGTTGTTCATAATTTGTCCCAACTGTGCATGCATGCAGCACTTTTTCTCACTTTATAGTGTCTTTGCATTTTGATGATGAGACCTTTGTCCAGGTCCCAGCCTGTCTCAGGTGTGATAGAAGCAGGAGGAGAAGAGGGAATTCTGGCTTGGGACTCCCCCAGTCATAAACTTTCCCACGGTCTATACTCAACACCTAGAAAATGATTTATCAAAATAACTGAACCCCCTTCCATCTGATTTCATCAATCTAGTTAATTGGAAGAACCACTGTATGGAGTTAATTTCACAGTGTGTAGTGAATTAACTTCTCATCCAGACATCTAAAAATGGTTCTGGCTATGTGCCATCCTTGTGGGATGAATTGAGGAAATAGTCACTGAACTCAATTACTGTGCTCTGTGGTTCAGATGAAGAGTGTGGTTGACACAGAGAGAGACCCTGTCCACACTGTGTGAGGAGATGGTCAACAGGGGCAGCTGCTGTCTCAATGCCTGCCAAGTTCCCATTTCTCAGCAAGAGTCCAATAAATATTTATTGAATGAATACATGTTCAGTTACTGCTTGTTTTCTAGTGTTAATGAATATGTTATCAGTCCATTATCAATAGATGGTAAAATTATGGGCTGAAATATTGTCAGGGAACAGGATATTCCTGTTTTATAATAGAGAAATATTACAATATTCCTATTATTATTACTGTTTTATAATAGAGGAATATCCCTCTATTCTAACACAGAAATGAAGTTTCAACCCACATTTTTTTGTCTGTGCAAATATCAGAATCAAACTCACCTTTTATTTTTATCATCATCATCATCATGATCACTTGCTAGTTTTTGTATCTTATTGATATTCTGGAGACTTTGGTTTGACCTCCTTTATCCTGACTATTGAGGACTTTTTCTTCCTTATGTGAGTTTCTGTGTGGTTTCCACTGGCTTTATTTTGAGAAGTGTGCCCAGGGTAACCTTAATATTTCTTTTAGCTGCACTAAACTTGGTGATTCATGGGGTCGCAAAGAGTCGGTCACAACTGAGCGACTGAACTGAACTGAAACTTGAGATGAAGCTTGAGCTCATTCCAGGCTCTAGGCCTCTGACTTCCCTTTTCTTAGAGCATTCTATTTCAAATCTTGTCATTGTCATTTTTTTTTTCTTACCAGTTTTATAACTCAGGACTGTTTTCTCAAGGCCCTGGGAGCCTTCTCTTTCTTTCTTTCTCTTAAGGTGACTTATGAAGGCCATTTATTACTTAAATGTGCTAGCATACTCTATGACCAACCCAACCCAGATGAAAGGAAGAATGAGAAACGAAGACAAGCTACACACCTAGTGGAAAAGGAATCAGTGAAGGATAATAATTTGCCAGTCTATGTGACATGAGCTTTTCTACTATGTACTGTCTAATAAGGTATAACTTCCTTTGCTGCTGTTGCTGCTGTTTAGTCCCTAAGTCATTTCCAACTCTTTGAGACCTCATGGACTGTAGCCAGCCAGGCTCCTATGTCCATGGGATTTCCCAGGGAAGAATACTGGAGTGGCATCTGTTTACAGATTTTTTTTGTTTTGTTTTGGTTGCCCTGGGTCTATGTTTCTGTGTGCAGGCTTTCTCCAGCTGCAGCTAGTAGGGGCTACTCTCTAGTTGTAGTTCTTGGGCTTCTCATTGAGGTGGCTTCTCTTGTTGTGGAGCACTGGCCAAGGCACGTGGGGTTCAGTAGTCACGGTATTGGGTTCGGCAGGTATGGCCTGCAGGCTCTAGAGTGTGGGCCTTGGGAGCCATCTCTTTGAATCTGAAGTATTAAAGGAGATAGTGCTGGCATCTCCCTGTCTCTGTAGGAGGGTAGGAGCCTATATTTGACTCCCAAGTAGCTCAGCTGGTAAAGAATCCACCTGCAAGGCAGGAGACCCTGGTTCGATTCCTCGGTTGGGAAGATCCCCTGGAGAAGGGATAGACTACCCACTCCAGTGTTCTTGGGCTTCCCTTGTGGATCAGATGGTAAAAGAATCCACCTGAAATGCGAGAGACCCAGGTTCAACCCTTGGGTTGGGAAGATCCCTTGGAGGAGGGCCTGGCAACTCACTCCAGTATTCTTGCCTGGAGAATCCCTGTGGACAGAGGAGCCTGGAGGGCTATAGTATGTGGAGTCGCAAAGAGTCAGACAGGACTGAGCGACTAAGCATAGAACAGCACAGGAGCCTATATTAATCAGCTGGTCCTGCCATACAAAGGACCATAGACTGGATGGCTTACACAACAAACACAGGTTTTTCTACAGTTCTGTAGGTAGGAAGTCCAAGATCATGGTGCTGGAGGGTTTGAATCTTCATAAGATCAAGGTATCTTATTTTTTTATACATTTCAAACTTGAAGACGTTACATTTGCCTCAAACACTTCATCATGTATTTCAGTAACTAATGATCTTTTCTGCCTTTGAATCTGTACTCTGTTTCCCCATGTCACCTTGAACTTCTAATTTAATGAATACTGCTGCATTTTCTTTAATGGACTGTATTAATTTTTTAGTTTTAATATTTAAATGTTAAGGTTTAAAATTTAGTTTCCCTGGATAGAAATTAAGATGTATCATTTTTATTTTTTGTCTGTGCCATGAGGCATGTAGGATCTTGTTCCTTAACCAGGGATTGAACCCCCACCCCTGGCAGTCTAAGCATGGAGTCATTACCACTGGACCACCAGTGAAGCCCCCCAATCTACCATGCTTATATTTATATATAAATATGTATTTATAATATAGATATTATAAATGTATTTTATATTTACCTTTTTACTTCCTTGGTGGCTTAGACGGTAAAGTGTCTGTCTACAATGCAGGACACCTGGGTTCAATCCCTGGGTTGGGAAGATCTCCTGGAGAAGGTGATGGCAGCCCACTCCAGTACTCTTGCCTGGGAAATCCCTTGGACGGAGGAGCCTGGTAGGCTACAGTCCATGGGGTCGTGAAGAGTTGGACACGACTGAGCGACTTCACTTTATCTCAGTAAGAGATAAATGACCACTAAAGGGAAACTCCCCAAGCGCATAAATCATACGAATTCAAGAGTTCATGTCCATGGATGCGAATGAAGAAAGAACATAAGAGAAAAATAGACATCAGGAATCAAGACAGCCTTTCATTACCGTCCCTTTTGGTTATTGTTGCTAGTCTTGTTTAGAACGATCATATCCAATCCATTTTTAGGGGATATATCAACCAGGCTCCCCTCTAATTTTCAGAAAACGATAGGGACCTCAGCTCCAGAATTCTCCCAGGGGACTCATGAATGTGATGTTAGCAAGACCATAATCATAGGAGAGAAAAACCTCTCCGTTCACCTGGCCTTGAACCTCACACCACAGTTGTCCAGGTCTGGGCTGAGGATCGACGGTGAAGTTATAGGAAAGAGAGTGAGTGTCTGTGAAGGCAAACCGCAGTGAGGGTGAGGTTGGGAGAAGACCCACAGGCCTTCTCCCCCAGTCCTGTGAGAGCAGAGTAGGGCTGCAGGGCTGGGCTGACAGAGCAGGGCGGCCCCGCCTGCCCCTCCACCTCAAACACACCCCAGTTACTGGCTGAGAAAGAGGAGGAAGCCTTGATCAGGCAAAAAACCCACACAGCCCTGGATATGCTTATCTCCACTCTGTTCAAAAGCTCCACACCTAGCATGAACCGACACAATTTTTTCCAGAGATGGGCCAGGCCAGCTCAGAAGGAGAGGCCGAAACACGGAGGACTGTGAGAATGTGTCCGAGTGTCCTGAGGAGAGATGGGCAGCCTTTGGGGGCTGCTCCTGAGGAAGCAGGATCACAGTGGGGGAGGATGAGCCCAGAACCCAAAGCTGGAGAAGGGAGAGTTCACAATTAGGGGTCACAGGACTTAGCAGGGCCAGGGAGATGCCACTGATCTCCCACTAGGATGGGTTTTGGAAGCCTGGAGAAAGGCCTGGCCCTCATGGCATGAAAAAGACAATCCAGAACTTCCGAGGCAGGTGGTAGAGGAGGGGATCCAAGGCTCAGGGAAGTGAATCTGCCAGGGCGGACATTGTATGAAGGGCAGAAAAATGTGTAGTCCAACAGCTCCATGGGAAAGCCTGAAGGAGTCTATGGAGCCCGAGAGGAAAGCATGGATGAGAAGCATGTCCAACAGCTCAAGTGAGATCTGCCGGGACTTGAAACCTGGGATCTGTGGACCTTTGCTCTAGTGCTTGCACCTGGACTCCAGAAACAGAATACAAAGAAATGATAAGGGACTGAAAATAACTGCAAGCATGCCAAGCTGGGGTTAATTATGAGTGAAAAGATTAAAAAACCCGACTGGAAAAGCAGGGTATGGGGTATGATCTCTGCACAAGGCACTGCCATGAAAGTGGGCAGACAACCTAAGCCATCCCTCAGGTCCTAACCCTTGACCTGCCCTTACCCTCACCCCATATAAGGGACCAGCCTGCCTCCCCCAACTGCCCTACCCCACAAGGGAATGAGCAAGGAAACCTTGCTTGTGTTTGCTCCCTCACACTGCAGCGTGTGTCCTATTGAGGCCTCGCCTAAATTTCTTATCTGGTCTCTTATCCACTTCTATCAATTAAGGTTCTGTTTGTGCCCTTCAAGAGTCTATTTCCCCAGTTCTGTGTACATTGTGGCAGCTCTTTGGTGGGGTTAATGGCGACCTCTACCAAGAGGGCTTATGCCATACCCAAGTCTGCAACACCCCGCCATACCCAAGTCTGCTGAACCCAGAGCCCCTGCCCCTGCAGCATCACTGACTCAATGGGCATGAGTTTGAGTAAACACTGGGAGTTGGTGATGGACAGGGAGGCCTGGCGTGCTGCAGTCCATGAGGTCACAAAGAGTCAGACACGACTGAGCAGCTGAACTGAACTGAATTGAACTGATTGATTAAGGAGGCCAAGAAGCCTGGCCGCTAACATACTCTGTGGCAACCATGAAGGGCTACTGTCCCCTTTCTGCCAGAACATCTGGACATCTCTATGACCTCGGTGTGCAACTTCCCTGTGGTGACAAGTGACTGCCTGAACCTAGGCTTAGAGTCACCAGATTTGGTTGGTCTGCCTTCCTGGCCCCTGGGGGCCTCGGGGCCCTCATTCAGGCATCGCGCTCCCCCTCTCCCTTTGTCCCTTCCCCTCCTCTATCATCTCTCCACTTCTCTCTGTCCTCTTCTCTCTCTGTCCTATCCTTCTGAGAGAGTGGATCTCGGCAAGGACAGCATCACTCCTCTGAACTTAGGAGACAAAGCTCCCGCTGGCTGTCAATGGCTCACTTTGATGGGTGACAAGCTGGTGGGAGAGACCCACCTCAAACCCTGCCGGTCTTGGTACAGCAGGTTCTGCCTCATAGGAGATTTGTGAGAATGATAGAGGTTCAAACCACTTATTAGGTAGTGGCCGGATGTCTGATCATACCAGTATTCTCACTCCTATTTTCCTGCAGCCAAGAGAAGTCCTGTTGGGAACTCACTGAAGTAGCGGATTTCTATATGCTGTTTTACGCATGGGTGAGAATCCCACCTCTGGGCTGCAGTCCCACAGCCAGTGTACAAGGGGCTGGTTTCTGGGCTTGACCATCCCAGTGGGCAGTGGACAGGATGCTTCCTCACTCACTGGCCCTTTCTGGAAGCCTGCAGGTTGGTGCCTGAATAAATAGACACCAGCAGGGTGCAAGGGTTGAAAAGGCAATGGCTCCCTTTCCATTTTTCAGTCTTTTCTGTCCCCCCTCCCTTTTGCTCTCCCTTGGTCCTCGTAACCTACACTCCTGTCCTTTTACATCTAAGAGACTCCCCGTTGGGTCACCTTTTTCACCACCACTTGTTTGTTTTGTGTTCCCACCTCAGGCTTGAGGTTCCCACTGGCCCCCTTGCAGAAGGGCCAGTTGAGAGAAGAGTTGGGCTGGGCTGGACAAAGTGTCCCAGAGGCCACTTCCCAGTAAGACCCTCTCGTTGTTTCTTGTTTGTTAATTTTCTGTCGTTGGTAGGTTCTCTCAGTCAGTGAATTTAAAAGCATCTTTATTTTATGTACTTTTGTCAGTCTAATTGCTCCTGCAAATCTCTGCTACAATTGTGGGCATGGGTTACTTGGTGTTCAGTCACTCAGTCATGTCTGGCTCTTTGCAACCCCATGGACTGCAGCAAACCAGGCTTCCCTGTCCTTCACCGTCTCCTGGAGCTTGCTCACGACCATGTCCATTGAGTCAGTGATGCCATCCAACCATCTTGTCCCCTATCATCCCCTACTCCTCCTGCCTTCAATCTTTGCCAGCATCTTTCCCAGGTCTTTTCCGATGAGTCGGCTCTTCACATCAGGTGGCCAAAGTATTGGAGCTTCAACTTCAGCATCAGTCCTTCCAATGAATATTCAGGACTGATTTCCTTTAGGATTGACTGGTTTGATTTCCTTGCTATCCAAGGGACTCTCAAGAGTCTTCTCCAACACCACAGTTCAAAAGCATCAATTCTTCAGTGCTCAGCCTTCTTTATGGTCCAACTCTCACATTCATACATGACTACTGAAAAAACCATAGCTTTGACCATAGGGACCTTTGTTGGGAAAGTGATGTCTCTGCTTTTTAATATGCCGTCTGGGTTTGTCATAGCTTTTCTTCCAAGGAGCAAGCATCTTTTAATTTCATGGTTGCAGTAACTGTTCACAATCATTTTGGAAGACTTTAAAAACAAAACAAACAAAAAAGTGAGTCTGCATTTCTCCCCTCCAAAAATGTAAGTCTTTTGCCTGTGTTCTCAGGAACCATCTGATCCATCTGAGGTCTCCCAGAGTGAGGGGAAAAAATAGCCTTTTTAAAACTAAAGCAGTAAAACAAGGAGATCTCTTGTTCTGTCTTTATGTGGAAATGAATTTGTAACTGAGCTGGATTTAATTGGGTTAAGGGAAAGTAAATAAACTCTCAGAAATATCAATAAAGCTCACCAGAGCATATTTCTGACACTAGGAAGGACTGTGAGTCAGAATGATTGGCCAGAAATGACCCAGAAACTAACTCCATCACTAAAAAACCTGAGACTACAAGCCATGTGGCAGAGCAGTTCTCCTGGGTTCCCTTACCCTGCTGCTCTCCGCCCTGTAGCCCCTTCCCAAAAAAGCCTCTTGCTTTGTCAGCATGGAACAATTCATTTCACAGTGTTAGACAAAAGCCCGCTCTCAGATCCTGCAAGGAGTCCCCCTTTCTGTAACAGATAGAGACTCTGGTGGGATTTCTTCACTACGACCGATGCTCTGACCATTCAGGTACTTAGGAACAAGCTTGTCCACTGACTGACCCGACCCAGTGGCCTGAACAGGTATTTTATTTTGTCCCTTGTCTCCTCCCAACTCCGACGACTGGCCTGAGTGCCCTGATCTGATAAAAAACAAGTTAAGGAAGAAGGATCTTCGAAAAAGCAAGAGAGTTCCAGAAAAACATCTACTTCTGCTTCATTGACTATGCCAAAGCCTTTGACTGTGTGGATCACAATAAACTGTGGAAAATTCTTCAAGAGGTGGAAATACCAGATCACCTGACCTGCCTCTTGAGAAATCTGTTTGCAGGTCAGGAAGCAACAGTTAGAACTGGACATGGAACAACAGACTGGTTCCAAATAGGGAAAGGAGTACGTCAAGGTTGTATATTGTCACCCTGCTTATTTAACTTATATGCAGAGTACATCATGAGGAACGCTGGGCTGGATGAAACACAAGCTGGAATCAAGATTGCTGGGAGAAATATCAATAACCTCAAATATGCAGATGACACCACCCTTATGGCAGAAAGTGAAGAAGAACTAAAGAACCTCTTGATGAAAGTGAATGAGGAGAGTGAAAAAGTTGGCTTAAAGCTCAACATTCAGAAAACTAAGAACATGGCATCTGGTCCCATCACTTCATGGCAAATAGATGGGTGAACAGTGGAAACAGTGACAGATTTAATTTTGGGGGGCTCCAAAATCACTGCAGATGGTGACTGCAGTCATGAAATTAAAAGATGCTTGCTTCTTGGAAGGAAAGTTATGACCAACCTAGACAGCATATTAAAAAGCAGAGGCATTATTTTGCCAACAAAGGTCTGTCTAGTCAAGGCTATTGTTTTTCCAGTGGTCATGTATGGATGTGAGAGTTGAACTGTAAAGAAAGTTGAGCACTGAAGAATTGATGCTTTTGAACTGTGGTGTTGGAGAAGACACTTGGACTGCAAGGGGATCCAACCAGTCCATCCTAGAGGAAATCAGTCCTGAATATTCGTTGGGAGGACTGATGTTGAAGCTGAAACTCCAATCCTTTGGCCACTTGATGCAAAGAACTGACTCATTGGAAAAGACCCTGATGCTGGGAAAGATTGCAGGCGGGAGGAGAAGGGGACGACAGAGGATGAGACGGTTGGATGGCATCACCGACTCAGTGGACATGAGTTTGAGTAAACTGCAGGAGTTGGTGATGGACAGGGAAGCCTGGCGTGCTGCAGTCCGTGGGGTCGAAAAGAGTCGGACACGACTGAGCGACTGAACTGAACTGAATTGAAGGAACAAGAGAGTTGCGGTCTCCTGTAACCAGAGCACGTTGGCGCCCAGTGTAAACAGGCTGGTAGGCTGGTTTACAGGAAGCCTGGCGTATAGAATAAGGGAGCTGGCAAGAGTGCCCCGCCCAGACCTCGGGTGGAACCTCCTCCTGGAAACCTGGGGCGGGGCCTCTCGGCGGAGGGGCCGCCCAGGCAGTCAGCGCCTGGGCGGAGGTCCAGACCGTAGCTGCCGGCTAGCGGGAGAGGATCACAGGTTCTGACTTGGCAGCATCGCACTCCTGCAAAACTGGGATCCAGGTGGCAAAGCGAGAGATGGGTGGCTCCAAGGGCAGTCTTGGCTTCCTCGGTTTGGCTCTGATTGTCTTGTTCAGCGGGACGTCCAGCGGTGAGTCCGGGGATGAACCTTCTGGGGAACGCGAGGAGGTTGGATGGGTTATGACCCGGAAAGGGGATGGGGGTGGTGTCCGCGGGGGTTCGCGAAACTTCTTGCAGAGTGTCGCCGCCGCGGGGGTTCGCGAAACTTCTTGCAGAGTGTCGCCGCCGCCGCCTCCTGTTTCCCGTCCCTCGGCCCCTTTGCTCTTCGGAGGCTCCTCCCGGCTTCTTGCCGGCTCTCCGGGCCAGAACAGGGGTGCCTTGGGTGAAGCAACAATGCCAGGAGTTTGGGAGGAGACGCTGGGGGAAGAGGGGACCAGGACGCAACAGAAAATAAGGTTGAAACCCGCAAGGACCCAGCCCGCCGCGGGGAAGTGGGAGCCCTGGAGCCGGGCGGTGTGGGACCAGTCGGCCTTCCCGCGGAGAAGGGACCCAGACCCGCCCAGAAAAGCACACCCTCCGCCCCGACCTGTGCAACAGAGACCTTTCTGGTCCCTGCATCTCCCGGCCCTTGTAGGACCAGCGCTCTTTCCCGGCGGTAAGTTATAAACGCAGAGCGGACCCGGGTGCCCGGGAGGCGGCGGCGGCGCGCTCCCGGCTGAAAGGCGCTTGAGCCGTAGCTGCTGGCTCCGCTCTCGGCCCCGGGCTCCGCGGCGCGGTTCCTTCCGCATTCCGAGGCTCGGCTGCCTGGCTCAGCGATGCCTGGGCTCCGCGGCGCGGCTCCACCCGCGACCCCAGGGGCGGCTGCGAGCCTCTTCCTGAGCAGGGCCCGGGTGCGCTAGCTCATTGTTCTAAATACAGAACTTGTTACTAGAGAAATGACCTTTTTGGGCACTACGTCTATCCTTTAACATGTTAGTACCCAGCGAAACAGATATCCTGCCTTTCACTTGGCCTGCAGAGTCCAAGTTGAATATAAGCAGGTTTCCAAGTAGACAATTTCGTGGACCTGCCCCAGGTTAGCATCTTCTTGGTGGGGGTGGGGATGCAAGGGGCACGGGTTGGGGGGATTTCCACGCACTCTATCAGTGTTTTGGCTCTAGCTTTCCTTTTCTGCAAAGTAGATGATGAGGTTATGATACTAAATGCAGCTCAACTTGACAGTAAATTCTTCAAAAACTTCCCTTCTTCAAAAATTTGGAAGGAAGGAAAATGTGCTACAAAAATCTTGAAGTAAAAACTTCGGTCTTGGACAAAGCCACTAGCAGAACTATATATGATCCTGTTCATGCAGCTCCAGCTACTTCTACCCGTGTGTTTTATATGAGCGCAGGGGTTTGCTGTGCAGTTATATTTCTTGTAGTAATAATATTAGTTGTTTTGCACCTTCATAGTATGACAGGGATTGAGCTGGAAGACAGCATCAGTGTCCAGTAGTTCCCAAGGGTTGTCTCAGCCATGTCCCAGACCACTCAGTATCTGAGAGGCGACACACCCCACAATGGTACTTCCATCCCGTTATCCTACCTTGTGGGTGGGCAGGAGAGTGTCTTGAGAAGTGCCACTCTTTTCGAGGCCAGAGCTAAGGTGAAGGTAACCAAATATCCGAGGAGAGGCTAACTCTATCCACGGAGAGGATGTACTCCAAAAAGGTAGTTTTGGGCGTATTTTCCATGGGATTTATGTAGATGCTGCTGCTGCTGCTGCTAAGTCGCTTCAGTCGTGTCCGACTCTGTGTGACCCCATAGACGGCAGCCCACCAGGTTCTGCGGTCCCTGGGATTCACCAGTCAAGAACAGTAGAGTGGGTTGCCATTTCATTCTCCAATGCATGAAAGTGAAAAGTGAAAGTGAAGTCGCTCAGTCGTCTCTGACTCTTCGAGACCCCATGGACTGCAGCCCACCAGGCTCTTCCGCCCATGGGATTTTCCAGGCAAGGGTACTGGAGTGGGTTGTCATTGCCTTCTCCTTTATGTAGATGAAAAAGATTCAAATAAAGAACAGCAATCATTTGTAAAAACAGATATTAAGCTTCTGAAATTCAGGTGACAATGATACTCACTGAACATTGTAAGCTGTGAGATCATCACAGAAATCTTCCTCCTATTTCCCTTGTGTGTATAGAAGAAAGAGAAAACCCCTCGTGATATTGCCTTACATGAATTGGGAGAATTGTAAATAGTTTTCACAGCATTGCAAATTGTGTGTCTGTGTGTGTATTAGTCAGTCAGTCGTGTCCGACTCTTGCCACCCCACGGACTGTCGCCCGCCAAGCTCTTCTGTCTGAGGAATTCTCCAGGCAAGAATACTGGATTGGGTGGCCATTCCCTTCTCCAGGCGATCTTTCTGACCCAGGGAACAAACTCGGGTCTCCTGCAGAGCAGGCAGATGCTTTACTGTCTGAGCCACCAGGGGAGCCTGCAGCACAAATCAGTGAAGGCCAATAATCCGCAGGCAATTTCTCAACAGGACCTGGTCCACAAGGTCAGATTGCCTGTGGAATGAGTTACCTGGTCAGAAGAGAAGTCCTCCACAAAGACCTGGCTGCTAGGAGCTCTGCCATTGATGACAACCTCAAGTTAAGAGTACAGATAGCCCCTCTCCAGAGTCTTGTTCCCTATGCGCTCTCACTGTCTGGGGGACAATGAAAATGTGGGATCGATGGATGGCTCATGAAAGTCTGCTAAAGAATGGTTTCTCCGGACTTCCCTGGTGATCCAGTCGCTAAGATTCTACTCTCCCAATGAAGCGGTCCTGTTCGATCTTTGGTCAGGGAACTGTATCCCACATGCCACAATTAAGAAGTCAGCATGTTGCAACTAAGAGTCTTCATGCTGCAAAAAGATCCCAGGTGCCACAATTAAGATCCAGTACTGCCAAAAAAAATATATATTAAAAAAATAATTTTTTTAGTTCTCCAGTGCTAGTCATGTGTGGGCCTTCAGAGTGATAGTGTAGGAGCTCAAGGCTGTGGGTCAAACACCCTACACGGATGTCAACCCTTTAGAGATATGAAAGAAGGTTACTGAATACCCCAGCCGTGATGGCTTGTGCTGGGCCTTAGATTTGGAGGAGAAGCCCAGTTCCATCAGCTGGCCCAGTGTCTCACAGAGGTCCATGCAGCCCTGGGGGCCTATGTCTGACTCTCCTCTCACAGTCCCCCAGCATCAGGAGGAAGGTGCTTGCTGAGGCCCACTTGGAGACAGACAGCCACATACATCACCCAGCACCACAGAAGCACATTGTCTTCCAGAACACTGCTTTAGGAATGCCATAGCATCTAAACTTTCTAAGGCAGACTTAATGATGTGGAATATTTTCTAGATATCACTTTCATTAGGTTGAACTGAAAATGTTGGTATAAATTTTTGACCAAGAAATTTTCAAACAATGTTATAAAATAAATAGTTTTTAAGATTGTTTCAATACAAATACTTGGACTAGCTTAGTGCTAAGTGCATTTTAGTTTCTACTTCATCAAAGTAATGTAGTTGATTCACCCTTGAATGTGCCGTGCTTAGTTACTCAGTCGTGTCTGACTCTTTGCGACCCAATGGACTATACAGTCCGTGGAATTCTCCAGGGTTGAATACTGGAGTGGATAGCCTTTCTGTTCTCTAGGGGATCTTCCCAACCCAGGTCTCCCACATTGCAGGTGGATTCTTTACCATCTAAGGCACTAGGGAAGCTCAAGAATACTGGAGTGGGTAGCCTCTCCCTTTTCCAGGGGATCTTTCTGACCCAGGAATTGAACAGTCTCCTGCATTGCAGGTGGAATCACTACCTGCTGAGCCACCAGGGAAACCCTTAAGTTTCTTTCTTTTTTTTTTTTATTTAAAACTAGTCTTGGGAATTGTTTGTCTATAAGATAAAATACTTTGTCTTAAGAAAAGAAAAATGAAAAAATGCTGTTGCCTTGTACAGGAAAAAGCAGTGTTGGAAGAAGAAAACTTAAAAGCTAGAAGGAAAAAAAAGAGAGAAAAAAAATAGAAACAGAAAGTACTCTTTCATGGAAAGTTGCCTTTTTAAATTTTTTTTTAATAAAGAGGAGTTCTGCCTTCTTACTTGGGGAAAGTAGGAGCAGAATTCACTGAAACATCTTAAATTTGGCAGATCCTAACATTTCTCAGAGCCAGAAGTGGGTTGGGACAGGTTAATAGTAAACAGTGATGATTTTATTCATTTTTACTTTCTGGAAAAGGAGATAACACAGTTCCAGAAGGTGCAATCATGTTTTAAGGTTAATCCCTTTTACTGTGCACCTAGAACAGTGCTATGCACAGAATGGATGCCTGAGTTGTGTTGTGTTTAAAAAAATAAACAGACTTTGTGCTTATCTTCAAGGCTGGCTTAAGTATAATGTGGATTTTTTAAAAACACTTGAAAAAATTAAAGGATTCAATTTATTAAAAAAAAACATTGCCTATGCATCCTGAAGAAGGTGCTCAATGCCTAGCCACTGATCAGCACCTCCCTGGAGTCAAAGCTCCTCCCAGACAGCTCATGCTGTTACTAATTGAAGCTGGTTATGACCCAGATCCTACCACTGGTAAGTTAACAAGTGGTTAAAAAGGAAAAGTTGGTTTGTTCAGGAGCCCTGGGAAAATAGTGACCTAAATTTATGACCAACCTAGATAGTATATTAAAAAGCAGAGACATTACTTTGCCAACAAAGGTCCGTCTAGTCAAGGCTATGGTTTTTCCAGTGGTCATGTATGGATGTGAGAGTTGGACTGTGAAGAAAGCTGATCGCCGAAGAATTGATGCTTTTGAACTGTGGTGTTGGAGAAGACTCTTGAGAGTCCCTTGGACTGCAAGGAGATCCAACCAGTCCATTCTGAGGGAGATCGATCCTGGGTGTTCATTGGAAGGACTGATGCTAAAGCTGAAACTCCAATACTTTGGCCACCTCATGCAACGAGTTGACTCACTGGAAAAGACTCTGATGCTGGGAGGGACTGGGGGCGGGAGGAGAAGGGGACGACAGAGAATGAGATGGCTGGATGGCATCACCGACTCTGTGGACATGAGTTTGAGTGAACTCCGGGAGTTGGTGATGGACAGGGAGGCCTGGCATGCTGTGATTCATGGGGTCGTGGAGAGTCGGACACGACTGAGCGACTGAACTGAACTGAACCATCAGAGGAAACCTATGGACCTCAGTGGTAATTAAATGGAGATAAGGTAGGGACCACAGCTCTGCAGGCCTAGGGAGATTGTAGGTTGGTACTTGTTTCCATTATTTCCTCCAGGATATGATATTGTATACACGTACT
Source organism: Moschus berezovskii (assembly GCF_049115385.1). Classification (NCBI taxonomy): domain Eukaryota; kingdom Metazoa; phylum Chordata; class Mammalia; order Artiodactyla; family Moschidae; genus Moschus; species Moschus berezovskii. The sequence goes on from NC_142469.1 coordinate 94,326,932, forward strand.
ATCAGGGGATGGGGAGTCAGGTTCAGAAGTGTGAATGTGGAATTCACTACTATGGTACCCTCACCCCATGGTAGTTTACTAACACAGGTTGTCCATTCATGTCAGAAGTCCAGGACATGTGAAATGAACACTGAGTGGATCTGTGGACCCAGAGGTAACCTCTGTTAGCAGGGCCTGGGACAGGTGCCTATTAATTGTCTGGTCCTCGGAGCATCGCTTCACAGCACGGGGGCCGTGATCATGCTACTGTTCCCGTGCGTGATGTTAGTAACACACTGGGCCCAATATGAATGTGGGAGTAGTTTGTCCTTCTGCAGTTCCAGTTCAGTTCAGTCACTCAGTTGTGTCCGACTCTGCGACCCCATGGACTGCAGCACGCCAGGCTTCCCTGTCCATCACCAACTCCCAGAGCTTATTCAAACTCATGTCCATTGCGTCGGTGATGCCATCCGACTGTCTCATCCTCTGTCGTCCCCTTCTCCTCCCGCTTTCAATCTTTCCCAGCATCAGGGTCTTTTCCAATGAGTCAGTTCTTCGCATCAGGTGGCCAAAGAATTGGAGTTAGTTACCCCAGTAAATAACCACGTGGCTCATTGGGAGAGAATGGAAGGACTTCTCCACTTGCTGTGGTGATGAAAGGGCTCTCCTCACTTGGACGTGGCTTCTTTCTCTCGTGTTGCCTTCTGAGAAGTAGCTCTGTTCTGGCAATTTTGGTAGGGATGTTCGGTGGGGATGGCTGCTTTCAGCCTACTGATCATCCAGTCTTGTGTTTGTTTCTCCTTGTTTTCTCTCTCTCAGTCAAGCAGTTTGCATCCAGGTTCACTGACCATCTCTCTGCCTCTAGGATCACCCTGTGCTATGAGCCAGCATTGTACTCTCTGCAGTCAGGCCCTGGCTGGCATTGGGACTCTCTAATCACTTTCAGCTTCCCTGACAGCTCAGTTGGTAAAGAATCTGCCTGCAATGCAGGAGACCCCAGTTCAATTCCTGGGTCAGGAAGATCCCCTGGAGAAGGGATAGGCTACCCACTCCAGTATTCTTGGGCTTCCCTTGTGGCTTAGCTGGTAAAGAACCCGCCTGCAATGCGGGCGACCTGGGTTCAATCCCTGGGTTGGAAAGATCCCCTGGAGAACAGAAGGGCTACCCACTGCAATATTCTAGCCTGGAGAATTCCATGGACTGTATCGTCCATGGGGTCACAAGAGTCAGACACGACTCAGCAACTTTCACTAATCACTTTGACCATTTTACCAACTTTGCTCCTGACATACAACACTCCACCTGGAATCTGATCTTTCCCCATTTTCTATCCCTGTTCCTGCTGGAAGCCCACAGGAACACGGTCTCCTACCACCGTCCCGGACCTTCCACAAAAGTCAGCCTTGCGCTGTTGGAGATGCTTCTCATCCATGCCTTCCTCTCGGGCTCCATAGAGTCCAGCAGGCTTTCCCATGGAGCTGGTGGGCTGCACACTTTCCTGCCCTTCATACCGTGTCCACCCTGGCAGATTCACTTCCCTGAACCTTTGATCCCCTTCTCTACCACCTACCTTGGAAGTTCTGGACTTTCTCTTTCATGCCATGTGAGTCAGGCCTTTCTCCAGGCTTCCAAGACCCATCCTGGTGGGAGATCAGCAGTGTCTCCCTGGCCTTGCTAAGTCCTGTGACCCGTAATTATAAACTGTTCCTTCTCCAACTTGGGGTTCTGTGCCCACCCGTCACCTCTTTGCCCCTCTCCCTGTGATCCTGCTTCCTCAGGAGCATCCCCACAGGCTCCCCATCTCTCACTGGACATGGGGTTAGATTCTGACAGTTCTCTGTCATCTAGACTTTTCTTGCATAGCAGCCTGGCATGTCTCTGCAAAGGTTATGATGCTGGGAACGGACCTTGTGGACAAGGGGACACACCCGGGATGTGTGATCTGTGCCAGGCAGGGGACTCCTCCTTCTTCACAAGGAGAGGAGGGGCGCTGGCTGTGTGGTGTGTGTTGTGGGGTGTCATTGCTCTGCCAGCCCAGCCCTGCAGCTTTGCTCTGCACTCGTGTAACTGGGGGAAGGAGCCTCGGGTCTTTTTTCCCTCAACCTCACCCTCACTGTGTTTTGCCTTCACAGATGCTCATTCTCTTTCCTATAATTTCACCATCGATCCTCAGCCCAGACCTGATCAGCCATGGTGTGAGGTTCAAGGAGAAGTTGATCAAAAGGTCTTTCTCTCCTATGACTGTGGTAGAGCTAAGATCAAGTACATGAGTCCACTGGGAGAGGAAGTGAAAAGTACGAACGCCTGGGAAACACAGACTGAGACACTCAGAGACACTGGAGACTTGCTGAAGGAGCAAATGCCTGATGTTACACCGGAGAGACTCATAGACAAGGGTGAGTTAGAAAATCCCAGTGCAGGAGGAGGAGACTGGGAGCTTAGCTGCATCCACTGTTTTTGGGTTTAAAAAAAATGGATATTGTCCTTCCCTAGTAGTCCAGTGGAAAGAACAGCTGTTGCGGGAGAGACCAGGGCCAGATTAGCTGGGCCCAGGGGAGGTGAACCCAGGTCCGGCAAAGGATCTGTCAAGCCCAGAGGCTGAGCTCTTTCTTTTCCTCGGTGGGGTCAGGACCTCTCACCCTGCAGGCCAGGATGACCTGCTGGTGTGAAGACAATGGACACATCAGTGCATCCTGGCAGTTCGGCTTCAGTGGACAACTGTGCCTCCTCTTTGATTCGGAGAATGGACACTGGACAGAGGTTCATTCTAAAGGGAGGCGGATGAAAGAGAAGTGGGAGAATGACAGAGCTGTATGCAACTTCTTCAAGAAGGTCTCCATGGGAGACTGTCGGCGCTGGTATCAGAATTTCTGGCTGCACTGGGAGAAAGTGTTGCAGACCACGGGTAAGTGAGAAGGGAGGAGAAAGTGGTAGTTACCTCATGGTGACAGGGACCCACCCCTCTGTGTAAAAATGATCCATCGGAGGTGAGGTGCCCCTGAAAGAACAATGACCCAGGGATGCTGTCATCCTCCTTCCTCGTCCACCTCCTAACAGCTCTCCTCACAACACAGGCCTTTGTATGCGTGAACATGGGTTCTCACTGATCCCAAACATGACAGCATCTCTGTGATCCCAATCTCCTTCTTACTATTCCCTCTTTCCAGAATCTTTTTTTCAATTCAGTTCAGTTGTTCAGTCTTGTCCAACTCTCCGCGACCCCATGAATCACAGCACGCCAAGCCTCCCTGTCCATCACCAACTCCCGAGTTCACTCAAACTCATGTCCATCGAGTCGGTGATGCCATCCAGCCATCTCATTCTCTGTCGTTCCCTTCTCCTCCCGCCCCCGGTCCCTCCCAGCACCAGAGTCTTTTCCAGTGAGTCAACTCGTCGCATGAGGTGGCCAAAGTATTGGAGTTTCAGCTTTAGCATCAGTCCTTCCAATGAACACACAGGACTGATCTCCTCTAGAATGGACTGGTTGGATCTCCTTGCAGTCCAAGGGACTCTCAAGAGTCTTCTCCAACACCACAGTTCAAAAACATCAATTCTTCGGCGCTCAGCTTTCTTCACAGTCCAACTCTCACATCCATACATGACCACTGGAAAAACCATAGCCTAGACTAGATGGACCTTTGTTGGCAAAGTAATGTCTCTGCTTTTTAATATGCTATCTAGGTTGGTCAAAACTTTCCTTCCAAGGAGTAGGCATCTTTTAATTTTATGGCTGCAATCACCATCTGCAGTAATTTTGGAGCCCAAAAAAATAAAGTCTGACATGTCACCAATCCTACTTCTGGAAATCTGTTGATACCACCTCTGCTGTCAGCTCCTGAGGACTCCATCCTCATGTCTCTGATGTCACAGCAGGACTGAGTGGCTGTGTTGGAAACCTTGCTCCCCCATTAGCTGTCAGAGCCCCATGAGGACTGGGCTCCCCCCTTCCCCCCCATCTTGCCTGAGTATCTATCACAGGGGCCTCCATGTGATGGGTGCAAACTGTCTGCACAGTAGGGGTACTTGGGTCAGGGGGGCGAGGAGGCATCTGCTGAGTTTGGGGTCTGGACAAGGGCTTCACTCTTACTCTCCTTGCAGCATCACCAACCACAGGAGCCTCTACAGTGCAGCCCACTGCCCCGGCGATGAATCACAACACCTGGATTGCCATCGGGGTTCTCCCCATTTTCATCATAATTGGCATCATAATAGCCTGTATCCATTATAAGAAAAGGTACTGAGGGCAGAATTCAGAGGGAAGGCAGGGGTACAGGGCCTGGTGTGAGGACAGGGAAGGTGAATCCCAGCCAACCCCTGCCCCTCACTGAACCTCCGCATCCTGGAAATGAGCAGGTAGATAAGATCCCATATCACCTGAGAGCAGAACTCAGCCAAGCTCAGGCCTCAGTTCTGAGAGGTCCTCACTGTCAGATGACAGTGGGAAGTGAGGGATGACTGGGGGCCTATTGATGCTTAAAGAGTTTAGCCAGGGCCCCTGACTGAGACAGAATGCTGGCTGGCAGGGCCCAGGGCAGATGGTGTGAGAACAGCAGGCACTCAGGGCGAGGGCAGGACTCACGGGGGCTGAGAGAACCATGGGGACTTCACATGACATGTCAGCAGGGAGGGGACCCACCCAGGGGCCCAGGATGAGAGGGGCCGGACTCTCATCCCAGGAGGAAGGGGCAGGAAGGCCTTTGCAGACCCAACTCCAAAGGCCCGCTCGTGTCACAGGAAGTGGCTTGGGTCAAGCAGCAAGGCAGGAGCCCCACAGCAGAGACTGTGGGAAGGGCTGAGGCCAGGCCTGTGCTCCTGGAGCAGCAGCAGCTATACCTCAGCCTGTGGCCTCCTGGGGACCCAGAGCCTCCATCATTGAGTGGTCCTGCCTTGAGCAGAGGTGCCTGGGGATGGGTGGGTCTGAGCTGGGGTGGAGGCGCCCAGCTGGGCGGGACCAGGAAGAGATGGGGGGCAGGGACCTGGGCCTGAGAGCTGTGTGTGCTGCTCAGAGGCTGGAGGGGAGCGAGGGAAGGAGGTTTGCCTGCAGCCCCCCAAGGCTGTCAGGAGGCAACGCCCCTCCTTCGGAGACCTGCTCCCTGGTCCTTTAGGCCCTCCTCGGGGAGGATCCAGACCTGAGTAAAGGGAGCAGATTGGTATGTCACTGGCTCCAGTCCTGAGTCGAAGCAGGGGGTGTCAGGGCCTGGGGTGACTCTGAGATGCAGAAAGGAAGGAAGAGGTGACAAGAAGCTGCTGGGCCTGGGGTGGGGGTGGGGGTGGAGGACATAGGAGCCCCTCAGGGAGGGCGGGGCTGGAGGGGGACTGGGGAGGGGCAGCCCCAGGAAACTGACAGGAGTTCCTCAGCCTCCTGAACCAACACCCCTTTCTTTTCTGCAGGAGACGGTCCTCCCAGGAAGCCTGACAGGTGCTCTGTCTGCCTTTCTCCTGCTCTTCACCCTAGATCCAGGAGATCAGACCTCATGAATCCCGAGTCTGTTTTTCAGTTACGATGACACAGTAGATGCATCATCTCATGGGTTTATCACATTTGGCGAAATCCTATTCAGCATCTCTAAAAAAAAAAACAAAACAGAAACAATTTCGCCACTATCTCTTGGTGCTAAGTGATGGAATTTCTACACTGAAATATTCAAGTACTTGAAGAAATCTCCACAAACAGGACATTTTCCATCTTCTTCCAGTTTGTGGATAATTAGACTCTTCTGTGCCTCGTGACCTTGTTCTTTCAAATGATACTGCAAGAAAAATACCATCTGCTATTACAGGACTCAGGGATTCTTTCTGTGTCTGGAGAAACCACCTCAGCCTATTTTCAAAAGAGCGAAGTTTTATTCATGACTGTTTCCCTTAATAATTTATTATGCTTAAAGTGAAAGTGTTAGTCGCTCAGTCGTGTCCAGCTCTTTGCGACCCCATGGACTGTAGCCCGCCAGGCTCCTCTGTCCATGGGATGCGCCAGGAAAGAACACTGAAGTGAGTTGCTATTTCCTTCTCCAGGGGCCCTCTCCAACTCGGGGGTTGAACCCACGTCTGCTGTGTCTCCTGTGTTGGCAGGCGGATTCTTTACCATCTGAGCCACTGGGGAAGACCATTTATTACGCTGCTGCTGCCGCTGCTGCTAAGTTACTTCAGTCATGTACGACTGTGCGACCCCATGGTCGGCAGCCCACCAGACTTCCCCGTCCCTGAGATTTTCCAGGCAAGAACACTGGAGTGGGGTGCCATTTCCTTCTTCAATGCATGAAAGTGAAAAGTGAAAGTGAAGTCACTCACTCTTGTCCAACTCCTGGCGACCCCATGGACTGCAGCCCACCAGGCTCCTCTGTCCATGGGATTTTGCAGGCAAGAGTACTGGAGTGGGTTGCCATTGCCTTCTCCAATTGATTACGCTGCTGCTATTTAAATCAAAATCTCAGTACTCCAGAAAACTTGAAGTATTGAAGTTTCTTTCTCATATTGAAGTTTCTCTCCCACGAGAGAAGTCGTGCTGTTTCTCACTCCTCCATCCTTTGGGATTCAGTGTAACGGTGAGTCTGAGGAATGCGGTCTGTGAGGACGCGCGCCCCGTGTTCACTGCGGCGCTGTTCACGTGGCGGGACCTGGAAGCCACCTAAATGTCACTGACAGATGAGTGCGTGAAGAAGGCGCGGGGCGTACATACAGTGCAGCATTACTCGGCCGCCAGAAAGAATGAAACAACGCCATATGCAGCACCGTGGAGGGACCTGGAGATTGTCGTATTGAATGATGTAAGTCAGGCAGAGAAGCAGAGACACCTTTGCACGTCCCTTATAGTGGAATCCAGAAAGTCGTGATACAAGTGCTCTTACTTACAGAATCAGAAAGAGAATCACAGACTTGGAGAATGAATTTATGGTTCCCGGGGGAAAGTACAGGGGAAGGGATAGTTAGGGAGTCTGGGATCAACATGGACACACTGATTTATCTAAAATGGACAACCAGCAAGGACCTACTGTACAGCACAGAGAACTCGGCTCACTGTTATGTGGCAGCCTGGGTGGGGATGGGAGGCGAGCTGGGGAAGAATAGACACATGTACGAAAATGAAAGTGAAAGAAAGTTGGATGTACAGTCATGTCCGACTCTTTGGGGTCCTATGGACTGTAAGCTGCCAGCTCCTCTGTTCATGGAATTCTTCAGGCAAGGGAGTACTGGAGTGGGTTGCCATTCTCTTCTCCAGGGGATCTTCCCGACCCGGGGATCGAACCTGGGTCTCTTGCATTGCAGGCAAATTCTTTACCAGCTGAGCCACCAGGGAAGATAGAGACAGGTTCAGTTGAGTTCAGTTCATTTCAGTCGCTCAGTCGTGTCCGACTCTCCGCGACCCCATGAATCACAGCACGCCAGGCCTCCCTGTCCATCACCAACTCCCGGATAGAGACAGGTATGTGTATGTTAAGTCCCTAGCCTAGCTTCCTTGTGCTGCTCATTCAGGATGCCTGCACTCCTGTCTGGGTGTATATTTCCTCTTTGCTTCCATCTTAAGTAAACTGTTTCTCTGTATGTCTCCAGTAATAACATTGGTGCCTATTTTTACAGTTTTCGCCTCCTTGAAACATTCTTGCTTTCAAAGACGGTAAGAGCCAAAGGAACTTTGCATCTCGCCCCTGTTTAGTGTCTAGAATTCCTCATTTTACACCAGGATACCCAGGTTCACTTCCTGGGCAGGAAACTAAGATCCCTCTTTAGCACTGCTCACTGCTGTCTCTCTGAAATCAATATTAAGGAAATATACACCTTATATTACTACACCTTATATGAAGGTGTAAATATGCACCTTAAATATACAGGTAGAGGGGCTTCACAAGTTTGTCATGGGAGATTTCGCCTCCGCCAAGAGTTCTTTAAAAAAGAAAGTCCTCTCAAAGTTAACCTGGTTCCTTCCCTTTCTAGGTCTTTTAATGGATATTGTTGGTCTTTCCTTTCTAGTCCTTGTTTATTTAACCTTTTGCTTGACTTTGTGCCTGTAGGATCTACCAGTTTGAAATAACACTCATGGTGGCTCAAGGAATATAACCCATTCCGGTGGAGGGTGGCCCAGATCCACGTAGGTCCTTTTGAGGCACCTTGAGGGGAGAGTCAGTTCAGAAGTATTTTCCAGAAATATCATCAGTTTTAAGAATAAGGTCATGATGCAGGGAAAAGTCTTTTTGGAAAAGTATTTTTCCAAAAATACTTCTGCTATTACAGGACTCAGGGATTTTTTCTGCGTCCAGAGAAACAACTTCAGTGTATTTTCAGTGTAACAAAATTTTATATTGACTGGTTCCCTTCATAATTTATTACCCTATGGGTGCTGAGTCATGTTTGACTCTTTGTGATCCCATGGACTGCAGCCCACCAGACTCCTCTGCCCATGGAATTTTCCATGCAAGAAAGAATACTGGAGTGGGGTCTTATTTTCTTCTCCAGGGGATCTTCCTGACCCTGGAATCAAGCCCATGTCCTGCGTTGGCAGGCTGATTCTTTACCATTAACGCCACCTGGGAAGCCTTTATCAGTTCAGTTCAGTCACTCAGTCGTGTCCGACTCTCCGCGACCCCATGAATCACAGCACGCCAGGCCTCCCTGTCCATCACCAACTCCTGGAGTACACTCAAACTCATGTCCACAGAGTCGGTGGTGCCATCCAGCCATCTCATTCTCGGTCGTCCCCTTCTCCTCCCGCCCCCAACCTTTCCCAGCATCAGAGTCTTTTCCAGTGAGTCAACTCGTCACATGAGGTGGCCAAAGTATTGGAGTTTCAGCTTTAGCATCAGTCCCTCCAATGAACATCCAGGATTGATCTCCTTTAGAATGGACTGGTTGGATCTCCTTGCAGTATAAGGGACTCTCAAGAGTCTTCTCCAACACCACAGTTCAAAATAGTGATCCTTAAATCAACATCTCTATATTGCAAAAAAATTAAGTGCTTCATGCCTGTTTTCTAATCCAGGAGAAAAGTCATGGTATTTCACCATTCCTCCACGTGATGGCACTAAATAAAACAAATGATAATGCTTTATTTCTTGTGGAATCAGAATTTAAGGATCACTCCTAAAGTAACATGCAGTCCAGCTGTGAAGTGATCCTTAAATTCTCTGGATTTTTAAATGTATATTTCACATATCCTAACAGTAGGTCGTATGTTCACCCTTACTAAGCAGTCATCCCAATGTTAGTTCTAGGCTGGAAAACGTGGACTAAAAATCATGTAGATACAGGCCGACCTCAGAGATATTGCACGCTGGGTTCCAGACCAGGGCAATAAAATGAATTTCACAATAAGGGGAATCACACAAATTTTTCATTTCCACTGCATATAATGTTATGTTGACACGGAAGTCTGTTAAGTGTGCAATACCTTTATGTCTAAATAAATAATGTACAGATTAATACGCAACACTTTGTTTCTAAAATAAAATATGTTGAGCATCATCTGAGCCTCCAGGAAGTCACCATGTTTTTGCTGGTGGAGGGTCTTGTCTCAACGTCTATGGCTGCTGACTGATCAGGGTGGTGGTTGCTGAGGATTGGGGTGGGTATCACAATTTCTGAAAATAAGACAATGAACTTTGCCACATCGTTTGACTCTTCCTTTCACAGATGATTTCTCTTAGCATGCAATGCCCTTTGACAGCATTTTACCCACACCAGAACTTCTTTCAAAATTGGGCTTAATCCTCGCCTACTGCCTTTTCAACTAAATTTATTCTAAACTTATAATATTCTAGGTCCTTTGTTGTCATTTCAACAATCTTCACAGAATCCTCACCAGGAGTAGATTGCATATCAAGAAACCACTTCTTTTGCTCATCCATTTCAGTCAACTCTCGTTTATTCCCATTTTACCATTAGATTGCAACAATCAGTCCCATCTTCACATTAGGCTTCACTTCTAATTCTAGCCCTCTTGCTATTTCCACCACATCTGTAATGTGAACTCTTCCAGGGAACTCTTGAACCCCTCAAAGTCATCTAAGAAGGTTAAAATCCGCTTCTTCAAATTCCTATTAATGTTGTTATTTCAACCTCTTCTCATGAATCACTTATGTTTTGGGTGGAACTTATAATCGTGAATACACTCTAGAAAGTTTCCAATTGACTTTGCCCAGATCCATCAGAGGAATCACTATTTGTGGCAGCTGTAGCCTTACAGAAACTATTTCCTAAATACCAAGACTTGGACATCATGACTCCTCCTTGTTCCGTGGGTTACAGAATGAATGCTGTGTTAGCAGGTGTGAAAACAACGTGAATCTCATTGTACTTCTCCATCAAGGCCCTTGGGTGCTTTCTCAGTGAGCAGTGATATTTTGAAAGGAATCCTTTTGTGTGAGCAGTAAGTTTCAACAGTGGATTTAATATTTTGGGGAATCAGTGTTGTAAACAGATATGCTGTCATCTCGACATTGTTGTTCCATTTGCAGAGCACAGGCAGAGTAGATTTAGCATAATTCTGAAAGTCATTAGGATTTTCAGAAGGTAAGTGAGGATTGGTTTCAACTTCAAGTCACCAGCTTCATTAGCCGCTAACAAGAGAGGCAGCCTATCTGTTGAATCTCTGACTTCTCCTATGCAAGTCCTCGGGGGCATCTTCTTCCAAGAGAACACTCTTTTCTCTACACTGGAACACTCTAATTTAGGATAGCCATCTTCAGAGATTACTTTATTAGATCTTCTGGATGACTTGCTGCAGCTTCTGCATCAACCCTCGCTCTTCCACTCTGCAATCTATGTTAAGAAGATGGCTTCTTTCCTTAAACCTCATGAGCCACCTCTACCGGCTTAAAACTTTTTTTCCGCAGCTTCCTCACCTCTTTCAGCCTTCATAGAATTGAAGCAAGCTAGGGCCTTGCTCGGGATTAGGCTTTGGCCTTAGGTTGTAGTCTCTCGTCCAGACCACTGAAACATTCTCCATATCAGCAGTAAGGTTGTTTTGCTCTCTTCTCGTTCGTGAGTTCACTGGAGGAGTACTTTTGATTTCCTTTGCTTTGCATTCACAACTTGACTAACTATTTGGGGCAAGAGGCCTAGTTTCTGGCCCATCTTGGCTTTGACATGCCTTCTTGAAAAGCTTAACCATTTTTCTTTGGATTTAAAGTGAGAGATGCGTGATTCTTCCTGTCAATGGCATAATTTCCATATTGCTGTGTCTCGGGGACTCAGGAGTCTCAGGAGAGAGATGGATGGGTCAATGGAGCAGTCAGGACACACACACATATCGGATGGCAATGTACACATGGTTCCTGGCACCCCAAAACAATTACAATACTAACATGAAAGATCATGGATCACACAAAGGCAAAATCAAGGTGGCCAAGTAGGACACCCTGAGCTCCGCTCTCTCATGGACACACCAAAAGTACAACCACATATAAAAGAGCTCTCTTTCCAAGAAAATGACCTGAAACCAGCAGATCATCCCCTCTAAAATCAGCATAGAGAAAGAATCACACTGAGAAGGGCAGGAGCAGAAAAGAAGGGATCTAGTTGGGACCCTTTGGCCAGGTACTTTCAAACGGAGGGGTCATCACAAACTCGAGCATTCTGCCTAAGGAGCAGGAGGTTTTGGCCCTACATCAGGCACCCCAGCCCTGGTGCAGCTCTGGGAGAAGCAGCCCCACGCCCCCACTCCCTCACTCCTGTTTTAGAAACCAGTTGGGTTTAATGATCTGGAGCACTGGAGGACTGTGGGAAATGGAGACTCCACTCTTAGAGACCATGGGCAGAGAATTACTTGCTTGCTCCCTGTCCCAGCACAGAGTCAGCAGATTGCAGTGTCTGGTGTGCTGGCCAACATTTGGAGACCATGCCTAGCATTGGCTGGGGCTCACAGCCAACAGAGCCTCAGACAGGAGACTCCCTGCAACCCATCCCCCCAACACACATACATACACACACAGGCACACAGGGAGAAGCCAAAGCTTGGCTCTAGCCAATCTCTCAGCTCTGCCCCACCTCATGTGATGCCAGCCCAGGCTAAGACAATCACTGCAGATCCCTGTGATCCTGATAAGTTGTGTGACTGCATTGCCACACGCGGGCCTATTTGGTAGAAGCCCTGATTACACCCAGTCTGGCGCCATGCTCTAGCTTGGGGTAACCCAAGCTGCCATCCAAGAAGAGCAGCAAACTCTGTGAATCAACAGGTGCAAAGGAGATAAGAAGGTTCTCAACGGACTCACTAGAGTCTCTGTGTGGGAGGGACCTGTGCTGGGAGGCTGGTTGGAGGACAAGAGACCCACAAGTGTGGGCAGGACTCAGGGTTGGGTGGGACAAGAGCTTGGTGGGGCCAGGTGACCTGTGTGGGGAGAGACTCCCTTATGAAGGGCTGGGGGTGCGAGCCTGGGTTGAATCCCCCAGAGGAGGCAACCTGGAAGCCCCTGGTAGACTCAGACCACAGGGAGGAAGGACTGGGAGAACAGGAGGAAGTCAGAGGCTGCCATCAGAGATGGGCCAGGTCAGCCCCGTGTGAGGAGCAGGGGCCCCAGGGGCCTGGGCACCCAGACTCACCCCATGCATGCCCCTGACCCCCGGTCTCATCCCAGATCCCCAGGCATGAGGTCAGAGGTGGAGGGCTGGGGAGGTTGGAATTAGTACCTGAAGTAGTTTCATGGATGTGGACTATAGATACCTCCAGAAACAGGAATCTGGACAAAATTCTGACTGCGCTAGTTTCTTCATCTTGCCATGCCTCAATTTACACATTTGTAAATGGGGGTGGGAGGAGACGGGGACGACAGAGAATGAGATGGCTGGATGGCATCACCGACTCGATGGACATGAGTTTGAGTGAACTCCGGGAGTTGGTGGTGGACAGGGAGGCCTGGTGTGCTGTGATTCATGGGGTCGCAAAGAGTCGGACATGACTGAGCGACTGAACTGAACTGAACTCAACTGGGAAATGCTACCTAAGGGAATGCTGCTGCTAAGTTGCTTCAGTCATGTCCGATTCTGTGCGACCCCACAGACGGAAGCCCACGAGGCTCCCCCGTCCCTGGGATTCTCCAGGCAAGAACACTGGAGTGTGTTGCCATTTCCTCCATGGGATCTTCCCCATCCAGGGATGTAACAGATATCTCCCACATTGACAGGCGGATTCTTTACCACTGAGCCACCTGGGAAGCCCCTTATCAGGTGTTAATGCTGCTAAAAAAAACATAAGGAACATGGGGATCCAGAGAAGGGGATGGATAAAGGAAAGGTGAGGGACAGATCATTGAAATTTTGAGGAACAAGAGTCCCACAGAGGGTGTGGGGACCCTGGGGGGAGCCCCCAGGAGAGACTCCTGTGGGAGGACTCTGGGGACTCATTCCCTTCTCCACTGGCCAACCAGGCTCCTCTCCATGGGTGGGTCACCCCGGGGCTCCAGGTGGCAAGGGCTGCTGGCACCAACTTCAGTCTTGCTTCCTGGTCCTGCTTCTGCTGCCCAACTGTGTCCACGATGCGCAGGGTGGTGAGCTCCTGGTGAACCTGCTGGGAGAAGGCGGGGATGATGCTTTATAACCAGAGAGTGGGACCTAAGCTGGCCTTGGTCAGAGAGCCTACGGGCGCGGTGTTGCCTCCGCCTCCTCCTCCTCAATCCTTGGGTGAGCTCCTTTCCTTGTTGGCAGCTGCTGGGCTGGCTGGCCACTTTCAGGCCAGCAAAAGGGCAGATTGGTTGAAAAAGCAATGCTCAGACAGTGGGAGGTGGGGAGGCAAGAGGACGAGAGTGAGCGTGGCAGGAAACACGGCTATCCCTAAGCCCCCAGCCCCTCACCTCCAGGAGTGGGAGGCCCGGTGGCAGGGCTGGGACAGGCGACCTTCCTGTGGGGAGGAGCCCAGACATCCCCTGGAAAGAACACACCACGGATCTCATCTGTTCACACAAACCCTTCTCCTCTACACGACTCCCTGCCCTTGAACTCCCAAGCCACTTTACCAGCCATAAACCACCCGTGCCGCCCCGGGCTCTCACTTCCCCAGACATATTCCCCTTAGTGGTCACAGCTCCTCCCCTGCGGCTCACTAAGTTCATTCCACATTTCTGCATCCCGAGAAGCCCAGGGCCTCCCAAACCTTCCCACCTGTGAAGGGACCTGAATCACACTCTTCATCAACTGTCACACACTGGGTCCATATGAATGTGGGGGTGGCTTCTGCTTCCCAGCGTGCACTTACCTGAGTCAATGGCCATGTGGCTTCCAAGGATGGGGAAGGCCACAGGACTGCTGCACTGCACTTGCCATGGTGATAAGAGGGCCCACCTGCTGGAAACTGGCATCTCTCTCTAATAATGGATTCTTGGTTCTGATAACTGGCTCAGTTCTAGAAACTGGGCAAAGTATCCAGACAAGCTGTTGTGATGGCTGTTTTCAGGGTCCTGATCATCCAGCTTGTGTTCTATTTTCTTTTCGTTTCTTGGGTTTTTTGTTTTTTGGTCGGCTGCCTGGCTTTTGGTATCTTAGTTCCCTGACCAGTGATCAAAGCCGGGCACCTGGCAGTGAAAGCCCGGACTCCTAACCAGTGGACCACCAGGGAATTCCTTTGTTTCATTCCTTTCAATCATGCAGTTTGTATCTAGGTTGGCCGCCCGCCCAGGTTGCTTGCCTTTAGGATCGCCCTGTGCTATGAACCAGCATCATACTCTCTGCAGTCAGGACCTGGCTGGCCTTCCCATCTCTACTCGTGTCAACCATTGCACCTGCTTTGTTCCTGACACAGTGCACCCCCACCTGGAATCTGCACATGTTCAATCCCTAATTCTGCTGGAAGCCCACTGGAGACACCATCTCCGACCAGCATTCCTGACCTTCAGCCAAAGCCCTCCTGTGTTACTGATCAGGGTTCTTGGACTCGATCAATAGAAGTTGGTAAAAGGCCAGACACAAAATCAGGGGAAAAAAGCTTTATTGGGACTCATGAGGGAGCAAAAACAAGTAACATGTTCGCTTGCTGGCTCCAGAGGGTGGGGGAGCCTGTCCCACATATGAGATGAGGGTGGGAGCGGTCCTGGGTTCAGACAAGGGGGTGACCTGGGTGGTTTGTTTCCCCTCGATGGTGCTGTGTGCAGGGATCATGACCAGTACCCTGCTTTTGCGCCTGGCTGCTCTGAAATTGCCTTGGATTTTTGGTCTTTTTGTATCTTGTTGTTGATTATTTGCCCCAACTGCTCATGCATGCAATTATTTTTAATCCCTTATAATTTCTTTGTATTCTGATGCTTGATGTGACTTTTGTCCAGGTACACTCACTGCAGCGAACTGTTCCAGCCTGTCTCATTACGCACTGAGGGGTTCTAATCCTTATTCTTAAGGGTTAAGGGGCCAAAGCTTTCTTCTATCAAAACTTCTCCCTGCTGGACAGGGACCACTGAACTGAGCCTCCCCTCAAGGTGCAGAAGTCCCTCACAAGGACCTACGTGGATCTGGGCCACCCTCCACCGGAATGGGTTATATTCCTTGAGCCACCATGAGTGTTATTTCAAACTGGTAGATCCTACAGGCACAAAGTCAAGCAAAAGGTTAAATAAACAAGGACTAGAAAGGAAAGACCAACAATAGCCATTAAAAGACCTAGAAAGGGAAGGAACCAGGTTAACTTTGAGAGGACTTTCTTTTTTAAAGAACTCTTGGCGGAGGCGAAATCTCCCATGACAAACTTGTGAAGCCCCTCTACCTGTATATTTAAGGTGCATATTTACACCTTCATATAAGGTGTAGTAATATAAGGTGTATATTTCCTTAATATTGATCTCAGAGAGACAGCAGTGAGCAGTGCTAAAGAGGGATCTTAGTTTCCTGCCCAGGAAGTGAACCTGGGTATCTTGGTGTAAAATGAGGAATTCTAGACACTAAACACAGGGGCAAGATGCAAAGTTCCCTTGGCTCTTACCGTCTTTGAAAGCAAGAATGTTTCAAGGAGGCAAAAACTGTAAAAATAGGCACCAATGTTATTACTGGAGACATACAGAGAAACAGTTTGTTTACTTAAGATGGAAGCAAAGAGGAAATATACACCCAGACAGGAGTGCAGGCATCCTGAATGAGCAGCACAAGGAAGCTAGGCTAGGGACTTAACATACACATACCTGTCTCTATCCGGGAGTTGGTGATGGACAGGGAGGCCTGGCGTGCTGTGATTCATGGGGTCGCGGAGAGTCGGACACGACTGAGTGACTGAAATGAACTGAACTGAACTGAACCTGTCTCTATCTTCCCTGGTGGCTCAGCTGGTAAAGAATTTGCCTGCAATGCAAGAGACCCAGGTTCGATCCCCGGGTCGGGAAGATCCCCTGGAGAAGAGAATGGCAACCCACTCCAGTACTCCCTTGCCTGAAGATTTCCACGAACAGAGGAGCTGGCAGCTTACAGTCCATAGGACCCCAAAGAGTCGGACATGACTGTGCATCCAACTTTCTTTCACTTTCCCTTTCGTACATGTGTCTATTCTTCCCCAGCTCCCCTCCCATCCCCACCCAGGCTGCCACATAACAGTGAGCCGAGTTCTCTGTGCTGTACAGTAGGTCCTTGCTGGTTGTCCATTTTAGACAAATCAGTGTGTCCATGTTGGTCCCAGACTCCCTAACTATCCCTTCCCCTGTACTTTCCCCCGAGAACCATAAGTTCATTCTCCAAGTCTGTGACTCTCTTTCTGATTCTGTAAGTAAGAGCACTTGGATCACGACTTTCTGGATTCCACTATAAGGGACGTGCAAAGGTGTCTCTGCTTCTCTGCCTGACTTACATCATTCAATACGACAATCTCCAGGTCCCTCCACGGTGCTGCATATGGCGTTGTTTCATTCTTTCTGGCGGCCGAGTAATGCTGCACTGTATGTACACCCCGCGCCTTCTTCACGCACTCGTCTGTCAGTGACATTTAGGTGGCTTCCAGGTCCCGCCACGTGAACAGCGCCGCAGTGAACACGGGGCGCGCGTCCTCACAGACCGCGTTCCTCAGACTCACCGTTACACTGAATCCCAAAGGATGGAGGAGTGAGAAACAGCACGACTTCTCTCATGGGAGAGAAACTTAAATATGAGAGAGAAACTTCAATACTTCAAGTTTTCTGGAGTACTGAGATTTTGATTTAAATAGCAGCAGTGTAATAAATGGTCTTCCCCAGTGGCTCAGACAGTAAAGAATCCGCCTGCCAATGCAGGAGACACAGCAGACGTGGGTTCAATCCCCGAGTTGGAGAGGGCCCCTGGAGAAGAAAATAGCAACTCACTTCAGTGTTCTTGCCTGGCGCATCCCATGGACAGAGGAGCCTGGTGGGCTACAGTCTACAGGGTCGCAAAGAGTTGGACACGACTGTGAGACTAACACTTTCACTTTAAGCATAATAAATTATTAAGGGAAACAGTCATGAATAAAACTTCGCTCTATTGAAAAGAGGCTGAGGTGATTTCTCCAGAACACAGAAAGAATCCCTGAGTCCTGTAATAGCAGATGGTATATTTCTTGGAATATCATTTGGAAGAACAAGATCACGAGGCAGAGTCTAATTATCCACAAATGGCAAGCCACTCCAGTACTCTTGCCTGGAAAATCCCATGGATGGAGGAGTCTGGTAGGCTGCAGTCCATGGGATCGCTATGAGTTGGACATGACTGAGCGACTTCACTTTCATTTTTCACTTTCACACACTGGAGAAGGAAATGGCAACCCACTCCGGTGTTCTTGCCTGGAGAATCCCAGGGACAGGGGAGCCTGGTAGGCTGCCGTCTATGGGGTCACACAGAGTCGGACACGACTGAAGTGACTTAGCAGTAGCAGAAGAAGATGAAAAATGTCCTGTTTGTGGAGATTTCTTCAAGTACTTCAATATTTCAGTGTAGAAATTCCATCACTTAGCACCAAGAGATAGTGGCGAAATAAATTGTTTTGTTTTGTTTTTTTTAGAGATGCCGAGTAGGATTTCACCAAATGTGATAAAACCCATGAGATGATGCATCTACTGTGTCATCGTAACTGGAAAACAGGCTCAGGATTCATGGGGTCTGATCTCCTGGATCTAAAGTGAAGAGCAGGAGAAAGGCAGACAGAGCACCTGTCAGGCTTCCTGGGAGGACCGTCTCCTGCAGAAAAGAAAGAGGCCTTGATCCAGGAGGCTGAGGAACTCCTGTCAGTTTCCTGGGGCTGCCCCTCCCCAGTCCCCCTCCAGCCCCGCCCTCCCTGAGGGGCTCCTATGTCCTCCACTCCCACCCCCACCCCAGGCCCAGCAGCTTGTTGTCACCTCCTCCTTCCTTCCTGCATCACAGAGTCACCCCAGGTGTCACCCTGACACCGCCTGCTTCAGCTCAGGACTGGAGCCAGTGACGAATCAATCTGCTCCCTTTACTCAGGTCTGGATCCTCCACGAGGGGGACCTAAAGGACCAGGGAGCAGGTCCCCAAAGGAGGGGCCTTGTCTCCTGACAGCCTTGGGGGGCTGCAGGCAAAACTCCTTCCCTTGCTCCCCTCCAGCCTCTGAGCAGCACACACAGCTCTCAGGCCCAGGTCCCTGCCCCCATCTCTTCCTGGTCCCGCCCAGTTGGGCACCGCCACCCCAGCTCAGGCCCACCCATCTTCAGGCACCTCTGCTCAAGGCAGGACCGCTCAGTGATGGAGGCTCTGGGTCCCCAGGAGGCCACAGGCTGAGGTAAAGCTGCTGCTGCTCCAGGAGCACAGGCCTGGCCTCAGCCCTTCCCACAGTCTCTGCTGTGGGGCTCCTGCCTTGCCTGCTTGACCCAAGCCACTTCCTGTGAGAACGGGCCTTTGGAGTCGGGTCTGCAGTTCTTGCTCTCGGGTGATAGGGGTCTTAACCACCTGCTCATTTCCAGGATGAGGAGGTTCAGTGAGGGGCAGGGCTTGGCTGGGATTCACCTTCCCCATCCTCACACCAGGCCCTGTGCCCCAGCCTTCCCTCTGAATTCTGCCCTCACTACCTGCTCCTGGAATGGACTCAGCCCAGGAAGACAGTTACGATGAAACTGGTGAAGACCACAGGGAGGATCCAGATGATGTGCCTGACGGCTGTGGCCGTGGAGTTGACTATGAGGAGAGCTGCAGTTGGTGATGCTGTAAGGAAAGTGAGAGGGAAGCCCTTGTCCTGACCCCTAAACCAAGCAGATGCCGCCTCAGCCCCCCAGACCCCGGTACCCTACTATGGAGTCATTAGTGCATAATTTCTTTACAATGCTGTGTTGGTTTCTGTTGTAGGACAACACATATCAGCCATAATTAGATACATATATCCCCTCCTGAACCTTCCGTCTAGGGCATCACAGAGCGCCAGGCTGGGCTCCCTGTGCTATGCAGCATCTTCCCACTGGTTAGCTATTTTCCACATCATAGTACGGATATACGTCAACGCTACCTTCTCAATTCGTCCTACCCTGTCCTGCCCCTGCTGTGTTCACAAGTCTGTCGCTGTGTCATGCAGTCATTTGAACCGACTGTATGGCAGCCCATGGGACAGGTCCTGAGGTGAGATGGGGGAAGGGAGGAGCCCCATCTCCACAGAACTCAGACAGTGAATGGGCGAGCAAGGGTCCCCACTCAGCCCCTCAGTCCTGCATGACATCAGATGAGGTGACATGAGGATGGGAACAGGGGAAGTCCTCTCAGGAGCTGATGTTTGAGGTGGCATCGACAGATTTCCAGAACTAGAATAGCTGATATTTTTTAAAAGCTTGCAGAGAGAGGGTCAGTAAGAAGGAAATCTCTAGAATCGGAGTGGTGTCCTCATGTTAGGGGTCAGCAAGAATCCATGTACAATGGTTCAAAGGCCTGTGCTGTGAGGAGAGACGCCAGGAGGTGGGAGAGGAAGGAGGGTGACAGAATATCCCCGGGTCATTGTTCTCCCAGGACAACGCACCTTGAATAGATCACTTCCACACACACACACGCACGCATACACAGAGGTGGGTCCATGTCACCCTGAGTGGACTACCACTTCCTTCTCCTAGTCTCACTTACCCGTGGTCTCCAACATTTCCTCCCAGCGCACCAAGAAATCCCGAAGCCTGGCCCGACAGTCTCCCATGCAGACCTTCTTGAAGAAGTTGCTCACAGCTCTGTCATTCTCCCACTTCTCTTTCATCCGTCTCCCTCCAGAATGAACCTCTGTCCAGTGTCCATTCTCCGAATCGAAGAGGAGGCACATTTGTCCATTGAAGCCGAACTGCCAGGATCCACTGATGTGTCCATCCTCTTCCTACCGACACGTCATCCTGCCCTGCAGGGTGAGAGGGTCTGCCGCCCCCGCCGTGGCAAAGAGCTCAGCCTCTGGACTTGACAGCTTCTTTGCCCCACCGTGGTCCACCTCCCCTGAGCCTAACTAAGGCCCGCTCCTTCCACTGGACTACTAGGGAAGGACCAATATCCTCCATTTTATTTTTCACCCGAAAACAATGAATGAGTTTAAGTCCCCAGTCTGCTCCTTCTGCACTTGGACTTTCCAACTCACCTGTGACTGTGTGTTTCTCCGACGTGACATCAGGCAGTTGCTCCCTGAGCAAGTCCCCGATGTCTCTGAGTGTTTCAGTTTGTGTTTCCCAGGCCTTTGTCGTTTTCACCTCCTCCCCCAATGGGCTCGTGAATTGGATCTGAGCACGACCACAGTCGTAGGAGAGAAAAACCTTTCCTTCCACTTGGCCTTGAACCACACACCATGGTTGTCCAGGTCTGGGCTGAGAATTGATGGTAAAGTTATAGCAAAGAGAGTGAGCATCTGTGAAGGCAAAAGGCAGGTGATGGTAGGGTTGGCAGGAAAAGGCCCATAGGCCTACTCTTCTCAATTATGTGAAAACAGAGTAAAGGTGCAGGGCTGGCCTTGCAGAGCAAGCATAGTCCCTCCTGCTCCATCCCCAACACTCCATAGAGCCAGTGCCCCTCCCTTCCTTGTGGAGAAGGAGAAGTCTCTTGCTGGGCAGAAATTGCATATCCTGGATATGTCCCCTTGCCCACCAGGTCAGTACCCAGCATCAGCCAACACACAACCTTTCTGGATACATGCCAGATGGCTCTGCTGGAAAAGCCTAGATGGAAGAGGACTTTCAGAATCGAACCCAGTGTCCTACCAGAGACGGAGAGCATGGGGGGGCTGCTTCTGAGGAGCATTTCTGGAACGGAGCCCCTTTCCAGAATGCATCCCACAGAAGGAAGCCACATCCCAGTGAGGCGTGCACTTTTATCACCACTGTAAGTGCAGAAGTCCTTTCCTTCTTTCCCATGAGCCACAGGACCATGGACTCAGGCAAGTGAATCTGAAGCAGCAGAAACTACTCCCACATTCATATTGGACCTAGCGTGTTACTAGCACTATGCACAGGGACTGCAGTGTTGTCATGGCTTCCCTGTTTCTGAAGTGAGGCTTGGGATTCCAGACCATCAGGGGACACCTGTCCCAGGTCCTGCTAACAGTGGTTATCCCTGGGTCCACAGGTCCGCACCACGTTCACTTCACATGGCCTGGATTTCTGACATGAATGGACAATCTCTGTAGTTAGTAAAACACCACTGGGTGAGGGCTACCATAGTAGTAATTTCCACATTCATACTCCTGACCTGACTCCGTATCTCACAAAAGTATTCGTTCAGTTCAGTTTAGTTGCTCAGTCGTGTCCGACTCTTTGTGACCGCATGGACTGCAGCACGCCAGGCCTCCTTGTCCATCACCAACTCCTGGAGTTTATACAAACTCATCTCCATTGAGTCAGTGATGCTATCCAACCATCTCACCCTCTGTCACTCCCTTCTCCTCCTGCCCTCACCCTTTCCCAGCATCAGGATCTTTTCAAATGAGTCAGTTCTTCGCATCAGGTGGCCCCTTGCCAATATCTCCAAGCTAAACCAGTCCCAAAGAAACAGAAATCACTGTTTACTGTTATGCAAGCCATTTAGTTTGGGGCGTAATTTGTTATGTAACAATATATAACTATTATAAATTCTCAACAAGACCTGGAACTGGGCCTCTTCTCCAGATCAAAGGCTCAGCACAAACCATCACAGCAAATGGTTCATCAGGACAGCTGATGGGCTGGGCTATTTGGTAACCCCTTTCAGGTATGTGCCCATCTCAAACGGGTAGATGTCCACGTAGAGCGTTTGGCACAAAGTCATGATTGCGTGGGATCTCTTAGTTGCAGGATGCTACCTTCTTAATTGTGCGTGCAGGATCCGGTTCCCCAACCAGGGATTGAACCTGGGCCCAGGCATTGGGAGTGCTGGACTCTTAGCAACTGGATCACCAGGGAAGTCCAGAGAACTCATTATTAACTAGACTTTCAGGGGCCATCCATTGATCCATTGTTTTCGTTGTTCCCCAGACAGTGAGATCCCATGGGGAACAAGACTCTGGAGAGGGGTTGTCTGTACTCTTAACTTAAAGTTGTCATCAATGACACAGCTTCTAGCAGCCTGGTGTTTGTGGATGACTTCCCTTCTCACCAGATAGGTAATCCCACAGGCAATGTGAACAGACCTGTAGACCAGGTCTTGTTGAGAAATTCCCTGTGGTCCCTACTAACTTGTGCTGCCTGTGGATTACTGGCCTCTACTAACTTGTGCTACCATAAAGACAATTTAAGATTCTCCCAATTCATGTAAGGCAATCCACCATGGGCTTTTCTCCTTCTTCTATACACACATGGGTAATAAGGAGATTTCTGTGATGAAGGCTTCATATCTTACAACGTTCAGTGAGCATCACTGCCACCTGAATTTCAGAAGGTTGATTTTTTTTTTCTTTCTTTTACACAGGACAAGAAATTTTTATTATCTTCAATGCTGGTGCATAACCAAAAACAAGCTTAACTAGAGGAGGAGACAGAGGGAAACTTCAAATACTGAGGTGGATTTCTGGGAAGATTTAAAACTTTTGAGAGTTGTTCATAGTGTCTTTTTTCAGATGTAGGGCTTTCCTTTTACTGGACAATTTTCACTTATTTCTTACATTATGAAGTTCAACCAGTCTTTTGCTCGTAAAGTTAAATGAAAAAAGAGAGCAAGAGAAACAGGAAATTCTCTAGTATATACTGATGTTTGAAAGAGTTTGTATTCTTTGTACCTTCATGTACATTTTACAGTCTAGATTTGAAACTTTATTAAGGATGTCTTAAGTTTTGACTTTTAAAAATGTTCAAGACAACTAAATTTCTTGAATTAAAGATTACAGTAGCTTTAAAAATGATCAAGATAAATGTACAAACAAAATCTCAGGTGTTCTTGGAAACACATTTTAAGATATAGCACGCATGACACATGCTTCTTTTGGGACTAGATTATCCTTTGAGACACTGAAGAACACTTGGTAGAAGATTTATTTTACACCAAAAATTTAGCCTTTGATAACCACAGTCTGGATAGATCACAAAGTTGAATCTTTAAAGTTTTCTCAATATGTTTCAGTCCAAATAACTCACAGACATCTTATGTCCTAAGGTGGATAAAGCAGTCTTTTTTTTTTTTTCTCATATAATTATCATCAGTGGGTTCTTGTACTGGCAGTCTATCTTGGTCATAACTTATTCTTGCAAAGCCATTCCTTACAGTGAAACATGAAAGATTATCTTCCCCAATGCAAGGAAATTAATCTGAATAAACAACAAAGTCAAAGCCATAAGTGTCTCTGGACATTCTTGAAAACAGGTTTCGACAGTGCTAAGATACTTTGCTTTAACAATTTTCCTCCTTTTTCACAACTGTGCAGTCACTAACTTATTCTACTCTGCTTTTTTTTTTTTTTTGGAAGATCAAGCTTTTCATTGGCACAGAAGTATTTGGAATGAACCCAAAAGACTGGAAATGCTGAGTCTCTCCTCCAGCAGCTTCCTCCTCTCTTAACAGCATTTAACTACTCTCTATCATGCCACGAGTTGACTCACTGGAAAAGACTCTGATGCTGGGAAAAGTTGGGGGCGGGAGGAGAAGGGGACGACAGAGAATGAGATGGCTGGATGGCATCACCGACTCTGTGGACATGAGTTTGAGTGAACTCCGGGAGTTGGTGATGGACAGGGAGGCCTGGTGTGCTTTGATTCATGGGGTTGCAAAGAGTCGGACATGACTGAGCGACTGAACTGAACTGAACTGATCAATGATCTCATCACAGCCGAGTTCTTCGGTCAGACGATTGACAACATAAGTGAAAAAAGCTCTCCTATAAAAGCCAACTGATCAAACGGAGTCTTCTCATAATGCTTCTGAAACCCACCATCCAGAGCTGCTTCTCTGGCTCTGGAGGTTCTCAGAAACATCTTGTTGGCTTCTTCAGGGGCCGCTGATACTCTGTAGCCCTCACCGTTGAGCGGCTCCTCTTCCGGAGAGTCACAGTCGCCCTCCCTGTCATGGAATTCCTCGCCCTCGCCTTCGCTTGCTCTTGAAATCAGGGCCTGCCATCTGGCCTGGCTGCGCCCCAGGGCTGGGGCCCCTCTGGGGCCATTGGCTGGGCCGCCGCTTCCTCCCCCGTGGGGCCTTCGTCCTCCAGCTGTGGCGGGACACCGGCGGCGTGGGAGGGGTTCTGGAATACCTCCCGGCTCCCGCCGCCTACCTTCATATGCGGAAGGTCACTCTCACCAGGCATCACATCCATCTGCAGGTCATTGCTCTCCTCATAGAGCTCCGACGGCCCGTTCATTTCAGACATAGTGCAAGCAGCTCAACCTCCCCTCAAGGCGTTCGTTTTCCACCCAGAAGCTTGATCTTTAACTGTTTCTCTTTATTTGGATCTTTTTCATGTACTAAAACCCCATGAAAAATACACCTAAAAGTACATTTTTAGAGATATCCTCTCCTTCGATATATGAAACATGAACTTCCAGATGTTCAAACTGGTTTCAGAAAAGGCAGAGGAACCAGAGATCAAATTGCCAACATCCTCTGGATCATCGAAAAAGCAAGAGAGTTTCAGAAAAACATCTATTTCTGCTTCATTGACTATGCCAAAGCCTTTCACTGTGTGGATCACAATAAACTGAGGAAAATTCTGAAAGAGATGGGAATACTAGACCATGTGATCTGCCTCTTGAGAAACCTGTATGCAGGTCAGGAAGCAACAGTTAGAACTGGACATGGAACAACAGACTGGTTCCAAATAGGAAAAGGAGTACATTAAGGCTGTATATTGTCACCCTGCTTATTTAACTTATATGCAGAGTACATCATGAGAAACACTGGGCTGGAGGAAGCACAAGCTGGAACCAAGATTGCCGGGAGAAATATCAATAACCTCAGATATGCAGATGACACCACCCTTGTGGCAGAAAGTGAAGAGAAACTAAAAAGCCTCTTGATGAAAGTGAAAGAGGAGAGTGAAAAAGTTGGCTTGAAGCTCAACATTCAGAAAACAAAGATCATGGCATCTGGTCCCATCACTTCATGGGAAACAGATGGGGAAACAGTGGCTGAGTTTATTTTTCTGGGCTCCAAAATCACGGCAAATGGTGACTGCAGCCATGAAATTAAAAGACGCTTACTCCTTGGAAGGAAAGTTATGACCAACCGAGACAGCATATTAAAAAGCAGAGACATCACTTTACCAACAAAGGTCCATCTAGTCAAGGCTATGGTTTTTTCAGTAGTCATGTATGGATGTGCGAGTTGGACTATAAAGTAAGCTGAGCGCTGCAGAATTGATGCTTTTGAACTGTGGTGTTGGAGATGACTCTTGAGAGTCCCTTGGACTGCAAGGAGATCCAACCAGTCCATCCTAAGGGAGATCAGCCCTGGGTGTTCATTGGAAGGACTGATGTTGAAGCTGAAACTCCAATACTTTGGCCACCTGATGTGAAGAACTGACTCATTTGAAAAGACCCTGATGCTGGGAAAGATTGAAGGCAGGAGGAGAAGGGGACGACAGAGGATGAGATGGTGGGATGGCATCACTGAATCAATGGACATGGGTTTCGGTGGACTCTGGGAGTTGGAGATGGACAGGGAGGCCTGGTGTGCTGTGGTTCATGGGGTCACAAAGAATTGGACATGACTGAGCAACTAAACTGATAAAAAATGATCTCCCTGATATCTCAATATCCTTCACCTTAGCTTTTGTCTCCAAAAAGTGACACTTTTCAAGTCCTACTGCTCTATCCCAAGGGTAAAATAATTGGAGATGGGAGTTGCACTGTTGGGTGTGTCACCTCCCTGACACTGAGTCATCTGCAACATGTCTTGGGACATGTTGGGAACTACTGGACACTGATGCTGCCATCCAGTTCAATCATCTTCATACTATGAAGGTGCAAAACAGCTAATATTATTATTACAAAATATTACTGCAGAGTAAATGCCTGTGCTGATATGAAACACACATGTAGAAGGGGTTGAAGTTGCATGAACAGGATCCTAAATAGTTCTGCTAGTGATTCTGTACAAAACTGAAGTTTTTAATTCTTCAAATTTTTTGTGGCACAATTTTTGTCTTCAACTTTAAGACTATAAAGCTTTTTGAAGACTACTGTCAAGTTGAGCTGCACTGGAAGATTAGAAGATTCTTATAAGCCCAGAATCTACTTTGCCAGAACAGGAAAACTCAGTCCAAAACACTGATACAATGCGTGGCAACTGCCCCCAAGCAGAAACACTGAAGAGGGAATTCCCACGAAATTTACTTGGAAACCTGCTTTATATTCAAACTCTGACTTTGCAAGCCAAGTGAAGGGCAGAGAATTTGTCTCGCTGGGTATTAACAGGTTAAAGGAGTAGTGTTAGTCTCTCAGTCGTGTCTGACCCTGCGACCCCATGGACTGTAGCCCGCCAGGCTCCTCTGTCTATGGAATTCTCCAGGCAAGAAGACTGGGGTAGGTTGCCATTCCCTTTTCCAGGGGATCCTCCCAACTCAGGAATCGAACCTGGGCCTCCTGCATCTCGGGCATATTTTTTACAGGGATAAGGTCATTTCTCACATAATGAAGTTATGCATCAAGACCGAAGAGCCATACAAATTGTGAGATTATTTGTTCTAGTTCTGTGAGAAATGCCGTTGGTAGCTTGATAGGGATTGCATTGAATGTATAAATTACTTTGGGTAGTATACTCATTTTCACAATATTTATTCTTCCAATCCATGAGTACGGTATATTTCTCAATCTACAGGTGTCCTCTTTGATTTCTTTCACCAATGTTTTATAGTTTTCTATATATAGGTTTTTTGTTTCTTTAGGTAGATATATCCCTAAGTATTTTATTCTTTTCGTTGCAAAAGTGAATGGAATAGTTTCCTTAATTTCTCTATTTTTTCATTATTAGTGTATAGGAATGCAAGGGATTTCTGTGTGTTGATTTTATATCCTGCAACTTTACTGTATTCATTGATTAGCTCTAGTAATTTTCTAGTAGAGTCTTTAGGGTTTTCTGTGTTGAGGATGATGTCATCGGCGAACAGTGAGAGTTTTACTTCTTCTTTTCCAATTTGTATTCCTTTTATGTCTTTTTCTGCTCTGATTGCTGTGGCCAAAACTTCCAAAACTATGTTGAATAGTAGTGGTGAGAGTGGGCACCCTTGTCTTGTTCCTGATTTTAGGGGAAATGCTTTCAATTTTTCACCATTGAGGACAATGTTTGCTGTGGGTTTGTCATATATAGCTTTTATTATGTTGAGGTATGTTCCTTCTATTCCCACCTTCTGGAGGGTTTTTTATTATAAATGGATGTTGAATTTTGTCGAAGGCTTTCTCTGCATCTATTGAGATAATCATATGATTTTTATGTTTCAGTTTGTTAATGTGGTGTATTATGTTGATTGATTTGTGGATATTGAAGAATCCTTGCATTCCTGGCATGAAGCCCACTTGGTCATGATGTATGATCTTCTTAATGTGTTGTTGGATTCTCTTGAGGAAGAAGAATGGAACTGGGGGAATCAACCTGCCGGACTTCAGGTTCTACTACAAAGCCATAGTCATCAAGACAGTATGGTACTGGCATAAAGACAGAAATATAGATCAATGGAGCAAAATAGAAAGCCCAGAGATAAATCCATGCACCTATGGACACCTTATCTTTGACAAAGGAGGCAAGAATATAAATGGAGAAAAGACAGTCTCTTTAGCAAGTGGTGCTGGGAAAACTGGTCAGCCACTTGTAAAAGAAAGAAACTAGAACATTCCCTAACACCATACACAAAAATAAACTCAAAATGGATTAAAGATCTAAATGTAAGACCAGAAACTAGAAAACTCCTAAAGGAAAACATAGGCAAAACACTCTCCGACATAAATCATAGCAGGATCCTCCATGACCCACCTCCCAGAATATTGGAAATAAAAGCAAAAATAAACAAATGGGAGCTAATTAAAATTAAAAGCTTCTGCACAGCAAAGGAAACTATAGACAAGGTGAAAAGACAGCCTTCAGAATGGGAGAAAATAGCAAATGAAGCAACTGACAAAGGATTAATCTCAAAAATATATAAGCAACTCCTGCAGCTCAATTCCAGAAAAATAAACGACCAAATCACAAAATGGGCCAAAGAACTAAACAGACATTTCTCCAAAGAAGACATACAGATGCCTAACAAATGCATGAAAAAATGCTCAACATCCCTCATAATCAGAGAAACGCAAATTAAAACCACAGTGAGGTACCATTTCACACCAGTCAGAATGGCTGCTATCCAAAAGTCTACAAGCAATAAAAGCTGGAGAGGGTGTGGAGAAAAGGGAACCCTCTTACACTGTTGGTGGGAATGCAAACTAGTACAGCCACTATGGAGAACAGTGTGGAGATTCCTTAAAAAACTGGAAATAGAACTGCCATATGATCCAGCAATCCCACTCCTGGGCATACACACCGAGGAAACCAGAATTGAAAGAGACACATGTACTCCAATGTTCATTGCAGCACTGTTTATAATAGCCAGGACATAGAAGCAACCTAGATGTCCATCTGCAGACGAATGGATAAGAAAGCTTTGGTACATATACACAATGGAGTATTATTCAGCCATTAAAAAGAATACATTTGAATCAGTTCTAATGAGGTGGATGAAACTGGATCCTATTATACGGAGTGAAGTAAGCCAGAAAGAAAAACATCAATACAGTATACTAACGCATATACATGGAGTTTAGAAAGATGGTAACGATAACCCTGTATACGAGACAGCAAAAAAGACACAGGTGTATAGAACAATCTTTGGGACTCTGTGGGAGAGGGTGAGGGTGGGATGATTTGGGAGAATGGCATTGAAACATGTATATTATCATATGTGAAACGAATCACCAGTCCAGGTTCGATACCTGATACAGGATGCTCGGGGCTGGTGCACTGGGATGAACCAGAGGGATGGGATGGGGAGGGAGGTGGGAGGGGGGTTCAAGATGGGGAACGCATGTACACCCGGGGCAGATTCATGTCAACGTATGGCAAAACCAATACAATATTGTAAAGTAGCCTCCAATAAAACAAAACACAAAAGACCAAAGAGCCAACACACCTGTTTCTCCCTCAGGTAGAGGCTCGCGCTGACCTCCCTCCCCCTGCCCCTTCCCCACCACCACCTCCCCCGACCCCTGTTGCTGGGGGCAGGGCGCAGGGAGCTGGAGGAGCGGGGCGCGGGGCGGCGCGAGGGCAGCAGAGCCTGCAGGAGCAGCACCGGCGGCAGCGGCAGCCCGCAGGATGCGCGGCCCCGGGAGAAGATCCCACAGATGCGTCCCGCTCGGGACCGCGCCGCCGCCCAGGAGAAGCGGGGCCGCGGGCCGTCGCCACCGCCGCCCCGAGCCCTTCACAGACCCGAGCTTCGGCCGCCGCCCCAGCTTATCTCGTCCTAGCACGTGGCAGCCAGCCGCGGCCGCCACTTCCGCGCTCTCAAGCTCGGGCCTGCCTTCTCTGCAGCCCCGTCCGATCTGCAGGTGAAATTTATCACCTGTAAAGAGCACTGGTCTTTCGAGGACAGAGAGCCGTGCCGATCTGAAGGGTTTGTGTGAGCAGATGGGGAGGTGGGTGGGCGTGCTTTTCGAGGAGTTAGCTGGGTCTCTTCTCCCGGGGACGGCCACCTGTCCCAAACCCCCTGGCTCCAGGGCTCCCACTTCGCAAGGGCAGGCCGGGGTCTTGAGGGCAGCATTTCCTGCCGCTTTCTCGCCACCTTTTCTACCAACTTCACCTCCGAAACTCCCGGCACCACTATTTCACCAAAGTCACCTCTTTTCTGGCCCAGAAGGTGGGTAACCAGCCTGGGGAAGTGCCCCACCCCAGGAGCAAAGGGGCCAGGGGAAGGGCCAGAGGAGTCAGGGGTCACACAGGGCAAAGTTTCCCTAACCCCCTCATATACCCCCGTCCCCTTCCGGGGTTAAGTCGTTCTCTCCACTCCCTCCACCCACAACCGAGGTTCATCCCTGAACTCACCGCCTGGCCTCGCGCTGAACGGGTAAAACAGAAGTAGAAGCAGAAAGCAAAGACTGGCCTGGGAACCCCCCATCCATGTCATTGCCACCCCATCCCAATTCCGCAGGAATGCGAGGATGCCGGTCTGAATTGGGGATTATCTGAGACCTAGCTGGCTCTGGCTGGTTTCTTTTCTGCCCGCTTCTTTCCAGCCGCACCCCTCTGGGGCCCGGCCCCTTGGGCTGGGCCGAACCAACTTGTCCAGTCTTGTCCTGAAAGACCGGCTGGCTCCTGATTGCCAGCTGCTGTGCCCCATCCCTTCCCGCTAGAATCATGAGCTCATAGCTAGGATCTTTGCAGCAGATAGCATTCACTCAAGATACCTCCACAGTGCAATAGAACCAGAATTTCTAATTTCAGAAGGCAGAGAATGGCCATCACATATCATAACACAGAACACAAACTATACACTTAGGCCCAGCCGCCCTGATCGGTCGCCCCTTTAAATGAAAGGCTGCAGTCTCTCAGAAAACCTCCTACAGAGACCCAGAACTTCAGCTCCAAGTACTAACAGAGTAAACTGAAATAGCTCAGTTCTTGAAATGTTGCAAAGGGAGGAAAGGAGGCCAGGTTGCAAGAACAGGGGAAGGAGGAGGGACTAAAGGGGGCCTTGTGGACACCACCTGCCACCAGGCATTACAGGACTTTTCCCTGGGCTTCCAGGCAGGGAGAACTGGAACTCAGCCCTCCAGAAACCAAACACCAGGCCAGAATTTGAGTTCTCTGCTCACTGGAGGTGATCAGGCTCCAACCCTCAGCTCAGGCTGAGGCCCTTCAGCTAGACTCCTGGATTCGGGACCAGGACAGAAGAAAAAAGTACAAAAGGAGGGACTGAAAAGAGGAAAGGGGAAAAAGCTCAGTAAAGTCTCTTGTTTCTTACCCAGTCGGGGCACAAGCCAGTTGTCTGCATCAGGAGGAGAACAGGGACAAAAGAATGCCTGTTTCTACCACTGGGTCTGGTCGGTCAGCAGACGAGCTGGTCCCTGAGTACCCGAGTGGTCAGTTGTATTGCAGAAATCCCACCAGAGTTGCCCTTTGTTGCAGGAAGGGGGAGCCCTTCCCAGGAACGAGAGTGGGCTCTTGTCTAACACTTGGAAATGAATTGTCCGAGGAGACACGGGTACTGACAAAGGAACAGACTTTATCGGGACGGGGCGCCCCGGGGGAGAGAAACAGCGCAAGGGAGCCCAGGAGAACTGCTCTGCCACGTGGCTCACGGGCTCGGGTTTTATGGTGATGGGGTTAATTTCCAGGCCTCTGGAAATTATCTCAGGCTGGTCATCTTGCTTGATCCATATTTGGTCTTAGGATCCATCCTGGTGGTGCAGGCATCGCTCAGCCAAGATGGATTCCAGGGAGGATTCTGGCAAGCTGGTAGGACATATGGACTGTCTTCTCCTCTCCCCTTTGGAGAGGCTTGGGTGGGGCACCAACTTGGGTTCAGGTGATTAAGGCGTCACCACCCAAGCCTGCGTCCTGTCCTTCTCCCAACCCCCATGTGTCTCTTGTCCCCAAACCATCCAGGCCCCCTCCTGAATAGAGACTCAAGTGAATCAGTGACGTGAAAGTGAAAGTCACTCAGTTGTGTCCGACTCTTTGTGACCCCATGGATTATACAGTCCATGGAATTCTCCAGGCCAGAATACTGGAGTGGGTAGCCTTTCCCTTCTCCAGGAGATGTTCCCAATCCAGGGATTGAACCCAGGTCTCCTACATTGCAGGTGGATTCTTTACTAGCTGAGCTACAGGTGAAGCCCAAGAATACTGGAAGAGTAGTGCCTTTTCTTTATAATTGGTAATTTACAACACTTGCTGTCCCATGGCCCTGCGCCAGGGCAGAGACAGATCCTGTGTCCTGGTACAGGTTCTTCTGCCTCCCCACAGCTGCAGGACAGTGGCATTTATTGGCAATAGATGCCTTGCCCACCAGTTGATTAATGTGTAGAGTAGGAGGGCTGTGACTCCTATTGTTTGGTGAGGAAAGGGCTCAGGTCTTAGGATTGGGCCCACACAGCTCAAACACATAATGGGGGAAGCATAGGTCATATGTCCAGTCACTTCTGCTGTGATGGAAAATGAGATTACTCATGAGGAAGGTAGTACAGAGTGTTTCCAAAAGCTGGCATGTCAGGTGGTCTGAAGGTATTCTGGAAATAGAACAAGTGAGATGATAAACAAAAGGTTCTGGAAGGAGGGAACAATAGGAAGTACAGCTCTGGAATCAAAATGATTCCAGAGTCGAATCATTTTGATTAGTGAATAGTCCAAAGGCCTATGATGTGCGGAAGAGATGTCAGGAGGTGGGAAGAGAAAGGGAGGATGACAGAGCATCTCCAGGGCAATTGTCCTCCCAGGACCAAGTCATGGCAGATGGACCATTTTCCCAAACACACAGACACATAGAGACACACAGACACACACAGACACAGTGGGATAGGTCTCTATCATTTCAAGAGAACTACCACTCCATCCTGAGCATTTCAATTACCTATTGTCTTTGGCATTTTATCCCAATGCATGAAAATTTGCTCAAGCCAGCCCTTACAGTCTCCATGTGGGATTTTCATGAGGAACTCAGTCACAGCTCTGATTGTCCAATGTCTGCCTCCAAGATGAAACACTGTTTAGTTTCTGTTCTCTGAGTCAAAAGAAGAGGACTTCTGTCCTTGGAAGCCAAACTGCCAGAATCTGCTGGAGCATCACCTGCTTTGCCCTGCACATCACCTTCCCTGCAGGGTGGGAAGTCCTACCCCCAGTAGGTGAGGTCAGTGTCCAGTCTAGACAACCTGTCCCAATGCCCCATCACTCCTCTGCTTCTCTTCCAATCTCCTGGTCCTGCTCTGTCCTCTCTGTCCCTGCCCTGGCTGCCGGGTCCTTTTAGGTGGGACCAACTTCCAGGCTGTATGCAAACACATAGTTCTGTAACCCTACAATGATTCTTCTGCCTCTGCCCTGGGCCTTCCTACTTTCAGCCGGTTGTGACAGCTTCCAGCTTCATGTCAAGCTGGGTTTTTTTTTTTTTTTTGGTTTTTTTTTTAGTTCTTCCCCAGGTTTTTCAGAGTCTCTGTCTGTCTTCCCAGGCCTTTCACCTTCATGTCCCAGAGGACCTAAGAATTTAACCTTCTCACTAAACAAGGATAGTAATCGAAAGTCTTAGTGACCTAGCCCAGACCTCACACTATGGTTGTCCTATTTTGGGCTCAAGATTGGTAGTGAAGTCATCGCAAAGAGAGTGAGAGTCTGTGACAGAGAAATGCGGGTGATGGTTGGGGTTGGGAGGAAAGGACCCACAGGCATCCCTTCCCGATCCCTGTGACAGCTAGTGCGTCCCTCTGTAGGGCTGTGCTTGGCAGAGCAAGGACTGTCTCTGCCCAGCCCTCCCCATCAGCAGTCAAAAGGGTGCCCTTTGCTGGCTTGAGGAGGGAGAGGAAGTTGCAGGGAGATGGAAAGCATGTGGGGGCCACTCCTGAGGAAGCCTGATCACAGAGGGGGCGAGCAGCACAGAATCCAAAGCTGGATACTGTAGGAAATCAAGGGACCTGGCAACCCAGGAGTGCCCGTCGTGATCTGCGCACCTCAAGCCAGTACTCATTAGGTCAGGCGGGCTCAGTGGTCATCAGACACACCCTCTCCTCACACCTTCGGCTTCACCAATCATCTCTCATGGCCCCTTAGACCAGGAAGGCACTCCACAGCACACCCACGCTCCCAGCACATCCACTGCACCCTGAAACCACAGCCAGGGCTCTTCAAAGACAGGCTGAAGAACCCCTCAGCAGGTTCACTAGAAGTGAGGCACCCATTTCTGGGACCCCATATACCCTAAATCTGAGGATGGTAAGCTAGGACTGTGGCACACCTGGCCCCCGCATTGATTTGCCTGTTGTCTTCAGCTGCTTGTGCTCTACAAAGGTGGGGGTGGGTCCCTGAGACAAGAGACCGATACCAAAGGGCCTGCAGATGAATGATATTACTTCAGCCATGAATTATCACACCAACCTGTAAATTCTGTTCAGTTCAGTTCAGTTCATTTCAGTTCAGTCGCTCAGTTGTGTCTGACTCTTTGCGACCCCATGAATCACAGCACGCCAGGCCTCCCTGTCCATCACCAACTCTCAGAGTTCACTCAAACTCATGTCCACAGAGTCGGCGATGCCATCCAGCCATCTCATTCTCGGTCGTCCCCTTCTCCTCCCACCCCCAACCTTTCCCAGCATCAGAGTCTTTTCCAGTGAGTCAACTCGTCGCATGAGGTGACCAAAGTATTGCAGTTTCAGCTTTAGCATCAGTCCCTCCAATGAACACCCAGGATCAATCTGTGGAGAATCATATTTCCAAGCAGTACTATTTTCAAGTTTGCAGAAGTGAAAAAACTAATGATTTTTCTCAGTGAAGCCCTTGATCTTTTAGA
Source organism: Moschus berezovskii (assembly GCF_049115385.1). Taxonomy (NCBI): domain Eukaryota; kingdom Metazoa; phylum Chordata; class Mammalia; order Artiodactyla; family Moschidae; genus Moschus; species Moschus berezovskii. The sequence goes on from NC_142469.1 coordinate 94,361,688, forward strand.
CAAGGTGAATGCCAGAACTAGAAGTCACTTCCACTTACTGTGATGTTTATAGTTTATGAGCTTCATAAAATTAGTCCATATAATACTATATTTATTACAAGTATGATAGATATTTTAATGAACTGCCCACTCACTTTTAGTCACTGGAAACACTTATGTTGATTATAGACTTTAAAAAATATGGACTTCCTTGGTGGTCCAATGGTTAAGATTCTGTGCTTCCAATGCAGGGGCATGGGTTCAATCCTTGGCAAGGGAAGTTCTACATGCTGCATGGTGTGAGCCCCCACCCCCTAAAAAAAGCCACAGCCATTGGTGACAACATGGATGGACCTAGAAAGTGAAAGTCGCTCAGTCGTGTCTGACTCTTTTCGACCCCATGAATCATGCAGTCCATGGAATTCTCCAGGCCAGAATACTGGAGTGTGTAGCCTTTCTCTTCTCCAGGGGATCTTCCCAACCCAGGGACCAAACCCAGGTCTCCCACATTGCAGGTGGATTCTTTACCAGCTGAGCCACCAGGGAAGCCCAAGAATACTGGAGTGGGTAGCCTATCCCTTCTCCAGCGAATCTTCCCCACCCAGGACTCGAATAGGGGTCTCCTGCATTGCAGACGGATTCTTTACCAACTGAGCTATTAGGGAAGTTAAGTGGAATAAGTCAGATAGAGAAAGACAAATATTGTATGCCTTTGCATGTGGAACCTAAAAAACAAAACGAATGAACAGAGTCATAGATACAAAGAACAAACAAGTGGTTGTCACAGTGGGGATGGAGATTAAGAGGAACAGACCTGCAGTTACAAAATAAGTGAGTCAAGGGTATGAAAAGGACTACGTGGGGAACATAGGAGAGTTTAACATCTTTGCATGGTGACAGAAGGTAGCTCGACTTACTGACTTACGGTGATCATTTTGAAATATATAGAAATATTTAATCACTATGCTGTATACCAGGAACTAGCATAGTGTTGTATGTCAGTTATATTTCAAAAACAAATAACAGCCTCAGGAAAAGAGATCAGGTTTGTGTTTACCAGAGGCGGGGTGGGGGTGGAAGTGATGGGAGAGGGGAATTGAATGAAGTTAACCAAAAGGTACAAACTTCCAGTTATAAGATGAGTAATTACTAGGGGTGTAATATACAGAACTCAAAAGCCTCTTGATGAAAGTGAAAGAGGAGAGTGAAAAGGTTGGCTTGAAGCTCAACATTCAGAAAACAAAGATCATGGCATCTGGTCCCATCACTTCATGGGAAATAGATGGAAAAACAGTGGAAACAGTGTCAGACTTTATTTTTTTGGGCTCCAAAATCACTGCAGATGCTGATTGCAGCCATGAAATTAAAAGACGCTTACTCCTTGGAAGGAAAGTTATGACCAACCTTGATAATATATTAAAAAACAGAGACATTACTTTGCCAACCAAGGTCCGTCTAGTCAAGGCTATGGTTTTTCCCGTGGTCATGTATGGATGTGAGAGTTGGACTGTGAAGAAAGCTGATCGCCGAAGAATCGATGCTTTTGAACTGTGGTGTTGGAGAAGACTCTTGAGAGTCCCTTGTACCGCAAGGAGATCCAACCAGTCCATTCTAAGGGAGATCGATCCTGGGTGTTCATTGGAAGGACTGATGCTAAAGCTGAAACTGCAATACTTTGGCCACCTCATGCGACGAGTTGACTCACTGGAAAAGACTCTGATGCTGGGAAAGGTTGGGGGCGGGAGGAGAAGGGGACGAAGGAGAATGAGATGGCTGGATGGCATCACCGACTCTGTGGACATGAGTTTGAGTGAACTCCGGGAGTTGGTGATGGACAGGGAGGCCTGGCGTGCTGTGATTCATGGGGTCGCGGAGAGTCGGACCCGACTGAGCGACTGAACTGAACTGAATATACAGAACAGTAAGTAAAATTAATACTGCTGTGTGTATGATATATCTCATCAGAGGGTGAGGTGGTTGGATGGCATCACCGACTCTGTGGACATGAGTTTGAGTGAACTCCAGGAGTTGGTGATGGACAGGGAGGCCTGGCGTGCTGTGATTCATGGGGTCGTGGAGAGTTGGACACGACTGAGCGACTGAACTGAACTGAATATACAGTACAGTAAATAAAATTAACACTGCTGTGTGTATGATATATCTCATCAGAGGGTGAGGTGGTTGGATGGCATCACTGACTCAATGGACATGAACTTGAGCAAACTTCGGGAGATAGTGAAGGATAGGGAGGCCTGGTGGGCTGCAGTACATGGGGTCTCAAGGAGTCAGACACGACTTAGTGACTGAACAACAACGTTATATGTTAAATTTTTTAAGTGAGTGAATTTTAAGAACTCTCATTGCAAGTAAAAAACATTTTTTTTTCTTTTGTATCTAAATGAAATGATGGATATTTATAAAACTTGTGGCAATCATTTTATTGTGTATATAGGTCAAAGCATTATCCTGTATACCTTAAACTTATATGTTTCTGTATGTCAGGTATATCTCAAAAATGGAAGAAAAAATAGATTAATTTACCAAAAAAAGCATAAACATTTAAAAAGTCACATTGTAGAAAACAATTTAAAAACTTAACTCGACCAAATTAAATCAGAAACACTAGGTAGTTTGAGGACTCTCAGAGAAGCTTAATGAATAGTTTGAAATAGTTTAAAATACACTTTTAGAATATATCTAAACACCGTGAATTATAGTAACACTGCTGTTGAGGAGAAATCATTAGTTTTGATTTAGCGTAGAGTTGCACCATAGGAAAAGATGAATTGGGAGAATTGTGCCTTTATGAATACAAGCGAGCAGTGAAAATCCATATTACACAGTTACTTCATCGGATGGTTAGACATTTCCTTGCAAAATGAGAATTTTTTTCTTTTTACCTTGAAACTACATAATTAATTGTCAGTTTTAGCTAACAGATACCACGTGATATAGTAGCAGAAGAGTGAGAAAAGCACACATTTTTTCTGCTACAATAGATTTCAGGTCATCTTCTACAAAACATTTTGGCTAAAGTCCATCTTCCCCATGATGAACTAACAAACAAGGAGCAAGGAATAGCAACAAAGATGAACAACATTTAAATCTCTGATTTCTGCAATAATGGATGAAAATTGTTGATGGAAGAAAGTAATATTTATCTGGGGTAAAAAGGTATAAAATGGGAAGCTAGTAACATATGCTTTTCATGAACATGTTTTGCCTTATTAGCAGGTATGTGCTAAACACATAATTACACATATTAATATTTAACTAATCAGACAGTAATTTTGTTTTCCATTATTTTCTGATTTTTTTTTTGTATATCATGTAAGACATTTTCTCTTATTTTTTCCCACAATATTGAATGCTTGAAATTTGTTCCTGTCAGAATGCTGTCGATTTTAATTACTATCAAAACATTTTTTATCTCTTCATGAAGTAAACCTTATCTCAAAGGAGTGCGCTTGATTTCTCAAAGACTCCTTTGAAAGGCTCCTATCTACCCACAGTAATTTGAATTCTCCTTCATTTCTCTCTCTTTTGGAAAGGACTCCTTTGGTCTTCCTTCTGAGCTATAAGATTAGTCTTTGCAATGATAGTACTTAGCTCCTCTGCTTCTTCTCCTGGAGAACATTAAGCTGGTCACTGGCACTCCTTGGCTGAGTTTACAGAAAGTCATGCTCATTTTCTCACAAAGTCAGGTTTACTCATTTGTTCCATAACCATTGGTGGGAAAGAGAATGGATTGGGTTATGGTGTGAGCAGTCAAGACATGCCCTGGAATAAGAGAGGAGGAGAAGAAAAATAAAAGGAGAGGAAATATGAGACAGAATCCTCTAAGTCATCAGCAGGTTTTAGGTGGTACCCTGCTGTGACTTGTGTGAAGAATACTTGCCCAGGAGTTCTGTGAGTGGTTTGTCGCCATCTCCATTGGCTCTCTCCAGTGTGGGGGAAAACTTATCTTGATAGTTCTTGAAGACACCATCTAAGACTTTCTGTCCGAGTTGAGGATTTTGATAGGGGTGGGGGTTGGGGTGGAGGGAAAGGAGTCTTTTATTTTTCACTTTGCTATGAATCTCCTTGGAGGGAAAGAACCCAGAAAACTACTTGCTCAGATGGGAAGATGGAAATATATAGAGAAACTTCTAATGTTTATGTTGCTACAGTGAAGTCAGATTAGATTTTATTCTCTTGAAGTTTAATCTGGATAAGAACGCGTGAGAACCATTCACTGTTGCCCTTCCTTTGTGTTCTAATGGGGTGAGATTCATGATGAAATAGTCACCTTTAACTGAGAGTTGGAATATTTTCGGTTCAGAGTTTTGATTCTGAGTCTCCAAAGCAAGAGGGACACATAACTCCTTTCTTAAAGCACAGCTAAGTTTACATGAGAGGGAAATTTGTGAGGGCCAAACCGGACATAAGAATTGAAAGGCGGAGTGATAAGCCAAGTAGGGGACCCTGTGGCTTTCCAGAGGTTGGTGGAAGGGCAGGGAAGGAGGTGAAGGTTCTTGGCCTCGGGATGCTAAGCGTTTAGATTTTACTCCTATCGAGACACCAGCCTATGGGCTTTATCAAGGTGAGGAGTTGTATCTGGGACACCATATAAAGCTGAGAGAGAGTGAAAAGATGATTTAGAAAAACATCTCAGGGCCGCAGAGAGACAACAGTAAAAGGAAACAGCAGACAGACTTCTCTATCTTGGCCTGAGAGATCTGTGTAAAACAAATGAGAAACTCTCTGCTGAGAATTAATAATTATAGGCTGTCTGTACCTGGTTTTAGGGTTAGAATTTACTCTGCCTGACTCATCAAGGGATCTCTAAGTCACAAAACTAACATAAAAATGATACCCGCTAGTAAAGATCCATGTGTGTCTAACAGGATTAAACTAATACTCCTCCAGAAGAACACAATCTCAAGTAGGCTGCTGACATTACTCATAGATAAAGCCCAGCCAAAGAAAACCTCATGGCTTAAACTTAGAAATCGCATCAAGACTCAAACCACAGTAAGTGAAACAAGTCTATCCAACTCTGTAGGAACCATAATATATATATATATGTAAATCATAAAGGCATATAGGAAAGAACAAAAATAATTGCAAATAATGAGACATTGTCAAAATAGACTTCTAGCAGTGAAAATGTTTGTTGAATTTAAAACTCAATGCACTGGTGAAACAACATTTTAGACAAAGCAGCATAGAGAATCCGTGTACTAGATGACTGGTCTGAAGAAATTAATCAAAATTCAGCAGAGAGTTTCATTCTGAAACTGAGAGAGTGGTATGAGAAAAAGCAAATATCTTCAAAATCTTAGAAGAGAAAAAGGAGAAAAAATTAAAAGTGACTATTGATAAAATATAGGCTATCTGTAATGGAAAGACAATCAAACTGACAACAGACTTCTAATTAGTTTTAAAAAATTCTCAGCCATCTCTTCAAATATGACTTCTTCCTTTGGGATTCCAGTGAAATGTGGAGTAAACTTCATTGTGTCTGCTATGTCTCTTACTCTTTCTTCTGTATTTTTTCACCCTTTGGACTTTTTGTACCTCATTCCAGATAATTTCTGTTTTATTTACCTTCCAGTTTACTAATTCTCTCTTCAGCCATGTATAACCTGCTATTAGACATGACTGAGCAAAGGAGAAAAGGAAAGATATAAGCATCTGAATGCAGAGTTCCAAAGAATAGCAAGGAGAGATAAGAAAGCCTTCCTCAGTGATCAATGCAAAGAAATAGAGGAAAACAACAGAATAGGAAAAACAAGAGACCTCTTCAGGAAAATTAGAGATTCCAAGGGAACATTTCATGCAAAGATGGGCTCGATAAAGGACAGAAATGGTATGGACCTAACAGAAGTAGAAGATATTAAGAAGAGGTGGCAGGAATACACAGAAGAACTGTACAAAAAAGATCTTCATGACCAAGATAGTCACGATAACGTGATCACTGACCTAGAGCCAGACATCTTGGAATGTGAAGTCAAGTGGGCCTTAGAAAGCATCACTACTAACAAAGCTAGTGGAGGTGATGGAATTCCAGTTGAGCTATTTCAAGTCTTGAAAGATGATGCTGTGAAAGTGCTGCACTCAATATGCCAGCAGATTTGGAAAATTCAGCGCTGGCCACAGGACTGGAAGAGGTCAGTCTTCATTCCAATCCCAAAGAAAGGCAATGCCAAAGAATGCTCAAACTACCACACAATTGCACTCATCTCACATGCTAGTAAAGTCATGCTCAAAATTCTCCAAGCCAGGCTTCAGCAGTATGTAAACCATGAACTCCCAGATGTTCAAGCAGGTTTTGGAAAAGGCAGAGGCACCAGAGATCAAATTGCCAACATCCGCTGGATCATGGAGAAAGCAAGAGAGTTTCAGAAAAACATCTATTTCTGCTTCATTGACTATGCCAAAGCCTTTGACTGTGTGGATCACAATAAACTGTGGAACATTCTGAAAGAGATGGGAATCCCAGACCACCTGACCTGCCTCTTAAGAAACCTGTATGCAGGTCAGGAAGCAACAGTTAGAACTGGACATGGAACAACAGACTGGTTCCAAATAGGAAAAGGTGTACGTCAAGGTTGTATATTGTCACCCTGCTTATTTAACTTATATACAGAGTACATCATGAGGAACACAGGGCTGGAAGAAGCACAAGCTGGAATCAAGATTGCCGGGAGAAATATCAATAACCTCAGATATGCAGATGACACTACCCTTATGGCAGAAAGTGAAGAGGAACTCAAAAGCCTCTTGATGAAAGTGAAAGAGGAGAGTGAAAAGGTTGGCTTGAAGCTCAACATTCAGAAAACAAAGATCATGGCATCTGGTCCCATCACTTCATGGGAAATAGATGGAAAAACAGTGGAAACAGTGTCAGACTTTATTTTTTTGGGCTCCAAAATCACTGCAGATGCTGATTGCAGCCATGAAATTAAAAGACGCTTGCTCCTTGGAAGGAAAGTTATGACCAACCTTGATAGTATATTAAAAAGCAGAGACATTACTTTGCCAACCAAGGTCCGTCTAGTCAAGGCTATGGTTTTTCCCGTGGTCATGTATGGATGTGAGAGTTGGACTGTGAAGAAAGCTGATCACCGTAGAATCGATGCTTTTGAACTGTGGTGTTGGAGAAGACTCTTGAGAGTCCCTTATACTGCAAGGAGATCCAACCAGTCTATTCTAAAGGACATCAATCCTGGATGTTCATTGGAGGGACTGATGCTAAAGCTGAAACTGCAATACTTTGGCCACCTCATGCGACGAGTTGACTCACTGGAAAAGACTCTGATGCTGGGAAAGATTGAAGGCAGGAGGAGAAGGTGACAACAGAGGATGAGATGGTTGGATGGCTTCACCGACTCAATGGGCATGAGTTTGGGTGGACTCCGGGAGTTGGTGATGGACAGGGAGGCCTGGCGTGCTGTAATTCATGGGGTCGCGGAGAATCGGACACGACTGAGCGACTGAGCTGAGCTGAGCTGAGCTGAGCTGAGCGACTTCACTTTCACTTTTCACTTTCATGCATTGGAGAAGGAGATGGCAACCCACTTCAGTGTTCTTGCCTGGAGAATCCCAGGGATGGGGGAGCCTGGTGGGCTGCCGTCTATGGGGTTGCACAGAGTCGGACACGACTGAAATGACTTAGCAGCAGCAGCAGCAGCAGTCACATGTATTGAATTCCTAATTTTAGTTACTCAGTTTTACAGTCATAGGTTATTCCATATATCAAGTGTATATAATTTCTAGTTCTACATTGAATTTCCATCTTTTTTAGCTCCTTAAACATGCTAAGTGTAGCTATTTTTAATTCCTTCCTGATCGTTCTAAAATCTAAAACAGTAAGATCTAATATGGTAGTTACTAGTTACGTTTGGCTCCTGAGCACTTGAAATACGGCAAGTCTGATTTGGGATACTGTAACTGTAAAATGCATGCCAGATTTTGAAGACTTGGTACAAAAAATGTCCAGTATCCCATTATGAATTTTATATTGATTTTATATTTATATTGATTACATGCTGAAATAGTTTGAAATAGCAATTTGGGTTAAATAAAAACTTGAGTTAAAATACACTGAGTTAAAATTTTAAAAAATTTCAATTGTTTCATTTTGATTTTTAATGTGGTTACTAGAAAATTTGAAATTACATGCATGATTCACATTTGTGGTTTGCCTTCTAGTTCTATCAGAGCACTGATCTAGACCTTCTGTGTGTTTTATACTTCTGCTGTCTTATCTACAAAGCATGAGGCACTTGGTTGCTGTAAATCAAGGAGTTAGATATTTTTGGCCATGCAGAAGCTTTGAAGCTAGATTGTAGTCTGTTTGAGGACTGGTTTCCCTCAGTTGACCTTTACTCCTAGGGTGCAGTCCTTCATTATCTCTACCCAAAGAGCAGGAAGCTTACCAGGGTCCCTACCTTTGGCAGGCCCTGGACTTCAATATGTGTTTGCTCTACCCCATGAAGTTGTCCAAAGCTTGTATAAGCCACCAAGACAGAAATGTTGCTTCTAGGATTAAAAAACTGCTGATGCCACTGTTATATCACTACTATTGTGATTTGAAAGCCACCAAGATTAGGACTGTAAAGCTACTCAGGAAATCACCACAATCAGAAGTCACAACTGATTTTGTGAACTGTAGGATCACATTGTGCAGGCATGCCAGCGATGGTTTGCATGAATTTATGCCATGTGCCACAGGCCCTGCTCTCAACACTGCAAGGCCAGTGACCAGAGCCCAGCAGCCCTGCTACTACTCCTGCAGAAGCACCTAATGTCTTTGCAACTGGGCTTGCTAGCAGGAGCAGCAGAAACTTAGCGTTTGTGCTCCAATTCGGTCAGGTTGGATGGAAAGTGAAAGTGATAGTGGGTTGCCATTCCCCCTTCTCCAGAGGATCTTCCCAACCCAGGGATCAAACCCGGGTCTCCTGCACTTTACCATCTGAGCCACCAGGGAAGCCCGCATCTATGTAGACAATTTCTTTAAAGGCAGAAAGATCAGTTGTGACTTCAAGCTTGGTTTCTGGAATCACATTGCCTGTATTTTTGTGACCTGGAGTATTTCCCCATGATCTCTCAGACTTCTAGTTCTCTGTCTGTAAAATAGGTATACTGATAGTACCTACTTTAAAATAATGTTGTGGAGGGACTTCCCTGGTGGTCCAGAGGTTGAGACTTTACCTTCCAATGCAGGGGGTGCAAGTTCAGCCCCTGGTTGGAAAGCTAAGATCCCATGTGCCTTGTGGCCAAAAATTCAAAATATAAAACAGAAACAATATTGTAACAAATTCAATAAGGACTTTAAAAATGGTCTGCATAAAAATAGAGCTTAAAAAAATTGCTGTGGGTCTCAAATAAAATAAGGCCTTTAACAGACCTCACAATAAGTACTTAGAAAATTTTAACTGTTCATCATAGGGGTGACAAAAGATCTAGTTGCTAACCCTCATAATATTGCCTTGGCAAGTCTCTTAAATTCTGAGTCCTGATTTCTTTGTTTTTCAGATGAGGGCCTTGTCTCACATGCTCTGTAAGGTGAGTTTCTGAGCTAAAAAATCTCTAGATCCATGACTGGAGAAAGTGAAGCACTGAAAAAAGCTATTAGCCTACTAAGGAATTAGGTTGCAGAGTCTGGCATCTAATTCTAATTTTTAATTTCTTTTTTTCCACACAAAGTCTTATAATTTTAGCGCTATGCTAAGTAAGAGAAATATGATGTGAAACTAACACCCGGAAGCATGTTTAAACAGGACTCCATGACTTCAGTTGCTAAAATAAAGAAAAACACCAGAGGGCACTTGAGTTAAAGAGTGAGGTGGAACAGTTCAGTTCATTTCGGCCAGTCGCTCAGTTGTGTCCGACTCTTTGCGACCCCATGGAATGCAGCACGCCAGCCTTCCCTGTCCATCACCGACTCCCGGAGTCTACCCAAACTCATGCCCATTGAGTCGGTGAAGCCATCCAACCATCTCATCCTCTGTTGTCACCTTCTCCTCCTGCCTTCAATCTTTCCCAGCATCAGGGTCTTTTCAAATGAATCAGTTCTTCGCATCAGGTGGCCAAAGTATTGGAGTTTCAGCTTCAGCATCAGTCCTTCCAATGACTATTCAGGACTGATTTCCTCTAGGATGGACTGGTTGGATCTCCTTGCAGTCCAAGGGACTCTCAAGAGTCTTCTCCAGCACCACAGTTCAAAAGCATCAATTCTTTGGCGCTCAGCTTTCTTTGTAGTCCAACTCTCACATCCACACATGACTACTGGAAAAACCATAGCTTTGACTAGATGGACCTTTGTTGGCAAAGGTTGATGTCTCTGCTTTTTAATATACTATCTAGGTTGGTCATAACTTTTCTTCCAAGAAGCAAGAGTCTTTTAATTTCATGGCCGCAGTCACCATCTGCAGTGATTTTGGAGCCCCCCAAAATAAAGTCTGTCACTGTTTCCACTGTTTCCCCATCTATTTGCCATGAAGTGATGGGACTAGATGCCATGATCTTAGTTTTCTGAATGTTGCGCTTTAAGCAAACTTTTTCACTCTCCTCTTTCACTTTCATCAAGAGGTTCTTTAGTTCTTCTTCACTTTCTGCCATAAGGGTGGCTCCATATCTGAGGTGAAACAAAGTTAAGGTAAACATTGGCAGTCGTTTTAGGAGGTGAAAAGAAAGTGAGAGCAAAAGGCCTGGTGGTGAAAGTAGTAGGATTTTAGTCTTTCATGAAAATCATGTGAAAAATGTTGTTTAATTTCATTTTCAGCAACCTGGACATGCATGGCATTGAAGGATGGCTGGGTAGTTTTGTTACCCTCATCTGGATTGTTGATATAAAGCTTAAAGGGTCCCATTAATAAAAACAAAGAGCAAAGACAAAAGTCTTCATCTTTTGCTGGGGATTCTTATGCCATGCAGCTGTCTCTAGATGTCTGGTATTTGATGAACCAGAAAATGTACTTGTTTACAGTGTTTGTCAGCACTCCAGACCTTTCCATGACTTAGGGAGAGGACCCCTGGGAGTAAACTACCCTGGTGGCAGTATACACATGGTGACTCCAGTCCCCAAGAAAAACACAGGTTCAAAGAAAAGCATATTAGACTATAATAAACCTTGGTGATGGATAAAGATGGTTGCATAATAACTGAAACATAATCCATTGAAATTATACTACCTAGATGAACCATTTCTAACTCTCACAGAAATGATGCTGTTTAAAAATTAGAAATACAAGCAACTTCAGATTATGACCTCGTGAATGTTAAGTTCACAAAGCTCACAGATGATCTTCCTATGTCTGTTAATGTGATAAGGGTTATATTCTGTCCTATAGTCTTTTCCCCCCAGTTAACTCAGTTCAAGGAAACGATAAAAAAGATCTTTATGCAAATATCCTTTTATAGACAATAAACTGCCCTATGGTTCGGAAATAATGAAAAGCTGGGCAAATGAAACCTCTTATAGAAAACAAAAGACTTCCATTAACTGCTGCCTTCCGTCTTTATCAAGGCACTACATGATGAGAAACTTGGGAAGTCTCACTAGCTGTAATTGTAGCTCTGACCTATGGAAATTCAAAAAACTGATACCTAACAGTACACTAGCTACTTCCATGAAAGGAAGGGCTTAAATTCAATTAAAAAAATTCTTTTTGTTAACCAGGAGCTATCAAAAGAAGTGTGGATGCTTTCCATTAGAACTTTACAGTAGACTTGCTTAAAAGTGAAAGTTGCTCAATCCTGTCCAACTCTTTGCGACCCCATGGACTATACAGTCCATGGAATTCTCTGGTCCAGAATACTGGAGCGGGTAGCCATTCCCTAGTGATTAATAAATGATGGAGTGGTGTGTAGCATTTGAGCTGATTTCCAGCTCTTGAGTGTTACTCTGCGCAACCTGAGATATGCTCATTGGTTCAGCCTGGAGCAATCCTCCTTTGGGGAACACCTGAGTTCTGAGCCAGCCTGGAGTGGGCACAAGTTGAGGGTCTGTCCTATTTTGGAGCTGGTATAAATGTAAAAAAGCATCATTTTAAGTTTACTTGTCAGCACTCATATCAAACCTGAGTGTGACGTCACACCTTATTTGAAATCCAGGTATAGGACTTAAGGGCTTCCCTTGTGGCTCAGTAGTAAAGGATCCACCTGCTAATGCAGGAGACTTGGGTTCCATCCCTGGGTAAGAAAGATTCCCTGGAAAAGGAAATGGCAATCCACTCCAGCATTCTTGTCTGGGAAATCCCATGGACAGAGGGACCTGGTGGTCTATAGTCCATGGGGTTGTAAAAGAGTCAGACACAACTTATCAACTAAACAAGAACAACAGCAATAGGACTTCAAAGTGGGGGATGGAAACTTAAGAGATAATTTTCTGTATCTCACACTGGGGTACATGAAACAGTACAATGCTGAATGACAACGATTAAAAATCAGAGGATAAGTTTGTGAATCACCTTAGAGAATCCATTTGGTCAAAACTGTATGATATAAGCATGTTAATTTATGCTTTTTTAAAAGAAATGTTTATTTATTTGACTGCGTTGGGTCTTGGTTGTGGCATGCAGGATCTTTCGTTGGGGTGCATGGGTTTTTCTCTAGTTGTGGCACATGGGCTTAGTTATCCCATGACACGTGGATCTTAGTTCCCTTATCAGGGACTGAACCTATGTCCCCTGCGTTGGAAGATTGATTGTTAACCACTGGATCACCAGGGATGTCCCTAATTTATGTTTATATTAAAACAAATCCAAGTATTGTTGTTCAGTCACTAAGTCATGTCTGACTCTTCTCAATCCCATGAATTACAGTGTGCCAGGCTTCCCTGTCCTTCACTGTCTCCAAGAGTTTGCCCAAATTTCATGTCCATTGAGTTGGCGATGCTATCTAGTATATTATGAAGTAAAATGCAGAACCGTATTGACGTTTTTTTTTTCAGTGAAAACATGGAACTTCAAAGAATTTTTTCTCTTGCAGAAGGCTTCTTTGGGCTAGGCTTCTTTGTCTTTAGATAAGGAAGCAACTGCTTGTTCATGTTCCACCACAAATGGTATTTTAGGGGAAACATCTGAAATTCTTGTTTAGCAGTTTCATTTGACATCCAAGAAAACCAAAACACAAAGAGAAAACTTAATTTATGAGTGTGATTTGAGCTTTATATACCTTCCTTCTTTAACCTCAAATATTGCTTTTCATTCCCAAACCCAAGTAGAAAATTCAGAGAAAGCATGATTTAGTAATACTGAAGAATACAGGGCTGTCTCCATAAATTTAGTCCTTATTCTGCCTGTGTAACCTGAAGAAGGGATTTAGTATCCCAGTCCCTCAGCAATGAAGAAATGCATTTTAAAATAAAGAAATAAAAAATCCATTGTACTTGCCTTGTGTGGCTGTTGGACAGATCAAATCAGGCAGCATATGTGAAGTTTGAAATGTTGTAAAAAGAGATAGAATCCACTTTTTGACAAATGGTGCTGAGAAAACTGGATATCCATATGTAAAAGAATAAAGGTGGACTCCACACCATATACAAAAATTAACTCAAAAGTGAATCAAGGACCTAAATGTAGACCTGAAATGATAAAACTCTTAGAATAAAACAGGATAAATGCTTCATCAGTAATCACTGCTGCTGCTACTGCTGCTAAGTCACTTCAGTCGTGTCCGTCTCTGTGCAATCCCACAGACAGCCGCCCACCAGGCTCCCCCGTCCCTGGGATTCTCCAGGCAAGAACACTGGAGTGGGTTACCATTTCCTTCTCCAATCCATGAAAGTGAAAAGTGAAAGTGAAGTCGCTCAGTCATGTCTGACTCTTAGCGACCCCATGGACTGCAGCCTACCAGGCTCCTCTGTCCATGGGATTTTCCAGGCAAGAGTACTGGAGTCGGGTGAGGGAAATGCAAATCATGACTTTGGGGTTGAAATAATTTTTTTGGATATGACATCGGAGGCAAAGGTATGAAAAGAAAAAAATAGACAACTTGGACTTCATGGACATTTTTAGAAAAGAATGTATGTCAAAAGACAGTATCCAGAGTAAAAAGGCAACCCACAAGATGGGAGGAAGTATTGGAAATCATATATCTGATAAGGGATTAGTATCCAGAATATATAAAGAACTCCTACAACTCAACAACAAAAAGGCAAACAACTTGATCAAAAAATGGGCAAAAGACTTGAATAGATTATTCGCCAAAGAAGATATACAAATGGCCAATAAGCACAGGAAAAGATGCTCAACATCGCTAATCATTGAGGGAAATGCAAATCAAAAGCACAGTGAGTTACCACTCACTCATTAGAAGGACTCCGAGTGTTGGTGGGAATAGAAAATGGTACAGCCACCGTGGAAAACAGCATGGTAGTTCCTCCAAAAATTAAAAATAGAATTACATATGATTCAGCAACTCCGCTTCTCGGTATGCAACCCAAAGAAATGAAAGCAGGGTCTTGAAGATACATTTGTACATCGTGTTCATAGCAGTGTTATTCCACAATAGCTAAAACATGGAAGCAACCTGTGTCTATCAGAAGGTGAAAGGATAAGGAAATAAGTTATGTACATTCAGCCTTTTAAAAAGGTGAACTTTGCAATGTGCTGTAACATGCATGCACCTTGAGGACATTATGGTAAGTGAAATAAGACGGTCACAAGCACACCCACACACAGACACGCTCAGTACCGAGTGATCCCACTTTGTTGCTGTTCAGTTGCTCGTCGTGTCCGACTCTTTGCGACCCCATGGCCTGCAGCACACCAGGCCTCCCTGTCCATCACCAGCTCCCAGAGTCTGCTCAGACTCATGTCCATTGAGTCAGTGATGCCATCCAACCATCTCATCCTTTCTCGTCCCCTTCTCATCCTGCCTTCAATCTTTCCCAGCAACATGGTCTTTTCCAATGAGTCAGCTCTTAGCACCAGGTGGCCAAAGTATTGATTCCACTTAAATGAGGATAATTTGGAGCAGTCGAAATTATAAAGACAGAAAGTGTAATGATGGGACTTCCCTGGTGGTCCAGTGGTTAGGAATCTGCCTCCCAATGCAGGGAGACACAGGTTCGATCCCTGGTCTAATAACATCCCACATGCTGTGGAACAACCAAGCCTGTGCCCCACAACAAGCAAAGCCACCGCAGGGAGAACCCCAAGCACCAAAACTAGAGAGCAGCTCTCGGTTGCCACCACTAGAGAAAGCCCGCAAACAGCAATGAACACCTAGCACAGCCAAAAAAGAAAATAAATTAAAATAGATCCATTTAAGAAAAGAAAATAAAATAGATCCATTTGAAAAAAGAAAATAAAATAGATCCATTAAAAAAAAAAGAAGGTGTAATGGTGGTTGCCAGGAGCTGGAGGAGCAGAGAATGGGGAGTTACTGATTAATAACTATAGAATTTCAGTTTTACAAGATAAATAGTAATGTGGATGGATGGTGGTGATGGTTGTACAACAATATGAATGTATTTAGTACCACTGAACTGTACTCTTACAAATTAAGATGGTAAACTTTATGTATGTTTTACTCAATTAAAAAAGAGAGATAGAACCCAAAGACTAGAATCCACCCCTTGAAGCTACTTTAATAAGGGTTGAAAGTGGGCTTCTCATGAGCAATTCTAATTTCAGGCTTGTGTTCTTGACTGCTGTTTTGTCTGCAAGTTCTGTGGTTCGTGACTCATTAGGTTGCCCCGACTGCCAAGTTCTGTTTTGTTCCTTGGTTACGGACCTTTTCCTAATCCTGGTCCATGGAAACTAGAAATTCATACCCAGACCCCTAGGAGGAGTCAGAGAAAGAAGGAATCTCCACCAATTCTTTCCCTCCCCCCAACTGCTGGGAACCCGGATCTGCTGGGTGTGGGATGTTGTCAAGCCCTGGGCTCAGCCTTGCTGCCTAATCCTCTCAAAAACGCCATTAGGTTGGGCTGTGCCTTCTCTCATTTTACAGATAAAGATGTTGAAGGAACAAAAGTTAAGTGTTTTATTCATGTGTTCTGTTTGTCATGCCTCCCCTGACTCTTGGCAGATGAACTCTTCCTGTCCCCTCCTTACCTCCCAGCTCCCTGTCGCCTCCCCCAGGGGCCCCCCAGTTTGGGGTCCCCTCCCGAATGCTCCTGTGAAGTGGTTTCTCACTTTCCGCCCCAGTGTTTGCCTCTGCCTCCAGAGATGGATTGAGAGACTAGGAACTGCACGTGTGATGTGTGGACTCTGCAAATACATGAGTGAACGGGTGCATGAAAGAATAAGTAACATTTTAAGATACCAGGTCCCCAGATGAGAAATCCATTCTGGCTTATGAGTCTCTGGAACTTCTTACCTCTTCACAGTCTCCCTCTTCACAGCTATTAATATGAACAGCCTTGGCCCCATCCCAGCTGGTAAGAGTTCAAATATCACTGAGACAATATTTAGAAACTTGTTTAGACCATGCTGGCTCCAGCCCAACCAACCCGTTTGAGGTTGTTGCTGAGCCTCATAGCTCCATGATGAAGCAGGGTCTTGTGAAGAAACATGCAACTTGTATAGGAATAGGTCAGTTAAAGCAGCTCGTCTGTTGGCAGTTGTTTTCAGCCTTCCCGCAACTCATTTCATACTAATTAATTCTCTGTGCTTTTTTTGTTGTTGTTCAGTTGCCAGTGTTCAATTCTTCATGACCCCATGGACTGCAGCATGCCAGGCTTCCCTGTCCTTCACCACCTCATGGAGTCTGCCCAAGTTCATGTCTATTGAATCACTGATGCCATCCAACCTTCTCAGCCTCTGTCACCCTCTTCTTCTTCTTCTGGCTTCAATCTTCCCCAGAATCTTTCCCAGGGTCTTTTCCAATGAGTCAGTTCTTTGCATCAGGTGGCCAAAGTATTGGAGCTTCAGCTTCAGCATCAGTCCCTCCAATGAACACCCAGGACTGATCTCCTTTAGGATGGACTGGTTGGATCTCCTTATAGTCCAAGGGACTCTCGAGTCTTCTCCAACACCACAGTTTGAAAGCATCAGTTCTTCAGTGCTCAGCCTTCTTTATTGTCTCACATCTGTACATCTGACTGCTGGAAAGACCATAGCTTTGACTAGATGAAACTTTGTCGGTAAAGTGATGTCTTTGCTTTTTAACACACTGTCTAGGTTTGTCGTAGAGAGATGGCAAATATTCTGCAGGTCGTTCTGGTCTCAGAGAAGATATTGATGGCCCTCAAGAGTTCTCTCCTTGTGGGGGATGAAGTAATTGTGACTGGAAGTGGACCTCCTTTAGAAGGCTGATTAGCACCCTCATACACAGAGCTTGGTTCTCAGAGTCCACTGGGGCAGTAACATGAGCCCTCACTCTCACCATCTGCAGTCATCTGGGAGAGAAGAGCACAGCTGTGTCTCTGAGACCTTACCTGCTAGCAGCGACTGGGAAGGGAGGTGCTGGGGAAGAGAGTCACTTGAATGCTTTTGAGCTATGGGCTCCTTCTGACCTCAAACTTGGATCATTCTACTAGAAGGTGTTATTTTATCACCTGTGTCATGACTGCACCTCTGTCAGGACAAGAGGCTGATGATCTAACAGCTATGGGACTGGGATGCAAGGTCACCTCAGTCTGCTAGAAGGTCACACAGAGCCATTTCCAAGTACTCCCCAAACAGCTTGCTTATGGCATCTCTTTGATTTGGTTGGGATATCGTGTGTTGATGTTTGTCCTTCCTAAGTGACCATTGTCCACTCCCTGAAGCAGGACGGGGTCACAGACTGGTTCATTCATCTTACTTACTGGCTTTTTGCTATGTGCCAGGCTCTGTGGTCAGGATATTACTGACATATGTCCTGATCTTTAATGCATGCAGGTAAGTGGGGCCCCTAATCCCAGATCTCTGTGATGACAGATGTAACAAGAAAGGGAAATATGGGGGGAGGGAAACGGTGTAAAATATCACTTCCTTAGAGGAGCCTGCTCTGATTTCCCCCAGCACGGTTGAATCTCCCAGTTACAAGCCTTTACATCACCTTGTACTAGACCTGGACTCCATGGGTAGGGACTGTGTCTGTCTCGCTCAGCACTGTATTTCCAGCACTCAGCACAGTGGTGAGCACATCATGGGTGCTTAATGTATGCTTGTTGAATGAATGAACGGTCATGGAAGGCTTTACAGAGGTGGTGGCACTGAGTTGGGTATTGACAAATCAGGGGGGTTTACCAGGGAAGAAGTGAATGGATAATTTTGTAAAACAAATGTATGTTATTAAATTTATGACCCTCCTCACTAGCACAGGGAAAATCCCTGATGTTTACAAGTACTTTTGATGGCAGGATGAAGCCTAGGCAGGCTAGGGGTGAGAAAACTATTTGTGATCCTTCCTTTCAACACACTTGGAAAATCAATCTCCTAATGAGAATGAGGCTTGGTGGAGAGGGAGTCCCTGGGATAGAAGAGCCCCAGCCGCCACACTCCTCTCTGCCCCAGTGAACAGTTGGGACTTCGAAGAAATATGAGAAAGACTGCTCTTCCTTTGGTTAGTATTTCTTACTTTACCTTCCTCTACTTTCTGATTGGGATGAATTTATGGGCACTTAACAGCTGGTCTAAGTTAGGAATCACGACTCATTCAACAAACACTTAGTGAACGTCCTTGGCATTGAAGATGCTGTGTGGGAGCCACAGCAGAAAGTACAGGATGTACGAACCACAGCTCTGTCTTCATGGGGCTTATTTTTAGTAAATAAATAACACGGATAACATCAACAACTAGAGTGCAGTCAGAACCTTGTTGAAATCACATCAGAAGGACAGAAATGCTGCGTGAGGGAGGGAAACCTGGAGTGGAGATTGGAGGGTAAGAGGTGTGATGGGGCAGGGGTTCTGGTGGGAGTGAAGACACGAAACTGGGTGGCACGGAGGGTCTGGGGAAGAGCTTGCAACCGCTGCGCCAGGAAGGTGATGGAAGGTGAAGTTGGAAAAGGAGATCAGTGCCATACGTGCATGCATGCGTGTTCTGTTGCTTCAGTCATGTCTGACTCTTTGTAACCCTGTGGACCTCAGCCCTCCAGGCTCCTCTGTCCAGGGGATTCTCCAGGCAAGAATATTGGAGTGGGTTGCGATGCCCTCCTCCAGGGGATCTTTCCAACACAGTGATCAGACCTGCGTCTCTCATGTCTCCTGCACAGGGAGGCAGGTTCTTTACCACTAGCATCTGGAACCCCTACCTTCAGTTCAGTTCAGTTCAGTTCAGTCGCTTAGTCGTGTCCGACTCTCCACGACCCCATGAACCACAGCACACCAGGCCTCCCCTACCTTGGAGAACACCAAAAAGCAGATCTAAAAGTTTCCAAAGGTGAAATATCTTCCATAGGTGGCCTCTAGGAAGTGGTAGGGCAAGGATTTAAGCTGGTGCTTGATCAGACTCCAAAAGCATGTGTATATGCATATATATTAATACTTGTGTATACTGAGGCAAGGGGCTTCCGTGGGGGCTCAGCGGTAAAGAATCTGCCTGCAATGTAGACAACTCGGATTTGATCCCTGGGTCTTGAAGATCCTCTGGAGAAGGAAATGGCTACCCACTCCTGTATTCTTGGCTGGGAAATCCCATGGACAGAGGAACCTGGTGGTCTATAGTCCATGGGGTCGCAAAGAATCCGACACAACTTCGCAACTAAACAAGAACACACTGAAGCACACATTAAACTGCTTGAAAGTGAAAGTGAAATCGCTCAGCTGTGTCCGACTCTTAGCGATCCCATGGACTGTAGCCTATCAGGCTCCTCCGTCCATGGGATTTTCCAGGCGAGAGTACTGGAGTGGGTTGCCATTTCCTTCTCCAGGGGATCTTCCCGACCCAGGGGTCTAACCCTTGTCTCCTGCATTGTGGTCAGACGCTTTACTGTCTAAGCCACCAGGGAAGCATTTAAACTGCTTAACTATTTTTGAATTAGGAGGAAACTGGCAGAATTTTCAGGAACTCTTAATGTCAGCTAGATTTTTGAAGTAAAATTTTCCTTAATTTCTAGTGCAAGAGGCCCACAGCCCATTGATCTGAGGAGAAGGAGGGTCTTGGGTTTTTCTCATGCCGTAGCACAAGAAATTTAAGTGAAAAACATTGCAGAGCCAACTCTTGGCTTGTTTGTAGAGTTTAAAGTTCAGATTATTATTATTGTTATTTTTTTTTGGGTGGGTATTGGGAGAGGGAAAGGAATGGAATAGTTCGCTCTCTGTAGGAGTGAGGGAGGAACAGGGGAGAAAGGGCCTCCTATCCCAGGGTCTTGTGTGCTTGTTGAGCTGCTTTATGGGCATCCTGGATTGACCCCTGATGAGAACTAGCCAGGGACTGAATTCCCATTGGTAGAATTGTTTCTGAAAGAGAACAAGTTCCAGGCTCTAAAATGACATGCAAATGGACCTTGGAATGGAACCTGTTTCTAAATGGCGGTTATAATAATAATGATTTGGGATTCAAACAAAAAGTTAAATCTTGATGAGGTATTTATAAACAAAAATTAAAGTTGGCAAGAATTTTCAGTAAATGAGTATGTCTGCTGATGAAAAGGTGGTGACTTAACTGGGTTGAAAGTGAGGATAAAGTGAAGTCGCTCAGTCGTGTCCGACTCTTTGTGATCCCGTGGACTGTAGCCCACCAGGCTCCTCTGTCCATGGGATTCTCCAGGTAAGAATACTGGAGTGAATTGCCATTTCCTTCTCCAGTGGATCCTCCCAACCCAGGGATCGAACCCAGGTCTCCGGCATTGCAGGCAGACGCTTTAACTTCTGAGCCACTAGGGAAGCCCGAAAGTGAGGATAAATCAATGCAAATTTCTGGCTCCAAAACAAGTTGGATGAAAACCTGTCACCACCTGAAATGGCTCTCTTGCTGCTGAATGTTTTCTGATGTTCTTTATATTAGTTAAGCTTCCTTTGTCCTGATATGGTGCCTCTTATCTACTTCACCTCCCATGTAGCAAGTTGGGTGGTAACAAATTAATTCCTGCTATATTCAGGTGGAGCAGTGGACGAACACCAGCGTCAGAAGAGATGTGTTAGCTCCTTTTCTGTCTTGGTCACTGTTGCTGGGGGACCTTGGACAAGTTACTTGACCTTTGCAAGTCAAGTTTGCTCAATGGATATGAAATAAGGGGATGGAGCAAGGCTTCTTCATGCTCTGAAGTTTGACCCCATGTATAAAGCTAAGTTTTATAGTAAAACTTCTCTGAGGACGATTTATGTTATTGTTCAGTGAGTGATTTTTTTCACCTCTATATTGTCATCAGAAATAGGTCATTGTTGATTTTTTAAAAACTTCTTTATTTTTAATTGGGGGATTATTGCTTTACAATATTGTGCTGGTCTCTGCCATACATCAACAAGTCATTGCTGATTTTTAAAGTCTGGGTTTTGAAAAGATTTATACTGTTCAAAATTGTTTTTAAATAGACGCTTGAATGGCAGTGGCTATTCAATAGCAATTGTAATTTTCTGTTTTCTTTGTGTTTCCTTTCTGATATGCAAATGACCATTTATTTGATTTCCAGTAGAAAATACAAGAGCAAATGTAAGCACGAACATTGCATCTTGGAATTAAGAAATACTAATGAGGATATAAATTACTATCTTTTTAAATTTTAAAGTTAAGTTTTCTGCGGAAGAAAAATGGACTAGACTATCTCAAGAAGGGAGGAAATATTTTATATTACTACAGTATTTAGAAATAGCTATGTTGTTTCTCCTTGTCAAATTTGAGCTGCCATTCATTTTTATCAAACTACTTTCCATCTTCAGAAAGAAACAAACCTTGATATTGTCAGTTTTTAAGAAGTTTACTTTTGTGCCTTTTTTTAAAAAAAATGTGAACATTTTTGCTTCATTCCAGGCTGGAGAGGGGAGCATAAATGCACTCGTCTTACAGAGTGACCTCTTTGTCCATGTGCAAATGGATGAGAATGTATAGGTGGTCATGTGGGACTAAGTGAAATTTCTCTTATGATGTGTTAGATGTGTTAACTATCCACAATGAGAACCTGGATGATATATCCAGAGCAAAAGGCAAAAAAAAAAAAAATACCAAAAGCATACATTTTTTTAGAGTTTAGGCATCAGAACAAGCCATTGAGACTTCCATGGAGAGAGTGAATCTAGTTTAAGGAGGCAAGATTCTGCTCCAGCACCACCTTTTGTAGAGAGAGTGCATAGCCAGGGGAGTTTGTACCAGATCTGGTTTGAACTGGGCCTAGAGGAGTGAGGTGGGAGCTTCGAAGCCTTTCTCCTTCCATCTTTTCCTCCCACAACCACATCTCACTCAGAACGCTAGATTCCTGTTTGCGTAGCTCTTTCCGTGGTCCCCAGTGGCCCTGGTGTTGCAGGTTGGCCAGGAAGCGTTGTTTGTGTCATTTCTTAGGTGAGGACATAGATGTGGAAAGGTGAACTGGTGGGCCCAAGGACACACTGGTTACTAAGGGACCTTGAATTTGAACCCAAATCACTTCAAGTCCAGGGTGAAGCTCTCTCTACATGTCTGGTTACTTCTGAAGGAGAGTCTCAAAATACAGCCTGCACTGGTTTGCTGCACTTCCATTATTAAACTTCCAACAGAGTATTAACATCTTTTGTGACCTGGTAGTTTAGAACTATTCAGAGACTATGAAAATCTTACATTTTTGGCCACAGGAAAAAAAAAAAAACAACTCATTCTAGAAAAGAGTGGGTGACATGTCAAGATATGTCAATCAACTGGTGCTTCTCAGAGGTTGGCCTGTGGCTGGGCTGTTTGCAGGAGACTGGTAGACAGTGAGCCTGAGCCATCAGCCATGGCAGGGCTGGAAGGGGAGAGGAGAGCAGGGAGTTAACATTATGGGGCACAAGCACGTACTCCCTTGGGCATCACAGTGAGAGGAGTGGACCGATAAGAGCAGTCTCTCCTCCAGCTCCCTGGCTTGTGGCCTGAGCCTGCTGCCTGGATGCTTCTGCCTGAGGTTCTGGCTTAGATGGTCGGCCACATGCAGGGGGAGTCAGGGATTACTCACAGCAGCTGCGTGAGGCCCAGTGGGCCTCCTAAGTGGCTTTCTAAGCAGAGGGCTCCTAGGGTGATCCTGGCTGGCCTTGCCTGGCTGAGTCCCTGCGGTTTGCAAGCCTGGATCTCCATCTCTGCCCTCTGTCCTAAGAGACTTTCTTTCAACAGACTGTTTTGGCTAAAGATGGTTTCTGTTGTTTGCAGTTGACAAGCCAACTGATGCAGCCGGGAAGAAGTGGAATCAGGATTAGAACTGGGTCTGTCAGGTACCCGTTGCTTATTCCTCTGTACCCAAAAAAGGGATAGGAATCTGAGTACTGCCAAATCTTATCATTTAAGCCTTCTTGGGAAATAGGCTTACAAGTAGATCAGTGGTCAAATAAATCAATAAGTGATCACACACATATATTCATGCACACACATATACACATACATGTTCATATACATGTTTAATTGATGGGCAAGTTTTCATGAAATGTTGTTGAAGCTCTGTGATGCTGACATTTCTAGAGGAGGGGAGCAAACATAACATTCACTGGGTGACTGTGAGCACAGGAGGTAATGGGCGGACTGCAGAACTGATATATTGGTTGAGAATAGAGTTGGGAGTCAGACAGATTTTATTTCAAACCTGCAGTTACTATTAAATAAACCTTTGTGTCTTTGGACAAATTATATAATTTCTTTGGACCTCAGTTTCCTTATCTGTAAAATGGGGATAATTATACTCATTTCACAGAGATTCAAAGCAGTCCAGATAAGGTACCTAGCACAGAACTTGGCACAGAGTGATGGATGAATGGGAGTTATTATTTTTATTTAAATATATTGCCTAGTTTAGTTCTCACAGCACTACTGAACTTGTCCTTTCTTGAATAAGTTTAGGATTCCTGCTTGTTGGCATGTCCCCTTATCCTCTTTTAGAAGGGGACCGTGGGAGTGGGTGAGGAGAGGATGAGATGGAAGTCATGAGGTGAGGAGGAAGCCATAAGAAACCACAGCTCTGAGCATCCTCTCTGAGCTCTTGGTCCTGGGGATGCAGCTTGTCCTGGAGATCCTGCTTGTCTTGTGCAGTGGGAGCCACGGACAGGTTCTGAGTGACACCAGTCCAGGGCAGCCCACTTCACCATCAAAGTGATGATGGCAACCAAATCCACTTAGAAAACAAGTCAATCAAAGCATATTCACTAATGAAGACCTGACAGTAATCCATAATGTATTCTATCACAGGAGGCGATATGCATGAAAAATCTTGGCCCATCTGTTTAGCAAATAACGTTTTCTAAAGAAATGTTGGTTTTTCTTGGTGACTCAGCAACAAAGACTCTGCCTGGCAATGCAGGGTGCAACCTGCATCAACCCAGGATGATTCCTGGTTCGGGAAAATCCCCTAGAGATGGAAATGGCACCCCACTCCAGTATTCTTGCCTGGAGAATTCCATGGACAGAGGAGCCTGGTGGGCTCCAGTTCATGGGGTTGCAAGGAGTTGGATATGACTGAGAGACTAAACAGCAACAACAAGAAGGGAATGTTAGACGCAGTCTAACTCTTCTTTCTCTCTTTCTTAGACACGGTCTCTTGGTGGCTTGTAAAAAATGTGGTCAGAATTAGCTTATATAATTCTCACTATAATTTTAAGAGAAGTGTGCTATTTTTCATCTCTGCTTTCCAGAGATGGAAATGTGGAATTGGAAAGAATTCCTCCTGGACTGTGCACTGTGGCAACGACAAAGCAGGAGATCAAACCCAAACCCTTTGCCATCAACTTTATACTCATCCATTCATTTGTGTACTGTCTACCATGTGCCTGGAGCTGGGCTGGGCACCAGGGATCTGTGTCTTGGCTGTGGTCCCCGCCCGCAAGGAGCTCACACTGCTCAGGAAGAGTCTTTCCTTTGGGCCATCCTGTCCAAGACCACACCATTTTTTTTTCCTGGCTCTAATTAATGACCCATTCATATTCCAAGACTAGAGGATGAATGGCTATATTCAGGTTTCCAGTTGATGGCAATTTTCTTTGGAAACTCACCAGTTTTAGGTTTCCATTTCAATCTGCCCACACACTTCACTGTTAAACTGTCAAAAATGATATGGAATGTGCAAATATTTCTTACAAGGTCCCAAGGGGTGTTTCAGGAGCCAGTGACACCCTGACTCTCTTCAGTCTGGAAACAGGCAGGGAGACAACCCGCAAAGTCCATTGCACAGCCAACTGTTGTGTTGTTTTTTGGTTTGAGTTTAATTATTATTTTATTTAAAAATTTTTAATTGAAGTATAGTTGATCTGCAATGTCCTGTTAGTTTCAGGTGTTCAGCAAAGTGATTCAGTCATGTAGCTATTATATAGGCTATTACATTATAGGGTATTACACAATATTGAATACAGTCTGCCATGCTATACAGGAAGTTTCTCTTGCTCCAGGAGTGAGATTGCTGGATCATATAGTAGTTCTATTTTTGGTTTTTAAAGGGGCTTCCATACTGTTCTCCATATGGTTGTACTAATTTACACTCCTACCAGCAGTGTGAGAGGCTTCCCTTTTCTACACACCATCTCTAGCATTTATTATTTGTCAACATTTTGATGATGGCCATTCTGACTGTTGGGAGGGGGTACCTCATTGTAGCTTTGATTTTCATTGCTCTAACAATTCATGATGTCGAACACTTTTCATGTGCCTATTGTCCATCTGTAAATCTTGTTTGAAGAAATATCTGCTTAGGTCTTCTATCCCAATTCTTGATTATTATTATTATTTTTTTATATTGAGCTATATGAGCTGTTTGTTTATTTTGGCGTCGCATTGTTTCCAAACATTTTCTCCCCTTCCATAGATTGTCTTTTTGTATTGTTATTGTTTTTCTTTGCTGTGCAAAACCTTTTAAGTTTAATTAGGTCTTATTTGTTTATTTTTGCTTTTATTTCTATTATTCTAGGAGATGGATCCAATGTTGCTGCAATTTATGCCAAAGAGTGTTGTGCTTGCTTTCCTCCAAGAGTTTTATAGTGTCTAATCTCACACTTAAGCCTTTAATCCATTTTGAGTTTAGTTTTGTATGTGGTTTTAGAAACTGTTCTTACTTTTCTAGTAAGACAAAGTTGATTTCGGTGCTTACCCTGGAGAGGAAGACAGCTACTTCAACCAAGGCTTGCTAGCATCTCAAAGAGGGTAGGACAAAGCTAGGTTGTTTATTCAGACTATGAAGTCTAGTTTAATACAAGTCTTTCAATGCTGTGCTCAATTAGGACTGGGTAATACTCCAGAATTAGTTCCTTGAGAGGAAAGGGCTTAGAAAACCCTTGTGTGGTTTGGCTATTGTCCAGGCATGGTAATGCCATGAATCCTGAGAAGTCTGTGGAATATATGGACTGAGACGCTCGTGACCTGTACCTGAGCACATGTAGCCACTTGGATTTTCCTTAGCTCACTACCACTCCCCAGTTTAGTCCAGGGAGCAATCTCCCTTTTCTTACTCTCCACAAGGCAGAACTTCCTGAAGTATCATATATATGACACAGTAATAATCGTACCATTCAGACCACTATCAGTGTGGACTATCAGATAGTCCACATTTACTTTAGCATCATACACATGACAAAATCATAATCATACAATCACAGTAATAATGCTAATAGCTAACATTTATTTCCCATTGACTTCCCAGGTGGCGCTATTGGCAGGCATTGGCCTGCCTGCCAATATAGGAGACAAAAAGAGATGCGGGTTCAATCCCTGGGTCAGGAAGATTCCCTGGAGGAGGAAATGGCAACCCACTCCAGACAGTATCCTTGTCTGGAGAATCCCACGGACAGAGGAGCCTGGCAGGCTACAGTCTAGAGGGTCGCGAAGAGTCGAACACAACTGAAGCCACTGAGCATTTATCCTTGACTCTGTGCAGGCAGCTGGGCTAAGGACTTTAGATGGATCCCTCTCATTAAGGCCCGTAACAATGCTGGGAACTGTTTTATTCTTGGCTAATGAAACTTAACAAGGTTAAATCAATGGAGTAAGGTGTGCAGGAGAGCTGGAGCCAGAAGTCAAGCCAAGTCTATTGGAGCCCAAAGCCTTCTTGTTCTTAGGGATTATGCTATAGAATCACTCTCTCCTTTTAAAATACATTGTTCCTATAACTAATTTTTCTAAAGTAACATCCAAATATTTGTTCACAGGGGAGATGACTGACTCTCGCCATACAGAAGCCCTCTCTCCTTTCAACCTGGTAGGAGTGTAGCCTTTAATCCCTGTTTCAGTGCCGAGGTGGAGCCTCCCATTCTCAGGGGTGGAGGCTGCCCCTCTTTCGTGCTGTTTTGCCTGGTTTCCTGGTTTCCCTGGGAAATCCTCCAAGTGAAAAACAGTTTCCCCAGTAACTGACAGCCCACCCACTGGCCCTTCTGCCAAAGTGACTTGATCGCTTTGTGACTCTTGGTTTCTTAAAGGTGTTTTTCTTTTGGGATAGTCCAAACCGCTTTGACACACGTTCTGACAAATTAGTGGTTAAGGAGAACACTTCCTTGGGCTAGAAGGAAGGAATATTCAAACAAATAAAAGAAAACTGTCAACATAGACAGTGGCTGCTGTTGAGTGGGAGAACGTTGAGCAACTGGTTCCTTTAGTTCCCCAGCTTTGGAAAGATAAAGCTAATCATTTCTGACAGATGGAGTCTACCAGTTTAAAATATCCGTAGATTTTTTGATGATTGCCATTCTTATTGGTGTGAGGTGATACTCATTGCAGTTTTGATCTGCATTTCTCTAATAATCAGTGATCTTGAGCATCTTTTCATGTCCCTGTTGGCCAGCTGTATATCTTCTTTGGAGAAATGTCTATTTGGTTCTTCTTGGGTCATTTGTAGAGATGTGGATGGACGGAGTTTGTCATACAGAGTGAAGTCAGAAGGAGTAAAACAAATATCATACATTAACGCATATATGTGGAATCTGTGGTACAGATGAACCTCTTTGCAGAACAGAAATAGAGACGCAGATGTAGAGAACAGATGTACGGACACGGCAGGAGGTTGGCGGGGAGAGGAGGTAGGATGAATTGGGAGATTGGGATTGATATATATACACTACCGTGTGTAAAATCGATAATTAGTGGGAACCTGCTGTATAGCATAGGAAACTCAGCTTGGTGCTCTGAGTAGGTGACCTACTCTTTATTCGTTCTTAGTCGTGTCCAACTCTTCTCAGCTCTATGGACCGAAGCTCACCAGGCTCCTCTGTCCATGGAATTTTCCAGGCAAGAATACTGGAATGGGTTGCCATTTCCTACTCCAGGGAATCTTCCCAATCCAGGGATTGAACCCATGTCTCTTGTGTCGCCTGCATTGGCAGGTGGACTCTTTACCAACTGTGCCACCTGGGAAGCCCAGGGTGACCTTGAGGGGTGGGGTATTGTGGGGGAGAGAGGGGAGGTATGTATACATATGGCTGGTCTGCTTCATTGAACAGCAGAAACTAGCACAGCATTGTAAGGCAACTATACCCCAATTAAAAAAAGTGCAAAGAGGAAAAGAAAAGCTTCCTAGAGAAGGAGATTCCACTCTTCTCTGTAGCTCATGTGTAACAATTGGGTAATTATTTCTAATAGTGAATTGAATTCCCCCGCCTGGCAATTTGGAATTCATTCCTAATTATATTTCCTTCAGTAGAAATGGACAAAGCCTTGCCCACATGGTAGAGGGGGGTCATATGTGTGCTGCTTTATTGTCTTAGGAACAGGGGCTGCAGTGGAGAAAAGGACTCCCTGGCTTTCGTGGAAGGGTGAAGGGAGAAGTAAGCCCAGAAGTGGAGCTTATGTCCAAACTACGTCATGATTGTAGAACTTCCGGACTCTCTATAAATGTGCCCTGGTTGTTTCACTAGGGCCTGCTTTCTCATCGTGAGAACACATAAGAAAAAAAGGCTGGTCTATGTACTTGATTCCTGGGCAGTAAAAAGAGGAGGAGGGAGGTAGCAGGGGGATAGTTGAACTGACTTAGGAAATTGGGGGAGAATAGTCTTTGGCACCGCTCCAGTACTCTTGCCTAGAAAATCCCATGGACAGAGGAGCCTGGTGGGCTGTAGTCCGTGGGGTCGCTAAGGATCAGACACGACTGAGCGACTTCACTTTCACTTTTCACTTTCACACATTGGAGAAGGAAATGGCAACCCACTCCAGTGTTCTTGCCTGGAGAATCCCAGGGACGGGGGAGCCTGGTGGGCTGCTGTCTATGGGGTCACACAGAGTCGGACACGACTGAAGTGACTTAGCAGCAGCAGCAGCAGTCTTTGGCAGGGTGGAAGGGGACTGCTATGTTGGGGACGATGTAGCTTGAATCTTGGCCACCTCAATTGTCAAAGAGATTAAAGCATGGGATCTCAGAAAGGATCTTGATCTTGAGTAGGAGAAAGACCCCATTAGAGTTGATATAAGTCTTACCAGGTCTTTAACATATTCGTAAACTGTTATTAGAGTTCACGGCATCCTGACATTGTCCTGATGAAATCACACTTTCTCCTGAGTGGTGACTTTTTCATTCCTCATATTTTTGTCTGTTCTAGTCAAAGATAGTTATTTTATAAGGAGAGGAAAAAACTGGAAGAAGAAGAAGAAACACATTTCTTGGAACAAGTAAGTTTAGGGGACAGAGGCTTTCAATTTAGATGGCAGTCAACAACAAACAAATAAGCAAAATGAACTAAGAAAGAAGGAAAAAGAAGTAGTAAAAGAAAACACAGATACCATATTCCAATATCACATGTCTTATCACATACAATGACTTCATAGCCTTCCATTTATTCAATGAATATTGTTAAATACCATCACTAGGAACTGAATCCTTTGCTCTGGATGAAGCATACACCAAGTAAACTTGGAGGACCCAGGTCTGTTCAGTTCAGTTCAGTTCATCAGTTCAGTCGCTCAGTCGTGTCCGACTCTTTGCAACCCCAAGAATCACAGCACACCAGGCCTCCCTGTCCATCACCAACTCCCGGAGTTCACTCAAACTCATGTCCATCGAGTTGGTGATGCCATCCAGCCACCTCATTCTATGTCATCCCCTTCTCCTCCCGCCCCCAATCCCTCCCACCATCAGACTCTTTTCCAGTGAGTCAACTCGTCGCATGAGGTGGCCAAAGTATTGGAGTTTCAGCTTTAGCATCAGTCCTTCCAATGAACACCCAGGATTGATCTCCTTTAGAATGGACTGGTTGGATCTCCTTGCAGTCCAAGGGACTCTCAAGAGTCTTCTCCAGCACCACAGTTCAAAAGCATCAATTCTTCGGCGATCAGCTTTCTTCACAGTCCAACTCTCACATCCATACATGACCACGGGAAAAACCAGAGCCTTGACTAGACGGACCTTGGTTGGCAAAGTAATGTCTCTGCTTTTTAATATGCTATCTAGGTTGGTCATAACTTTCCTTCCA
The DNA here is from genome assembly GCF_049115385.1 of Moschus berezovskii. Lineage (NCBI taxonomy): Eukaryota > Metazoa > Chordata > Mammalia > Artiodactyla > Moschidae > Moschus > Moschus berezovskii. The sequence continues at coordinate 94,392,059 of NC_142469.1, forward strand.
GGTCTGTTAGAGAAGCTGAATTACATAATAATAAGTGAAAAATGGAAATCCAGAACCAGTGCCATGGGGCTCAGAGACGGTGAGAACTAGCTCAGCTGGGGCAGTTCAGGAAAGGCTTGGGGAGAAGGAAGCCTGAGCACTAGGACTGGAGGACTGATGGGTGGGCTTCGGTCTTGGCCTGGTTGTGGGCGGGGAGAGAATAGCAAGGACTAGGGCACAGGATGAGGCGGTGCAGGGTTCAATAGGAGGAGAAAGCCTGAAGGAGGCCTGGCATGGACTGGGAGAAAACTGTGTTGGGAGGAAGTTCAGAACCAAGATGTGGAGCTTCCTGAATTCTTTATGGTCTTTGGGAGTCATTGGCAACCCTGGGCTTGTCAGTAGATGGCTGAAAGTAGCACTGTGTGGATTAGAGGTGATGATCTGGCCTAGGGTGAATACAAAGCCCTCTTCTAATTATCTAAGACAAAAATCAGCACCAAAACCTTCCCCTCTTGCCTTCTAAGTCTTACATGTGGAACCCACAGTGTCAGAAACCTGGGCGGGAGTCATCTCTCATGTTTCCCTCTATGTATTTGGTGGTTGGAGGTCTGCATTTATGTGTTTGTGATGTTGGGCCCACAAGACAGAAGCTTCCCCACAAATACCACAGGAAGTGCTGCCAAGAAGAGAGTCACTGGCCAACGGGGTCTCCCTGACTCATAACCCAGCCTTGGTTTCCTGTCTCATTTATTGGTTGTTGTTGGTGGTGGTTTCATTGCCAAGTCGTGTCCAACTCTTGTGACCCCATGGACTGTAGCCTGCTAGACTCCTCTGTCCATGGGATTCTCTAGGCAAGAATACTGGAGTGAGTTGCCATTTGGTTAGGGGACAAAAAAATGAATTTTGTCAAACTCCCTGAGAGACGAGGGAGAATTTAATTGAACAACGGTTGGAAAGCATTGTTTGAAAGCTTGAAAACTACTGACCTAGAATAGCCTTGTACTTTAGAACATATAAACTATTCCCTAATGCTGTAGTAATAAAGATTTCTCATGGACCAGCTGTGTTCAGTCTCATGAGAAGCATTACAAAAGACTTAAAACATGTAAGGTACAGCCTTCTCAAAATGCAGGAGGCAACTTATACACATGAACCATTAGTACAAGGTCAGAGCATCAGGTGCTGAATTGTATGGACAGAGACAGAAGCTGTTGGAGAAGATTTTACAACATCCTGAAGAGCCAGTAATGGGAAAAAAAAATCGATGAAGGAACCACTTGGGGGCCTTATATTGTATTTTGGAACTGTAGTTCACAACTTATCCAGTGTGTTTGGTTTTCACAAGATATTATGGTGAGAACATATTTGACTTGATTGGGGTTTCACTGAAAGTTCATAAGGCACCTTTTCTTGTAGTTCCAGTTACTGGTTATCTTTCTGGATGATGAAACATGGGTCTGAAGATAAAAAATTCAGTCATCTGTCTGCTTTTTGCTTACTTTGCAGGACTGAATTTTAAACTGTTCTTTTAAATGTTGCCAGCACGTAGACTGAACCCAGGCAAACAATAAGAGATTCTAACCATGGTTAATGAAATCTGTAAGGAAATAACCGTGGACGTGTTGCCTTCTGTCAGTGTTTACTGAATGACATGGAGATTAATTTTCTTTTAATTAGGATCATTACTGTGGCCTCCATTTCTTTGATGAACGCTAGGTTAAATCCATGACTTCCTTCAGAGCTGTGAATGGGTTCCAGTTGTTGTTAATATTTGCGTATTACAGAGGTCAGGTTTTTTTGTTTCTTCATGAAAGTGGGATTTTTCCTGTTGTTTCATGTTTCAGATATTTAACTTGTTGACTCTGTCGAAAACTGAACAGAAATAACATTTACGATCACTGCTTCTTAGGCTGAATGGACTCCTTGGCTTAGGGTCAAACTTTCCAACATCTAACAGAAGGAATTTGTTCTTAAGACATACCTTAGGTGATTCCTTCAGTTGGGTCAAACTCAACACATCTGGTATGGGTTGAATTGTGTCCTTTAAAATTCATACGTTGAAGCCCTAATCCTCACTACCTCAAAATAAGACAATCTTTGAGAGAGATTCTAAAGAGGTGATTAAGTGAAAATGAGGCCATTAGGTTTACCTTTTATCCAACCTGACTGGTGTCCATGTAGGAAGAGGAAATTTGGATACACAAAGTGACACCAGGGAAGGGCAGAGAGGTCCTCCACATGAGGACCAGTGAGAAGACAGCCGTCTGTAAGCCAAGGAGAAAGGCCTCAGGAAAAACCAAAATGTTGACCTCTTGATCTTGGACTTTTAGCCTCAGTAGTTATGAGAAAATAAGGTTCAATTATTTAAGCTATCCAATCTTTGATATTTTCCTACGGCAGCTCTAGCAAACTAATACAACATCCAAACCCAAATTTATTACTTGCTTGTTCAAAGCCATTCATTTTGCGGCAGAGGAATTGACCACTCATTGAATATTCATGTAATTCCCCAGAAAGACCTGCCCACCCGCAGCTGGGTGGGGCCATGCCCTAGCTGGTCCTTGGGCATCTACAGTCTTTTCCCCTGACCCAGTGACCAAGGAGGCGACAGTCTCAGAGGGGGAGCTCCAAGATGGTGGGTTTCCATCTGATCCCTGGGAGACTGAGTGGTGCAAAGCCTCCTCCCAGCCAATGTAGGGTATGTCTCCCAGGTGAGACACAATTGATTACTGTATTAAGCCTGGGATTTGGAAGGTTTTGTTTGTTTCTTCTGCTTAACTTTGTTTATCATGAGCAGTAAAGCCTCCAGCCTCCTAGTTCACCTGAAGGTGTAAATTTAGCCACATATTTGGACTCATAATTTCACATCCGACTGATTATTAGTCTTTCGTTCTACTTTTGCAGCTTCCCACGGGCCTGCCCCTCCTTTCCTTTCATGGAGGTGCTATAGTTATCTCCCTGAACAGTGACGACACGATGATGATAATGAGGGAGGAGCTCTGTTACAGGCTCTGACCTGGTGCTTTCTGTACATCAGGTCCTTTATTCTTATAACCTAGGAAGTAAGGCAATATTATTATATTATTCTTTCCAACAAAGAGATTGAGGTGCAGAGTTTAACATGTTCAAGTTCAGACAGCTGGTAAGTGATACAGCCAGGATTTGAACTTGGTAATATGGTTTCCATTGTTTTCTAATAAACTCATGGAGTTAACAGCCTTTCCAGTTCTGTTCCCAGGGTATCCTCTCCATCACTTTTCCCATCAAGGACCACCCTCTACTTCTGACCGCTTCATTCCAGTTACAGTCTGCATTGTTTCTGTCCTCTAAACAAATCTGGCATCCTCTGTTTCATTGCTCAAGCTCTTCTCTCTGAATTGCTCTGTTGCCCATTCTCTTTCTCCCTTGGCCCCGCCTGTCAGCATCTTGTGCATCCTACAGAGCCCCATTCCTTTGCCACCTCTTCTGGGAAGCCTTCCTTCAGTCATCTTCATTCAGCACTCCCATAATCCCTCGCCCACAGACACTCATGGTTCACTTATTTGTGTCTGTCTATTTCTCTCTCTAAACGATAAGTTCCCTGAGCGCTGAGACCATATATATTTTTTGTCTTTAGATCTCCTCTGCAAGCAGTGGGCACAGTATACACACACACAATCTTTGGGTTATACATCTTGATTGCAATTAAGAGAAAGGAAAGTTTCTTTGAATGCCTTGCCCTTAACAATAGATAACAACGTTACCCCTCCTGACTTTGGCCTCCAGTAGGAGTAGATTCCTACTCCCTGTGTGGGAGTGACTTTGTTACCATCAAAACACTTTCCTTCATCCTCTGTCTATGGTAATTTCTCTGAGATGGATGCTATCACTTTTCATCTGTGTCATGTTAGCAAATTGTCCCTTTGGTCTTTATATTAGAACTGATTTTCACTGGGTTTCAATTATTTCTTAGCTTTGATTTATTGATTAAGAGCAGCCTTTCATCCTAGTGGCCCTTGTCAAGCATGTGGTAATATATGTCCCAGGGAGTTGCAAGGAAAGAGAAGAATAGCATTCCTCCCACTCTCCCTCCCTGCAGGTCTCCACCTTTCAGCGTTTTGTGAAGCTGGCGGTCCTCGTCTCTTGGGGGTGGGCAGCAAGTTGAAAGGAAAGTGGAGTTCAGTCACTTTTGGCACAAGTATTTCTGGGTCAGATGCAGGACAGATTTGAAACTTGAACACAATTGGATTTTCTGCAGACTTCAGTTATCATTTTCCCCCAAGAATGTATTTGTGTTTGTCGTCTTCTTATATAGACATGCATTTTCCCAGACATGGCGGTGATGCTCCAACATGACCTCCAGTAATCCTCGCCTCCTGGAGTCATGCTTTTGTCTTGTTTCCTCCCAAACTAAGTAGGGGACCAGTTCTGTAAATAATGGGCTATTGCAGAAGGGATGGGGTGTGATTAGAAGCTAAATTATAAAAGTGTGGCTTCCACCACAAGGCCATGGAGAGGTCCGTGTGGCAGTGAATGTTCTCCTGCCAGGAGCCAGTACTCAGGGCAGCCATGTGAGTGAACCATCTTGGAACAGATGCTCCAGCCCCAGTCAAGCCTTTGGACAACTGTAGCCCCAACTTCAGCTCATGAGAGATTGGACCAGGGTCAGCCCAGCCAAGCGGCTCCCCAGATCCTGACCTGCAGAATCCATGTAAGATGATAAATGTTTATGTTTGTGTTAAGCTGCCAAGTCTGGCGCTAACTGCTTGTGCGGCCACAAGCAACATACATGGTACACGAGATTCCATTTTCTTGGCTCTTTGAGAGTCTATTGTGTTTTTAGTTGTAATAATACTTTCGGCACTTCAGAGAGTGTGACTCTGTGATTGAAATTAAAAGTCAATGTAAAAAGGAAAATGGAAAAATCATCATGGTTTGGTCAAATGCTCAGCATAGAGAGACAGCCTCAGTTCCCTCCTTCAGTTGTGCTTTGGAATGGCCCCAAGACAAGCTCCCCTTACCTGTCCCTCCCCAAGCCCCTCTGCTCCCTGCTCTTGGCCCCCTCACCCCCTCGCAGTGCATTATCACTGCCATGAGGGCACAGAGGCACCCACCAATCCCCCGGGCAACCTGGACGTCCACGCGCTTTCCATCTGCCAGCATCCCAACTGCTCTGATGAGGATCCTGTGACTTTGAACTTCATGATATGTTTTCTTCATCAACCCCAGAAGAGGAGACGGCTTGCCGAGACACAGATGCAAGTGCAAAACCAACAGAGGCCAGGTCTTCTTTTGGTGACTGGAAGAAAGAGCCGATGGCAGTGAAGTCTGCCTTTCACTGGGCCGGAGAACGTGAGTCATTCATGACTTCAACAGAATGAACCGGTCCCAGAGCCAGACGGACCCCTTTACCCAAATGAGCAGGTAAAACCACCAACGGTAACTTGCACAAGATGGGGTCTCATCTTCCCTCATGACGGTTATCTCTTTGTCAAGGAAACCTGGAGACAGCTACAGCAGGAGTCCAGTCATGGACTGCTTCGCTCTGGTCTTGAAAAAGATGGACTTGCCCGCTCCTGTTTCAGAAGGGGCCTCTGGCCATCAGGGGCTGTCTGTGCAACCAGCCTGAAACACTGGACTCTTCTCTCCTCCTCCCCATCGTCCTCTCTCTCCCCTCCTCCTTCTCTGCCCTCTTCCACACCAACACAATTATAAAGTCCATCTTCACCATTCTAGATAGTGCGTTTAGGGCACTTTATTATTTAATGCAATTCTGCAGCGCTTTACAGGCCAGGAGTATGGAAAACATTGTGTAAAATTCTGTAGGAATGCATCTTATTACTTAACAAAGATCATAACCGAAGCAAATATATATATATTAAGTGTATGCATGCTTTCCTGTAAAATGTTTAAGAACACAAGTCATTTCTAACTTAAATATTTGTGGTGGATCCATATAATTTAGAGAGAAATGCAAGTTAAAAGCTCCATGGTTAATGTATTCAGTGTTCAAAACCACACCGAGTCATTTAGGCAAGAAAAAACACTTCATCTACTTTGATTACATCTGCAAGACCCTGTAGCTGCCAAATTTTCAGTTGGCTGCCTGTCTCATGGATAGTGTTTTTGAAGGGTATTCTCAATAATTCCTGCTTTAGGGACAAACACAACACCTGCCACCACCCACCTCAGATCACTTAGGGTTTTAATCTACTGATGCTTACACTACGAACAGGTCAGACGTGGCTAAGTGCCCAGTGACAGCGGCCTTGGTGGTCCAAGGCAGTCCTGATAATTTAGCTGAGCCCTCGGCCTAAGGGAGAACAGGTGATTCCGGTCCTTTTCAGCCTCCTTGGAAGTTCAGGCCTTTCCTGAAGATCATGGTCAACTCCAGGCCTGCCTATAGGGGCAGGGTCAGCCGTCTGCCCCTCCAGCTCCTGACTTCTCTTTCCCACTTGCCCAGGGCTGGCCAGTTCAGACTGGCTCCAGGTGACACAGCACATTCTGGGACAGAATGGTGTCTGACTGCCTTTTCCTATTCACAGTGTCAGTCAGGTGCTCCACACAGTCCCCTTCCCCACCCCCACCCCGCCCAAACCCAACAAGTGCTATCGTGTTACAGAAGCTTCCTGGGAACGTATAATTCATCAAACAGAAACCCACAATGAGAAGTATGAACAAATTCTACAAGTGTTTGCTGCCCTGGCAGCAGTCAGGGCAGAAAAGCACTTTGTGCTTCTTGTCTTGGGGAGACTCTGGGGGCCACCCAGCCAGCTGCCCCTGAATCACAGTCATGAGTCACGTGTGCAAAGTCTGGAGGGGAGCGCTGTTCTCCAGGAGGACTGCCGGTCCATCATGGCTGGGCTGGGCAGCTCTGCAGCAGTGGGCTTCTCTCGTGGGCTCCCTTCTGTGGTCCTCTCTCCTCTGCCACATCCTCTCCAGTTTCCTCGTTCTGTGTTCTCACCAGCCCTGTTCCTACGGCCACACCCTTCTCACCACCAGCCCCTCACTACCCAGGCCAGCGGGCTTCATCCAAGGCCAGTCTCCCCTAGCCTGTTAAGGCCCTAAGCTTCACCTCCTCACTTTCTCCAGACTGGTACCTTGATAGAGTCTTCCCTGCTGATGCCCCAGTAAGAGACCTCAGCACCTTCCAGAGCCTTCTCTGCTCTTGAGGGAGCACACACACATCCTACAATGCTCTGTGCACATGAATATAACACACAAGCCTTCGGTAACCCAGAGGCAACTGTCTGGGGAGAAAGTGCAACCTTAAGAGGGGAACATGGTCATGGGGAGGATGTGAGGACCACCTCTAGGGGCCGGATGGTAACCCTCCAATGAAACAAAGCTGGCAAACTTCAGCCCACAGCTAAACAGGGCTCACAGACAGCCCTGTTTTGTTTTGCTTGTGCAATTTTCTAAAATTCTTATTTAGTTGTCATTCATGCTAAGTTGCTTCAGTTGTGTCCAACTCTTTGTGACGCTATGGACTAGAGCCTGCCAGGCTCCTCTGTCCCTGGGATTCTCCAGGCAAGAATACTTGAGTGGGTTGCCATGCCCTCCTCCAGAGGATCTTCCCGACTCAGGGACAGAACCAGTGTCTTTTAAGTCTCCTGCATTGGCAGCTGGGTTCTTTGCCACTAATGTCCCCTGGGAAGTCCATTTAGTTATCAACATTGTACAATTAGGAGAATTCACATGAAAAACTGTATTTCTGGAGTCTTTTGAAAACTTGAAGATGTAGCCGTGTGGGATCTACATGGCCATGTGTAGATTTAGGGGGACTAAAGACTGTACCAGAATGTTTTTATTTATTTGGCTCTGGCAGGTCTTAGTCTTGACATGTGGGATCTTTGATCTCATGCAAGATCTTTAGTTGCCGCCTGTGAACTCTCAGCTGTGGCCTGTGGGATCTAGTTCCCTGACCAGGAATTGAACCCGGGGCCCCTGTATTGGGAACTTAGAGTCTTAGCCACTGGACCGCCAGGGAAATTCCTGTGCCTGAATTTAATATGGCTTTGGGGCTGCTATATTCCTTTCCTGGGGCCCTGAAGGCTTCAGGCTGGGGAAGGTCTTTCTGGTAAGGATGAGGGGCCACCAGCCCCCTGGGTAACCAGTGCTAGGTGAGGATTTGGAGGACTTCGGAGTCAGGATTCTCTGCTCAGTACCTGCACGTTTGGAATCAAAAGCAGGTAAGTGACAAACTTACACCTGAATAAACATGGTTTCTCAATGATGTTGATGTCAACACTTCTAACCAACTCAGAGGAAGTTCCTCAGAGGTCAAGGAAAATCAGTTTTGGAAAAAAAAAAAAAAGGAAAATCAGTTTTGGGGAGGCCCCTGGGGAGGGGAAGGGTGGGGGGTTGCTGGCTTCAGGGACGTGACCTGTAGTCACATAGAGCCTGTGCTTGGTTTAATGCTCTGCTGATGTTATCTTAAATTAATGATGTTTTGAACAAAGGTCCCATAGTTTCATTTGCACTAAGAATCTACCAGCAGTACAGGAGACCCGGGTTCAATCCCTGGATCGGGAAGATCCTCTGGAGAAGGGAATGACAACCCATGTCAGTATTTTTGCCTGGAAAATTCAATGGACAGAGGAACCTAGTGGGCTATAGTCCATGGGGTTGCAAAGAGTCAGATATGACTGAACGACTGACACTTTCACTATCAAGCAATTTCCCCAAATTATGTAGCCAGTCCCAGCAGAGCTTAACTAACCCAGGACTGCCTATCTCTCCAAAGAGATATTTTTCACATGAGATGCTTTTAAAAATTTTTTTTATTATTCTTTGATCACCCTGCTCTGGCATGCAGGATCTTTGTTCCCCAACCAGGGATCGAACCCATGCTTCCTGCCGTGGAACTCAAGAGTTTTAACCGTTGGACCACCAGGGAATTCCCCAGATAAGATGCTTTGAAGAGACTTGAAATGTTGATGGATGCCCCTGGGGCTCTGGTTCTCTGAGCAGAGAGTGATTTCATGTGTTATTGTGCCCATCAGTGAAATTAGAGAATCCAGTCAATAGACGATGGAGCTTCCAAGAGAATGTGGGAACAATTTAACACACTGTTAAGTGATCAGAAGGCTGCTGCTGTCTCAGGGGGCTGAAGTTAACATCTTTTATGCTTTAAGAAATTTTGCACATTGTTGGATGGGTGGACTTGAGTCAGCTGGGCTACATGTGGAGTTGTGGTGGTGTGAAACTGCAATGCTCACAGCCTTCAAGTAAATGTAAATGTTTTGGAAACCTCTGGAGAATAATCTGCTCAGGGTTGCTACTTTCCTTCCAAAGGAGTGCACATAAATACCTGGCTGCCACAGCATTAACTTAGACGAATGCTTTCAGGACCCAAACCCCAACAATGGAATATTTCTGCAAGTGTATTAGAGTTTTTTGCTGAAATTCTAGCTCATGCATGGTGCTGTGTTCAGTCTCTCAGTTGTGTCTGACTCTTTGCGACCCTGTGGACTGTGGCCCTCCAGGCTCCGCTGTCTGTGGAATATTCCAGGCAATAATACTGGTGTGGACTGCCATTTCCTCCTCCAGGGAAACTTCCTGAACCAGAGATTGAACCCATGCCTCTTGTGTCTCCTGCACTGGCAGGTGGATTCTTTACCACTGTGCCACCTGGGAAGCTCATACACGGACCTTATAGTAATTAAAAGATGAAATGAGGGAATTCTTTGGTGGTCCAGTGATTGGGACTCTGTGCTTCCACTGCAGGGAACTCAGGCTTGATCCCTAATTGGGGAACTGAGATCCTGCAAGCTGCATGGTTTGGCAAAAGAAAAAGAGAATTGATAGATTGTTATGGGTTGAATTGTGTCCTCTCCAAAGCAAATGTTGAAGTCCTAAGCCCCAGTACCTCAGAATGTGACAGTGTTTAGAAATAGGGTCAATGTTGATGTAATTAGTTAAGATGAGGTCACACTGGAGTTGGTGGAAGCTTAATTTAATGTGACCAGTGTCCTTGTAAGAAGAGTGAAGGACGCACAGACACCCAGGTGAGACAGCCATGTGGCGATGACCGAGGCGGAGGCGAAATACTACAGCTGCTAGACGGTGAGTGTCAAGGTTTGGCAGCCACCCCAGTAGGGGGTGGGGCTCCGAAGGCTTCTTCTCTCCAGCTCATTGAGGACCCTTGATTTTGAACTTCACCCCTGAAAGTGTGAGAGAACACACTTCAGTTGTTTCAAGCCACCCAGGTTGTGGTAGCCAGCCAGAAGTCCTAGGAAACTAACCTGAAATATACAGTTCAGTTCAGTTCAGTTCAGTCGCTCAGTCCTGTCCGACTCTCCGCGACCCCATGAATCACAGCACACCAGGCCTCCCTGTCCATCACCAACTTCCGGAGTTCACTCAAACTCATGTCCACAGAGTCGGTGATGCCATCCAGCCATCTCATTCTCTGTCGTCCCATTCTCCTCCCACCCCCAACCTTTCCTAGCATCAGAGTCTTCTCCAGTGAGTCAACTCTTCGCATGAGGTGGCCAAAGTATTGCAGTTTCAGCTTTAGCATCAGTCCTTCCAATGAACACCCAGGATTGATCTCCTTTAGAATGGACTGGTTAGATCTCCTTGCAGGTCTTCCTCAAATTTGTCTTTTTTCTTTTGGGATAAATCAAATTCTTTGTAGATATCTAGATTTGCAATTTAAAAGAAAAAGAGGCACTCCATATTTTTTTATATCTAGATCTCACTTAAAGCCAAATGTTGGCCTCATTAGTAAACTTCAGTATTTTTCACGTGTGCTGTAGTGCTTAGTACTATAATACTATTAACAAGAGGAGATTCTAGTCTATGAGTATTACATTAAAAAGAGTAGCTTTCATGAATGAGGGTGTAACTATTATAGTGAATATGTAGGAATCCTCGAATGTGACCACGGGCAGTGGCACTTCTGTCTCTTGTTGTCCTTAAGTTTCTCTGCAGGCTTAGTCCTATCCCTGTTCAGGCTGAAAGATCTAGAAAATTTTCTGGTTATTTGCAGTTTTTTTCTGGTCACTTTCAGGCCCAACCTAAAAATTAATATGCTTGGGTTGGTATGGTATTAAAGCTTGAACCTTCTCTAAAACTTCTTTCCTGTTCATCCATCCAGGACTAATACGTGAGCACAGAGTGAACTTCTGGAATGATGGCGCCAGTATGCTTTTGGAGCGTTTGCAATAACACTTAGCTGTTCTAATGAACACATGCCGCGCTGCTGATCCAGAAGCAGGTGCATAAGCCAAGTGTGCGGCTCACGGGCCAGATGGAAATAAGTGACGCATAAAATCCAGGCATGATATTTATTTCCCAGAAAAGTGATGCATCGACTAAAGTTTTTCTGAATCGCTTTAAGACATCATTTAATGCCAATAAAAGGTCTGCTAACTAGCTACAGCCTGGGACAAGTCCTGGGGGTGGTCTAACGAGTCTGTAAATAGTCTGTAAACAAACATGATCCATGTGCAATCTTAGCATGAATGAGCCACACTAGCAAAACTTCCTCATTCCCATTCTAATTTCTCAGAAAATTTACTAAAACCTCCAGGAGGTTTGGCCAAAGGAAATTACGAGTCTTGACCCTGCAAACAAAACCATTGCTTCTGTCGTCTTGCTTGTCTGCTTAAAATTTAATCTCAATTATGGTCTTTTAAACCGTAGCCAGGGGAAATGTGGCATCTGGAAAGATAGCTATTTAAGGAAACAAAGAGTTCAGCTTTTAAAATAGCCTGTAGGAATGTATGTGCAATCACTAACTTTCCCTCTTGGGAAGGCAAACCAGCACTCTAGGTCTCTCCCAATGAATACACTATGATAGACACCTTGGCCATCAGTTCAGTTCAGTCGCTCAGTCGTGTCTGACTCTTTGCGACCCCATGAATCACAGCACGCCAGGCCTCCCTGTCCATCACCAACTCCCGGAGTTCACTCAAATTCACGTCCATCGAGTCGGTGATGCCATCCAGCCATCTCATCCTCTGTAGTCCCCTTCTCCTCCTACCCTCAATCCCTCCCAGCATCAGGGTCTTTTCCAATCAGTCAACTCTTCGTATGAGGTGGCCAAAGTATTGGAGTTTCAGCTTTAGCATCAGTCCTTCCAATGAACACCCAGGACTGATCTTCTTTAGGATGGACTGGTTGGACCTCTTTGCAGTCCAAGGGAGTCTCAAGAGTCTTCTCCAACACCACAGTTCAAAAGCATCAATTCTTCGGCGATCAGCTTTCTTCACAGTCCAACTCTCACATCCATACATGACCACTGGAAAAACCATAGCCTTGACTAGATGGACCTTTGTTGGCAAAGTAATGTCTCTGTTTTTTAATATGCTATCTAGGTTGGTCATAACTTTCCTTCCAAGGAGTAAGCGTCTTTTAATTTCCTGGCTGCAATCAGCATCCACAGTGATTTTGGAGCCCAGAAAAATAAAGTCTGACACTGTTTCCACTGTTTCCCCATTTATTTGCAATGAAGTGATGGGACCAGATGCCATGATCTTAGTTTTCTGAATGTTGAGCTTCAAGCCAACCTTTTCACTCTCCTCTTTCACTTTCATCAAGAGGCTTTTGAGTTCCTCTTCACTTTCTGCCATAAGGGTGGTGTCATCTGCATATCTGAGGTTATTGATATTTCTCCCGACAATATCTGAAAGGATTCTCTATACCTGTCTGACTCTGGGGAGAGAGTTGACTAAGTGAGAGCTCTTTGGGTCTGAACAGCAGTTTCATGGAGGAGGCTGTGCAGTACCGGAGTCTCAGGTTTGGAGGAACATGAGTGAGCTATGACCCGGAAGAGCTTTCCCGGCAGTGACTTATAGGTGCTTCTTCATCTCAAAATGATGCCCAGACACAGTACTCACATTCAGTGGCTCCTTCATAAACGTTTACTGGAAGAGGACCTCCTGATGAGAGGCTGCATTGTGTAGAGGGGGCTACACTGGCTAGCTCTGCCCCTTATTTCCTATGTGGTTTTGACAAGTTATTTAGCCTCTCTGTGTTTTCATTGCCTCATCTGCAAAATGATGAGTTGTTACGAGGATTAAATGGTGGCTCAGCCAATAAACAATCTACCTGCAAAGCAGGATACCTGGGTTCGAATCCCTGGGTAGGAACTATCCTGTGGAGAAGTGAATGGCTACCCACTCCAGTGTTATTGCCTGGAAAATTCCATGGGTGTAGGAGCCTGGTGGACTATACAGTCCATGGAGTTGCAAAGAGTGGGACATGACTAACAGATTAACATTTTCACTTTTTTTCCCTTCAGATGTAAAAGAAGCAATTATGATAGTAATTGGCATTTAGCAGGGTTATATAAGTGTTGCTGTTGTTATTACAGTGGAAGTATTAATATTCTCCTTGAATGCTTTCAGAATGTTGTTGAAGAGGTTCTCCATATTTCATAAGCTCAGTAGAAGAGTACAAAAGAGTTACAGCTTATCAAGATGATATTTTCATGTCCAAATAGCATTTGATATTTAAATATCTTGAAGTTTTTTTTTTTTAATTAACATATGCAGTCAAGTACTTATTCATTAAGTTTACTGCTTGCCAAATTCCTTGCTAGGTACTAAGGAAACCAAGCAGCTAGTGAAAGTTAAAAGTGTTAGTCGCTCAGTTGTGTCTGACTCTTTGTGACCCCATGGACTGAAGCCCGCCAGGCTCCTCCATCCATGGGCTTCTCCAGGCATGAATACTGGAGTGGGTAGCCATTCCAGGGAAAGTGAATGGTAAACAAAGTCTTTCTTTGTTTTTCTTCTAAGTTTTTATAATCTAAATCCTGTTGGTTAGAAAACAAATTTTTTTTTGTCCAGTCTCACAAATTTTCTGAAATCACTTTGACTTTGTATCTTAAATATTTACACTTTCATAAACTGGTCCTCATAGGACCCTTTTGCAGCTTTCTTTGGCTTACTAACAAAGCTTCCATTAAAGAAGAAATCAACTGACGTTCAGTGTATTTGTATAAGAATAATTTCATTTTTTAAAATAGATTTATTTGAAACAGACATTTGAAAAAAGTTCTAAGTGCATTCTTTTGTATTTGTTTATTTCCCCCCAATAGAGTGAAAACCAGAAGGTGTTTCAACACAGGACGAGAGTGGGTGATTGAGGGTGCCGAGGCTGTGACCCCTGGGAGGTGCCTCCAGCAGGGATGGCAGCAGCTGACACAAGCTGTCACTCCCTCTCCTGGGTTCATGAATGCCGTGGACCGATGGCATTCTTCCCTGTAGAGTCTGGATGCTACCTCACAGCCTAGCTCCAAGCAGAGCACTAAGTGACTCCCCCAGGACACAAGGAGTCTTCATGTGATGTGAGACTTGTTTTCACCCCAAGTCTGCAGGAGACTGTGGTTAGCAGTCAGGTACATTCTTACCTTTTAAGGCTCCATATTAGTACCTAGTGCTGGGGTAAATCAGTAATACAATCTGGGTGGCTTTAACAATAGAAACGCATTGTCTCCCAGTTCTGGAGGGTCGAAGTCCAACACTGGAGATGAGGCAAGGGTGTACGCTCTCTGAAGTCTCTGGTCAAGGAGCTTTTTCTAGCTTCTGATGGCCCTGGCAATCCTTGGCTTTTTCTAGCTTCTGATGGACCTGGCAATCCTTGGCTTTTTCTAGCTTCTGATGGTCCTGGCAATCCTTGGCTTTTTCTAGCTTCTGATGGTCCTGGCAATCCTTGGCTTTTTCTAGCTTCTGATGGTCCTGGCAATCCTTGGCTTTTTCTAGCTTCTGATGGTCCTGGCAATCCTTGGCTTTTTCTAGCTTCTGATGGTCCTGGCAATCCTTGGCTTGTAGGTGCAATCCTGTGATCGTCACCTCACATGACGTTCTCTGGGTGTCTTCACTCTGTCTTCCTCCAGACACAGTGTGTCTGTATGTCTGTGTGACTATGTGTTTTCCTCTTGGAAGGACAGCAATCAGGTTGGATTAGGGGCCCACCTACTTCAGTATGACCTCACCCATTACATCTACAGTGATCATATTTCCAAATTCAGCCACATTTGTGGAGCTGCTGGTTCCAGAGAGTGGGGAGGTGTGGGTTTAGCACCCAGGTCATGGGGGGTGCCCGTGGGCTCTGCAGCAAGATTGTCAGGTGAGGCAATAGGCTCGTGGTTCCAAGAAGGACTTGAATTGGGCGGGGGGGACACTGTTCAATCTGGTACAGGCTCTTTGTCTTCTGTCTTCATCACACAGCTGACTTTTCCCCAGTGGTAGTTGCTGGCTTGGTCTTGGAGGGTGAGAAAGAGGGCTGGCATCGGACAGAGGGGACACAAGTGATGGGGAAAGGCCGTGAGAGGCTCTGTCTGCTGGCAAAGGGCAGTGATGGTGGATGAGATGCTTGGAATATGCACCTGGGAGAGGTGGGGGCCTGCACACTAGGAAGAGAGACACATTTCACCCACTCACAGCTTGGTTCACAGCTGGATCCAACGCACAACTGCATCCCCAGATTAACAATTGCAGACTGCCCTGCTCACCGTCCCTCTTCCACCGCCCCACCTCCCCACCCCGCATCCCCTGTGTGGGGTCTGGCTTGTTCCTCTCCCAGCCTGACTGATTGCACAGGACCAACTAGGGAATAGGGACTTCCCTGGCAGTCCAGTGGTTGAGACTCTGCCCTTCCACTGCAGAGGTCACAGGTTCGATTCTGACTTGGGGAACTAAGGTCCTGCCTAATGTGGGGCCAAAAAAATGGGGCATACAACACAGTTGGTAAGTTAGAGTCTGACCCTGTTTCCCGAAAAATCTCCACATTTCTTGGTTCACCAGAATCACGAATTTACTAGAAGTTTTATTTTCTAAAATGTCGGCTGCAGTCACAGTTGCAGTCTTGCAATATCTATGGTGACAGATTTAGATGTACCTTGAGGCTTATCTTCACTCATTATGCTCTGCAGCATTTCTGGGCTTCTCTGTACAGAACCTCTTTCTAAGGGTTCAGACAGCCAAAGGGCATCTGTGGAATTTTGAATAATTCTCTCTCCGTGGGTTGGGCAGTTGGGGCAGAGAAGGTTAATGCCACTTATTACTTATTCTACAGCTTATTGCCTTACAGTCTACACTAAGGACATTACGCACACTCACTTCTAGCCTCATTTTCTGGGCTGCAGCGTTCTTGCCACACCATGTTATAATTTTGCTTGTTTTTCAAACAAAACGTGTGCAACACAGTGCCATAGATTTTTCTGTTCTCTTAAACATGAATGCTTGAAAGAAATACCATTCTCTGCTTTTTTCAACATATTGTGTTTCCTAGGATCAACATAATTCTCTGCACAAGGTCTGACAGACCATTCTATTCCAGTTAAAAAAATTTTTTTCCAGTTAGGTTATTAGATTTCTTGGTGACATGATCAATTTACTTATTTATAAAACTTTACAATTATGTCTGATCCTTTTGTTTTTCTACAATTGAGATGTTTTTGTCTGTCCATAAAGATCCATTCTTTTCATATTCAAAACAATTGTGAAGTCACGTCACCAGTTTCAAACTGTACTGTGAAACTCATACTGTGACTGAATAGTCATTTCTATAGAAATCGATGTATTTGATTAAGCACTTATGGAGGATTGCTGCTGCTGCTGCTGCTGCTGAGATCTTTGTGGAGCAAAGCCAGAGAGAGTAAATAAGAGTGAGAGAGAACAGAATAAGGCTGAGAACAGAGGGCAGTGTCTGGGGAGTCATGAAGCTTGTCCCCAAGTGGTCCTGGGCAGTGGCCCTCCACCCTTGCTGCACAGTGGACTCACCCGGGAACTTTTAACACTGATGCCCAGGCCTGAGCCCCAGAGACCTTGACTTCATTGATATGAGGTGGGCCAGCGTCAGATTTTCATCCCATATGCCAGGGAACCAGAAACTGCACACCCAGTGGATGCCATATATAATTGCCAGTTGATTTCAGAACATCTCAGCTCTTGAAGTAGAGAAGGGGAAAGGAAAAACCTCCTTCCTCACTTAAAAATAAAACTTGACTACTCCAAATTTGGAACTAGACTAGAGTTCTCTGTGAGGAGTGGGTTTATGGTCCCTTGAATGCTGCTTGTGCCCTGAGGCTCTCTCACAATGACCCTGGCTCCACCAAGCCAAGCTCCAAAGGAAGGAAAGGGGATGCTCCATGTCTCTAACTCCTTGGCTCAGTCCTAAGGTCACAGCCCGGCCCTAAAGGGCCTGTGGGAACTGAGGAGGCTGGGACTTTTGGGTAGGGTCTTACCAATGACCAGACTAGAAGGTAAAAGATAAGATCACAGCTCCACTCCCCAGAAAACCTCAGGGTGGAAGGCAGGGTCACTCGCAGCTTGGTTTCTTTCTCTTTCAAATGAGTAGAATCGTCAACATTGAAGGGAGGCTATCTGCAGGGTTGGGGGCAGGTACTTAATGAGATAGCATTTATAATATAGCATCAGACACATCACTGGGTATCAGTGATGGGGAGCTTCGGGGATTATAAGATTCAAGCTATTATAAACCTGCGTCACCTGCTTCAGATAAGACTAGCTTGGGACCTGCCAACCTGGTTGTGGGTCCACTTCCCTCTTCAGTTCAGTTGCTCAGTCATGTCTGACCCCATGGACTGCAGTGTGCCAGGCTTCCCTGTCCATCACCAACTCCCAGGCCTTGCTCAAACTCAAGTCCATTGACTCAATGATGCCATCCAACCATCTCATCTTCTGTCATCCCCTTCTCCTCCTGCCTTCAACCTTTCCCAACATCAGGGTCTTTTCCAGTGAGTCAGTTCTTCACATCAGGTGGCCAAAGGATTGGAGTTTCAGCATCAGTCCTTCCAATGAATATTCAGGACTGATCTCTTTTAGGATGGACTAGTTTGATCTCCTTGTGGTCCAAGGGACTCTCAAGGGTCTTCTCCAACACCACAGTTCAAAAGCATCAAGTCTTCGGCACTCAGCTTTCTTTATGGTCCAACTCTCACATCCATACAAGACTACTGGAGAAACCATAGCTTTGACTACATGGACCTTTTGACAGTCTTCCCTATGGAGGACACCTACAGTCAATGTTAAGTCTAGACATCTCCTGACAGCCTAACCACAAGGCCAGTGAAAAGTCACTCGTCACACTTTCCTCTGTAGCACCCCAAGGAGTTTGCCGTCTAGAGGGACCTTCTAGTCTTTTAGTGAAAACTGGCACTGGGAACGGCAGGTCTTTCATAAACACCCAGCCCCTTTTCCTTGTGTTGCAGCCCATTGTAACACAATGCAACACACAGTACAACAGGGTGCAGTGAAACCAACAGTCCTTGGAGACATGCAGGAATATGATGTGGATTTCTTTCCTTTTTTCTGTTGTTATTTTTAAAACATAATTTTACAATTATATTTATTTATTTACTCATTTTGACCATGCTGGCCCTTTGTTGCGTTTCAGGCTTTCTCTAGTTGCAGTGAGTGGGGGCAATTCTTCTTCAGGGTATGTGGGCTTCCCACTGTGGTGGTTTCTCTTGTTGCAGAGCAGAGGCTCTAAGGCACACGGGCTTAGGAAGTTGCAGCTCCCGTGCTCTAGAACACAGGCTCGGTAGCTGTGGTACATGGGTTTGGTTGCTCAGAGGCATCTGGGATCTTCCTGGATCAAGGATGGAACCCATGTCTCCTGGATTAGCAGGGAGATTCTTTACCACTGAGCCACCAGGAAAGCCTGAGATGTGGATTTCTAATGGAAGGAGTCTTGTGCCATCCTCCACAGCATGTGGCGGGCAGAGTGCAGAGGCTACACAAGCTTTTCAGAAGGTGAACGTCTTTCTGGGTCACTAGAATCAGCCCTGTCCTAACAGAGATTTCCAGAGGAGGAAGTGAAAACCAGCACCTCATTCTCCCAAACTGGAGGCCAATGCCCTGTTATTATTGCTATCAGTATTATTACAGCTATTAGAGTTGGTAAGTCACTCATCATGACAACACGGGACCTGTGGCACAGGGATTTTCAGAGGGTTGTTCCTGAGCTGGTGCCAGTGGCTGCTCTGTTCTGTTTCTGGGTCACGGCAAGATAAGCACAGAACGTGAGAGTAGATGTTTGAAAAATTTTAGAGACAGCCGATATTGCCAGGGGACCAGTGGTACAGACTGGGGTCAGACAGCAGGGTTTGGAGCAGTCTGAGCACTGTGACACTTGCTTGGTGAGTCAAAGGTGACACTGGCTGCAGATTAGCTGTGCCCTGTGGGATCACGCCTCGGTCCCTGATGACCTGGTCCTTTACCACACACAGATGGCCTGAGGTGGTAGCCTTTGGAATCATTCCTTATTTTGCAGATGGAAAAACAACTGCTCAGCCCACAGCAGAGTCAGGTGAGAGGAGAACTGGAGCCATCACCGGACTTCACGCCTGATTCCTCAGCCACTGTCTCAGAACAGCCTCAAACCAACAAGGTGCTCAAAAGCTGAAACTAAATACTGAAAGGGGGTTAGAGCTCCAGCTGGTGTGTGGGCCCTGGGGAGAGCAGAGAGATAGTTATTTCTTTTGTTTACTATGGAAACATCGTAAAAATCCTGGAGCATCTCTGTAGAGGGGAGAAGTGTGATTTCCTGTGATTTTAAAAGAACAGCCACTACCAGATTGAGCCTATACTGAGGAGAGATGGGAGAGGCCTGCATTTCTGTACATTTGTATTGGAGAGCCAAGGGGAAAAAAGGCATATAGCCAGAAGTGGAGATTAGTTTCACTCATTCCCTATTTTGGGGCACCTAACATGTGGTAAGCACACTGTTCTTGGTGCTGAGAATATAAACTCCAATTAGCCACCTCCTCCTCTTCCCGAGTTTACAATCTAGTGGGAGGGACAGATGACTTAACAGACACCTTCTGCTGACAGTGAGAAGCCTAGCGCTACTACTGTTTTGAAAAATGAAAGTGAAGTCGCTCAGTCCTATCCGACTCTGTGACCCCATGGACTGTAGCCTGCCAGGCTCCTCTGTCCATGGGATTCTCCAGGCAAGAGTACTGGAGTGGGTTGCCATTTCCTTCCCCAACTACTGTTTTAGGAAGTAGAAAAAGTGAACAGTGGAGTCCCTGCCCTCATGAAATTTACATTCCAGCGGGAGAGAGTGAGTCAGTTAACAAGTACATATGCACTTTTCAAGAAGTCATACAAATGAGAAGGAGAAAAGAAAGCGATCAAGGGGTGAGAGGGTGCAGAGAGGAGGCCTGCTGAGGAGGTGACCTTGGAGCAGAGATGTGATCACAAAAAGGCTTGATGGGTGATGTGACAGATGGTGGCCAATGAGCAGACATGAGAGCAACACTGAGCTGAGACCAAGGACATCTTGAAGAGCTTAGTCCAGGAGGTGAGACCTGAGATGATCCTGGAGGGGGTGAGGGGTCAGCCTGGCACCATAGGGAGCTTGGAAGGGGTTTATAGGCACAGGTAAAAGTAGATGGTGCGTGTTCTGTATTTGGGAATCCACGTTCAGTGAGATGTTGGGCAGAGTGAGGTATGTGTGTGTATGAGGTGGGATGCTGGAGCAAAAAGCAAGGGCCGGAGCAAGAAAAGCCTGTGTGCAATGTGAGGTTGTTCGTACTTTAGCCTGAAAGGAATGGGGGATACGGAGGGATTTTTAAGCATAGGATCTTGATCACATTTGCTTTCAGAAATCTCTCTGGGGGAGCAGTATAGAGAACGGAGGGAAGGCAGGTCATGAAGACAAAGCAGGAGAGCACAGGAAACATCCAAGGGAGAGTGTGAGGACCACAGGAGGAGGCAGATCTTAGATCCAGACAAACACGGGACCATAAAGATTTGCTTATTGACTGGACAAGGTGGATAAGAGAATGAGGGAGATGGTTCTCAAGTTTCTAGATTAAACAAAGAAGTGAGTGGTGCTAAACAGTCCTGGCAAAAGGAAACTAGGAAAAGGAAGTAGGTCCTAGGAAGTTGATGATGTCATTTAGAATTTGTTAATTTGAGGTGACTTCAAGGCATGTAGGTGAAGGTGCCAACTGAGTAAGCAGTGGATATGTGTGTTTGCCTTCATTTATTGGAACTTGTGGATGGGAATGCTGAGACTGCTGTGTAATGACTGGAGCAGGTTCCCTCTGGAGATGTCTCCCACCGTTCTCTTCACATCTCTGGAGTTAGGACATGCCTATGGCCGTGATTTCTCTGCGACATTATTGGAACTATGGTGAGTTTTCTCTGCAGTGTTTATGATCCCTTCACCATAACAGGAGGCACTGTTCTAGGTGCTTCTTCTCCAGGTGCCCATTCTCCCGCAGAACAACCCATGAAACAAGTGCTATTGATCCTTTTATAGATGGACAAATGGAGGCACAGAGAGGCTAAGTAACTTGCCAATGTCACACAGGGCCTACACAGCAGAAGTGAGGTGAAGTCACTCAGTCGTTTCAGACTCTCTGTGACCCCATAGACTGTAGCCTGCCAGGCTCCTCCGTCCATGGGATTTTCCAGGCAAGAACACTGGAGTGGGTTGCCATTTCCTTCTCCATAAGTGGCAGAGGTCAGATTCAATCAGGGACTTGGGATATGAGCTTTGTGCTGCGTTTTTTTGTTGTTCTTCAGTCACTAAGTCATGTCCAACTCTTTGGGACCGCATGGACTGAAGCATGCCAGGCTCCTCTACCCAGTTCTATCCTCCAGTTCTCCACTATCTCCCAGAGTTCAAATTTGTGTCCACTGAGTGGGCGATGCTATTTAACCATCTCATCCTTTGCCTTCAATCTTTCCCAGCACCCTATTCTTGTCCTGAGGCTGGAGGCTCTACCAGTCCCTGATGGCCTTCTGTCTTTACCCACCAGGGACTCCACCATTTCCTGAGGGAGTGTGGAGGTTCAGCAAAGGCCCATGCTCATGTCCAGAACATTCCTCTTTAGCTCTTTTGCAGCACTTCCAGGAGGATCACACTCATGTTCTGTGTCAGTCATTTGGGGTCAAAATTGTTGACCAGAACACTTAATTTAATAGTGACAGAAAGAGAGCACTGGAGAAGTAAATAGCCATGCTGGAGTGTGCCAAGAATGACGCTCGTAGGTATGGTTCTGGCTGACAGCAGCTCTTTTTCCAATTCTGGGTTGCAATCCTTTAGTAGGTTTGGAAATCTGTTTAATAGATAGTGAGCAGCAGTCTTTAAAAATAATAGAACAGAATAGAATAGGATGTGTCAGAGTGTATTAAATATAATATGGGTAAGTTATGTGTGTAGACGTATATTTAGGTCATGCCAGAAATGTATTTCTTACTGTGGTTTGCAGTAGAAAAATGTTTGAACGAACTGGGCTAGAGCTGCCTTTACTGTGCTAACCATCCATGACCAAAACAGCATTCACTGGACTGTTTTGCTCTCAAATGAATTGAGATCAATATATATTTGTGGTGTTATTACTTAGTTGATAACTCAAGTCCGACTCTTTATGACCCCATAGATTGTAGCCCGCTGGGGTCCTCTGTCCGTGGGATTTCCCAGGTTCTTTACCACTGAACCACCAGGGAAGCCCCCTGTATCTGTGAACTTTAACAGTAAACATATTGGTATAGTGCATGGGCACTAAAGGTGACGTACCTGGAGATTTAAGGACCAGGATTCTGCTGGAGACTCTTCATCTGGAGAGGCAGGTTGTCAAAGTAGAAGATTCACTGGGAGACAGAGTCACCCTGAGTGAGCATATGAACGAATAAAGACGCAGAGGGAAGAAGCCTGGAGGAACGCTCATCCTGAAGGTGGAGATGTAGGAGAAGGAGTTCACCAGAGTTACTGCGGTGGGCTTCCCAGGTGGCGCGAGTGGTAAGGAAAGTGAAAGTCGCTCAGTCGTGTCCGACTCTTTGAGACCCCAAGGACTATACAGTCCATGAAGTTCTCCAGGCCAGAATACTGGAGTGGGAAGCCTCTCCCTTCTCCAGAGGATCTTCGCAACCCAGGGATTGAACCCAGGTCTCCCGAATTGCAGGTGGATTCTTTACCATCTGAGCCACCAGGAAAGCCCTGTGGTCAAGAACCTGCCTGTAATGTAGGAGACAGAGAGACATGGGTTTGATTCTTGGGTCTGAAAGGTCCCCTGGAGGAGGCATGGCAACCCACTCCAGTATTCTTGTCAGGAGAGTCCCAAGGACAGAGGAGCCTGGTGGGCTACGTAGGGTCACAAAGAACCGGACACAACTGAAGCGATTTAGCATGCATGGATGCATGGTGATGGAATAGACAGAGGTGGGAGCAAAAGCAGGAGGATGCTGGCCAGGAGAGATTCAAGATTGTCAAGTGTGGCAGGAGTTCAAAGTAGAGAAGAGCTGAAAAAGCACAGACTGACTTGAGCGACGTGAAGACCTTGCTTGGCAGCAGTGGCAGTCACACTGCAGAGGCCTGAGTGTGAGTGAAGACGGAGATGTTGGGGAATGGACAACTCTTCCAGAACACTGGGCAGTGAAAGAGGGAGGGCAGGAGGCCATTGGCTGGACAGGGGAGAATCGACTTCTCGCGAGAGTTTAGTCTCACAGAAAAAGACAAAATATTTTATGAGCGAGGCTTACAGGAAGCCACGGGGATACTTAATCTTTGTTGGAAGGGATGCAGTGAAGCTACAGGTCTCATCTCTGAACTGTCACATAAGAATTTCTGTTAATTGCTAAGACAAAGAACTGTGACAGTGACTGCTGTTGATTCTGGTTATTTATGCAAATAGTGGCTAAGTTCATTTTGGAATTATGATTTCAAATTGTAGTACATGATACAATCAAATGCCCAGAATTAGGAAAGGAAAAAAAAAAGTCAGTGGGGGAAGGGGAGATGAAGTAGTAGCCAAAAGGAAAGTACACTGATATAGGTTAACAACATCACTTCTCCCACTCCATAAAGAACAATGAAATCATAGACTGTGTCCTGAAAACTAAAAATACTGTGAATGGTTGATAGAATCCTAAAGAACAGATGATATTTTCTCTACTTTTATAATGAAAAACAGACTTATTAAGTCACTTTTTGTTTGTCTTTTTGCTTTATCGCATCTTTGAGAGAAATCAGGGGCAGGCATCTTATCACTGACCTGGATGAGTCAAGATAAGAATTCTCTGTTGAGGTCTGTAGCTTTGGGGGCTGTAATTATCACAGTCTCAAGGTAGATTCTCAAGTGTTGTAATTATTGTGACAATTAGCGTTTAAAAAGTAAGGAAACTGGGTCTAAGTATGAACATTTGTATTTTAGTCCTTCTTTCCTCCAGGAATGAAGAAAACCCTGGGATCCTTGATTTTCACCCTTTTCTAACAACCTTTAGCTAGGATTTTTCCAGTAGTCATGTGTGGATGGAGATTTGGACTATAAAGAAAGCTGAGTGCCAAAGAATTGATGCTTTTGAACTATGGTTTGGAGAAGACTCTTGAGAGTCTCTTGGACTGACAGGAGAACCAACCAGTCAATCCTAAAGGAAATCAGTCCTGAATGTTCATTGGAAGGACTGATGCTGAAGCTCCAATACTTTGGCCACCTAATGCAAAGAACTGACTCATTTGAAAAGACCCTGATGCTGGGAAAGATTGAAGGCAGGAGGAGAAGAGGACAGCAGAGGATGAGATGGTTGGATGGCCTCACTGACTCGATGGTCATAAGTTTGAGTAAGCTCCAGGAGTTGGTGATGAACAGGGGGGCCTGGCATGCTGTGGTCCATGGGGTCGCAAAGAGTCGGACATGACTGAGAGACTGAACTGAACTGATTAATTGTTTTTGATTAACTGCCATTAAAAAAGTATTTACATTAGAAAAGAAAGGGTTTGCCCTGAACAAATTTACACATAAGTCTTGTAGATAAGAAATATCTTTGGTTTTACTGAATTTAAATATTCATCTGTGTAAATGTTTTCTAGCCTAGGAATGATTCCCTTGCTCCCAAATACTTTGTCTTCAGTATTTGAAATCTGCAAAAAACAGTAATTCTATGATCCATCAAGATTTGAACATTGAGTTTTGATTATTCAAACATGGAGAGTTGTGTATGTGTGTGTATGTGTGTGTGTGTGGGTGTGGGTATGTGTGTGTGTGTGGGTGTGGGTATGTGTGTGTGTGTGTGTGTGTGGGTATGTGTGTGTGTATGTGTGGTGGGAATGGGGCTGTGCAGTTCACTTTGAATGTAAATTATATCCTGGGGACTTCCCTGGAAGTCCAGTGGTTAAGGCTCCCAGCTCTCGATGCAGGGGATACAGGTTCGATCCCTGCTGCTGTTGTTAAGTCACTTCAGTCGTGTCCAACTCTGTGTGACCCCATAGACGGAAGCCCACCAGGCTCCCCTGTCCCTGGGATTCTCCAGGCAAGAACACTGGAGTGGGTTGCCCCTAGGCAGGGAATTAAGATCCCGTATGCCCCACAATGTGGCAAAACAACAACAACAACACAAAGATGTCCATGGTATATTCTTAAGTTAAAAAAAAAGTGAATTATGTTCTGGGTGGAGCTATGGAATTTATAGGAAGAGGGACTCTTGTTTAGTTCAACTCATAATTCCAAGTCAAGGTGACACATTTGGGCATCTGAAGGTCAGTGTACCCCTGGAAGGAGGCTGACTCCTCCCTGGCTATTTTTCTACAAGTTAGGATACGAAAACTCTAAATTTCTTCTTAAATGTCTCTTAGTACTTGTCACTTTTGAAGTCACGAAAGTGAAAGCTGAATTTTAAGCATAAAGGAAAAAGCATCTTATACAGTGAGAAAAAACTGGCACAAGAAATTCACAGAAAGAACTTAGTGAATTTTTATAAATCCTTTGAAGTCATTCTCGAATGACTGAATTCATTGTCCAAAGACTCAAAGTAAGGAGTTGGAATTTCCCACTCTTTGCCACACTCCTGGATCCCAGGCATAGTTTTCAAAATAAATGGGAATAGCCAGGCCCCAGTGCCAGAATGAGGCTGAGGTTTTATATAGTTTCTCCCTCATGAAGTACAATTTTAGCTGTTTTAGTTTTGAACGAAATTCTCTTGGTTAGTCCAGTTGGTTAAAGCTGGTGCTAGCTAACTTGAATAAGTGCCAGATGTCTAGAGGGAGACAAGCTTAGTCTCCCTCCGTGTTGCGGGGAGAGTTTTGTTGATCACTGCCTACCCTCCTCTGCCTCCTCAGCCTGGCTGACAAAGCTCTTTTTTGTTGATGTTCTTGCCCTCTTGGTTATGAGCACAGAGTTTAAAATGATCTACCCCCTAAGGAAGTGGGGGTGGAGGTCATGGGGAGAATTCTCATCAGTCTCTAGGAGCAAGTCAGGATAGCTTTGTCTCCCTTCTCCATGAGTAGCTGGGTAGGAAACCTACCACCTTAAGGACAGCTGGCCTCTTCCAGGGGGCAGGGATTTTAGCCTCAACCCCTTCTAATTATGAGAAGGGTCCAAGACCTAGGGACTTCCCAGGTGGCACAGTGGTAAAGAATCTGCCTGCCAATGCAGGAGAAGCAGGAGATGCAGTTTCGATCGTTGGGGTGGAAAGATCCCCTGGAACAGAAAATGGCAACCCACTCTAATATTCTTGACTGGATAATCCCATGGACAGAGGAGCCTGGCGGCTACAGTCCACGGGGTCGCAGAGCTGGACAGAACGAAGCGACTGAGCATGCATGCACCAAGAGCTATACCAGCCACCTTTTTTTTTTTCCCCACACAATCCCCACTAGATTTTTGCTTTCATTCTGCAAGGCCAGACATGTCCCGATGATGAACATCGGGCATGGAACGCTTTAGGAAAATCCCTTCACAGTCATGTTCCGGCTGGAAAACCCCAAACAAAAAATAAAGCAGACACAAACCTGGGTAGAGGAAACCAGGGAACCAGATGCAAAGCCAGAAGAGTCAGAACAAAGCTCTGGCCACTTTTATTTCCAGTGTCTTTATGTCTTTATAGCTGAGAGTCTAAGGGCCCAGCTAGAATCCTCTCCATCGAAGAAAGTGTTCAGAGGAAACTGACTTGATTCTTTATCTCTGAGAAACTTGGGTAGCTGCTGGTAACCTTTGCTGCTGTGCTTTCCGACGCTTTGTGGCCAAATGGACTATAGTCCACCAGGCTCCTCTGTCCATGAGATTTTTCAGGCAAGAATACAGGAGTGGGTTGCCATTTCCTCCTCCAGGGGATCTCCCCAGCCCAGGGATTGAACCCGTTTCCTTTGTCTCCTGCATTGGCGGCCAGATTATTTACCACTGAGCCACCTTGGAAGCGCCCAGTAGCATTTAAAAGAATTTTGTACAAGCAACTTACTTGTGTTTGAGTATCTTTATGATTTCTTTCAATGGTCTGAACAGAAATGTATTGTTATGTACCAATACCACATAAATATATGTCTCCCAATAATTTTATACACATACACACGCAGTTTTCTGCTTACAACTTCTGCTCCATCTCCTTGCCCTAAACCTTATAAGAAACTCATTCATTTATAACTTTTCCTGGCTGTATAGGTTGGTCACAACTTTCCTTCCTGACCAACCTAGACAGCATATTAAAAAACAGAGACATTACTTTGTCAACAAAGGTCCGTCTAGTCAAGGCTATGGTTTTTCCAGTGGTCATGTGTGGATGTGAGAGTTGGACTGTGAAGAAAGCTGATCGCCGAAGAATTGATGCTTTTGAACTGTAGTGCTGGAGAAGACTCCTGAGAGTCCCTTGGACTGCAAGGAGATCCAACCAGTCCATCCTAAAGGAGATCAGTCCTGGGTGTTCATTGGAAGGACTGATACTAAAGCTGAAACTCCAATACTTTGGCCACCTCATGAGAAGAGTTGACTCATTGGAAAAGACACTGATGCTGGGAGGGATTGGGGGCAGGAGGAGAAGGGGACGACAGAGGGTGAGATGGCTGGATGGTATCACCAACTCAATGGACATGAGTTTGGGTGGACTCCAGGAGCTGGTGATGGACAGGGAGGCCTGGCTGTGCTGCGGTCCGTGGGGTCGCAAAGAGTCTGACACGATGAGCGACTGAACTGAACTGAACTGGTTGTATAAAGTTGTAAAAGTAGTCTCTGCTGTTTTATTTTCCTAGCTAAAATGAGGTTGTTTGGCAATGGCATTGAGAGAGCAAAGGCGGCCGTGCAGGGAATACTACAATACCAGAAATGGAAGACCGGCAACCAGCAGGGGCTCACAGAGAAAGATTTGCGTCCCCAGTCTCTTGCCCAAGGAGAGCGAGTCTTCTGCCCTTTAGATATGAAGATACCTCATGCTCTGCCTATGAAGAGACACAACCCGGTGTAAGAGGAGAAAAACTGGGCTGGAGAGTATTTTTCGGGCTCGGGATTGGCTCGTGGCACAAACATCGCCTGGTCAATTTTCTCACGAACCGAGGGAGAAAGCGGCAAGCATAGGGATGGGTGTTTGGAGCGGTGGGGTGGGGCCAGGAGGGGAGAGACACGTCCCCGCCCTCCCAGGAGGCGGGAGGGAGAGGAAAAACCTTTGCCAGGGACCTGCGGCTCCGGCCCTTCCCGCGTCGCCTGTCCCCCCGGCGATCGCCCGTCCCCCGGTAGCGCTGGCCAAGGCCGCGGGCGGCGGTGGGTTTCCTGCGCCTCGGGTCGGCGGGAGAAGAGCAATCCTTGTGTCCCGGGGGACAGAGCTCGGCCATCCGTGCAGAGGACCATCCCTGGCAGCAGACCCTCGCCCGTCCTCCCGGTGTCCACACCCCGGCGCCCGCGTCGTCTGCGCGCACGCATTCGCTCCGCCGCGCGCAGCTCCCACGCCCCTGGCTGCTGCCTGCCGGGCGCCGGATCCGCCTCCCCGGTTGGACCGGGAGGGTCGGCGGCGGCGTCTTTAAGACTGCTTCCCCGCCCCTGCCTCCTCCCCGCCCTCCCCCGCCCGCGCTCGTGCAGACCTCCCCGGAGCCAGCGGCGGCGAGGAGCAGGTGCCCGCGAAGCCCTCGCATGCCGCTGCCCGGCCCGCGGTGGTAGCGGCGCCCGGCGCTCCGCCTGCCCTCCTCCGGGCAGCACTTCGGCTCCTAAGCGCGCGGGGACATGTCGGTGGCGACGGGCAGCAGCGAGGCGGCCGGCGGGGCCGCAGGCAGCGGTGCGCGGGTTTTCTTCCAGAATCCCCGGGGCGGCGCCGGCGGCAGCCCGGGTTCGAGCAGCGGCTCGGGCTCCTCCCGGGAGGACTCGATGCCCGTGGCCACCGCGGCTGCCGCCGGGCACGTTCAGCAGCAGCAGCAGCAACAGCGGCGCCACCAGCAGGGAAAAGTGACGGTAAAATACGATCGCAAGGAGCTTCGGAAACGGCTCGTGCTGGAGGAGTGGATCGTGGAGCAGCTGGGACAGCTGTATGGCTGCGAGGTACCTGGGCGCCGGGCCGGGAGGGTCGCGGGGCGGGGAACGGGCTCGCGCACCCGGTCGTGCTAACAGAGGAATTCTCCAGGGCTCCCGCTCCCGGCTGCGCGCCGCCCTGGTTCCTGGGGACCGAGGGCTGGGAGCGGGACGCGGCGCGTTCTCTCCCCAGGGTGCACTCTGGTGCCAGGGCTCACCCTGCTTAGGTTCAGCTGCTGGGGGCCCCGTGATGATCGTGGGGAGGTCGGGTCTTGCTCAGCGCACTGCCTTTCTCCCAAGCCCGGGCTCTCGTCCGCTTCAGCTGCAGCTTCCCAAAGTGGGGCTCGGAGGGCTCACCCAGCTGCGCGCAAGAACAGGACTCCCTGCTAGGATCCTGGCAACCCCGAGTTTTGTGGAGAGGGAGCAGGGAAGAGACTGAAAACCGCTTCACCGAGAGGAGAGGTTCTGGGGATCCCAGAGCCCCGCTGCGTTCTTGAAATAATATCACAAAACCATAAGCTGAACGCGTTCCCTGTTCCAGCCAGCCCCGACGCGTGTCTCCACGATTCTTCCTTGCCTTACCAAAGCTGCACGCGTTGAGCTTTGTTGAAGCAGGTTTCTTTCTTCCTGCCCAGTTTCAGTTACTCCCGTTGATGGGCGCCGAATGAGAGCCTTGGGCAACCTGGAAGGGTGCGGGGTGGAGGAAGGGAGCCTGCGGGTGTGCTGGGAATTCCCCAGCTCCCCCTCCGCCGCGACATTTACTTCCCACAGTTCAGGGGCTAAGCCTGTACGCAAGTCTGCCGCGTAAGGAGAAATGGTTGATGTGTTTTTGGAGAAATATTAAGAGCAAACTGTAACAAAACTGTGCTTACCGAAAAATGACCGAAGCTAAAATGCTCTCCCAGGAGAGTCTTTTTAATGGCAGTAATTGTAAATGAAGTATTCTACTTTTCTTGAGGGAGTGGAGTTTGGAAAGGGTGAATGGAGGGAAGAGGGTTAATAATTAAGGATATGGCTTCTGAGTTAAAGCTGGGTTTGCATTCATCCGGCTGTTACCCTCTTCAGCAAAAATGAAAGCCAGATGAACCCACTGGCTTTTCCTCTGGTTTGGATTTCACACATTTTATGGCCTATTGTGAATACATATTTTCCTTAATATTCTCATCGCGCGAGGAAAATGCATTCTCATTACGGACTCCTGATGAATGATTATGATATAATGAAGCTTGACTATATGACTAATGGGCTTGTAAAAATATATTGTTCCTCCAGCCCAGCTCTTATAAAAGCATTTTAATTGCGTAAATAAAAACTGGCCCAAACCGAAAGGGTTTATGGTGTTTTATAAGCAGGAAGTTGGCAAAACTCTTTAAAGAAACAATATATTTGATTTCAATGGGATTACTGTGGGAGTGGATGGAAGACTCAGTTTTGCCTCTGTAGAATCCAATTAGTTTTCATTTATTTCATAGTAGTCTTTATGCTCCATTTTGGGTTTAGAGAAGATTTGGGTTAATAGAGAAACTACTGTTGAAATTAACTATGCTTTAGTAATGTTCCTTTTATGGCAGACCAATTACATGTAGCTTGGGAAAGATTTCCAGCCTCTTTTCAAGGTTGGTAAATCATGTATTTTCAAAATTCTTCTGAGTAACTGGTTAAAAAAAAAAAGAGGAAGATTGAATGCTCATTGTATTAAACATTTCAGACCTCCACATATAGCAAACAGATAAAGATCTGAGAGGTTTTGTGGTAAAATGACACAAGATGTTATATGCTGCTGGCTTGTTATTAAAATGTGCCAGGTATTTCTATTCAAGTTGCTTGTTCTGTCATGTTAGGTTGAAGAGCTATAAGTCATGTTGGCAATTTATAAATACTATGCTGATGCTACACCTTCACTGAATAAAAAAAAGTCTGTGGACTAATAAGTAGCCATATAAAGGACTGTCTTCTTCCATCTCTTTCTCCACTAGTAGGGCTCTATTTTTAGCTTCAGTTCTCTGGTCTGGTAGCCTTTCCTTGCTGATAGTTTCAAGTATTTCAGCCTCTGGTGTGTAAATTGAGAAGGACCTAGCTGGTTTGTAGCTCTGAATCTCCTGAATATGAAGGTTAGTAAATGGCCAAATGGTGTGTGTGTGTGAAATTGACATGGAAAGCCAACTTGCCAGACTTCAGCTCAGCCAGAGGCTTGAGCGGTCTGCCAGGTTCGGGGCCTTCTAGATGAACACATATGTAATTTCAGAAAAACTTGTATCAGGCAGGTCAGCAGTTAGATGATCTGTCCTTTTCAGAATAGGAAATAATGGTCTTTTAGAGTGCCAAAAAGTGTGATATTTTAAATTAGAAAGGAGTGGGGGGAAAGAAATGCACAGAATAACTTCCTGGCTATGGTTTTATCTAGAAGTTTGCAGTGGCCAATCAGTTTTGTATAGAGAATAACACAAAGAGAATTTATGGAGTGCTTCTGTTAGGTCCCAGGTGTTGTTCTAGGCCCTTTGTGTGCACTGATTCATTAGTCTTTACAACAACCCGTATGAACAGGGTGCTGTTATCCTCTCTGTTTTATAGATGAGGAAACTGGGAGACACAGCAGAATTAAAAGGCTTTCCCAAGCTCCATAGCTGGTGGATGGCACTGGGTGGCTGACATGGACTCTGAGTCCATGTTCTAACCACCAAACCTGCTTCTAACTCTGCAGGGTCCTGTGTAAGAAAACAGATGGAGGCCTCACAGCACGTGTCTGAGTATTTAAAAGTCATGAATCAAGCTACTGAGTATTTCTATAAAATGTGTTCTCTCCTCCTACCTTGACAACTGTATCTTCAAAATGACCCAGAAAACGAGGTTTGAACTTGAATTCCCAGATCTCCCAGAGCTCAGAACTGATCAAAAGAACCTTTCCCTGGCCCAGGGCCTGCTTTCTTTGGCTTTTCACCTGTGATACCATCCTGCCTGGTGAATGGCATTGTGTCTACTTGCACGTCCAATCTGTCCACACCCTCTGCCACCCCCTAACCGTGCCTCTGGCTCCAACCAAGGAGGCCCGACCTGAAAAGAGCTGGTTCATGCCTTGGAAGTGTCTGGGTATTTGATCAGGGGATGCTGGGGACTTGAAGTGTAGCCTAAAACCAGATGGAGGCTTACCGGTCCTGGATGGGTAAGTCCACCTGGTACTCTGCAGGAAAATGCCTGTGGCAGGAGTGGCCCAGGGCTGTGAACCCTCTTACACAGCCTAAACATAGTATCGTTAAATAGCACAGCCTTTTGGATATAAACATAAATGTCTTTATAGATTCTAAAATGATTATGTTTATAGTTATTTTCAATTTCATCTACTTGTGCAGGTAGTTACATTTTCACCTAAGAATTTGATTATCCTGGAACTGCGAGGTTAACTCTACATCAACATATAAGGATTTCTGTTTTAAGACATTTTCATATCTCTCCCAAACCCTGATGGTTTTGAAGAGCATTTGATATCTGGCATAATGTCTACTTTGACGAGTATTGCAAGAGGACTTACTGTATAAGTGATGTCAATTTTTCTCATCTTGCCCAGCATCAAGATAACATCGGTACTTCCAGTTTTGCAATTTGATTTGCTTTGGAAATAAAAGCCTGTTTATAATCTCAGTTTACTGAAACCCCTGCAGCAGCCTAGGTATAAACAGACTTGTACGTGGAGGGCATCCCCTGGTGATCCTGACTGTCCATTCAGAAGGACTTTTCTTTTGTGGCATCTGTCTGCATTTTTTAAAAAAATATTTATTTTTTTAATTGAAGGATAAAGGCTTTACAGAATTTTGTTGTTTTCTGTCAAACCTCAACATGATGTCTGCATTTTAAAAAGTGGTTTCTGGCACATTACACTTTTTCATCTTCCCTTACTCCCTACCATCTTCATTCTATAAATCAGTGGTTCTCAAAATATTTTGATTGTGGCCCTAGAAAGAAATTCCCTTGCTTCCTGATACCTACACTGACACATGGATGGATGCAGAGATTCACAAAGACCAGTTAATATTACCTTGTACACAAAAGAAACATTACCAACTTAATATAAAATGCATGCATGCATGCCAAATCGCTTCAGTCATGTCTGACTCTTTGCAACCCCCGTGGACTGTAGCCTGCCAGGCTCCTCTGTCTGTGGGATTCTCCAAGCCAGAGTACTAGATGGGTTGCCATGCCCTCTTCCAGGGGATCTACCTGACCTAGGAATCAAATCCACGTCTCTTAAGTCTCCTGCATTGGCAGGCAGGTTCTTTACCACTAGTGCCATCTGGGAAACCTCTAATGTAAAGTATGACTTTATTAATATTTAAATACAATATTCTATTCTATTTAATTTATCAGAATTGCTGGCTATGACCCTCTAAATTGATTTCATCACACATCTGAGGGGTTGTGACCTGCCATTAAAAAAGTACAGCTCCAGAAAGGGAAACACTTAAACATATTTAAGAGACAAAGCTAAAATTTGTTAAGTACTTTCTGTATCAGGTATCCTAGTAACAACCTCTGATAGTCCCATTTCATGGATGTGGAAACTGAGGCTCAGAGCAGTCTAGAAGTTGCCTGAGGCCCCTCAGCTGGAATATAGCAGAGCAGGGCTGTGTCCAGAAAGCCAGACGTACCCTAACCACTGCTTCCTGAGATGGGACAGTACCTGGCACTCTCTGTGAACCCCTGTAGGTTGCCTGCTCCCAGATGCAGCTGTGGTAACTTCTGGGTTGACTGATGTTGCATGTAGAGGGACACAGGTGTCTGTGGGTTTGTTCCTGGATCAAGCCTTTTCTTTTCAGTTCAGGTCCTTAATTTGTTCTCAACTCCCACTCTACAACATCAAATTAGCCTGCTTTGCTGGAAGGTAGAAACTGCTGTCTAGAAGATGGTTTGTGGATAATGTGGTGAATCCCCATTTATGTAGCTATTTGAAAATGAA
Organism: Moschus berezovskii; assembly: GCF_049115385.1. Lineage (NCBI taxonomy): Eukaryota > Metazoa > Chordata > Mammalia > Artiodactyla > Moschidae > Moschus > Moschus berezovskii. Next base: position 94,426,156 of record NC_142469.1, read on the forward strand.
TCAGCTTTTCAACAAAACTGCTTTAAATACCAAGGAGGAAGGGGGGATGGGATGGATTGGGATTGACAAATATACCCTACTATGAAGTGGGTTGCCATTTCCTTCTCCAGGGAATCTTCCTGACCCAGGGGTCAAACCTGGGTCTCCCGTGTTGCAGGCAGATTCTTTACTGTCTGAGCCACCAGGGAAGCCCCTAACGTATAAAATAGGCAACTAATGAGAACCTACTGTACAGCACGGGGAACTCTACTCAGTGCTCTGTGACCACCTAAATGGGAAGGGAACCCAAAGACAGGGGATATATGTATACATGTAACTGGTTTCACTTTGCTGTGCAGCAGAAACTAACACAGCACTGTAACACAACTATACTCCAATTAAAAAAAAAAAAAGTTGCTTAAAGAAAACACCATAAACTCAATCTGTAAAATATTATGGAATAAATTAAACATGTTTAAAAGTCTATGAATAAAAGAATTCGAAATTGCCAAAGGCTGAAAAGAAAACTGTGCTTAACAAGTTCCCTTTGGAACAATGGTTAGGGAAATCTGATGTGGAGGCAGTGGTTAAAAGAGTAAATGCTTTGAAGTGAGGTGAACCTGAAAGCTTCATTGGCCCCTGCATTGAGTAGTGCTGAGATGAGGCAACTTCCTTATTAACTTCTGAGCCCCACTTTCGCCTGCATTTAAGGGAATCATCCTGGCCCCTTGGCGGGGTCGTTTTGAGTTCTGAATGGGTCAGACCCTGGAGCTGGAACTTAGTCAGTGTAGTTTGAACCACGCATGCATGTGTGTTCGGTCAGTCAGTTGTATCCGACTCTCTGCGGCCCCATGGACTGTAGCCCCCCAGGCTCCTCTGTCCATGGGATTTTCCAGGCAAGAATACTGGGGTGGGTTGCCATTTCCTCTTCCAGGGGATCTTCCCACTACATCTCCTGCTTTGGCAGATGGATTCTTTACCGCTGAGCCTCCTGGGAAATCCGTTCAGTTCAGTTCAGTTCAGTCGCTCAGTCGTGTCCGACTCTCCGCGACCCCATGAATCACAGCACGCCAGGCCTCCCTGTCCATCACCGACTCCCGGAATTCACTCAAACTCATGTCCATCGAGTCGGTGATGCCATCCAGCCATCTCATTCTCTGTCGTCCCCTTCTCCTCCCGCCCCCCATAACCAGCCACTAACTGTTGGTCATTCTCTATGATACAGGAAAGCAGGAGTGGGGAAGAAAATGAAGTCTTCATACCTAGTTGGTGGTAGAGTTTGGAGATGGATATGGGGTCAGAGGTGTTGGTGTGTCTTTGAACTTGAACATGAGCAAATATCATTCCCCACCACCACCTTTTTCTTTCCTAGCACCTTCCTTATTGTGGAAGTCCTTGTGAATTTTCATTTACGTGGAGAGAAGTTCCTGTGTTTGACTTTTTGCGACCGCATGGACTGCAGCAAGCCAGGATCCTCTGTCCTCCACTATCTCTCTGAGTTTGCTCAAATTCATGTCCATTAAGTCGGTGATGCTCCCTAGGCATCTCATCCTCTGCCACCCCATCTCCCTTTGCCTTCAGTCTTTCGCAGCATCGGGTTCTCTAGGCATCAGCATTTGAAGGCAGGGTTGATTTTCATTTTCTTCGTCTGTGTCCCTAGTAGGGCTCAGTTCTTCAACCATTAAGCATTAGCATGAATGATTGAAAAAGGAGCAACCTTCAGAAAACTTTTGAAAAGTCATTGATGCTTTAGTCCTGGGTCATTTAGCGGCGCTCCTTTATCATACTTCTGGCTATGGAAAAATACTAATCTAGGGTTTTGTTAAATAGCCATCCATATCAAGCTCTTGCATCTTTACTGTTGGATTTCAGCATTTTTGGATATACACGTACCTTCGTTGACTTATTTGCCGTAAATAGGAACTTAAAGGCAGTAGCTGCAGCTTGTTGATTTCTACGCTTAGGTTGAGAGCGTTCTTTGGAAAACTGAGCCTCTCCCTCCGGCGTCCTGTGCACTCTGCCTTTGCTTCTGCTGTGCCCTCGCCACACTCGCCTCCCTGCCCTTCTCATCTCCGGCAACTGGTTGCTTTCTATCTTCTGTTTTTCTCCCGCCACTGAAACAACCTGGCTTCCTAGGGTCCCCTTGCTCACCTCAGAGCTGTCCTCTCTTTCCATTTGGAGGGCACAGTGAAGTCTGTTTCATTTTCCACGTGGTCTGCACACCATGTGCATAATTGCGTTTTGTCGTCTCCTCTCCTGTCTCTTGTCTCCTGCACTTGGCTATTTCACACCTTCACCTGGCTTTGCAAGGTAACTCTCCTGTTACCTGAACTGCCCCTTGCACCCTCCCATGTTCAAGCCAGTCCAGCTGCCCTCCCAAGCAGGCTCTTAATTACTCTCCTACCTGGGCTGCTTTTTCAGCCTCTCCTTTTCACCCCAACACACACACAAGGTGCAGTGTTTCTTTTTGTTACCAGCAACCCCTTACCACAAAAATGCTTTCCTTTTTCAATCCTGTACTTCCTTTGATTGTGGCCCTATCTTCTCCTTCCCTTACTATTTTTCCAGATCTTTCTCCTCCATGACACCACTGTTGATCCATCACAATCTGATGTCGGCTTCTGCCATGGTTTCCCTGAGAATCTCCTTGCTCTTCGATCCAGGGGGTTTGTTTGGGTCTCTATTTCATTGACCTTCTGTGGCCTTCAGGGCCCTTACGCATTTCCTTGGGAACCCCTTTGCTCTAAGCAGATCTCTCCTGGGTCTCATCCTAATCACTAATGACTCTTCCAGCCTCTTCTCTGCATTTTCTCCCTCTGCCTTCCTCTTCAGCGCTGTCACACCGGGTCTGTCTTTGGGTCTCTGCTCTATTCTCTCTCTTTTTCTTCCCACTGCTGCGTCCTCTTTCTGGGTGATATGAATATCCCTGTGGCTTCAGTCGCTGTTCATATACTGACAGCTCTTCAATCTCCATTTTTAGCCCTGATCTGTTTTCGGAGTGCCAGACATATTCAGATGCCTGGTGGGAGCCTCATCCTCTGCTGCTCTGGAGCTGAGTTTCTTGTCATCCTCTGCAAACCTGCCCTCTTCCTCGGTTCCCTCGGTGAACGATGGGCATGCTGTCCGCAGATGTCCCCGCCAGAATTACGCTGGCTCCCTTCTCTGACCTCTCCCTGCGGGTCACACCCTGCAGTCAGGAGACCTTGTGGATGTCTGCTCCTTCGAGCCCTGGAATCTGACTGCGTGGCTTCTCACTGCCACCACATTAGTCCAGCACCTTATAACGTCCCGCCTGTATTGTAGCACAAGACACTTTGGTCCCTGTCTCTCAAACTCCTACCATGAGCACTAGACGACTCTCCCTCTACTAGTGTTGCTGGTATCACTACTTCTGCCATTCAGATACTCTCAGCCAAGAGCCAGGTGATGTATACATTTTACCTCCAACAGCCGACCCTGGCAGTAACTTTATGGGGTGGGAAGTATTACCTTCATTGCTTCGCATTATAGAGGGAGAAACTGAGGTCAGAGAAGTTGCTCCTTGTCCCTGTCCAAGGTCACGGTGACTCCCGAAGTCACATGGCCTCCATGCTGCCATTGCTCCCAGCAGCTGCTTGTCTCAGGTTCTTACTGCACACCTGATCCTTGCTGAGCCGGAGTTCAGTCCTTGCAGTCACTCGGGAAGGGAGGTCGAGAGACTGCAGTACAGACCTTGAGCCACAGGTCTCAGTCAGAGGCAACATCAGCTCATCAGAGGCTGGAGCGAAGCCCTGTCTCCGCTTCCTGGGCTGGGGTCTTCTCCTCTGATCCCTCACCTCCAGCTCTCCCTCCCCACGGGCGCTTCGGAGCCCCATCCACGTGGCTGGAGTGTTTCCAAAATCCTGACCTGATCTAGTCACCCCCATAGCCTTCAGGGTACAGCTTGAGACAAAGCTCAGGCGTCCCATCTCTTGTCCCAACCCCACCCCAGCTTCTTCAGTTATCAACCGAGATCCCAGAGCAGGTGAGGCGGGAACCCCGTCCCCCTTGCCTTCCCCCTCTGCCCGGGTCCCCTCTCCCTCCCTTCTCCTCCTCCCCTGTCTGCCCCTTACCTGTTCTCCTCCAGGAAGCCTCTGTGACAGGTGCTGTCCCTGGCAAGCTGGCCGACAGGCCTCTGCCTGCTTGTGCCTACCCGTGTCTCAGCACCTTTCTGTAATCCTGTCCCTTGGCCTTGCTGCCAGCTTCGTAAGGGTGGAATCTTGTGGTCCCTGCATCCTGGGTGGCCTTTTCATCCTGTCTGCACTCAGGGACCCAGGACCCGGCTGTCAAGTGAGTGAAGCACAAACTGGCCCTGTAGACCATTTGGCAGCATCTTCTGGTGCCATGCATTTCAGAAGTACATAACCCAAATTAAGTGTATTACTGTAGTATGACTCTGCCTGTATTAAAAACCTGCTCTTCTTGGGACTTCCTTGGTGGCCCAGTGATTAAGACTCCACGCTTCCACTGCAGGGGACTTGGGTTCAATCCCTGGTCAGGGAACTAAGATCCCACATACAGCATGCAGCATGGCCAAAAACCCCCACAAAAATCCCAAAAACATTCTCTTCTATCATTGATGAAGTTTTGGTTCTTTTTCATGGCTAGGAATTATATCCATGTAGGTTGTTTTTTTTTTTTTTTGCCTGGAAAATTCCATGGGGAGAAGAGTCTGGTGGGCTACAGTCCATGGGGCTGCAAAGAGTTGGACATGACTAAGCAACCCAGCACACAGTTTTTTGAAACTGTGAATTAAAAGAGTATCATGATGGAATAAGGCATTGATGCCTGGGTCATAAAAGTCTTCAAAGGGAGTAATCACACATTACTGCCATTCTTCTCTGTAATTTTAAGTTTTCATTATGTACAAGAATATTACTTTGTTTGCACAGTAATTGTTCACTTCTTTGGGAGTGGAGATGCTTGCTGTACTGGGAAGAGGTGAGGGCTTTTCCAGCAGCAGATAAGATTCAGAGCGACAGGCTCACACATGTCTTGATGGAACAAGGAATGAAAGCCAGGATTCCTGCCTCTGCTTAAAACTTCAGGCCAATAAATTCTCACCAGGTTTTTCTTAGTCAGCACTGGCATTTTGGAAATCTGTTCCACTGGGTAAAAGCTGAGAAAAAAGGAGACCAGAGTGTGATTTAGTCTCTAAAGCATCACTTTATGGTTGAGGATAAAATGATCACAGAAGGGTTTTTCCTTTTTGAAAGAATCCTTGGGGCAAACTGTGGAAAGACTTGTGGAGGGCAAGAATATTCATTCATTCATTCATTCCAACAGACATTTGCATCGATGGGGAAAGAGGACTAAGACGCCATCATCCATTTAAATTAGGTAAGAGAAAAAGAGAAAGTAAAGGAACCCTGTCCATTACAGGAGGAGAATGGAGGCATCCACATAGTTGGAGGTCCTTTGATGGTAGCAACTCTCTCCTGCTTGCAGTTGAATATGTGTTTTCAATACATTTCTTTACTGTCTTTTCATACTGCTTATGGGGTTCTTGAGGCAAGAATACTGAAATGGTTTGCCATTCCCTTTTCCAGTGACCACGTTTTGTCAGAACTCTCCACCCATCCATCTTGGGTGGCCCTGCACAGCATGGCTCATAGCTCCATTGAGTTCCACAAGGCTGTGATCCATGTGATGATTTTGATTAGTTTCTGTGTTTGTGGTTTTCATTCTGGAGGCTGTAGAATTATAGTTCTTGCTTCTTCTGTCTGTCATAAGGGTGGTGTCACCTGTATATCTGAGGTTATTGATATTTCTCCCGGAAGTCTTGATTCCAGCTTGTGCTTCATCCAGCCCAGCATTTCCCATGATGTACTCTGCATATAAGTTAAATAAGCAGGGTGACAATATACAGCCTTGATGTACTCCAACAGATTTTCTGCCACCCTTATGGCAGAAAGTGAAGATAAACTAAAGAGCTTCTTGATGAAGGTGAAAGAGGAGACTGAAAAAGCTGGCTTAAAACGCAACATTCAAAAATCAAGATCATGGCATCCAGTCCCATCACTTCACGGCAAATAGATGGGGAAACAATGAAAACAGTGGCAGACTATTTTCTTGGGCTCCAGAATCACTGCGTATGGTGACTGCAGCCATGAAATTAAAAGACACTTGCCCTTTGGAAGGAAAGCTATGACAAACCTAGACAGCATATTAAAAAGCAGAGACACTACTTTGCTGACAAAGGACTGTCTAGTCAGAGCTATGGTTTTTCCAGTAGTCATGTATAGATGTGAGAGCTGGACCATAAAGAAGGCTGAGGCCCGAAGAATTGATGCTTTTGAACTGTGGTGTTGGAGAATACTCTTGAGAGTTCCTTGGACTGCAAGAAGATCCAACCAGTCAATCCTGAATACTCATTGGAAAGACTGATGCTGAAGCTAAAGCTCCAATACTTTGACCATCTGATACAAAGAGCCGACTCATTGGAAAAGACCCTGATGATAGGAAACATTGATGGCAGGAGGATAAGGGGACAACAGAGGATGAGAAGGTTGGATGGCATCACTGCCTCAATCAACGGACATGAGAGCAAACTCTGGGAGATAGTGAAAGACAGGAAAACCTGACATGCTGCAGTTCATGGGATCCCAAAGAGTCAGATATGACTTAACAACTGAACAGCAACAACAAATTTACTGCCTAGTGGTTGTGTCCTTCTTCCTTTACTCTAAGCCTGTTTTCAAGATTATCTTAAATTCACTGACATTATAATATAAATGATTAAAAACATGTTATCTTTCATTTTAATAGGAAGTAAAGTCTTAAGAGAAAGTCATCATTTAATAACTGAACTTCAGGAATGAATAAACAGGGCAGGCTGTATCATTTATGGGCTGTGGGACCTTGTTGGTGTCTATGAAATCTATGACTCAAAATATGTTTCTAATATGATGTTGTGGGAATGACCTGGCCTCTGTTCTAGTGGGGGGCCCGCTTACCAGCCAGACGACCTTGGCGACCTGTCATATTCATGACAGGCTTTTGTTTTCAGGTTTTCTTTCCTCATCTAAAAAAAAAGGGGGAGGATGATCTTTCCTTGGCTTATCTTTAGAGGTTCTGTAATAAATTCGGATATGCAGTGGAGAAAAGGAGGTTTATTAAAGGGAGGGTGATGCTGGAAGCAGTCATAGAGGGGCTTCCCTTTCAAGGCAAACCCGAGACAATTAGCCTAGTTCACCCAAAGATCATCTGATTTCCGTAGTCATTTCAGTAGCTAAAGTGAGTGTCTTCATCCTTCCTTTGCATAGTCTCTTGTGTGATGCCACTTGGATGGGAAGGATCAAATTGAGAAGGCTTTTAAAAAAAGAAAAACCCTCTTTCGCCCTCCAGTACTTTCCCCCTACCATTGACTTCCAAGTTGAATTTGAAATCTAACGGTGCAGATACTCAGAGCTACTCTTATCAGCCTATTTTTTTGCATGTAATTGGGCTAACCTTTAAGAAGAGCTGGCGTATCTGACTTAAAGCTTTTAGGCATATAATTTTTAATATTGGCTGTTAGGGACTTTTCCAGTTCTAATTATTTGTCCTTTATCTTGGCAGCTCATAATTAACTAATGGTGGTATTTATTTTAACTTGAGGAGGATTTGTGTTGAGATATAAAATGAGCATTCGAGAGAGACAAGTGCGGCAGATTTAGGAAATAAATTTTTAAAAAGGCGAGGAGCATAAATTAGCCTAAATAGGAGGCTGAAGAAATCTGTACTCAACAAATTAATTTTCACTGGGGAATTTATTCCTGGAGTGTCACTTTATAGTTAGATTTAGAACTAACCTGACAGGATAGAAAAATGAAATTAAGATTTTTCATAGACAGTTCTGGTAGAAAATGGAAAGCAGAATTGATTGCGCTTTATAATATTGGTTTATTTTGTTTTATGATAGAATCCATAAAGCCCCATCAGATAATCCCATTCAATCCATGCAAAAGCTCTGTGATATAAGTAGTCATCCTATTTCTAAATGAGAAAATTGAGTCTCAGAGGGGCTTAGTAACATACCCAAGTTTAAATTGCCAGTAAGAAGAACAAGACTCAGACTCAGAAGCAGTTCTTGGAAACCGTGAGCATCAGTTTCACCTTCACCCCCTAATCATTTCCATGTATTCTAGCATTTTTGACCAATACATCAGGCAAAGCTTTTCTGCTTAATTTATTTTATATATTTTCAAATATTCAGCATCTTAGTTGAACAATTTATAGCATTCTGTCATTTTTCAGATGAATCATTTACTGGACTCAGCTGTTTCTTTAGAAAAATTCAAATCCAGTAGTTTTCAAGTCTATATCACAGTTAAGTGTATCACTTATTTTGTTTTGCCAGGTTTGCTCGAGCAGTTAGTATTGGTGTTCTTATGTTCTCCATTTATCCACTTAAATGGAGTTTTGAAGTAAAAAGTTGGAAACTCACTTTAAATAAGCCATAGGATACACAGTAGGTATTTTATCCTTCATATTTGAAAATTCCAAATATTATCTTTGATGTGAAGTAAAGAAATAATGCTTCTTCCAAATAAAATGCGAAAAATCCCAAACAGTATCTTCTGCTTCTGCTGAAGAGTGCTTTTGTCCTGAGCGCTGCGGTCAACCATCTGTTCATTTCTTTCATGTTTTCTCAGCCAGTAGTACTACCGACAGAGCTGCTTTATTCATTCTGCAAATATTAATTGTTTCAAGGCAGGCAGGTAAAGTGTTGCATTTTCAGATTGGTAAAGATGACTTTCCGGTTCTCATGAGCTAATATTGCCCATCACAGTTCTAATTAGTCAACTGGTTTTTCTCCTGTTTGTGATGGGGTGTGGCAGCTCTTTAACAAGTCGAAAGAAAATGAGTCATTGATTGGGTGCTAAAACATGATTATGCTTGCTATAATGATAACACTCTACAAATATTACAACTAAAAAAAAATAACATGTACTATCTCTGGTAGACAAGTGTCTTTTGTTAAGCTAAAATATTCCATTTCTTCATCAAGCCCAGATGGCTCAGTATTATAGGAATCTTATGCCAGAAGCAGTTGATATGGATGGATGTTTAGATAATGAAAGTGTGTGAGTGTGTGTGTGTGTGTATCTAGGTAAACAGACCATCACCCAAACTAGCCTGAGACTTTAAAAGCATTTAGTTGACAGTCACGTCTCAAACTTTTGGACTATTCCCACAATAAACTTCAGAGAGGGATAGTAGGCTGCCTTTAATACGTGGAAGATCTGTCAGTTGAGTTCACTCATTATTCTAAAGAGGAACTAGTTTATTTATCCTTGACACCGTACTATAAATTGCCTTGCTTAAAGCAATTTAGAGCAGTCACGGAGGGCAAAGAATGGGATAGAGAGAACATACGAAACCTGCAAAGTGCAACCCAAATTCTCAAGCCAACCATTATGACTAAGACACTATCCTACTCAGCTGCCTCTACGGTGCCAGCTTGAGTTCTGAGCAGCCCTGGTGGGCGTGCGTGTGAGTGAGCAACCCCTTTACCTCCTCTCAGGAGCCTCCATCCTGCTGCTCAAGGAGGGACTGACTTCTTCATCTTCAGCCTTTCCTTCAGAAGTCACAGAGCTGGACACTGAAAATCTGTGCATTTCATGGTATGGAAATGATGCCTCAGTAAAGTGCCAGACACACATACACAGAAGACTCTCCCTGTTTCTTCCTCTCTTTGCCCAGATCTAAGGTCCCCTGGAGAAGGGCATGGCTGCCTGCTCCAGTGTTATTGCCTGGAGAATTCCTTGGACAGGGGAGCTTGGTGGACTACAGTCTATGGAGTTGCACAGAGTCGGACACACACACAAGGAGCTTGTCTACGCCTTCTGCTCACCCCAGCCCACTGTGTGGTTGCCTCTCCTCTCCACCAGTGGGGCTCATGCCCTCCAGGGCGCCGAGACCCTCATGCCCATCTCACTTCTCGTCTTCCGTGCTCTCAGCAATCGTTCTCTGCCCTGCTTTCTGGAGCCTCTCCACCCATTATCCATCCATCAGTCATCCTGCCCTCCGCCCAGCCTCCCATCAGTCATTTTGGCATCCATCTCTCCCTCTTTCCAATATCCATCCACCAGTCCTGCAATCACCTTCTGCTGGGCCCACTTAAAAGTTTATAGATTTACAGAAAAATTATGACTGTAGTATTCCAAACTAAAGTTGACAGACCTTAGTTTCTTGGTCTCCAAAATCACTGCAGAGATCTGCAGCCATGAAATTAAAAGACGCTTGCTCCTTGGAATTAAATCTATGGCAAACCGAAAGAGCATATAAAAAAGCAGAGACAGTACTTTGCTGAAAAAGGTCTGTCTAGTCAAAGCTATGATTTTTCCAGTAGTCATGTATGGATGTGAGAGTTGGACCATAAAGAAGGCTGAGCATGGAAGAATCGATGCTTTTGAATTCTGGTGTTGGAGAAGACTCTTGAGAGTCCTTGGACTGCAAGGAGATTAAACCAGTCAATCCTAAAGGAAATCGACTCTGAATATTCACTGGAAGGACTGATGCTAAAGCTCCAATATGTTGGCCACCTGATGTGAAGAGTCAAGTCTTTGGAAAAGACCCTGATGCTGGGAAAGATTGAGGGCAGGAGAAGGGGAAGACAGAGGATGAGATGGTTGGATGGCATCACTGACTCGATGGACATGAGTCTGAGGAAACTCTGGGAGATGGTGAAGGACAGGGAAGCCTGGCGTGCTGCAGTCCATAGGGTCGCAAAGAGTCAGATATGACAGTGACTGAACTGAGCTGAGCTCCATATACTCTGCAACCAATTTTACCTAGTAGCAACATCTTAAATTAGTGTGGTACATTTGTTACAATTAATGAGCCACTATCAATACATTATGTTAACTAGAACTCGTACTATATTCAGTTTCCTTAGTTTTTATGCAGAGCCTTTTTTTCTGTTGCAGAATTCACCCAAGAGACCATGTTACATTTAGTTGTCACGTCTCCTTAGATTCTTGACTGTGGCGGTTTCCCAGGTGCTTCTCGTTTTTCATAACTTTGACAGTTGTGTGAAGTACTGTTAGGTATTTTGCAGAATGCCCCTCAGATGGGACTTGTGTGATGTTTTTCTCATAATTAGACTGGGATTATGAGTTTGGGGGAGGAAAATCACAGAGGTAAAGGGTAGTTCTCATCACATCCTGCCAAAGGACTTCTTATCAACAGGACTTATCATTGCTGATCTTGATCTTGATCACCTGGCTGGTATAGTGTCTGCCAGGTTCCTTCACACCTAAGGAGGAGGTGTGAAGGAACTTATGCTCCAACTCCTTATATTTCTACATAAGTTATATGGAATTCTTCTGTGTGGGACATTCGTCTCCTCTCTCCCACTTGTTTATTTAGCCAATAATTTGTTTAAATCTATGTGGGCTGTGGGTATTTATTATGTACTTTGGGTTAAAATTCATTCCTTCTGTATTTATTTTATTGCCTGAATTGTTCCAACTTTGGAAGCTGTTTCAATTGGCTCCTTTGTTTGTATGTTTGACGTACTCCCCTCATTGTATGTGTGTGTGTGTGTTTGCATGTGTGTGTGTTTTTGTGTGTTTAATACTTCTTTACTCTCTGGTGCTACAAGATATTCCAAGTTCATCTTGTGCATTTTTTGCCCTAGGCATAGAATCAGCCATTTCTACAAGGAGATTTAGTTCCTTTCGTAGAAGAATGGTATTAGAACCCAAGACATGGATGCTAGGTGTGGCTCCTGGGGTCATTGTTTCTAGGGTCTGTCAGCTGTCAGAGTGAAGAAAGGTATGTGTGTATAATAACTATCATATATACATAAATCTGTAAATATTTCTATAGGTAACCAACCATCACTCTATATTAAGCCAAACATGAGTTCAAGGTGATGTCTCCAACTCTAATCCATTACCACATGCATTATTCTAGCCTCTTTCTCTTGCTCATCTGTACATTTTTATTCCATCGGTGAGAAACTTGAGGTTCCCACCCCCTGCCATCCGTTCACTAATTGTGCAGTGTGGCATACACGTACAGCAGTTATCAGAATTGTTACCCATACCCCCGTGGGAATTAGCTTTCTCAACTGGAGTGCAGTGTTTGTGCACAGTTCACTTTGCATTTAGTGTTATAGACTCTACTCATTTCCAGGTGCTTAGATCAGCACCTCTTCCCCACACCTCTTTCAATGAGGTTGTTTCATACATTTGTAATATAGTTAGATTGATTTTGCCATATTCTGCATTCCATTTTGGGGTTACCCAAACTCTTAAGTGATTATTTATTTTATTATTATTATTTTGGCCACACCATGCAAGTCGCGGGATCTTAGTTCCCTGACAGGGATTGAACTTGTGCCTCCTGCAGCATGGAGTTCTAACCACTGGACCATCAAGGGATTCCCTTAAAAATTTTTCTTGAAACTTGTACATCCTAAATTGTCCTTTGTGCTGTAAAGTACTTTGTGTTTTGACAAATACATGATGTCATGTATTCACCCTTACAGTCTCCTATAGAATGTCTTCATCGGGCTGAAAAATCTCCCATAATTTACTCATTCAATCTTTTCTGCTTCCCCCTGAGCTCCTAACAACCACTGATCTTTTCACCATTGCCATAGTTTTATCTTTCCTAGATGTCACATAATTGGAACCACGTAGTATACAGCCTTCAATCTGGCTTGTTTCACTTCAGTTCAGTTGCTCAGTCGTGTCCGATTTTTGAGACCCCATGGACTGCAGCACGCCAGGCTTTCCTGTCCTTCACCAACTCCTGGAGCTCACCCAAACTCATGTCCATCAAGTCGGTGATGCCATCCAACCATCTCACCGTCTGTTGTCCCCTCCTCCTCCTGCCTTCAATCCTTCCCGCATCAGGGTCTTTTCCAATGAGTCAGTTCTTCGCATCAGGTGGCCAATGGATTGGAGCTTCAGCTTCACTCCTTCCAATGAATATTTAGGATTGATTTCCTTTAGGATTGACTGATTTGATCTCTTTGCTGTCCAAGGGACTCTCAAGAGTTTTCTCTAATGCCACAGTTCAAAAGGATCAGCTCTTCAGCACTCAGCTTTCTTTATGGTTAGCAACATGCATTTAAGATTCATCTACATCTTTGACTTGATAACTCATTTCTTTTTATAGCTAAATTTAAATATTCCTCTGTGTACCATGATTTGTCCATTCTATTGAAGGGCAACTTGGTTGCTTCTAGTTTAGGGGCAATTATAAATAAACCTGGCATAGACATTTGCTCACGGGCTCTTGAGTGGTTATAAACTTAAAATCATTTGGGTAAATAAGCCAGATGTAGTTTTGAGTGATAGAGATACGGGTAGTAGGGACACAGCAATGAACCAGAGAGACAAAGTCCGTGTGCTCCAGAACCAAATACCCGTGAGTAAAACAAAATGGTTTCAGCTCGTGAGAAGTGCTGTGGAAGAAATAAAACAGACTAATGGAAAAAAGAATGAATGAGTGTGCCTAGCTTGCTGGTAGCGGGGGTGGCCTCTCTGAGGAAGCTCATTACATTTGAACCAGGACCTACACACAATGAGAGTTGACACCAGCTGTAAAGACAGGAGAGGAGGAGACCCCGAGGCAGGATGGACCTTGACATAATCAAGGGACTCGGGACAGAAAAAACTGTGAGACGAGAGCATGAGTGAGAGTATTTTTTTTAAAAAAAACTTTTTCACGTAGTATAACAGACAGGTACACAAATCCTCAGTGTACGGGCTGATGAATTGTCTCAAATTGAATCCACCACGATTCATCCAGATCAAGAAACAGAACATTGCGAGTACCACAGGAATCCCTGTTGTACCCTCTTCCCATCGTTAGTATACCCCCACTCTTGCCTGCAAGGGCGAATGCCTCTTTAAATAACTGATTTCCTTTTTTAAATAACTTCTATGCCTTTTAAAATAAGTTTTATGTCTTTTGTTCAGCACTGTGTTAAATACATCTAAGTCATTGCATGCCATTGAGGTTTATCCATTTGAGTTGCTGTACGGTGTTCGATGTATGAATATGTCACAGTTGTTTTTTAATGTGTTCTGCTTTTGGTGGGCATTGGGGAGGTTTCCAGTTTGGAATTATTCTGAAGTGAACTGCTGTGAACATTATTGCACGCGTCTTTTGGCGAACATATGTCTGCATTTTTGTTGGGTGGTATACACGGCAGTGAAATTGCTGGCTTACAGGGCATACATATGCTCAGCTTTGCTAGATATTCCCAGACAATTTTCCAAAGTAATGGCGGTGACTTACATTCCCACTAGAGTATCTGAAAGTTCCAGTTGTTTCACATCCTTGCCGTCACTTGGTATTTTCTCTCTTTCATTTTAACTATCTGTTAGGTATACAGTGTTTCACATTGTGGTTTTATCTGCATTTTCATGAAGTTCTGGAGAAGGCAATGGCACCCCACTCCAGGACTCTTGCCTGGAAAATCCCATGGACGGAGGAGCCTGGTAGGCTGCAGTCCGTGGGGTCACTAAGAGTCAGACACGACTGAGCAACTTCACTTTCACTTTTCACTTTCATGCATTGGAGAAGGAAATGGCAACCCACTCCAGTGTTCTTCCCTGGAGAATCCCAGGGATGGGGGAGCCTGGTGGGCTGCTGTCTCTGGGGTCGCACAGAGTCGGACACGACTGAAGCGACTTAGCAGCAGCAGCAGCATCATGAAGTTCAGTCCTTTTTTATGTTTATTGACCCTCAGGGTATTCTCTTTATGAAGTACCTGTTCAACTCTCTTGCCCATTAAAAAATAAACTTTTGATTGAGTTGTCTTACTGATTTTTATGTATCCTGGATACTAATCTTCTATGCATCCTAGATGTCAGTCATTTGTCAGAAATATGTAGTGTATGTATTTTCTCCCACTTTGTAAGTTGCCTTTTCCACTTTTGTAATGTCTAAGTTTTTTGATGAACCGAAGTTCTTAATGTTAATATTTTCCTGTTTACCAGTTTTTTTCATTTATACTTAGTGTATTTTGCATTCTGTTTAAGAAATCTTTGTCTGCTCTAAGGTCATGAAGATGTTCTCCAATGTTATCTTTTGGATCCTTTGTTGTTTTAGTTTTTATAATTATATCCATAATCTACCTGAAATTGATGGTATACTATAGACCTCAAGATTCATTTTTTTTTCCCTTTGGGACATCCAGTTGACCCAGCCCCATTCATTGAAAAGCTCATCCCCTTCCCCACCGTGCTATAGTCACGAAACAAGGGCCTTGTGTGTAGGGGGCTATTTTAGATTCCGATGGTGTGTTTTCTTCCTGGGTGGGATCTTCCCATTGTGCTTACTATATTCCGTCTTCCATTCCTGGCACAGTGGCCTACACACTGGAAATAGTCAGTGGGTTTCAGCTGGTTGATGGTCAGGCCTGAACTTGCCTTTTCAGCAAGAGTATGTAAAATCCCTAGGTTCAGACTCAAAGAGAAGGTTCTCAGATTTGATTTTAGAGAAGACTTGCCTTGACAACTTGGTTTTATTTCTTCAACTGGTCCAAAGATGGTTTTAGACAAGTCCTATGGGCCACAGTCCTAGGGAACGCCAGTTAGCTTCAGACTAGTCAGTAGGACTTCATCTATTAAATCATTCATCCAGTCATCCACCCAATTAATATTTGTTGTGGGCCTACTGTGTGTCAGGCCTGAAGTAGAACTATGAAATTATGGGATTCTTTCCAGAGTTTCTGTTTTTTATTTTAGAGCATTTGTTGTTTCTTTCTTTATAAGTTAAACATTCCAGTGTTAGGAGGGTAGTTTTTGGAATTTTCTATTTCTGGGGTAGCTTTGTTGTTCTATTATAGTTATTTAAAAATTTTGTATGTGTGTGACAGTTTGGGTAAACAGGCCACAAGCCTATGAATTAGAGCTTTTATGTTGCTATCAGAATATTTTAAAACAAAACCCTACAGAAGAAAAGAGAGTAAACAAAAACATTTTAAAGCACATTATTTCATCCAGTGAATTTAGTGAGCGGTGAAATATATTTCTTATTTTCAGAATTCAGTGCCAGTATAAAGACCACATTCAGAGGAGTAGAGCTGTGCCTTTTCAGGAGACTGGCATTGTGCCTAGCAGGGGGAGTTGGTGTGGCACAGCAGGTGGGTCTCATGCTAGTGCCTGCCCCTCATAGCTGTCCACTGGCGACCTGTCAATTGATGGCTTCTCCGTGGCCACCATCTTGCTCCATCATGCTGGGGCTGAGGTTCATGCCCCAGGGCCTCTCTGCCCCTTGCCTCCCTCCTCCAGCGATGTGATCGAGGTGGGGTGTGTTCAGCAGATCCTGGAAGCTGGAGCCAGTTCGCTCCCCCCACCCTGCCCCGCCCCACAGTAGCTGCTGGAAGGTGGGGCCGCCTCTGCCAGCATTTTCTTGGCCACTGCTCCTGTTTCTGGTGATTTCCAGTTCCAACTGCTCAGAGCCCTTTGTGGACACTGGGACAGGCAGCCCCGGGGCTGGGCCAGGGCTGGCTCTGTCCTCTGCTCCAGGAAAGAGACAGAGACGAGCCAGAGAACTGGGTGTCCATGCTCTCGACTATCACTTACAGACAGGGCTTTGGTTCCCTCTCTTATGTACTGAACGCAGGCTTTTTATTTTTCTTTTCTTTTTTTAGTTTGTCTCCATTGAATGTTTTCACCTACTGAGTGAAACCTTACCTCTCTGGAGGTCACTCATTTGGAATACAGAGATGCACCTGGAAGAAAGCAGAAGGAGTAGATTTGGGAAGCGAAGGAGCTGCCCTGGAGAGTCTGTTCTTTCTTCTTTGGAGGAGCTTGTTTCCTCTTCCTTTAGCCACGGTTCTAACAAGCTTGATTTCTTAGTTCATTCTGATTCAGAAGCCACAAAGTAGGCTGCTAGATGTAAGTACTGGGAGATGTAAGTACTGTCTCGAAGTGACAGCTGACGGCCTGACAGTAGGGGGTTGATAGGGAAGCTATAAAAAGCTCAGGAGGTTGGCGCCATCTTCCCACAAGACAAAGAACTCTGTGCGTGCCGGTGGCCTGGAGGGTGGCAGCCGAACGCATAGGACGTCTGACCCGAGTTATCAAGAAAATGTTCAATGCTGTCGACAGCCTCTGCCTCAGAAGGCAGGTGCATTTAGAGCAAAGTTTAGAAAAAGTGTCAGTGTTGGTTATCTGAAATAATTTGCTTGCACATGTAGAGCCACTCTTTTCCCCGGGACACTAAATAGATAAAACACTCCTCTTTCTCCGTCTTCTGGTCTCTCCCCCTCCGTTCGCCCTGCCCCCTTAGCCCCCTTCTTGCCTTCCTCCCACCCTTTCTCTGCCCCTGCCTCTCCGCCTTGTCTTCCCCCTCCCAATTCCTCCTGATTCCTTTTCCCTTCCACACTCTCTCTCCCCATCACCTTACCCCACCCCCCAACACAGTTTGGATGGACAGAACTGCAAAGATCGTATTAGTCTTTCTCATGTCCGCATTCACTCAGCTTCCTCTGGTGCTAACGTCTTGTAATCTAGTACATATAGCCAAACTAAGAAATCAACCTCAGTGTAATCTTAATACTCTTAACTAAACTACAGTTTTTATTCAGATTTCCTTGTTGTTCTCCCCCTAGATTAGGTCCTTTTTCTCTTCCAAGACCTAATCTAGACTATTTCACTGTATTTAGTGGAGTTTGGTTTTGCCTTCTCCTCTCATATTCCTCTCTCTGAGCCACCAGGGAAGCCCGTAGAGGATGAGATGGTTGGATGGCATCACTAACTCAGTGGACATGAGTTTGAGCAAACCCTAGGAGATAGTAAAGAACGGGGCAGCTTGGTGTGCTTCAGTCCATGGGGGTCACAAAAAGTTGGACACAAATGAGCAAGTAACACACACACACACTCCTCTACCCAACATGTCTTAGTATTTATAAGCCAATCAAAAATAAATGTGATGGCATTGCTCAGCTGGCACTTCCCATCTGCTGCCTGTGGTGTGGCTTCTTATGTATATGTGTCTTATCTTCCTAATTTGTCTCTAAGTTCCTAGAGGGGAGGAACATTGGTTCATAAGATATTGTGTCCTCCAAAAAGTCCAGCAAATGTTCTCTGTTGAATAGATGTGTTTTAATAAGTAGTGTGATTTCCTGGAATGTCACATGATGATCAGTAATGAAGGATTTGTCTTTTTGGTCTCATGCTACTTGAAACATACCATGAATGGTTTAAATGTTGCTAATGGTGCTACTGTGGCATTTAATCCCTATTGAGCAAATAATAAAACCCAAACAACATTGAGCCTTCTTCATATTAACTGTTTAACCTCTTAACAAACCTATGAGATGTGTGAACATGCTAAGTCGCTTCAGTCATGTCCGACTCTGCGACCCCATGGATTGTAGCCCACCAGGCTCCTTTGTCCATGGAATTCTCCAAACAAGAATACTGGAGTAGGTTGCCATGCCCTCCTACATGGGATCTTCCCTGCCCAGGGATGGAACTTGTGTCTCTATGCCTCCTGCATTGGCAGGCAGGTTTTTCACTACTAGTACCACCTGGGAAGTCCCTGGATACTATCACTGGCCCCATTTTAAAAAGGTGGAAGCCAGGCACAGAGAGATTCAGTAACTTACCGAGGGCTGCAGAACAGCTGGTGGTGGGGAAGGATTGTCCCCTGTGGGTCTCTTGGATCGGGTGGGGTCCTTGCCAGCAGGCGTCACAGATCCCACCGCCTCTTTCCATGAGATCAGAGTGATCCTGTACGAAGGATACAGAAACTTGACACATTGAGTGTATTTTGGAGAAAGTGAGTTTGTTTATATCATGGGTCTTTATAAATATTTAACTCTCTCTTCATGACTGCGCAGGAATTTCCTTGTAAAATATTACTTTGACCATAAAAAGCACAAATAAAGGTGAGCTCCCTAGCTTGGCATTTGTGGGCATTTCTCACTGCAAGGAAGTCACTTTGACATTTCCTGGGTGGTGGTTTGGTTCCCCCAACAGGAATGTAGGCGATTACCAGAACTCTTACTTTGTGCAGTTTGTTTGTTCTAAGGCTTAATCATTTTACAGCATCCAAACCCTGCGTTACTGGGTAACCATAACACACAGCTTTTGACTCTACAAGGTTTCAGGCTGATTGTTTATTTCAGCAGAAATGGTTAAAGTAAAACTCAGATGTCTTACTACTGGTATGTTTGGGAAAAGCAGTTTGTATCACAGTTTCAAAAAAAAAAAAAAATACTTGTGGTATTTTAATCACCATTTGGTTTGCTCCAGTGGGTCCTGAACTTTCTGAAGTTCTCCCGTTGATAACAGGATTTCTAAACCATCCACAGGTAAGTCACTAGTTACTCTAAGAAAGAATTTAAAACCCCTCTGGAAATATTTGGAGCTTTAACCTGTCACGGCCTGTGGGGGTCCTGCCCTTTCTTGTGGGTTTATCCTTTGATTGCGTTACCTGGTTTGAGGGGTGGGGGAGAGTTCTCTTGATTGGGAAGAACAAGAGGGTCCTTATTGGTCACTACTAGGTGACGGAGTGTGGGGCTGGGGTATGACGCTGACAGTCACCTGCTGACCAGTCTGGATAAGCCACCCTGGAGACTGTCTCCGTCTCTAAGGGGCACCCATGCTGAGTTGCTTCAGTCGTATCTGACTCTTCGTGACCCCAAGGACTGTAATCTGCCAGGCTCCTCTGTCTCTGGAATTCTCCAGGCAAGAATACAGGAGTAGGTTGCCATTTCCTTCTCCAGGGTATTTTCCTGACTCAGGAATCGAACCCGGGTCTCCTGCATTGCAGGCAGATTCTTTACCATCTGAGCCACCTTGGGAAGTCCCAAGGGGCACCCATGGCCTCCTTGAGTTACAAAATCAGGAATGGTTCCTAAAAATCAAGCTTAGAAAATTCCCTGGAAGCCTTGTAGTTAGGACTCCACGCTTCCACTATTGCAGGGGGCCCAGGTTTGATCCCTTGTCAAAGAACTAAGATCTCACATGCCACTTGGGGTGGCACTACCCCTCCCCCCAAAAAAAATAAAGGATGAAGAAGGATGCTTATGGTACCGTTTGTATCTGACTCCCTTGGGACAAGTTCCTCTTGTCTTGTTTCCTGTTTCAAGACAGTATCTTTTGGTTTAAACTGAACTTTCCCCTTGATTATCAGTCTTAGTGCCAAAGGGATGGTAGAAAAGCAGCATCCTGTTTCCGTCGGTGCAGACACTTAAAGGACCAAGTTCAGGCTCCATAAATGCAAGAACTTCCTTAGCTCTTGTGAAGAAGTTGTTCCTTGTCTAATTTGCGCTCTGCTTCTTTCTATGGATATTTCAGAGGATTAGTGGGTTGGTGTCATGGGAGCCAGTAGAGCTCTTCTGATCGTCTTCAACTAGTCCACATTCAAACAAAAGCTTTTCGGGTCAGAGAAGTGAGATCTTTCTTTCAAGCTGTTCCTGGTGGTGAGGTGCGTGTCAGGCAGGTCCCTACCATTGTGCCAGCATCTGGGTTCAGCAGAGGACTTGGAGGGGAGTCTGAATCGGGAGAATCCTGGTTGCTGTGTGGGGGACCCTGGGGGCGAGGCAGTGGGTTTTATGCTGACTGATAAGGCCCCTCAAGGAAGTGGGATGAAAGAGCTGCAGGAATTATTTAAGGTAAGTGCCATCCCAGGCAAGTGACCCAGCCATACCCTGTGTGTCAGCTGCTCTGTCTCTCTACTGTCTGGTTTCCCAAGTTCCTGACTCCACGTCCTGTTTGCTGCCTTCCTTTTTTTTTTTTTTTTAACCAGAAATTCTAATATCCGTGTTCCCAGCCTGCAAATGTGACCCTAGTTCCTGACAGATGACTTGCTGGGTTTTCTTGCGGATGTTTCAGGCCCTCTGGTGCCCTCTGAACATAGTTAAGCCCCATCTTGACGGTCAGCAGAGAGAACTCGGGCTGTGTCCCCGCACTGTGGATCGGCCGAGGGGAAAGTGCTTTCAGGTGAAGCATCTGGACACTTCCAGAGAAACTAAGGTGCACCGCTCTTTGTTTCTGCAAAGGGGTCTGGGGAGAAGAGAAGGAAACCGAGGTGATAGTTTGGGTCCATGTGTGGGTCTTACTCAGTGGCACTTTCAGGTCAAGTCTATATTGGGAAGGGAACTATCTTGGTAGATAAGAGGTAAAAATCCTTGCCGGGTGACCGAGGCCTGGACCCTGTCTGCTGACAGCAAAGAAGGGAAACCGGGTCATGTGAGGTGTGTCCGAGGGGCTATCAGGAGATGTGGTGATTCCACTGTAGGGATGGGGTAGCCCCCTGGTGTCCCCTTCTTTCCATCTTGCTGCCGTCTCTTCTCCTGTAGATGAAGGCAGAGGGTGGGTGAGGCAGAGTTACGGTAATTGGACCAATGGGACCTACATCCAGACACCAGCGGCCACGGTGACCCAGTGACCCTCCCAGCGGGTAGCTGGGACAGACCTCATTGTCAAGGCCCTGTCTCGGGTGAGGAAGATGGGCTTCTCTCAGCTGTCTGCATCCTTCCTCTTTGCTCCTGGCCTTGGTTGTGGGAAACACTTGGTTCAGTTGCTCATTGGTTGAAGGTTTTATCTCAGTCATGAATACACTTTCCCCACAAGGCTGTGGGTTGTGACATCATCTCCCAGCAGGGTTCCTGTGTGTGCCCTGGTACTCGGGGCTCCACACCACCACCCGCTACGGGAATTATTCAAGGTAGGTGCCACCCCGGGCAAGTGATCGGGCCACACCCCATGTGTCAATTGCTCTGTCCCTGTACCTTCTGGTTTCCCAAGTTCCTGATTTCACGTTCTGTTTGCTGCCTTCCTTTCACCAGAAATTCTGATATCTGTGTTCCCAGCCTGTCAACTTCACCCTCATTCCTGACAGATGACTTGCTGGGTTTTGTTGTAGATGTTTTGGGCCCTCTGCTGCTGCTGCTAAGTCACTTCAGTCGTGTCCGACTCTGTGTGACCTCACTGATGGCAGCCCACCAGGCTCCCCCGTCCCTGGGATTCTCCAGGCAAGAACACTGGAGTGGGTTGCCATTTCCTTCTCCTGAGGAGGCTCTGTGCCCTCCTAGTCTGGCACCCCCCCTGGGAAGGCTCATGGGGACCTGTCTTGGGCACACCTGGGAACCGTGATTGGAGGTCGGGATGTAGGGTCTGGTCTGTCTGATAATGCAGCCCATGTGGAAGACTGGAGGAAAACCCAAGTGTGGGCAGAAGAGTGTGTTGGGGGCCATGAGGATGGTGAAGCCCTTAAGGGGACTGACAGAGAGAGGCCAGGCTGGCTGAAGAAATCTCAGGAGACTCGGCTCTGATTGGAGGGGGAAGGGGTGCAGAAGCTGGAGATTTGTCGTTCTCCTTTTATGCCCGACCAGCCCTTGAAGTTCAGTTCTTCAGTGTTAGCAGTCAGCATGACAGATGGATAGACCTGCTGGAAGAGTGTCTCAACCTAAGAGATGACTGCGTGTCTGAGGAAAGCCCAGTCATAGATTCATTACCATGATGGCTTGGTTTCTGCTTTCATTTTTTGGAATTGAAGTTACACCTGACCGTCAGAACAGTCATGACGCTACAAAATCCTGGGTCAGGAACACTGAAGAGGATCTGTATGCTACTGGTTGCTGTGTTACTGTGCATGGAAGCGATAATCTGAGATGAAGCGCCCACTGACTCTGACCCAGTCTGAGGAGATCCCGAGGCTTCTGGGATCCCTGATATGCAAGTTTTCAGCTCTCACAGCTGACTTATCTCTCCATCCACGGAGAAGGATTGAAGAGCAGATCTGTGTACCCGTTGGGTGCTGCAGGCACAGCACATTCTCCAGGGAAAACCCGCCAACTCTGCTCATTGACTTCCGAGACTGTCTCCATCACTCTGAGTGGACAAGTCCCCTTCAAAGCCCTGTTCTACTTCCCAAGTTACTCTCCCAGCCCATTTCCTCTGAGGAGGAAGGGAGGCCTGTGGTATCTGCCGTCCTCAGAGTGGGGAGTCCTGGGGAGGGGCCCAGGGAGGAAAGAGACTTCCGGCCTTGGGGCCTTCATCCTCAGTGAGGGAAATGGCCCCCAGGGGCCTGAAGAGCCCAGTAAGGAGGCCTAAGCACTGGCTTGTCTTCTTAAATGGAAACTGACCCAGCAGATTTGTCCTTAATTAGAATCTGAATCCCCAAATACGCATCTTGTGTTAAAACTCAGTTGTTGGTTCATGAGCTATTAAAATAATTGCCATTATTCATAATGATGATTTTATATTTGGGTGAAGAAACATCCGTCTGATTATTTTTAGTGTGTTTGTGGTGAAACTGAAGGGTAATATCATGCATAGAATGAGTGAGGAAGAGGAAAGTTTGAGTCCCAGCTGGGCCACATAGTGACTGTACAACTTCGGGGAAGTTAGCCTCCCTGCTCCTAGGTTTCCTCATCTGTAAAATTGGGAGTCCTGAAAGGGATGTTGTGAGAATCAATTGAGATGATTTAGGTGATAAAGCGCCCAGGTGGCTCAGTGGTAAAGAAATCTACTTGCCAGTGAAGGAGATGCAAGAGACATGGGGACAATCCCTGGGTCGGGAAGATTCCCTAGAGGAGGAAATGGCAACCACTCCAATATTCTTGCCTGGAAAACCCCATGGACAGAGGAGCCTGGTAGGCCACAGTCCATAGGGTTGCACAGAGTCAGATCTGACTTAGCAACTGAGCACTCATGGCGTCTGGTAGTACTAGTCTCTCGGTAAACATCAGCTATTATTATATTTGAGGTTGAATGGAAATGGCAAGCCACTCCAGTACTCTTGCCTAGAAAATCCAATGTACGGAGGAGCCTGGTAGGCTGCAGTCCATGGGGTCGCTACAAGTCAGACATGACTGAGCGACTTCACTTTCACTTTTCACTTTCACACATTGGAGAAGGAAATGGCAACCCACTCCAGTGTTCTTCCCTGGAGAATCCCAGGGATGGGGGAGCCTGGTGGGCTGCCGTCTATGGGGTCGCACAGAGTCGGACACGACTGAAGTGACTTAGCAGCAGCAGCATAAACTGATACAAGGTTCTGGTTGTGTGACTGTGGGCAAATAACCTCTTTCTCTGAGCCTCAGTTTCTTCATCATGAAATGGGGAAATTAGTTTCCGCTTATGTGAAAGAGCTGTCACTGGAGCAATGAGTAATAGCATTTGGGGAAAGTGCTTTAATGACATGTAAGTACTTGGGACTGTCAGGCGTGGTAGTTTAATATTTCATCCAGAATTGCAGAAAGGAATCTACACAAGCAGGAAAATCTCAAGAGCTCCTCATTTCGCCTTTGGTTTTCTCTTATGTAAACCTTGCCACAGCCATACAAACCCTTCTCGGAAGTGATGCTTTGAGTGCATGTCTGGAGGACCTCCCTGGGGTCATTTCAGTGGGAGATGCAGGAGGAAGCATCAGTATGAGCTCCTAAAGCACGTGTGACGTGGTAATCAGAGTGCCACCGGGAGATTTTGCAGAGATTTGGGACTGTCGCCAGTGTGACTGGCGGGAGGAGCAGGTGAGTGTGAAAACCACAGGCTTGATTGAACTTGAAAGAAGCCTGTGTGCAGTTTGAAGGGCCAGTGCTGATACTGAACTGTATCATCTGGTCTCAGAGGGGCTCTGCTTGAAGTACCAAATGTCTCAGTGCCAATCTGCATCGTCACTAGAAAAATTGATGTCCACGTTCTTGTCAGTGCTTCTGAAGTAAGGACGGCCTGTCAAAGTTTAGGTTTATTTGGGGAAGAGGAAGGTCGACCAACTATAGCTTCTCCCTTAGGAACTCATGGTCAGATTTAAATTTAGTAGTAAGTGATATGTATCTTTTTAAAAGTGAGATCGATGAGGCCTGTCTTCAGAAGGGCAGTTTTTCTTCTCTCTGCTTGCATCTGTTTATCAGTGAGTGGTCCGCTGCTTCCGGTGAGGCTGGCCATTGAGATCGTTTTGATAAGGATCGCTCAGCCTGGTGGGCAATCGGCTCCTCTCCCGAACATTCAAGGGTCCTTTTCAGTGAGGGGAGGCACTGGTGGGCATTTTCCCTTCCTTTCTGTCGTAGGATTTAGACTGTCCTTAGAGGAGAAATGTTAATAGTATGGTTGAACCTTTAAACAGTCTTGACTTGAATATGTAACTGTTGGTTATTCATGTTCTTCTCTGTTACCCTGGCTCATCACTTTTGCTGTTTCCTGTTTCCCCAGATGTGGCTCTTCTCAAATTAAAAAAAAAAAAAAAATGATTTCTTGCACATAATGGTTTCCTGGGTTATGCCTTAATTAGGAAAAAATGTCACATAGGCGCCTAGCCTTCTTGTTTCTAAACATAATAAGATGCTTTGTCCTTCGCCTTAACTGCAGCTCTCTGGAGAGAGAGGCTGCTCTGAGTCTGTGTAAGCCACCTACCTGACAAACACGGCTCACTTTGTGGTATCTTTGTTAAGATCTTTCTTTAATGTGATGATTTATTTTTGAGTTGGGGCTCTGACAGGTTTTCTTTTTCATTGCTCCTCTAATTTGAGACTCGAAATACAATTACCTTGTGCAGTAAGTAGTTTGCAGCATGTTTAGCCCTTTCTTCTTTTTCTTCCGTAGCAGCTGCTAGAGGAAGTGGGAAATTGGGTGCAAGAGGTAGAATAAGCATCCGTTTTTGGGAAATGCTGGGCTTGACGTGGACCATGTAGCTAACCAGCTTGGGTGTAAACGCTATTAAAGAAAAAGAAAACTTAGTCTTGTCATTTGACTAAACTAAGCCATTTTTATCAAATTTTTTAGGGTCAATATCAGAGCACTTTTAGTTTCTTATGGCCAAGGTCACATACTCAATAGTCAGACCTCCCGGGTTTGAATCTGGCTCTGTCATTTTCAAGCTGTGTGCCTTGGGGCCAGTTACTCAGCCTCTTTGTTTGATTAACTATAGAGTGAGGATAATAAAGGTGTATACCTACTTTATAGGATCAGTGTGAGGATTAAATGAGATGATATATGTAAGGTACACTGTATAGTGCCTGTCACCAAGTAAGCACGCTATCACTGTAGAAATTCATAAATGCCCATTTAAGGTGCAAATATTCTGCTGGTCTGTGGATTATCCTTTTCATAACTGTTGTATAGTTGAGATTTTTCACATTTCAGCAGGAGTGATTTTTTTAAAATGAGTTATCTTGGATTATTAGCAAGCAACTCTAGCTAATGTTAGTCATAAATTTCACTTGAATTTTCTATAGTACAGTTAGCTCTAGAATTAGAAAAAGGAAAACAAGTTGGTGAAAATGGGTTTATAAATTCTGTCTTCACAGAATGGTAATAGAATGAAAAAGAAAATGTATTTTGTCTTGGGAAATAGAGTGAAAAATAAAATGTATTTTGTCTTAGGACTTCAAGGAAGTTCAGTGTTCAGAAACATCCTTCCAAATGTCATAGGACATGGAGAGTTATTACAAACCTATGACTGAGCATGTGAGTGTTGGTTTCTATCTGTGTCACTAAACTGGGAAATTTCTTGAGATGAGTGAATAAAAGGTAGAAAAGTCGCAGTGATTTATGTAAAATCTCACACTGATGCAGACATTACTAAGTCTGTTTACTTTGAACATCTGAGAAAAGCAGAAGAGACGTGCTCTGGTGTAAGGCTCTCCTTTTGACTGTTCACAGGTTTCTCAAGTTCTGAGTAGTCACTTTGAGTGTCAGGTTGGTGATTCATCCAGCTTTTGAAGAAGGATTTGTTGTCAAAACTTGATGCACCACTAAATCGGGCAGGTTAAATATCATTGTCTTCTTTGTCATGGATGGATCAGAAGTTAGTGTCTGGGCTCTCCATGAGCTAATCTGCAGGTGTCGTCACGTGTCTGAGTACAGTAAATGCTGCACCTGGTGAGCATCTTTTCCAGGTAGAATGTGATGTTCTTTCTTGCAAGAGTGGCTCAGCACTGGGCCCATCACGTCTTTGAGCTGCGGTGACTCTCATGTGGAGCACAGTGGGGCTCTCTCTTAATCACTGACACCTCCTCCTGTTAGCGGGCAAGCTGCCTTCTCTTGGCTGGGCAGACCCACCCTCCTCCAGGGAAATGTGGATGCCCGACTCTTTGTCCCCATCCCCACCGCATTCCCTTTATGGCCACGTGTGTGATTTGCCATCGCTTGCAATCTGGGGGATGTTACTTTTTGGCACGTTTAGAGCTTCTCTTTGCCAAAGATCTGGATAAGTGACCTCTGTTTTGCCCAGGGGATCCTCACTCCCAGTTTGTCTTCTTCATTGGATGAGAGGCTCCTGGAGTGCAGCCAGTACATGGGTCACTCATGATTGTATATTTGAATGTCCAACAGTTCCTTGCGCATGGCAAGTGCCCCAAAAGATTTGTGAATGAGTCAGTGGATGAATGAGCTATGTCTTAGAGCAGACGTCAGCTGGCCCACATGCCCTGGCTGAGATACAATCAAGAGAGGTTTTGGTCGTGACTCATCCTTTTGGGGGAGAGGATGACTAATTTTTCCTTCTTTCCCTTGATTCCTGGGTGAGCAGCCAGGGCCTTCTCTTGGCTAACCATACCGTCTGTGGTTGGGGCTTAGCTGTCACATTCTGTTACAGATCTCTTCCCCTTTTAATTTCAGATTATTATTAAGATAGCTAATTTCTCACGTCTGCATTCCCACATCCCTTCCTCTCAGCCTCACTGGATTGCCTCGGGTGAGTTATTGAACTTCTTTCCTTATCACTTTCCTTATCCGTGAAATGACAACTGTGGTTTCTGCCTATCTTGTAGGCTGTGAGGTTGAGAGGAGTTAATGGTGTGAAGTCCTTAGAAAGTGCCTGGCCATAGTCAGCTCTGATCACCCACGGTCACTCTCAATGTCACGGACACATGCTGAACTGCTCTGACTGAGGCCCCAGGCTTCTGTCCTTTGCTCTTGGCCCTGCCAGATATGTCACTGGTCTCCCAACTTTGTTCAACTTGCCACGGGTACCCTCCTCACAGCCACCAGAACAGTTTTCCAGCAATAGTCAACGGTACCCCTCGCATTTAGTCCAGGGTCTGACAATGTGTATCAGTAGGTAATTGTTGATTGAAGGAAGCTGAGGTTCCCTGCCTAGTCCCCTGCTGGGTGTGGGGCTCCAGGCTTCCCAGTCTGAAGGCTGCTACTGCATAACAGTTCTGCAGACTCCTAGTCTGTAATAGGAAACTGATGACAATTTTCAGTTCCAATAATCAGTGACAAATCAGCATTATCCGTCAAGATAGGTTAGCTTATGTTGCAATCAGCTTGCTTGTGCCTCTGTGCTCAGTCATGTCTGACTCTTTGCGACCCCATGGACTGTAGCCCTCCCGGCTCCTCTGTCCATGAGGTTCTCCAGGCAAGAATACTGGAGTGGTTTGCCATGCCTTCCTCCAGGGGAATCTTCCTGGCCCAGGGATGGAACCCATGTTTCTTATGTCTCCTGCATTGGCAGGTGGGGCTCTTTATCATGTGTGCCACCCAAGAAGCAATCGGATGTGACCCCAGATTTCAGTGGTCTGAAACAACAAATCATAGCTCTCACTCGTGCGGTGTATCCAGCGTTGGCTGATGTGGGGGTTCTGCTCCTCATTGTCACTTGGGCCCGGGCCGATGGGGCTCCCTCTGGACATGATTAGCAAAGCAGATCCAGTGGCATGTGAGTCGTCCGTGGCTCTTAGAGCTTACAGCAGACAGGGTGCACAGCGCTTCCCCACCCAGTTTATTGGCCCTGACGAGTCCCTCCTGACCGCCAACTTCAGAGGGAGCAACAAAGTGCAGACCCGCCCTGTGCCAGGAAGGAGCTACCAGAATGTTTGCAACCAGAGAGATTTTGCTGATACACGGAGTGTTCCTGTCCCACCTCAGAGGGATTGCTCCTGCTATATCTCTACCCTCACATTAAATTTCATGTAGTCAAGGAGAAAAGTTAATCCCAGGAAGATTCACACATGGGGTTTTCCTTTGTGAGGGTCTTCCAGGGCTCCCGGGACAACCTTCCCGTCCTTGTTGAAGGAAATCACTCTGCAGTCTGAAGAGCCTGTGTCCTGTGTAATCTAGAACCAAGCTTCAGAGAGGAGTGTTTTACAGGAAAAGCCCCCTATGGGATCACAAAATAGTCGGACACGACCGAGGGACTGAACTAAACTAACTCAGTTATTTCATCAGTCTTTTGCCAGGGGTTTGTATGGCCTTTCATCATGACGACTAGGTGAGCTTGTCATTGTATGGATAAACGCCACATTAAGTAAGCTTACTTTAATAGTCGCATGGTATTCTATGGTTATGTGATTAATAAACACATCAGTGGTGGCTGAGAGAAGCAGCAGAGGGAAGCCCTGGGCTGATGATAAAAGGGAGAGTTGGGTCCCTGGAGGCAGTAGGCAGATCAGGCCTCTCCCAGGCGCTGACTGGGAGGCTGTGAAGTCAGCTGCCCTGCGGTGGAAGGGAACTGGCGCTTCAGAAAGCGCTCACAGGCCTGCATGGCCGCTTCAGGCATAAAATGAAACTCGTGGAGTCAGACCAGCAGAACATTGTGGGCAAGTCAAGGAGTCAGAATTTTGAGTTTAGTCAGACATTGAAGCAAGGGAGTGAGATGGTCAGGTTGGATTTTTTTTTTTAAGTTGTTCTGGATTTATTCATGATTTTTTGTTTCACATGCTTTATTTCTTGGTATGATTTATATTTCCAGAACTAGTGATTCTTCGCAATATTACTGTCTTAAACCTAAAGTTTTATTTTACATCGAGTGTGTGTATGTGTGTGTGTATGTGTATGTATGTGTGTTAAGTCGCTTCAGTAGTGTCTGACACTTTGTGGCCCTATGGACTGTAGCACACCAGGCTCCTCTGTCTATGGAATTTCCCAAGCAAGCATACTAGAATAAGTTGCCATTCTCTTTTCAGGGGATCTTCCTGACCCACGGATCGAACCCATGTCTCTTGTATCTTCCGCATTGACAAGTGGGTTCTTTGCTGCTAGCGCCACCTGGGAACACATTTAAAGCTCATCTTTTCCAGTATTTTTCACTCACACAGAAAATTCAACTATGTGAAAAAACTGAGGGAGAATATTGTATTCTCAGATTCAATTACAGTGGAGAGAGATCTGTTTATTATCAAGGTTTATTTATCTTATTAGGTGATGTCTACCATTTGTTGTCTTGTGAAAATTTGACTTTGTATGTTCTTAAAGCATTAAGTGTTTCTAATTTAGAACAGATTAATCTACTTCTGGTTTTATGGTGGGATAATCTACTTGAATCTTTCTTTTTTTGGTTAAGAGTTTAATTAGATGGTCAGACAAATATTTATCCAACACACTCTTAAATGGTGAGTTCTGTTTCTAAATGTTTGAAGGCAGATTAGAATTTGGAGAAAACCTGGTGTAGTTGCTGTGGGTAGAACAGGCTGAGTAGACAGGGCTGAAGGTCGGAGAGAGTTAGGAGGCTGGAGGGGGTGTGTGGCCTGGACCAAGGGGATGCAGGTGGGGGAGGGGAGAGGGGGTGGTATAGATGCTCCCCAGAGGTGAGATCGACAGGACTCGTCCATGGGTGGCTGGTGTGTAGCAGGAAGGTGACAGTGGTCATTTGCTCAGGGCAGCTCTCCAGGAGGGCAGGGGCACCTGGGAACTGAGGAGAGGGACATCAGAAAATTGGTCTTGAACAGAACAAAGGGAACTACCTTCATAGCAGGTGTTTTCTTTACCCCTGTTCATTCTCTAAGTTCTCCCTCCTTTGAGTTATTTTTTATGGATGTAACTGAAATCAGTCCTTGAGAGTCAGTGCCATCCCTCTCCCTCCAGAATGCAGATGAAGAACGATACAGTTAGCATGTTTGCATCCCCATTCACCACCCTCGTGCTTCTTAATGTATTTCCTTCTGTTGACACAGTGCCAGCTCAGATGGAGGTTAGAATGCAATAGAGCAGAACACAGTGTTCTTGATGACTTAATTGACATCCTTGTCCCATTTTTCATGGTCACTGTTATTGGATTTGAGGGAGACTCTGGTCTCTTGATTGGATAAGGAAGATAATGCGTGTCCCTGATGGAATTTGGCAGTTCCGGTAGCCTTGTGGAGGACTGAGGAAATACCCAAATCTCATCTGAAATGTATCATCAAGCCGTCTTTTACCTGGGAGGGATTTCTGGGGATGGCCAAGCTCATCATGTGGATGTTGAGTGTTTTAGCCTTTTTTTTTTCCAGAGGGAACATTTTCTGACCTTCCTTTCTCGGGCTGCTCCCATTGGAAGCTTTAAAACTGATGTTTACATATTTGTTGCTGTTGTTCAGTCTCCCAATCATGTCCGACTCGTTGTGACCCTATAGACTGCAGCACGCCAGTCTTCCCTGTCTTCACCATCTCCTGGAGCTTGCTCGAGCTCATGTCCATCCAACCATCTCATCCTCTGTCGTCCCCTTCTCCTCCCACCTTCAGTCTTTCCCAGCATCAGGGTCTTTCCCAATGAGTCAGTTCTTCACATCAGGTGGCCAACGTATTGGAGTTTCAGCTTCAGCATCAGTCCTTCCAGTGAATATTCAGGACTGATTTCCTTGAGGATTGACTTGTTTGATCTCCTCACAGTCTAAGGGACTCTCAAGATGTTTACATATGGAATGCTTTGTCATCAAGCATACCTCTCAGTTCAGTTCAGTCGCTCAGTCGTGTCCGATTCTTTGCGACCCCATGAATCACAGCACGCCAGGCCTCCCTGTCGGGTAGAGTTTAAAAGTTGTAGACATCTTAACACCAACAACCATGGTTTGGAATCTTAAATCTGACCAATTCTGTACTGAATTTAACCTCCTTCCTGCTCATCTTTGGAATCTGTGGAGTCGCACAGATCTGTTCTGGGTTGTAACCTCCCACTGTGCCCCAAAACCAACCACCTCCAGGAAGGTGAAGGCCAAGTAGGTGACTGCCCAGCAAGGGCTTCTCACCTCTGGCTTTGAGTCCCCATCCACTTGCAGGTTACAAGGGGTAAAAGATATTTTTGGTCAAATCACCTTTGGGTCAAGCTGCCTGACCCAGGACAAATCATGTAACCCCTGGAAGTCTTCATTTCCTCACTTGTCGTATGAGTACCTACAATTATGTTGAGATGAGAAGTAATTAAACTCTTGATAGTAAAGGTTATAGGCACAGCGCCTGGCACAAAGGTGTTGGTAAACATTAGCTATTATTCTTCTGAAGGAAAAAAAAAAAAAAGAGGACTACCTTATTTAGTCTTGCACTATTCAACCAGACCTAGGACTCTGCTTTGTGATGGTTTGTGCTTTACCCGAATTTCTTGAAGAAAATAAACACTAGGCTCTAAGTCACTGATTCATAGCTGATTTGTGGTTCAGGACTTTGCCTTTTTATTATTAATCAGTGAATATAACACTCTGTACTCTGGGATTCTCAGAGGCTATAGACGTAGTGTTTGCTAAGCGGTCTTCTGGACAGAGGCCAGTTGCCCTGTAAAGCTGCATAATAAAATGTTTTGAACTCTGTAAACAAAGATATCACTCAGATATGATAAAGAATTTGAATGGAGACTAATCTTTCCACTGGCCTGGGTCCATGGTTGACTTCCTCAGACTCACAGAAGCTCTTATTGGAGAAGCTCCTACTATATAGCAGGCACTGTGTTAAGCAAAGGACATGCCGTTTAATCCTTGAAATGGCCCAGAGAGGTAGGCTGTCTCATCCTTATTCCCATTTTATGGATGAGGAAACTAAGGTGCAGAGAAGTTAAGTTGCATGGCCTGTAACTGGCAAATCTAGGACCCAAACCTTGGTCTGCTTGGCTCTACTGTCTGTTCTGAAATGCCGTTATGGCTTGAAGGTGCAGGTGATGTTGAGTTCGAGAATATTCTGTTGGGCGCAAATATTGAATGGAGTGTCAACAGTGCGCCAAGAGATGTATGAGGTTCACTGAAAAGGAGCCTGCTTTACTTGTGTTCAGCTGGGGCTTCTGCCTCCAGCACTGCATCAAGGCCGTTCTTGTCAGGAAGCTGTCACGTCCATGGTGCTCAGTGCAATGGCCCAGTCTCACTTGCGGGAGCTGATCAGCCCCTCCTCCTTAAAACTTGTTCCCCTCCACTGGTTTTCCAGACACTGTACTCTTCCCACTCCCTTTGCTGGTCCTCTGACATCTTTCTAATTTCTACACATTCAAGGCCTCAGAGATTAGCCCTCAGACTTCTTCTCTTTCTCCATCCCATCTCTTGGGGTTCTTATTTGGTCTCATGGCTTAAAATATCCTCTATATACTTGTGAATCCCAAATTTATGTCTCTAGCCTGTACCTCTCCATCAGAGTTTATCCTTCCATACCCAACAGCATCCTCTACATCAACACTTAGATGCCTAGAAGGTGGCTCAGCCTCAGTATATCCAAAACCAAGCTCCCATCTGCAGCTCCATTGCCCCCCCCACCTGCCCTTCCAGCCCATCTTGCTCAGCTAAGACATGGCAGCCCATCCAAACGGTTCCTCAAGTCAGAAACCTTAGAGCCGTTCTCTCCTTGCATCCTGTATTCCGTCAGTCAGCAGATCCCATTGGCTCTGCCTTCCAAGTATCCCAGAGCTGACCTCCTCCTCTCTGATCTGTGTCACCCACTTCTCTTGCCTGGATTATTTTAGCTCTACTGCTCTCCTTTCTTCCTCCGTTGCCTCCTCCCCCTTCATCCTAAACACAGGAGCCAGAGTGGCCTCATTACTGTAATTCAGATTAAGTGTATGTCCTTATACTGATCTATGAGATCTGTGATCTACCCCCAGGCCTTACCTCTCTGATCATCCCCTTCTTTTCCTGCACTGACTCTGCTCTCCCACACTGGTGTCCTCATTTCCAAGCCATTTGTGTTTCCTCTTTAGGGTTTTGCAACTTGCTCTTCCTCTGCCTGAAACATTCTTCCGCTGGACATCTTCACGGTTCAATCCCTCACCGCCTTCAGAGTTTTACTCACAATGAACCCTCAACATTTGGGGAATTGCAATACCTCAGCCCTTCCTGGCTCCCTTGCCTGCTGTAATTTTCCTTACGTCACTTGCGTCCATTTAACATTATTTTGCATATGTATGTCCCAGGAGGGTAGGATTATGTAAATTTTGTTTCCTGCTCTCTTCCCAGTACCTAGAACAAGGCCTTGCCTATAGTAGATGCTCAATAAGTATCTGTGGAATGAATTTACCTGCCAAATGTTTAGTTATTATCACTACGTGCTAAGAACAGTGCTTAGAATTGGGAGGGACATGAAAATAAATTAGGTGTGTATAATCCTCTCAGAGCCCTGTCCCTGTGGCAAGGGTCAGATAATCATGATGGTGTGATCACTCACCTAGAGTCAGACATCCTGGAATGTGAAGTCAAGTGGACCTTAGGAAGCATTACTGCGAACAAAGCTAGTGGAGGTGATGGAATTCCAGTTGAGCTATTTCAAATCCTGGAAGATGATGCTGTGAAAGTGCTACACTCAATATGCCAGCAGATTTGGAAAACTCAGCAGTGGCCATAGGGCTGGAAAAGGTCAGTTTTCATTCCAATCCCAAAGAAAGGCAATGCTAAAGAATGCTCAAACTACCGCACAAATGCACTCATCTCACACACTAGTAAAATAATGCTCAAAATTCTCCAAGCCAGGCTTCAATAATACGTGAACCATGAAATTCCAGATGTTCAAACTGGTTTCAGAAAAGGCAGAGGAACCAGAGATCAAATTGCCAACATCCGCTGGATCATCAAAAAAGCAAGAGAGTTTCAGAAAAACATCTATTTCTGCTTTATTGACTATGCCAAAGCCTTTGACTGTGTGGATCACAATAAACTGTGGAACATTCTGAAAGAGATGGGAATACAAGACCCCCTGACCTGCCTCTTGAGAAATCTGTGTGCAGGTCTGGACATGGAACAACAGACTGGTTCCAAATAGGAA
Organism: Moschus berezovskii; assembly: GCF_049115385.1. NCBI lineage: Eukaryota > Metazoa > Chordata > Mammalia > Artiodactyla > Moschidae > Moschus > Moschus berezovskii. Next base: position 94,460,988 of record NC_142469.1, read on the forward strand.
AAGGAGTACGTCAAGGTTGTATATTGTCACCTTGTTTATTTAACTTATATGCAGAGTACATCATGAGGAACGCTGGGCTGGAAGAAGCACAAGCTGGAATCAAGATTGCTGGGAGAAATAACAATAACCTCAGATATGCAGATGACCCCACCCTTATGGCAGAAAGAGAAGAAGAACTAAAGGGCTTCTTGATGAAAGTGAAAGAGGAGATTGAAAAAGTTGGCTTAAAAGTTAGCATTCAGAAAACTAAGACCATAGCATCTGGTCTTAGACCTATCACTTCATGGCAAATAGATGGGAAAACATTGGTAACAGGGGCTGACTTTATTTTTTTGGGCTCCAAAATCACTGCAGATGGTGACTGCAGCCATGAAGTTAAAAGTTTCTTACTCCTTAGAAGAAAAGTTACGACCAACCTAGACAGCATAGTAAAAAGCAGAGACATTACTTTGCCAACCAAGGTCCATCTAGTCAAGGCTATGGTTTTACCAGTGGTCATGTATGGATGTGAGAGTTGGACTATAAAGAAAGTTGAGTAATGAAGAGTTGATGCTTTTGAACTGTGGTGTTGGAGAAGACTCTTGAGTCCCTAGGACTGCAAGGAAATCCAACCAGTCCATCCTAAAGGAGATCAGTCCTGGGTGTTCATTGGAAGGACTGATGCTGAAGCTGAAACTCCAGTACTTTGGCCACCTGCTGCAAAGAGCTGACTCATTTGAAAAGACCCTGATTCTGGGAAAGATTGAAAGCGGGAGGAGAAGGGGACGACAGAGGATGAGATGGTTGGATGGCATCACCGACTCAATGGACAGGAGTTTGAGTAAACTCCCGGAGTTGGTGATGGGCAGGCAGGCCTGGCATGCTGCAGTCCACAGGGTCGCAAAGAGTTGGACACGACTGAGCGACTGAACTGAACTGAATACTCTCAGAGTGTACCCGATAGCATGACAGAAACGACATGTGCCTAACATCTACTTTTAGAATCATTATTTAAGTGGCATTCTGATTGTTGTTGTTCAGTTGCTAGGTCAAGTCCAACTCCTTGCAACCCCATGGCCTGTAGCATGCCAGGCTCCTCTGTCCTCCACTAGCTCCCAGAGTTTTCTCAAATTCATGTCCATTGAGTCGGTGATGCTAACTGTCTTATCCTCTGTCGTCCTTTTCTCCTTTTCCCTTCAGCCTTTCCCAGCATCAGGGTCTTTTCCAATGACTTGGCTCTTCGCATCAGGTGGCCTAAGGATTGGGGCTTCAGATTCAGCATCAGTCCTTCCAAAGAATATTCAGGGTTGATTTCCTTTAGGATTGACTGATTTGATCTCCTTGCAGACCAAAGGACTCTCAAGAGTTTTCTCCAGCACCATAATTCGAAAGCATCAATTCTTCAACACTCAGTGTTCTTTATGGTCCAACTCTCACATCCATACACAATTACTGGAAAAACCATAGCCTTGACTAGATGGACCTTTGTCAGCAAAGTGGTGTCTCTGCTTTTTAATACACTGTCTAGATTTGTCACAGCTTTCCTTCTGAGGAGTGAACATCTTTTAAAATTTCATGGCTACGGTCACCTTCCAAAGTGATTTTAGAGCTCAAGAAAAGAAAATCTGTCACTGTTTCCACTTTTCCTCCTTCTATTTACCATGAAGTGATAGGGCTGGATGCCATGATCTTTGTTTTTTGAATGCTGAGTTTTAAGCCAGCTTTTTCACTCTCCTCTTTCACCCTCATCAAGAGGTTCTTTAGTTCCTCTTCACTTCTAGCCGTCCTGATATGAGACTTTAAAAGAGACCTTACCCTGCCAGTTGTTCTAGAAGGAAGTGGTTTCAGGCACTAGAGTGATCTTAAGCTGGGGGTTGGGTTAGATGGGGACAGAGGCGTGTTCCAGGTGTGAACACCCACGGGTACAGGGGTGGGAGCTTTCAGACTCGGTGTGCAGAACGAGTCACTTGGTTTGTGGTTTCACTTTGTCTGTTTCTAAGCTTCCTGCTTGTGAGGTCCAGTGTCTCCTTGGAGAGGTCCTGAATACTTTCCCTCAGGTCCACCCAAAGCCTAGAAATTCAGTGCTTGAGATCTGATTGACTAAGTTTGGACTGGCCCATTTTGACTTTGCCATCCATTCTGTGGACTTGATCTGGATGCCAGCCTCTCTGTATAGTAATTTACATGTCTCTAAGTCCTGGCCTGAATTGTTCGTGTTGTACTGGAGTGTTATTTGAGTGTCCTGGAGGATGCCATGGGCACAGTTATACACCTAGTCAGCCTTTTAGTGGGAAGGAGAAAGATCCTAAAATATTCTGAGTGCTCACTGCTCCTTTCTGCATGTCTCCTTTCTATTTTATTGCAAAGTAAAAATCATTTGTGTAGGCTGACACTCGACCACAGGTAAGGGCCAGGCTTTGATTGAAGGAGAGAAGAGCTTCAGTTCAGTCGCTCAGTCGTGTCTGACTCTTTGCGACCCCATGAATCACAGCACGCCAGGCCTCCCTGTCCATCCCCAACTCCCGGAGTTCACGCAAACTCATGTCCATCAAGTCAGTGATGCCATCTAGCCATCTCATTCTCTGTCGTCCCTGTCTCCTCCCACCTCCAATCCCTCCTAGCATCAGACTCTTTTCTAGTGAGTCAACTCGTTGCATGAGGTGGCCGAAGTATTGGAGTTTCAGCTTTAGCATCAGTCCTTCCAATGAACACCCAGGATTGATCTCCTTTAGAATGGACTGGTTGGATCTCCTTGCAGTCCAAGGGACTCTCAAGAGTCTTCTCCAGCACCACAGTTCAAAAGCATCAATTCTTCGGCGATCAGCTTTCTTCACAGTCCAACTCTCACACCCATACATGACCACGGGAAAAACCATAGCCTTGACTAGACGGACCTTGGTTGGCAAAGTAATGTCTCTGCTTTTTAATATGCTATCTAGGTTGGTCATAACTTTCCTTCCAAGGAGTAAGCGTCTTTTAATTTCATGGCTGCAATCAGCATCCGCAGTGATTTTGGAGCCCAAAAAAATAAAGTCTGACACTGTTTCCACTGTTTCCCCATCTATTTCCCATGAAGTGATGGGACCAGATGCCATGATCTTTGTTTTCTGAATGTTGAGCTTCAAGCCAAACTTTTCACTCTCCTCTTTCACTTTCATCAAGAGGCCTTTGAGTTCCTCTTCACTTAGGTTACCAAGTCCTGTGTTTCCAAGCTGGATGCTTATCAGAGTCATCAGGGGAGCTTTCTTTTCAAAATACTTTATTTATTTTTTATTGTAATATTTGCTTTCTAATGTTATGTTAGTTTCTGCTGTACAGCAAAGTGAATGAACTATACATGTACATATATCCCCTCTTCTTTTGGATTTCCTTCACATTTACGTCACTGCAGAGCATTGAGTTCCCTGTGCCATACAGTAGGTTCTCACTGTCTATTTTGTACATAGCAGTCTCCCTATCCATCCCATCCATCCCAGGGGAGCTTTCTAAAGCCGCTTCAGTCACATTTCCAGAGAAAGGGTGCAAGAATCAACATTAATAAACACAAGGAGACTATCATTTGGAGGAGGAATGGCACCCTCCATCAGCCTCTGCTGACTCAGGTCTGGAATACCTTCTGACACACCTCATCTGGGTTTGAACCGTTCTTCTAGATGATAACTCATTCTTCTTTTCCTTCAACTGTTGTTCCAGTGATGGAGCCCCTGAACCCACTGTCCTAAGCCTCCTTACCCCGCCTCTCACCCTGGCAGACATTCACTGAATGCCTGATGTGGGCGTGGTTTCCTTATCTCTTTTCCCACAAAATCCCTCTCCCATTTTGATTGCCCTTCTCTTATCCCGAGAAACAGTTACTCAACCGATCCATAGGCCTACTGAAGATTTGGACCCAGCCTGAGCCAAGATTTGTCTTTGAATTGCACACCTCTGTTTGTTTTCCCTTTAAAGAATGTGTACAAAAGGATGCGGTTGACCGGATCTTTAAGTGGTATATGTAACTTAGTGACGGGAACCAAATAATGTCTCACTACAATTTGTATGTCAATTACATATCATTCCTTTTCCATTAATTAAAGGCAGAACCCTCCAACTGTCTACCAAGTAATACTTTATTATCCTAGAATGGTTTTTTGAATGTTACTTTGAAGTGATTAAAAAAAAAAAAAACCTTTTCAGTTGAAGTATTTTGGGGCTTCCCTGATGGTCCAGTGGTTAAGAATCTGCCTTGCAGTACAGGGGACGTGGGTTCGATCCCTGGTCTGAGAAGATCCCACGTGTTGCAGAGCAACTAAGCCTGTGCACTGCAACTTCCGAAGCCCGCCTGCCCCAGAGCCGATGCTCTGCAACAGGAGCCACCACAATGAGAAGACCATGCACCTCAACTAGAGAGTAGCCCCTGCTTGACAACTAGAGAAAAGCCCCTGCAGCAGTGAAGACCCAGCACAGCAAAAGATAAATATTTTACATTTTATTTAGTTACATTGGCCTCTCCTCACTCTGAAATGACTAACCCCTTTGCTTAGTAGGAGGCTGGCTACTCTTGCTTCATTTCAGATAGCAGGAGTTTCCAGACATTTCAGACAGTTCTGGCATTTGTTAACCTGATAAAATGTCTGCCTTGGTGAATTGCAAGATGTAAAAGATGTTCTTATATAATTTGTTCCATAATTGAAAACCCTGTTTCATTTAATTAAGCTCCTTGGTGGTAGATATTTTCTGTTCTTTAACATCTCAGTGAGTCAAGGGGAAATCCTCTTGTTTAAGCACTGAAGTTTGTTGAATTTAATTATTGACACGGAATTTAAAGGTGAGATAGAGTCAGTTCATAAATATAACAGTTGATCCAAGAGGTTCTCTGTCTGGGTTGAATCATTCAACAAAGGCAAGAGTTATAAAAAGAATATATGCCCACTTTCCCTTTGAGACTAGCTTTACTTGCATACCTAGAGCAGTTACTATTTCTAGCCTCTCTTATATAACCTGCATGATTATCTTATCTCCAATTCTGGGTCAATTTCAAGAGGAAATTAAGTACCCATGCAATTATATGGGTAACTCGTTAACTTGAATCGTTTAGAAAATGTATTTAATGGTAAAGTTTTAGGCCTGAGCATTTTATTTGGAAGAGGGCTTCAATTTATTTACTGACAATAAAAAGGTCACTGTGTGTGTGTGTGTGAGTTGACTACCATGCTCTGTATGGGCAAGGGAGGAAGTCACAGAAATAAGGGAAGCACAGTCCCGCCTTCCCGGAGCTCTGAGTTTGCTGGTGGAGACAGCAGATATATATCTTGGTGGGTTTTGATATGCTGGTGACTATCGGGAGATAGAATCTGCCAAGGACCACAAAGTGTGGGCAACCGAAGAACGGGAGACTCCGGATGCTAACACAGTGTCCGGTCATGGGCAGTGATTGGCCTGAATGGGTTGCACCCATCTCCTCATGTGCTCTGGGTACCAAGGGGAGAAGACCTGAGACCCTTTGGCCTGGTCACTGTCTGGGCAGAAGAACCTGTCTCAGGGAGTGGAGAAATGGGATTCTCCTGACCCGTGTCATAGACTCTGAGAACTGTCGTCCTAGTAGCCCCTCCCTTTCTAAGTAGGAGTAACAGCGGGACTTTCAGAAGGGAATCATCACAGTATACTGTCGTTATGCCTGCTGAATACTAGTTGGATTGCTTCAAGCAGCCTAGAGGCTGGCAAAGACTTATGGTCCCGGGGCAACTGGGCCGTCATAAATCTTCATCCTTGCTTGCCTTTATAACACTGGAGTTAGCTTGCTAGAGCAAAGACCCACTGGGACTCAGAATAAATCATTCAGGCAGTCACTCAACAGATAATTATGGAGTGGCCACTAGGTGTGAGGCCTTCTGGTCCCGCTTTCATTTATGTCAATATTTAGCAGAGTAAGAGTAAGGCATTGGATTCTTGAATCTCATTTCTGTTCTAAGGACTTAAAAAAATTTGATAGGGTGCACTGAGGAGAGAGGCTTCCAGAATTGGGCTCTGTACATGCAGGTGTCTTCCATGGCCAGGGCAAATGCCAGGGCATGGGTGCTGAGGTGCACAGCGTGGATCAGGCTTAATGATGTATGGCATTTGTTAGTATTTATACAGAAAAGAGGGGGCTTCCTTGGTAGCGCAGTGGTAAAGAATCCACCTGCCACTGCAGGAGATGTGGGTTCGACCCCTGGGTTGGGAAGAGAACCCTTGGAGGAGGAAATGGAAACCCACTTCAGTATCCTTGCCTGGAAAATCCCATGGACAGAGGAGCCCAGCAGGCTACAGTCCATGGGGTCACAAAAAGTTGAACATGACTGAGCATACCAGGTGGCTTTGAATATATCATCCTCAATCAAAATTGCTCCCTGCTCACGACAAAATAAATGAAGCTCCGGGGAAAGATCTGAGCATTCAGTAGCTTTCTGGGTAGCTTTCAGAGTAAGTGTGAGAAATTTGTCCCGCTTGTTATTTATCACTGTTTTTTCTCCTTCAAAAAATAAATCTATCGTTCAGTCAATTCTTTTGTTAAAATTAAAGTATGGAGCCCCTACTCCTTTTCCATCTGCCACTGTTTGTGATCTCCAACGAGTATCTCTCCTAGGAGCAGAAGTCACGGATGGACGTGAGGCAGCAACCTATTGCCTCGCTAGCATAAGTTTGCTTTGTGGCTGAATCAGAATAACAGAATCAGAATTTTGAGAATCACTGGAATTGTGTGTGACTCACCTAGGGTCTAAGTCCCAGAGCTGTATACTATAAAGGGGAAACTCTATTTATGGAAGCAGCATTTATGGAAGACAGATGAGAATTCCCAGGTTTCAGGAAGGCCTGAGTGCCCTCCCTTTCCCTCCCAATGGCACCACATAAACCTAGTAACCCTCCACTCGCCACCCACTAAGCCTTGAACTTCTCTGCTTGCTTTACCCCTTTAGTTTCCTGACAGGTAGCCTGGGGGAATTATTCAGCTGCAGAGGGTTACAAGGATCATCAGTTGGACTTGCCTTCCTCCGGCCATGCACAAGTGGAGGGTGGGGAGTTATCTGTGTGGGAGAAAGTCAGGAGTGCAGCCCAGGCTGAGACCTCAGCCCCATCTGAGAATTTAATCTGGATCCACTGCAGGTTCAGCTCAGGTGAAGACCGCTTTCTGCTTCCTGTTGTTTGTCTAGGAAGTTCCACTCTGGACCTCTTCTCACCAGCACTCGCTTCTAGAGGCTGTTCCAGCAGTGGCCCAGGAGGGCACTTGGCTTGCATGTAAAAGGCACCAAGTGTTTGAATTGCATTTGATGTTTACCGCGTCTCCAGGATCTGTGAAATTAGGGAGAAGGGGGCCCCAAAGTTAAAGGGCTGCTTTGTAAGTTGGCAAATTGCTGAATTCCAGGCTGTTATGTGATGACTCTCCAATGTGGTGGCAATCTGCCTGTGACATCTGTCCCCTGATTGATTGCTGTGGTCAGTGAAGAGGGGGACATGGGTTGGACCCTGCTCTGGCTGTAATGCTGCCAGATGACCTCTGACCCCTGGGGGAGGAGGTCTCCTCCTTGGTGACGGCTGTGTGATGGCTCGGGTCCCCTGCCACAGCTTCCTTCATCCTGGGCATTTGACTGAGTGTGCATCAGTGTGTGTGCAAGACCTGCACAATTACAAAAGCTAAGGAAGATTTTCCTTAGACTGCAAGGAGATCCAACCAGTCCATCGTAAAAGAGATCAGTCCTGGGTGTTCATTGGAAGGACTGATGCTGAAGCTGAAACTCCAGTACTTTGGCCACCTCATGCGAAGAGCTGACTCACTGGAAAAGACTCTGATGCTGGGAGGGATAGTGGGCAGGAGAAGAAGGGAACGACAGAGAATGAGATTGCTGGACGGCATCACCGACTCGATGGACATGAGTTTGAGTGAACTCTGGGAGTTGGTGATGGACAGGGAGGCCTGGCGTGCTGCGATTCATGGGGTCTCAGAGAGTCGGACACGACTGAGCGACTGAACTGAAGGAAGATTTTGTTTTTTATGGGAGGGGAGACTCATTTTCAAAATAGGGTTACCAGCAGGAGGTGAGGAACACTCAGATGATGTCTTCATCAAGGGTCCCAGGGAAAGCAAGGTTGAGCAATGGCAGAACAATGGTGGCCTCGGGCCTGGAGACAACCTCCCAGGCCCAATTTGGTGGGGACAGGGCAGCCGCACTCACTCAGCTGAGCCTCAGTGCCTTGGGTCATGGCCATCTGCCTCCATCAGCAGCATCTCTGCATGGGTGTGGGTCTCCTGTCTTATTGATGGTTGTTTTCAGTACCCAGCCCCTGGACAGACCCTGGTAGGCAGCCAGTGCAGAATGAAGGTCCTGCGAGGGCCATGGAAATCTGATCATGCACAAGGAATGGCTTTTCCCTTTTGTGTTGTCACTGTCTTAGGAGACACTCAGAACCTCAGCAGGGTTTGCGAGCTTTTGTTGTTGTTAGTCACTTTACCACCCCATAGACTGTAACCTGCCAGGCTCCTCTGTCCGTGGGATACTCCAGGCAAGGATACTGGAGTGGGTTGCTATTCCCTTCTCCAGGGGATCTTCCTGACCCAGGGATCGAACCCAAGTCCTCTACACTTCAGGCAGATCTTTACCATTGAGCCCCTGGGGAAGGGAAGCCCTGTAAGCTTTAATTGATTTTAAATCCCCTGGGCTCCGGTTCCCTGTGGGGGTCCTGAGTTCCTCCCTAAGTGTCAGGGTCCAGTGACCCTGAGGGGAGCGCCCAGGAATCTGCACCTTCACAAGGGGTTTTTCAGACAGGTATTCCATGAATCATCACTTGAGAAAGAGCCCTTCAAGCTTCTAGCTGGGAAGTGCTCTGGAAAAATCTCTCCGGACTTCTCTGGCAGTCCAGTGGTGGACTGGACTCTGAACTTCCACTGTAGGGGGCATGAGTTCAATCCCTGGTGGGGGAACTGAGATTCCACATGCTGTGCGGTGTAACCAAAAAAATATTAAATTTAAAAAAAGTGAAAAATCTCTCCAAGTGGGGAATCAAGAGTTGGAGAAGGGAGTTCTCGCCTTTGCCCTGCTTTCATCTTGCGCCGGCGGTTTCCCTAACTTTGATATCTTGTGCTGCCCTGCATTGAGTCCCTGAGGCATACTTTAAAATTCTCTCCAAGTGCACTTTAAATTTTCAATGACATTGTTGAAACCAGTTGACATTTTAAAAATTGAGTGCTTCTATAGGAGAACAACAGTAAAAAATTACTGGACATACATTAAAAGAAAAAAAAACACACAGTTAAGTGTCCAAATATCATATCTTAAAGAAATTCGGTTTTAGCGCTGGGAGACTTGGCAATACCTCACAGTCACCCCTTATGGCATCAAGGTTATAACTACTTGTTTCTATGGAAGAGAAGAATGGAAGAAGCACAAACTGGAATCAAGATTGCCGGGAGAAATATCAATAACCTCAGATATACAGATGACACCACCCTTATGGCAGAAAGTGAAGAGGAACTAAAAAGCCTCTTGATGAAAGTGAAAGAGGAGAGTGAAAAGGCTGGCTTGAAGCTCAACATTCAGAAAACAAAGATCATGGCATGTGATCCCGTCACTTCACGGGAAATAGATGGGGAAACAGTGGAAACAGTGTCAGACTTTCTTTTTTTGGGCTCCAAAATCACTGCAGATGCTGATTGCAGCCAGGAAATTAAAAGACGCTTACTCCTTGGAAGGAAAGTTATGACCAACCTAAATAGTATATTAAAAAGCAGAGACATTACTTTGCCAACCAAGGTCCGTCTAGTCAAGGCTATGGTTTTTCCCGTGGTCATGTATGGATGTGAGAGTTGGACTGTGAAGAAAGCTGATCGCCGAAGAATTGATGCTTTTGAACTGTGGTGCTGGAGAAGACTCTTGAGAGTCCCTTGGACTGCAAGGAGATCCAACCAGGCCATCCTAAAGGAGATCAATCCTGGGTGTTCATTAGAAGGACTGATGCTAAAGCTGAAACTCCAGTACTTTGGCCACCTCATGCGACGAGTTGACTCACTGGAAAAGACTCTGATGCTGGGAAGGATTGAGGGCGGGAGGAGAAGGGGACAACAGAGAATGAGATGGCTGGATGGCATCACCGACTTGATGGACATGAGTTTGAGTGAACTCCGGGAGTTGGGGATGGACAGGGAGGCCTGGCGTGCTGTGATTCATGGGGTCACAAAGAGTCGGACACGACTGAGCGACTGAACTGAACTGATGGAATAGTTGCTCTTTTTTTCTCTGTAACCTTGAACCCTTCTCCACCTAAGTCTCCAGACTTAAGCTTATCTTTTGCACTGTAAGGAAATCCATCCTGTACCAGCTTCCAGCCTGGGGGAGATGATTAGCTTAGACTTGGAAAGTGGTTAAAGTGCAGGTTCAGGAAAAGCCATAGAATTGATGGACTTGGTGATGGTTTGATGGTGGGGACAGAGCGGGAGGAGGCTTCAGGGGCAAGGCCTCTCTGCATAGTCACATTGCCTGCATAGAGCAAGCCCTCATTAAATGCAAATTATTATGGTAATTGTTTACAAAGCAGCTGTCTCTCCCTTTGGTCTGCTCAGTTCCCACAGAAGCTCTGGTTAAATGACTCCTGAGGGGTGAGGAGGAGGCTGGCCTGTCCCCTCCGCCTGGCAGTTGACCCATGGCAGTCGGGACCTTCTGTTGTTCAGTCGCTCAGTCACGTCTGACTCTGCGACCCTGTGGACTGCAGCACGCCAGGCTTCCCTGTCCTTCACTGTCTCCCGGAGCTTGCTCAAGCTCAAGTCCGTTGAGTCGGTGATGCCATCCAACCATCTCATCCTCTGTCGCCCCCTTTTCCTTTCAATCTTTTGCCTTCAATCTTTCCCTGCATCAGGATGTTTTACACTTCCATATGTTATAATAAGGATTCTCAAGGCTTTTAGCGAGAGGGTCAGCCTGTCACATTGCTATGTGTTGTCACCGCAACAAGAGTAGTCATTTTTTAAAATTATAAGCACATTTTAAAATTGAAGTTTAGTTGACATCCCTTATGTTTCAGGTGTACAACATAATTATTTGATATATGTACTGAAAAATGATCACCAAAATAAGCCTAACATCCATCACCATACATAGTTAACAGAATTTTTTTCTTGTGATGAGAATTTCTAAACTTAGCAACTTTCAAATATGCAATACAGTTTGCTAACTGTAGTCGCTATGCTGTGACATTACATCCCCATGACTTATTTATTCTATAATTGGAAGTTTCCAAGTTTTGACTCCCTCCCCCCATTTTATCCACCTTGCACCACCCCAGCCAATCACCAGTCTATTCTCTGTATCTGATAGTCATTTTTAAAAAAATCAAAAGGCTTTACTTTTAGAACAGCTTTATATTAGTTGAAAAACTGACTGGAAATTACAGAGCTCTCCTACACCCCCTCACCAATTCTACCCCACCCTGTTTTCCTTGTTATTAATGCAGTTGTGTTTATTGCAGTTGATGAGTCACTGTTGATACATTATTACTAACTGAAGTCCACAGTTTCCACTAGGGTTCAATGTGTGTATATTCTATGGGATCCACCCATAGATGGATCCACCATGACAGTAATGGCATGGATCCACCATGACAGTTTCAGAATGATTTCTCTGCTCCCAAAATGCCCGTGCTCAGCCACTCATCACTCCTTTCCTGTGAGCCTTTGAGGCCCACTGGTCTTTTTACTGTCTCCACAGTTTTGGCTCTTCCAGCATGTCCTATGGTTGGACTCGTACAGTATGTAGTCTTTTCAGATGGGCTTCTTTCACTTAGCACGAAGGTTCCTCCGTGTCTTCTCATGACTTGATAGCTCATTTCACCAAGTCTTTCGAATTCCACCTGCACCGTGCCTGCCGGTCTGCCCCTGGAGGTCTCCACGTGAGAATCACAGTCTCTTTTCGGTGCCTGGCCTCTCTTCCAGGTGGCCTTTCCTCTCCACCTTGCTCTTCTTTCACCTTCAGTCCTGGAGACATTTGGCCGCAGCTGATTTAGGAACCTTCCCAAGACAGGAACTGGAAAAGGATTGGATTCAGTGTTCCTCTTCAGGAAGTAAGACACCACAGTGACTCCATATTCCCATTGAATCATTCAGTGCAAGTTTTGGTAGCGTGGGAGGACTGCCTTTTCTCTAAGAATGGAGTTGTACCAGACTTAGAGTTATTAATGCCTTTGTGACACCCTGGGGGTAAATTGAGGGTTTCTAGCCAAAAGAGTTCGGCTTGGCACCTAAGTAGTTTTGTCGCAAGGGGGAGTGTATGCCATCTTGCATCAGAAGACAGCTCTGGCCAGGTCACTGAAAATGGGAAACGGGACGCGGACGAGTATGACTTCCTAGAGACAGGCTGCGTGGCTGTGGCCTCTTGCTCTCTTTGGACACCACCAGCCCTGTTCTAGAACACTCCTTTATTCTTCCCCAGTGTCGGTCATTGCCTGCAGTCCAGGACCGATCTGAGGTCACTGCTGAGTTGCTTGTAGTTTGCAGCCGCTCAGTCCCTTGTGTCTTTTTATGGTGTCCTAATGTCTGGGTCTCCCGCCTCCCTCAGGACCCGCTTACGTGTGGTCTTCCTCGTGATGTGGGTGCTGCCGTGGAGAGTGAGGGTCAGAGGGGAGGCATCGCTGTCGATCAGCACGGGGGCATGAGGGTGGTGGCCGTCCACCTGCTGTATCTGGAGCCTTTAGGACGTCCTGTCCTCACCATCCTCAGGTGTGCTGCAGCTGAGAAGGTTATCCCTGCCATCCTTGCCATCTGCCTCAGCCTTCGCTGGACTCAAATCCCTCATTAGGAGCCATCTGCCCCTCCCTCTTCTTGTCACTTTGGAACTGTTAGCAGCCAGCCATGCATCTTTAATGTTTACATGCAGAAATGTGGAACCAAGTGTTATTGTTTTGAGAAAGCTTTGCATCTGGAGATTTTTCTTATATTTGCTTTCTTTTTTCTTCTTTTGACTCCTTGTGCTTTTGAACAAGTTGGTAATGTGTTAGGTCTTCCCTTGCCCTTTTCAGGCATCAGGAATGAAGGATCCCTTGGAAGACACTTTCACATTGAACTTTATTTTTTAAAGAGAAGTCCAGCCATCAGAAGCACCCAGTCAACTGAGCACTTTCTGAGGTCACGTTACCATCTGTTAGTTTGTGCTACCCAGCCGGGCACCTTCAGGCCAGCGTCTTATTCAACCCTGAGGATTATGGATGTGGGGACCCTGGGTCGGGAAATGAATTATCTTGCCTGATTTGTAGGTTGTAAGAGACAAGGACAGAATTTAAACCTAGGCCTGTCTCTCTCCAAACTTGGAGCCCTGTGCCACTTCCTGCCCCCTGCTGGAGGGGTCTGTCTCATTTGTGCTGAAAAGCAGGGCCACGTGGGCCTCTGTGGAAAGAGGCAACTTTTGAGCCCTGGTCACCCAGATCCCCCTGGTGTCCTTTCATCACCACTGAGACCAAGGATGGGACACATATCATCAATTTCTGCCCTGACTCTGAGCCCTTTTTTAAAACCATGTTTGGAGAGCTACAATTTTCACTCCAAGGACCATCGTTTGTTAAAACGAATTGCTAAATGTTTTAGGGAGGGCAGAGATTTGGGGGTGGGGAAGACCAGCTCCTCAGAGCCCTGTGGAGGGGGAGCAGCATGCTAAGAGGGGAGGGAAGGGAACTGGGGTGCAACCCCTCGGCTGACTCCACACTGACTTGCTGCTTTCCCGGGCAGCTCCTAGCATCGAGGTCGCCTCTGGCCTGGGCACCACACCAGGTGTCCTGCATTGCCAGTATCTGCATTGCCAGTGGCTCACACCCGCCATCACACCCACCCAGGCTCAGCAGGGTGCCTTTATGCATGCACCTAGAAAAGCGCTCGGGCTCAGCCTGCCTTGTTAACCCATGCAGCTGCTTGTATAGAAGTTCGCCCCTTGATGTTTGGATTAAAAGTGAAAGTGTTAGTCGCTCAGTCATATCCGCTCTTTGCGACCCCATGGACTGTAGCCTGCCAGGCTTCTCTGTCCTTGGGATTCTCCAGGCAAAAACTGGAGTGGGTTGCCATTTTCTTCTCCAGCGGATCTTCCCTACCCAGGGAACGAACCCAGGTTCGTTCTGCATTGCAGGCAGATTCTTTACTGTCTGAGCCACCAGGGAAGCCCTTTATCACCATTTGTGTGTATTGTACTTAGGTGTTTATTGCCTGTCTTCCCCATCAGGGTTTAATCTCCTTGAGAGCAAGTATTTTTGTGCATAATTCATTTGTTAACCCCGGCACCTAGAAAGTTTTGGCAGATAGCAGGTCCTCAGTAAATATGAATGGTTGTCACATGGATTTGCCTGGGGTGTTTAGATCCCAGTAAATGTGCCTGGATCTAGAATATGCTCATGTGACCAGTAGTGTGAATCTTTATATCTCTGGGCTGGCATTTATTTTGTATTATTTTTTAATTATTATTATTATTTTTGGCCACCTTGTGCAGCATGTGGGATCTTAGTTCCCTGATCAAGAATGGAGCCTGCACCCCTCTCAGTGGAACGTGTTATTGTTCAGTCGCTCTGTCACGGTTGACTCTTCCCGACCCCATGGACTGCAGCACACCAGGCTTCCCTATCCCTCACTGTCTCCCGGAGTTTGCCCCAGTTCATGTCCATTGAATTGGAGATGCCATCCAACCATCTCTGCCCTCTTCTCCTTCTGCCTTCAATCTTTCACAGCATCAGAATCTTTTCCAATGAGTCAGCTGTCAGGGGGCCAAAATATTGGAGCTTCAGCTTTAGCATCAGTCCTTCCAAAGAGTATTCAGGGTTGATTTCTTTTAGGATTGACTGTTTTTATCTCCTTGCTTTCCAGGGGACTCTCAAAAGTCTTCTTCAGCACCACAGTTTGAAAGTGTCAATTCTTCAGTGCTCAGCCTTCTTTGTGGTCCAGCTCTCACACTTGTACATGACTACCAGAAAGACCACAGCCTTGAATATAAAGACCGGAAATACAGAGTCTTAACCACTGAATTGCCAGGGAAGCCCCTGCTTTGTATTGTTGATTGGGCTTCCCTGGTGGCTCAGATGGTAAAGAATCTGCCTGCAATGCAGAAGACCTAGGTTCGATCCCTAGATGGGGAAGATCCCCTGGAGGAGGGCATGGCAACCCACGCCAGTATTCTTGCCTGGAGAATCCCATGGAGAGAGGAACCTGGCAGGCTATGGGGGTCACAAAAAGTTGGACACGACTGAGTGACTAAGAACAGAACAGGGGGACAGTGCTCAACTGGATTGCTGTGACACAAGGATGTATCTGAAATAATTTATTCAATGATGATAGTGAAAGTACCGAATAAAGCTAATGAACTGTCAGAAAGTTAAAATATATTCTAGGTGTTTGTGAAATAATGTCAGTCTTGCTCACTGGTATCACAGTGTTTCCTTGAGCAGGACGAGAAGGAGACACGCTGCATATGGCACTGGGGATGGCCGTGCCCTGTGGCTTTCCTGCTTTCTGCTGCAACCACCGTGTGTATGCGCTGACAGCCCAGAAATGAACCTTAGCTGTGAGGGGTGCGGAACAGAGGGGTGTCTGACCTGGGAGGCAAGGAGGGCAGCCTCTCTGCTTATTATTTAAAGCATCCCTTCACTTTATCACAGGGTGAAGCCCAGTCAGGCTGTTCTAATCTTTTTAAAGGAGGAGTTTGATGGATTTTGCTGTTTGGGTCGGAGCAAGCTTCAGCCTTTGAAGGTTACTTAACTTTCAAAACAAGAATTGGGAAATTGGGACTGACATATATATGCTATCAATACTGTGTATAACATAGATAACTAATGAGAACCTACTGTATAGAACAGGGAACTCCATTCAGTGCTCTGTGGTGACCTAATGGGAAGGCAATCCAAGAAACAGAGGGGATGTAAACAAACAAACTCAAAAAGCAAAAACCAAGCGTGTATTAGATACATGCTAGTGACATGGGGTCGTACCATTTGTCAGTGTTGAATCTGGAATGGTGCACACTGTTTAACCCTTTGAGTTTTATTACAGGACTCACTACCCAGCTGCTCTAAAATGCTTGGCGGACGTGGGCCCATCAGGGACTGGACCTGATGCCTGTATTAAAAAGAGGCTCATCTCCTCTCCTTTCACTCAGCTTTCCAGCTCTGTTCGCCTCCACGCTCAGTCTTGATCCCTTCCCAGTTCTTCCTGCCCCGCTCCTCAGACCCCATCCTTGTACAGTCTCTGGCCTCCACGCTCCACAGCGACAGATGACTCTCCTAGTTTATTTGTTTCACTGGAGCACTTCTTCCTGAAGTGGGAGGTAAACATACTAAGATATAAAATCTGATGTGTCATAAAATGTCTGTGATTTTTCCCCATCTCTTAGTTGGCAGTCCAGAGGGATGTAGGTGTCCAAGTCAGAAATCATTTTCTCTTAGGATCTTGGCATGTTTGTTCTCTTGGCTTCCGGCTCACAGCACTGTTGTTGGGAAGCCTGATGACATTGATTTTCTGTCCTTGTGTGTGACCTGTTTTCCTTCTGAAAGCTTCCCAGATCTCCGCTTCATCTCCAGTGTTCTGATATTTCACAGTGATGTGCCTTAGGGTAGGCTGGGCTCCTTTTTAAGTAGAAAAAGTTCTTACAAATTCCAGGGCTTTAAAGGTTTACTATGATGTTATTTAAAGGTTTAATATGATAATATTTAGATGTATGCCACTTAAAACCAAGCATAAACTACAAAATCAAAATTGCGAATTAAACATAAAGTACCCAACCAACTCAAATGTACAATGTGAATTGACTGGGATGGCTGATGTCATTCTTTCTGTAAAAGGAATTAGGCACAGTTGGCTTCCCTGGTGGCTTAAATGGTAAAGAATCTGCCTGCAATGCAGGAGACATGGGTTTGATGCCTGGGTCAGGAAGATCCCCTGGAGAAGGGAATCTAGTATACCCACTAGAATACCCACTCTAGTATTCTTGTCTCCTGAATTCCATGGACAGAGGAGCCTGGTGGGCTACAGTCCATAGGGTCACAAAGAGTCTGACACAGTTGAGCCACTGACACAGCAGCAAAGCACAGTGTGGGCAGCACAGTCTTTTGAGCAGTGTCTTGGGGCTTCGCTTGGTGTGAATGAGTCAGTATTAAATCTACCTTTTTCTCATTAGTCCATTAACTTAATTCTGCTTGATGATAAACACAGAGCTGGATCTAGTTATGGGATGGTCATCCAGATAATTCTTAGAATAAATGTGCTTGCTTACAGAAATTTGGTTTGGGGATGTCATTAATGAAAACATGAAATGTAACTATTTTCAGAGAAGATAATAATACTCACATAGTCCCTGGCAGTGGGGACCTTCTTTGGTTTTTCCTCCTCCAGTTTCCCCATAGGCCTGTGGAGGGGAGCTCTGGGGAGTGCGGGTATCAGAATAGGCTAGTGCCCACCTGGCCCCGCTGCCCATGTTTCTCCTTCGCTGCCACCGTGCTCACAACACTCTAATCTCATGGTCCTTCCTGTCCTTATTTTGGTACGGAGACTGCGGAGAACAATGAGCCACTGTCACTTTCGGCTGTGTGGTGGAGCTTAAAAACCATCCTCCGTTTTCAAACTGCTTGAGGGTCTCCCAGCTGCTTTAGCATCTTCATTCCTGCCGCCTTCCCTGCTGTGGAGGGAGGCGAGCATTTGTACTTTTTAACGGCTGACACCACACTTGTCGGGGTTCATGGTGTAAAATTTCTGGTTAGCGGTGTACGAGTGTGTGTGTGTGTGTGTGTGTGTGTTTCCCCCACAGGCCGTCTGTGTTTCAGGAACACAACACGAGGTTGCATCACTGTGTCCTGGTGTGTGAGCTGGGGGTGGTCACAGGCCCTGCGGAGTCCTGCCTGCACGGGGAAGTGGCAGTGTGGGGGTCCCCCTTTTGCTTGGGGATGGGGCTGCTGGAGATGGCTGCCCTCTGAACTGCCTTTTGGTTTGTGAGGTGTCTTCAGGGTCTGAGGCGTGCTTTGTCATTGCGTGTTTCTTCAAAACTGCGCAGGCTTGGGACTTCCCTGGTGGTCCAGTGGCTGAGATCCTGAGCTACCAATGCAGGGAACTCGGGTTCGATCCCTGATTAGGGAACTAGATCCCACAGGTTGCAACTGCAGATTCTGCATGCCACAACAAAGACCTGGCCCAGCACCAAATGATAAAATAAATTAAAAAAAAAATTGTAAGCAAAACAAAAAAAACCTCTCAGGTTGGAAACCTGCATCTTCTCTTTCTTCCAACTTCCAGTTCATCTCCAAATTCCATCTCTTTCCTCTTCCTATTTATCACTATTGAAATCTTTCCATTCTTGCCTCATCCAGGCCCTGTTACCTCCCACGGATGAGCGCAGCAGGCTCTCAGCAGCACCCCACCCCCTACCCTGGGCCCCCGGGCCGGGACTGTGCAGCTGGGCCAGTTCTCCCAGCATTATTCCCCACCCTTGCTCTGGAGCCGTCCGTTGCTACAGTCTCTGCAGGGAAAGGCTGGCAACATGAAGGGGATAGATTTTGTTTGTCTTTCACAATATTTTAAGGACTTGTAAACCAACTGGAAAAAAAATCAGGATATTTTATCATTAAAAAATCCATCTTTTCAACTTTTCTGAAAACTTGGAGAATCTGGAAGCACTGAGCATTTGTTCCTATGAGGTTACAGTAGTCGCGAATGGAGGGTTTTGGTTTTTTTTTTTTTTTTTGCTGCTTTTCCATGGGGCATGTTTTCTCTTGCTTGTTGCACTCATACTCCATACTCCCACCCCCTCACTCTCATTTCTGGCTTTCATAGGCATTAGTATTAATATTTGCATCCCAGAGCAGTCTGACTCACAGGCCAAGACCTTTCTGTACCCTGTATTTAGAACAGTTCTTGGATTTTGCCTCCTGTGTACCATCCTGTCTCTTTTGGGTGGTCTCTGTCCCCCTCTAATCCTGTCCAAATCCTGCCTTTCTACAAGGCCAGCTTCTCTGTGAAACCCTCCCTAACCTGCCCCAGGTGGAAGTGTTCCCCTTCCTTCATCATAAAGCACTTTGGTTTGTCTGTCTTCTGGTGTCTCTGGATATCATTTTGTTTTGTGCGTCAGCTGCCTCTCCAGGGCAGGGCCTCATAGGGTTGACACACAGAACCTCACACATGGTGAACGCTCAGTGGATACTTCCTTAACCAGAAGGATGCACACACGTGATCAAGGCCCTCATTCTGTGGGTACCAACAGGAAGATCTCTGACTCAGTGGGGGATGATGTTAGCTGCTGACTTACCCAGCCACTCAAGAGGTTGTTTCATGCCTTGTCTCACCTGAGCCCCTGTTGGCAGATCTATTTTTAGTGTAGGGAAGTCCCCGAACACAACTAAATTCTGGCAAACCAGAGTAGGTCGTGGGTGGAGTTTCTTCCTTGTAAGTGACTTGATCTGTCCCCAAGGTTATTCACTGCTGCTACTGCTGCTGCTACTGCTGCTGCTAAGTCACTTTAGTCGTGTCCGACTCTGTGTGACCCCATAGACGGAAGCCCACCAGTCTCCCCCGTCCCTGGGATTCTCCAGGGAAGAACACTGGAGTGGGTTGCCATTTCCTTCTCCAATGTGTGAAAGTGAAAAGTGAAGTCGCTCAGTCGTTTCCAACCCTTAGCAACCCCACGGACTGCAGCCTACCAGGCTCCTCCATCCATGGGATTTTCTAGGCAGGAGTACTGGAGTGGCTTGCCATTGCCTTCTCCTGTTACCGCTTTATACAGAAGATAGAGCTCAAGAGAACGTCAACTGAATTTGGACTATGTCCACACTCCTCATTAAAATGATTAAACACCAAATAGACGCAGGCTTCTATGCTTGATGCTAGGTCTGTTTTTCCTTCCCACGAGTACCTCCATGGCCCCATCTCTCTGTCCTCCCCGGGGCTTTGGTTTCAGCATCACCAACCTTCAGAATCCACCCTGCTCTGTGCTCCACGCTCAGCTCTGGTCCACACATTCAGCCTGACCTCCTCCTGGCTTCTGAGAGAAGCCGGTGGGGGTCCTGAGAAGCTCATCGGTTGGTAGAAAATGCTCATACCTAGTGATTCGGTATAATTACTCAGTGAGTGAATACTTGGTTTGCATCAGCCTTCCCACTTAGAAAGCCAAACCCAGGATTTCTCAGCTATATGCCCTTGGGGCATGGTGGTGACCTTGGGATGTTGGCTGTTTTCTTTATTCCTGTCAAGTTCCTTTAAAAGGGGAAGGGGGCTTTGCTTTGTCTGGGCCAGAGGGTGAGTGGACCCTAGGGCCGTGGTGTCCAGTGAAATGAAAGAACCCATGTCACTTGCTACATGTGGCAGCTGAGCCCTGAAATGTGGCTAAGGTGACCGGGGGACCAGATTTTGAATTCTATTTCATCTTAGTGAATTTAAGCATAAATACCACATGTGGTGGCCACATTGGATGGCCCAGACGTCAAGGGTGGGGGAAATGGGTCATATGAGGTCAGAACCTTTGGGGAGCCCAGTACAGTCGTGGCGAGAGGATACCTAATTGCAGACGCTGCCCTGTAGGCGAGACTCTGCTGCTGTGCAAGTAAAAGCTTGTTTGACCAAATTTGGCCTCAAAACTGAACGATGTTTGCGAGGAAACCTGTGCTGTGCTGTGCTGACAAGGGCATTGTTCACTTATTCTTTTATTTCCTTTCAGAAAAGCAGACACGGAGCTCCCCTCAGCTGTAATTACTTGAACGAGTTTCTATATCCTGTTTCCTCTACTTGATTTCATTAAACCGTGACATAAATGCATACTTTGCACCCAAAGCGTGTCTAATCACTGAACCCAAATGACTGCTTTGAGAGAGGAGTCAGGGAACTTAGGGCGAGGCTGTGTAGATTGTTACACAGATGGAAACTTGTGAGGTTATCGCTTTTGCTTGGTTTTTCTTGAAGAGCGTCAGCTGAAACAGGCTCTGGGTGTTTTGCCCTTACATGGTGGTTATTAAAGTCGTGCTGAGCTGTGGGCGTAGGTGAATTAATCTTGCACCACATTTGCTAGAATATCCGCACCGTGTGTGCCGTGGCTTCAGTATTCATTGGCCCCAGGGAGGGTCCATGTGTTCGGGCGTCATTTATTCCACACTGCGGCTTCCCAGCTGCAATCTGTGTTCATGCGCTGCCAGTTGTTCTGTCGTCCAGTGAGTTTCTTTGTTGGTGTTTCAGTTCCCACCAGCCCTTTCACTGTGGAAAGTCTGGCAGCCCCTTGAGAGCCACACCGCTCTTTGTGGCTCCCTAAATGGCTCCCCTCTCCACCCACAGTCTTCCTTTCAGTCACAATTTCAAATTACACAATATAAGAAGTCAGCGCAGGCAGCACAGGAGCAAGAAAATTCCAGTGTGAAAGGTAGATGATGAACAGGGAGACTGCACCCACACGGGGAGGCGTCAGTGTGGTCTTCCCCAGCATCCTGACTGAGTGGAGCGCAGCCTCGGGGCCCTCCGGCATCCTCCCCCTGGTGGAGGCCACGTCTGTCCCCATCTCTCTGCTCTGCCCTTTGTTCAGTTGCTCAGTCGTGTCCAAATCTTTGTGACCCCATGAACTGCAGCACTCCCGGCTTCCCTGCCCTTCACCATCTTCCGGAGTTCGCTCAAACTCACGTCCATTGAGTCAGTGATGCCACCCAACCATCTCATCCTCTGTCGCCCCCTTCTCTTGCCTTCGATCTTTCCCAGCATCAGGGTCTTTTCCAAGGAGTCTGTTCTCTTCACATCAGGTGGCCAAAGTAGTGGAGTTTCAGCTTCAGCATCAGTCCTTCCAATGAACACCCAGGACTGATCTCCTTTAGGATGGACTGGTTGGATCTCCTTGCAGTCCAAGGGACTCTCAAGAGTCTTCTCCAGCACCACAGTTCCAAAGCCCTGGGGAGGGCTTAAAAATGGAATCTCATTTGGAAGAGTGGCTCTGTACTAGGCTGAGAGACAGACTGGTTCGATAAAAATGTGGGCTGGATGGCTTCCAGGGAAGGAGGGAAAAGGCACAGCAGCCCAGCCAGCTCTAAGTGGAGCACAGTGATGCTGTGTTCATTGCCTCATGTAGACCAAGTCTCAGGGCCTGCTTGGTACTGTCAAATATTCTTATAGGCAGGTACACACCTCCAACCCTGTACTGCTTTTCTGATGTCCTGGAATGCCAGGTGATTATGTTTTACTTTTACTCCTATCCCTACTCTCCAGCAAGAATCATTCTTCCCCAGTTCTGAGGTCATTTGACTTCTCTAAGGAGACTTGCTTTTTCCTTCCCATTTTTTGTTAGTATTATTAAAAAATTTAAAAGAGATTTTAACTTTAATAAGACTAACGTCTTAGACTTGCCCCTCTACTTTGGGTTTAGTTTTCCTTCTGCTTTATCTGAACTTTCCAATATTGCCTTCCTATCTTATAATAGTAAAAATAACACAATAGTCAGCACCCCTATTTACAAGGATTTACAAGGATTTCCCTGATGTCTCAGACGGTAAAGCATCTGCCTACAGTGTGGGAGTCCTGGGTTTGATCCCTGGGTTGGGAAGATCCCCTGGAGAAGGAAATGGCTACCCACTCCAGTACTCTTGCCTGGAGAATTCCATGGATGGAGGAGCCTGGTGGGCTATAGTCCATGGGGTCGCAAAGAGTCGGAGACGACTGAGCTACTTCACTTTTACTGTTTTTACAAGGGTTTGAAGAGCTCTGTGTCAGGAACTGGGATACAGACAGCAATAAACAGTTTCTTATTATTTCATAGTAGTATATCATCTGCCTCAGCTTCCTCAAAACACTTGGGTCCTCACTTTTGTGTAGGAGCAGGAAAAAGAATGGTTGAGCACTGTTAGCTAGTAAATGTGTTTTGCTAGAAAGGAAATTCTCGGAAAGTCAGCCTTGCCTCTGAGGACCAAACAGTGCAGCTGGCACAGAACAGCGAAGCCCAGGTGGACGCACAGGTGTCCCCACACAGGTTGCTCTCTGACTTCTGTAAATACTCCTCGCCATCCCTGAGGCTGGGACGAGTTGGCAGGCAGGTGACTCCTCATGGGAAGGGGAAGTGCAAAATTAAAGCACTCTTCTAAATGTGATCTTTCTCTCCGCTCCCTCAGACCGAGACGTGGGGAGTATCAGGTAACAGAGAGGAGAGGTAACCGGGCTCGACCGGGCGCTGGAGGTCAGATTCCAGATCAGGAGGTCTGTCACTGCATTCGCCCTCTGTTATGGATGGGATGTCTTTGGCTGCAGGAATATTAGACTTGATTCACAATAATAGGGCTCTACTGGAATGTCAGTGGGCTTCAGAGGCGACATTTTCTAGAACCCTCTTTTCGTACTTCTCCCCAGTCTGCCCACCATGAGTCAGACTGTCCCTTCACGGTTGCACAATGGTTGCAGAAGTTTCTAGGTAATGGGCTCCCTCAGCCCGCTCTCCAGCCAGGATGCTGCTGTTGAAAGAGCATCTTTTCCCAGAGCCCCCACTGGTCTGAGTTGAGTCTGTAACTGGGGCTGGGGTGATACTGACCCAAGAGCCCTGGCTCAGAAACCCCTGGTGGACTCAGGTTTTTCCAGACCCTGAGCTGGGGAGGGAGATGCAGATCCATGTGCCCCCGTACCCCTCACCCTCCGAAAATAGACGAAGTAGTCACCAAGGGAAATATAGATGTTGGGTAGGAAACTGCAAGTCACACTAGTCTTCCTATAATTGATCAACCCCCCATTAAATACTCAGAAAGGCAATTTCCTCCCAGAAAGTAGAAAATCATCGTTGTTGAGGTAGCATTAGCGTCTCTGCTTTGTGACTCTAATGTCTCCTTTTCCCGCTCTCTCCTGTTCCTTCTCCCTCCTTCCCCTTCCCACCTTTCCTGCCGTTTCTTCTCTTTCCTGCTTCCCCTTCCTTCTTCTTTCCCTCCCCTTCCTCCTAGTCTCTTCCCTGTGCCCCCACCCCCGTTCACTGTCAGCACGTCTATATGACTCAACAACATGGGTTTGATCCAGTGCAGTATCTCACTAAATAGAACGTTTCCATATTTGTTCCCCAGGAAGAAGAAATGCCAGATGTGGAAATTGACATTGATGATCTTCTTGATGCAGACAGTGAAGAAGAGAGGGCTTTAAAATTACGGGTAAGCAGTATTCAAAATCTAGATCCTTTGATGAATGCTTGAAAACACTTGGGTCTCCAGAGCACGGCTCTCGCTGATCCTGCCCTGGGGTGGTATTGGCACCGGCACTTGGGCAATGGCAGTTTGCAGAGGGAATCAATAGGGTGCTGAGTATTCACCCACATAAACTGCACATCTGGAGATAAAACAGCCCAAAGGACCTGACTATAGTCCGATCTTACAACACCTTACGGATATGAGTTTCTTCAGCTCCAACTTCTTGGGAAAAGGATGGTTCTGCCTCCAGAGATCCATTTGCCAGAGAAGGAAGGCATGTCCCACAATTGTGTGGGAAGGAGAGGAGCTGAGCTAGAACTGGAATACCTAAGCCCAGGATTCTGGTCTTGCACTTGTGGATTATACCATTCATGAAATTCATTTCTAGATAAGACTGTTTATAACATCATTCTAATAAAATATCTTTTATCGGTTCATGCTCACCTAATACAATGGATATTGAGATTCCCCCATTTCCTTTGTCCAGAGCAAAAAAATACTTATTTCCCTTTCCACGGGAAGTCAAATCTATCATTATAAAATCTGCATTTGGGAGTTTCTAAAACCAATTAACCTTTGACCTGCCATGGTTCTCACTGTTCATTGATAATTACTGTTAATGGCTGTTAGTTATCACAGAAGACAAATGATCACTAGGGGCAAGTAAAGGAATGTGTTAATGTGTTTAGTGTGTTAATAATTACTGGTGTCCCTTGAGTGGTGAACGGTCTCAGTTTAATGTGGTAGAGCCAGGCTCTTATTTCTTGTTTGTACATTTGTTGGGAGATGATAGCATCCTGGTTATGAAAGTTACAAAAAGCAAAACAAAAACCCCAGGCACCAATTCTATAGAAAATGTAATGACATAAATTTTTTTTCTGAAAAGTAATTACTTGAAAGAAGCTTTAACTGCCATCAGGTCACCCTGTCTGGTTCCCAGGGGAGGACAACCAAAGCCTGCAGAGGTGAGACAAGCTACTTTGTGGTTGAATCGCAGCCCCTCTCATTCTCTGTGTCCAATGTGATTGTCACCGTCTCTCACAGGCTGTCTCAACTTAAGTGTATCCAGATTATTATGAACCACATAGGCAGCCCGAACGACAGGTGTGTATGTGTGTGTTCTGAAGAGTGCCAGTGAAAGGTCCAACTTTGTGTCTTCAGAGGGCTAACGGAAGCTGAAATACAGTGTGATTCTTGGTAGTCAGTATGAAATACTGATTTACCCTGTTAAGAATAATGTTATAAGAATGAAATGACTTCACTTAAATGATGTCGAATTTTAAGATAAAACTTCTCTGTATTTTCTTCTAGGAAGCTCTTGTAGACTGCTACAAACCAACAGAGGTAACCAAATCACTTTCCCTAAATGTCAAGTTTGAGCTGGTTTTTTTATTTTATTTTTTTATTAAATTAATTGCTCTATTTTTAAAGCAGAACCACAATAAGTGGTTTTGATTATGTGTACACTAAATAGCCATTATATCCATAGGTGAAGTGCGTGTGTTTGAATAACACTGATTTCCTTATTTGTGAACCTAAACGTGTCTGGTTCTGGAAGACTTAAAACTAATAGAATTGGGTGTGTTGAATGCTTTTATATCACATAAAAGCCAGACCTCAAAGGAAATTATAGGAAGGTTTGGAGTCATTTTAGTAAAAATTTTAGATTTATGACTGGAGAATACATTCTATTAGAGGTATGCGTTTTTAGAAAGCTTAACACTGATTCTGTTTTTCATAAATGAATGGTTGCCTTTATTGGAAGGATAAATTTTACGCTTTGTGTAGATATTTGTCAAGAGCATAAGTATTAGTGTAAAACACATGGATATTAGTTTGATTAGAGCAAAGCATTTAATGAATACTCTAATGACCAGTATATAAATTAAGGATTTGATCGTTTATGAAAATATATGTAAAAGAGGTATTTTCACTTTGCTCCTATGATAAGAGAAATTAGAAGATCTATCAGATGTTTTGAAGTTAATTTACAATATCAAAGCAATAATGAGAGGACTTTTCTTTTTGAAGTGGTATAACTACAAAGTGAGAGGAAAGTATGCTTTTCAGAGTATGTAAAATTTTAATGAATGGGAGGTTTCAGGGTCATTTGCCTTGAGGTCAGTTACTTATTTGAGCTTTATTCTTACAATCGCCAGTTTTCCTTTATATTGATTACATACTGTATTCATAGAGATTTAAAAATTTTAGTTATCAAAACATATATATATATTTAATCAATGTGATGTATATATTCATAATTTTGAAAACCAAAAACAGGCTTATGATGAAAAAGTAGCAATGTCTTTCCCATTCCTTAGTTCCCCTCCCTAGAGTATGTATTTTATATTTATGTATCTTTATATAACAACAATTTTGGCTGTTTCCCTGCAGTTTACTCTTATATTGCTAAGTTTGAATTTACTACTTTTTTTCACTCCTTGACTTAAGAGAAATGTGATAAATCTCTTACTCTCCACACAATTCATTTCCTTTCATCCCCTCAATAAAATTATATAGCAGTATCGTTTTAACCCAGTAGTCAAGATTAATAATATTATGATTTAAACAAATGTTTTTCACTGATAAGTCAGACAGTGAAATATTACCAATGCTTCTTTCTCACATAGCCATTTGTTTTTCCTGGAGCTGATAGACACCTGGTCATTTATTTTTGTCTAGTGCCTATTGGTATTTTTGGTTGAACTCCCCAGAATCTTCGCCTGTGTAATATATTTTTTTGTGTGTTCAAACGCATCATTACTCACTCCACACCAGACTTTCCTCCTGGAGCCCCTTTGCAACAATATGGAGAAGTTATTCTCTGGGTCTGCTGAGTAGCTATTATGTTGAAACTTCTGTTCACTGCTGTCCCATGTCCGATGCTTTGTTTCTTAAATCTCAGTCTTCCTCATTTAAGTGAGAAAGGATGTATAAAAGGTAGAATTTTTGAATCCTTGCATATATGAAAGTGTATCTTGATTGATAGTTTGGATGGTATAGAATTCTAGACAAAATTCATTTCTAAAACTCAATTTTAAGGGCATTATTCTATTGTTGTATTACTTGGGTTGTTAAAAATTCTGAAGCCTTTTCCATTCTCAGAATCTAGGTGACCTATTCTTTTCCCTTCAGTTAACTTGCATTATCTCCATATTTTGGAATTTTACAATGATGTGCTCTAGTGTGGGTTCTTTTCTGTTCATATGCTGGGTGCTTTGTAAACTCTTTTAGTCTGAAGATTTATGCCTTTCATCTCTTCAAAACTAATTTTTAATTATTTATTATTTTTATAAATTTTTCCCTCAATATTCTATATTTTTGGTTCTCCTATTATCTAGATGTGACATCTTCTGGATGGAGCCTCTAGCTTCTTAATTTTTTCCTTTCGTTTTTCATCTCTTTGATCTTTTGTTCTACTTTCTGAAAGATTTCCCTGACTTTATCTTCTACATTTTGATTGATATTTTGAATTTTCAGCTCTTATTTTTAATATTGAAGAACTCTTTCTTGATCGCTGTTCACTCTTTGGTTTGAGTTTTCCTTCTCATATTATGGAGGCATTTATTTCTTTTTTCTCTTTGAGGATGTCGGTCAATGTTTTGTTTCCTTTTGAAGATTATTCTGCTCTCTGCCTTTTCTCTTTTTTCTCTGAATCACCTTTTTCTCTGTCTGTTTTTGTCCATCCTTGCTAATTCTGGGCAGTGTATTCATGTTTGAAGCTGACTGGAATCTGTGTGTATGAGCACAACTTGTCCATTGGTGGGTCTCACCATGGAGTGACCAGGTTGCAAATCAGGTTTTTTTTTTTCATTGTATGTGGGTATGGAGAAGGGGGTGCCTTCCAGGTGGTTCAGTGGTAAAGAATATGCCTGCCAATGCAGGAGATACAGAAGACACAGGTTCTATCCCTGGCTCAGGAAGATCCCCTGGAGGAGTAAATGGCAAACTGATCCGGGATTCTTGCCTGGAGAATCCCATGGACAGAGAAGCCTGGTAGACTATAGTCCATAATGTTGCAGAGAGTCAGACACGACTGAGCACACACACACACACACACACACACACACACACACACGGAACAGGGGCCTTCTCAAACTGTTGCTGTTTGGACATCTCTTTTCTGGAGAGGATTTTCTGTTTTGTTTATTTTTTTAAGATTTGACCTGGTAAACTCCTATCTGAGGGTTGATAATCTGACTTTAGGCTTTGTCGAAGTAAGGACAGAAAGGCAGCAGGTGACCTCACCCTTTAGCTCTTCGGGGACTAGAACTCCTTTATTTATACATAGTTGGGAAATTAAGAGTTAAAACAATTAGATATTTGGAGAGCAGTATCGAATTGTTGCGAAGGGTTGGACAAGCTCGGTAGAAACTTAGTCAGGAAAAGTGATAAATTATGCCAGTGAATTAACATGTGATGTGGGGGTGGGGGATGGCTGCTGAGAGTAGATGCAGACTGGTGGGTATAGACATGCCCCTTACTCACTTATCACTCCCTTTTTTCTTCAGTTCTTCTGGGTGGGGAAGTGCATCTTTTGGTGTTTAGGTGAGAAAGGTTGGATATGCATGAGAGCCCTCCTCCTCCTTCCCCCAGGTTTTGCAATGTTCAGGGAGAAAAGTGTTTACACTCCGTATAATTTAATGAGATGGAGGGCCTTTTCCTCCTCTAATAATAGTATTCCTTAAAACAGAAACATTACTTTACTGTCAAAGGTCCATCTAATCAAAGCTATGGGTTTTCCAGTATTCATGTATGGATGTGAGAATTGGACCATAAAGAAAGCTGAGTGCTGAAGAATTGAAACGTTTGAACTGTGGTGTTGGAGAAGACTCTTAAGAGTCCCTTGGACTGCAAGGAGATCAAACCGGTCAATCCTAAAGGAAATAAGTCCTGAACATACATTGGAAGGACTGATGCTGAAGCTGAAACTCCAATACTTTGGCTACCTGATGTGAAGAACTGACTTATTGGAAAAGACCCTGATGCTGGGAAATGTTATAGGCAGGAGGAGAAGAGAACGACAAAGGATGAGATGGCTGGATGGCATCAGCGACTCACAATGGACATGAGTTTGAGCAAACTCCGGGAGTTGGTGATGGACAGGGAGGCCTGGCGTGCTGCAATCCATGAGGTCGCAAAGAGTCAGACACACTAAGCAGCTGAACTGAGCTAGTCTCTTTGAGGAGGCTTATGAAATGAGAGGATATGGCATTTGAATATTCCTTGGAGTCCCAAAGGAAGAAGGAAGGAAAAGGTGCTGGAGTTTGTGAGGGAGTCTATCTTGCCCCCTTTTTGAGCTCATGGTTCCTAGGAATGGAAATGGTGTAAAATTCTGCGGAATTTCAGTCAAGGTCATTGATGTATGAAAGGATCATTTCAGAAAAGTTTGGATACTTTTGTCTTTAAGCTTATGTGCACAAGAAACAGATTTTACTGGCACCTGGGTTGTGATTATAAAAATAATAGCTTGTGTTTCCCCTGAGCTCTAGAGTTCACACTGAGGGAACAAGCATTATCTTATTTAATCCTCACAACCATCACTTGAAACACAGAATTTGGGTGACTTGTCTAAGATCTCACAGCAGTGAGCAGAGAGACTGCGACTTATCCTTGAGCTTCTGACACCTGATCTTGTGCTTTCTTTCCATCATGCCAGTCTTCCTAAGCTGCTTGACACAGCAAGACATGTAGGTTGTTAAAGGACTTTGACTAATCTCAGCTAAATGCCTGACAATTAATGATGTTCCTTTTCAAGTTGCCTTCTCTGGAGGTACTATTTTTTGATCAAAAGAATTTTACATACAATTATTATGCCTCTTTGAAGTTAGAAGTGTAAGGAAGCCATCTTTGCTGAATCAGACAGATCTATTTATAGTCTCATTGCAGAGGATGAGTTGGCAGTTGAGGGGGGTTGGTGAGCAGGGAGTGGAAAGAAGACTGGACTTTGAATCTAGAGTCTTATACCAGCACCAAACTTGTGTGACTTATAGCAATTTTCTCAACCTCCCTGAGCCTCCTTTTCCTCCTTTATGAAAATGGAGGTAGTTAATAATCACCTCCTTAGGTTTTAGTAAGGGCTATTTGCAATGAAAATATTATTAGTGATAGCAACAATAATAAGAGCTTAGTCATTTCTAAGCACATGCCAGGCACTGATCTAATACATGTATTAATCATTTCATCTTCACAGCAGAGTTATGAGATTGGCACTATGATCATCAGTTGAGACACAGGACAGCCTGTGTAAATTGCCTCAGGTGACGTAGTTAATAAGTGCAGAAGTCAGGGTACATAGGAAAGCACATAACATGAAGCTTGCCACATGCTGGTTGAATCTGGCTCCATATAAGGCAATACTTCTCCATTACATATTAATTGCATAAAATGCCCAGATTCACTGATAATGATATTCTTGGATTATTTAATTTGAAGAGCAGGTTTGAAAGAATCTACTGATTTCACAGAAGTGATATTGTTCTGTCACAGACTTGGGTCCATGGACTTGGGTCCATGGTTTCATCCTGTGTGGGTCCCTGGTTAGGAAGAAAGAGACTTGTATTTCCCCATTTTGATTCATATGCCAAACTGTGGACTCTTGACATTTAAATCTTTTCTGACTTGGGCTCTTTAGAAAACACAGCAGTATAATTGAAGTCCCCACACTAATGGATTAGTGATTGACTAGTCAGAATGGTGCTTTCATTTTTTTCCACTTCAATAGATGCCATTTCTGATGCAGTTGATACTAAAATAGAGCTGATAGGTAAAAAATAGGATAGAAAATAGGTAGAAAAAGGATATTTTTATATAAAACATGAAGAAAATAAGTAATTGTGCTTTGGTTATTACTTGGATTTGAAGGATGCAAGTGGACTTTGTAGGGCTTCCCAGGTGGCTCAGTGGTAAAGAATCCACCTGCCGATGCAGGAGACGCAGGAGATACATGTTCAATCTCTGGATTAGGAAGATCCCTTGGAGTAGGAAATGGCAACTTACTCCAGTATTCTTGCCTGGAAAATCCTGTAGACAGAGGAGCCTGGCAGGCTAGAGTCCATGGGGTTGCCAAGAGTTGAACATGATTGAGTCACTGACCATGCACGCAGTGGGCTTTGTGGAAATCAAGGATGGGGATGTCCAGGCCAGCTAGCCAGGCTAGGGGGAGCTTCTTCTCCTATTGCTCAGGGTCACTTTGCGTGATTTTCAAATCTCAGAATCACAGAGGAACACTTCCATTGACTGGGATGGTGGAAAGAAATTGGATTTAATATGGGCTGGAGGGCATCTCTCTTACCATCTGTTAAGGGAATTGCCAGTTTGACTTACGGACTTTTAGAAATCTCTTTTTTATAGTTAAAGGTGGCTGTGCCATTGCTGTCTGATAAACATCAGATTTTTCATTCTGAATTTATTTCCTTTTTGTGAAATAGAGGTTGAGGTATTAACCTATTATCTTAGCGATCAGAGTCTGTCCATTGATATGCATGAGAGGTTCTTGCAGGATGATTTAGTCTGTGAGTGGGCGGTGAGAGGCATCCTTGGTCCCGGTAGTCGGCTGGGTCATGGAAATATCATGCCATATGACAGTACAGAAGAAGGATGTCTAATTATTGTTTGCAAATGGGAATTGTCCAGTGTTTTCAGAAGGACAGACCAGCTCTGTTGTTCATCGTGTGTTGAAGGCAGATTCTTTCCTTGCTTTGATGTCATGGTGACTGCATCTTACATTTCTGATAGGCTTTGGTGCTGGCCATTGTCACCTTCCCACTCACACCCACCATGTAGTATCTTAACCTGTCATTTAAATATTGTTCAGTTTATGCGTACATGGAAATACTCCCAGCCCTGATTACTGAGCTGACTGCAGCAGAAAGAAAATGTAAATGAAAGAAAATGTAGGAGAGTCAGTGTGAGTGACTGGAGGAGGCGTGGCTTGGTGTTTTGCTATATTCTCTTTGTTCATTCCGTTCAACAAATATTTATAGAAGATTTCTGTAATCTAGGGACTTAGAGAGGGTGGCGAAAATGTGTGTCCAGTTTAAAAACAACCTCTTAGGGACTTCCCTGGTGGTCCAGTGGCTAAGACTCCACACTCCCAATGCAAGGGGCCCGGGTTCCATCCCTGGTCAGGGAACTAGATCCCACATGCTGAAACTAAGACCCAGTGCAGCCAAAATAAATAAATAAACATTAAATAATAAATAGAAAATAAGAACAATCCTTAAAAGGCCACAGCCAGCTATGGTGAGAATTTCAATGCTCAAAAATTTTTAAAATAGGGATAAAAGGACAGAAATGCCAGGGTGTCAGCTTATTCCATGGTTCTCTGAGTTAGAAACCAAATTGCTGAATGGAGAGTGATTTTAGGAGATCTGTACTTTGCTGGAAAAAGCCAAGGAGGCTGCTGTTTTGCTTGTTTAATGGATCTGAGAGCCTGCATGCAGGGAAAACTTTTCATCTGGCTTCTCATGGGATTTCCTCAAAAAAGACTGCCGTTTGGGGCTGGGAAGAGGAGTAGAACTTGAATGTGAGATTAATGAGTTGAAATCTGCCCTTTGAAAACTGTCACCTTCAGAATGATATTTCTGAAAAGTGAGAATTGGGAAATTACAAAGAAAGACCAGAGTCAGATAGGAACAACATTCTAGAGGTTGCAGCTATTGGCTACGAGAGCCTAATTATGTGTTAGAGTAATTAAACAGGTAGATCATAAAGAGTTCATATTTATTAGCCAGAAACATGGGAAGCTTTATCTAGTATCCAAAAGGATTTTAGTCCCAGTATGTCAGTTGTTCGCTCTTATTATTAAGCCCACTTTCATTAGGGCTCTTTAGGCTCCAGGCCTCTTCTGCCCAGGGAGAAAGAGCCAGGATGTGTTGGAGCTGACTTTTGGACCCACTTTTTTAAAAGATTTATTTATTTATTTTATTTTTTGGCTTTGCTGGAAGAACCACATGCATCTTGCCATTGGATGGTCCCCCTGCCCCCAGACATTAATGATTATTATTTTATAAAAGACTCAGTGGAGGAGGTAGAGGCTTTAAAGGGCAGTGACTTTAAACAGTTGGCATTTTCCAGTGATTGATTGTGCTTTTATGGCCTTTTCTTTTTCTATTAAATTCAGAATGAATGATCATGTGACACCATGATCGTGTTTTCAAAGCTGATCAACCCTATATTAAAATCAGCTTTATATTCTCATGTTTAGATTTATCTGGGCAGGAGAAAAACTATGTTAAAGGCAATTTGACACATGATTTTTGATTTCTGTATCTTTAGAAAAGGGAGTCACAATCACACAAGTCTCAAACAGTTTAGAAATGGATTTCTTTCCTTTAGACAAGATTCAGGTGTTTGTACTAAATAATATTGTCCTTCATTGATAATGGAACCCTTGATGAACTTAGTTTTCTCAGGGATTGTGAAGTGGGAAATTATAATTCTGCTGAGTTTAGTCCACTGATTATTTATTGCAGTTGGATTACTTATGTGGACTTTGTGTGATGTGAATTACAGGTGTACGGAGTGTGAGAAGCCCATTAGTAGGTGAAGGAAGAATTAAATGCCAGTTTAGTTGGATCTGGTGAGGGCAAATGAACTGTTCTGCTGCATATACAAAAAGGTTAGAATTTGGGTACAAAATAAATTAATCTAAGCAGTGGTCTGAATCTCTAATATAGATTCAAGAGACTGTTCTCATCAGCAGAGCAAATTAATCTTTAATGGTGGATAGTCAAGGAAATAAATGGACAAAATAGTGTCAGTGGTTTTTAAGTTAAAGGAGGGGGAACCAGGATGCAGTTAAGAGCTTCAGGAATTTACATTGGCAGAAGTCATTATAAGCACAGCAGGCACAAACCCTCACCCAAAACAGATTCATAAGCCTCTCTTCAGATCATGAAAAATAGGATCAGTTCTGGTGTGCCCTGTCAGCAAATGAACTTCTCTGAAGATAAACCCTCTCCCCTCCCCCTCCCCCCTCCCAAAGATGGGGAAGTGAAGTATTTCAGTGATGAGTGATGAAGGCACTGGTGCTGCTGAATAATGCCAGTGACTGTGGAGAACAAATCCCAGGGTCACACAGGGATGGAATCGCCCCCAAAGCCATGTTCATCAGGACTGATTCACTGCCTGCCCCTTTGGCATCCTGTGTGATCCAGATAGTCAAGCCAATGAAAGTTTACAGTGTGATTTTTGATTGCTTAGCTGGTTCGTTGAGGGAGGACATTTTGCCATTTGGAATAGTTTTCAGGTGTTGCCATATTTAAGAAGAGGCAAATGCCTACCCTTCCAACGTTCTCACATCTAATCTTTGCTGGATCTTGAAATTCTTCTCACAGAGCCTGGTGACTATGGTTCACAGTGCTGTTTTGTTTATTTGAAAGTTGCTAAGAGAAAAAATTGTAACTGTGTGGTGATGGATGTTAACTAGACTTACTGACATGATTATTTTGCGATATATTCATGTATTATGTCATGTGGTGGTTTAGTTGCTAAGTCGTGTCCAACTTTTGTGATCCCATGGACTGCAGCCTGCCAGGCTTCTCTGTCCATGGGATTCTCCAGGCAAGAATACTGGAGTGGGTTGCCATTTCCTTCTGCAGAGGATCTTCCCAACCCAAGAATCGAAACCAGTTCTCCTGCATTGCAGGCAGATTCTTTACCAACTGAGTTATGAGGGAAGCCCATTATGGCATATACCTGAATATATATGTCAATTACATGTTGATTAAAGCAATGAAATTCTTCCATCTCTACCAATCACAACTTGCCTGATTCCCATGTCATCTGTTGAATGCCAGGCTTTTTGGAAGAAGCGTCAGGTAGCTACATAAAACAGGTGCAACTTGACTTGATTTGCCATCGTTTGGCAGCGAGGCTCAGGGACAGATGGTCCCCGAATGTGCCTTTTTAGGAAATGCTTGCTGCAGTGATTGGGGTGACAAAGAGGAGGCACACAGGAAGTTGCTGATCCTCATGGGTTCCAGCCTTCAGAATCCTCCCCTGCTGTTTCTCTTCATGCCACCTAAGGGGTGGGTGGTATTTTTTGGACAAGTAGGTAAAGCATCTAGAGTTCTGCTGGGCGCCCTTTGTCAGAACTTGCATGTTGCACACAATTGTTCTCATTGGTGACATCATTCACCAAGCGGCAGTTTTAAGCATTTCTTTGGAAAAATCTGTCAGGAAATATTTCTCATCAAAGAGCTGCATCATGATATCCATTTATCTTGTTTATTTTTTCCAATGACTTGAAATGCTTGAAAGAGCGACATGAGTGGATGCAGCTTAGTCACGCACACAGCAGCGGTCTGTAGTGACACCCAGATTTCTCCTTCGCCCGCTTTCCGATGGACCCACCCGAAGCAGCACAGTGTCATCACTAACAGATGAGTCACTTTGAGCAACTAGGGAAGGGCCGCAGACGCCTGGCTCTGGTGATAATTGCAAAACGCGCATCCATCTGCCACCTCTGGCACAGACCCCAGCAGGCAAGAGGGGGTGGCAGCTGAAAACCACGGGGCCCAGGAGGGATTAGGAACAAGCGCTCAGAGCGTGGCCAGTGCGAGGCCGTGCCCTGTGCCAGCCCACACTGCCCAAACTCCAGATCG
Organism: Moschus berezovskii; assembly: GCF_049115385.1. Taxonomy (NCBI): domain Eukaryota; kingdom Metazoa; phylum Chordata; class Mammalia; order Artiodactyla; family Moschidae; genus Moschus; species Moschus berezovskii. The sequence continues at coordinate 94,496,708 of NC_142469.1, forward strand.
AGGAGGGACCTTCTGTGTTCACGCAGCTGCCAGGTCCCCTCAGAAGCCTGCTTTGCCTTTTCTTTCCTCGGAGCCTCTCCGTAAATCCGGTGGCAGCTTGTCAGTGAGAGGTTTCCAGGGTCACTGGAGATGTTTCTTTTCTTTCTGTTGTTCTTTGATCTCTTCTGTGCGTGCTTGTGCATACCTCTCCCCGCTTCGCTGCCCTCCCCACCTCCAGCATCCTAGGCTCCACTCTCCCCTAAGTGTTCTTCCTCTTCCCTAACTCTCCCAGGTGGCCTAATGTTCCAGCAATGAAAGGAGAACCTCTGGAACCTTCCTCCAGAGTAGCTGGGGCCAGCTGATACCTTGTACCGTTCCAGCCTCCTCCATTGATACACAAAGATTCTCGTGTTTTCTCTCCCTGCTGCTTCATTTTAATGCCTCGCTGTGTGGATTAATTGCTTCATGTACATATTTCTTGGCTTTACAAACCTTTGCTGAGCACCTCCTGTATTATGCACCATGCGAGGAAAACAAGAAGGAGTTGGATTCTTGCAGCCAAGCAGGAGTGACAAGTGTGCTTGGGAATTATCTTGCGTCCTTTGTATAAATGATACTTTGTAATTTTTGTTCTTCCGCCTGCTAATTGTGTCCAACATGAGACTTCTGAGATCTGTCCTTGCTCATTCAGAAGGCTCTAGTTTATTCATTTTTATTGCATTCCTGTGCAATAACTTTGTTTAAATGTGGATAACCCTCTTTACTATAATTCATGAATACATTAGAAACTGACGTGGATCTGTTTGTTAAGACACTAGATTCTTATGGGCATCTGCTTTCCACTCGTTAGAAAACCTACTGTTTATCTGAGAATGGTTTTAAAAAAAGGAAAGAAAAGGCTAGTGTCTTAGTCATGGTGTCTTCACGTCATAGGAAACCTGGAAAGGTCTCTGGGCCTCCCAGGCCAGGAGACTATATTGTTTTATGGTCTCATGTGTCTCTCTACCCCCACTCAAGTGTCTTCTGGAACTCCTTATAAATTTCAGTGGGCATCTTGGCAACAAGACGTTGCTGACGTTTAAGAGTTAAATAATTCCAAAATTTAACATTTTAAGCATTTAGGTTTATCTTCCTAAAATAGTGTGTTACTCACTTACCAACTCTCCTTGCCAAATAAAGACTGCCCAGATACTAAGTGTTTACTGCAAAGAAGTTAGGTGAGGCTCCTCTTCTCTCCCCAAATCAAGTTGTTTGGAGTCTCAAGTGAATGTAAGCACCACAAACACTGGTCTTTCCCAAAGAAGGCAACAACATTATTATGTTACAACATACTGTAACATATTTATCCCCTCTTCCGCTATTCACTTAGGCTGTCTTTATTCACAGACAGTGTGATTGTCTATGTAGAAAATCCAAGAGTGTACCCAAAAGTTACCAGAAATAATGAGTTCAGCAAGCTTGCAGGATACAAGATAAATATATAAAAATCTATTGTATTTCTATATACTGGCAACAATCAAAATGGAAATAAATCCACACCACTCATAATAACATCAATAATATTAAATATTTAGGAATAAATCTGACAGAGATGTGTAATATTTGTACACTAAAAACCAAAAATGTTGCTTAAACAAGACTTAAATGGGTACAGAGGTATACCATTTTCATGGGTGAGAAGATTTATTATTGTTAAGATGTCAGTTCTCTCCAAATTGATCTATAGATTTAATGCAATCTCAATGAAAACCCAGCCGGTTTTTATTGGTAGGCATTTACAAGCAAAACAATTCTAAAATTATTAAGGAAATTTAAAGGACCTAGAATAGTTTTGAAAAAGATTAATAAATTTGGCTGATTAACATTACCTGATTTTAAGACTTATTATAAAAATCTACACTTTCCTTATTTGTATAAGGATAGACACATAAATAGATCAGTGCCTCAGCTGTTCTACTTCTAGGTATTTACCCCAAATAAGTGGAAGCATGTTTCATACAAAGACTTGCACATGATGTTTTTAGCAACTTTTTTTTTATGATTTGTGTAGTTTTCTATTTTTTAAATTGCTTTACAATATTGTGTTAGTTTCTGCCATATAGCAACATGAATCAGCCATAGGTATACATATGTCCCCTCCCTCTTGAACCTCTCTTTCCACCTCCCACCCCTCCCACCCCTCTAGGTTGTCACAGAGCACTGGATTTGAACTCCCAGCTTCATACAGCAAATTCCCACTGGCTATCTATTTTACATATGGTACTGTATATGTTTCAATGTTCAGTTCAGTTCAGTCGCTTAGTCGTGTCCAACTCTTTGTAACCCCGCCGTGGACTGCAGCATGTCAGGCTTCCCTGTCCATCACCAACTCCTGGAGCTTGCTCAAACTCATGTCCATCCAACCGGTGATGCCATCCAACCATCTCATCCCCTTCTTCTCCTGCCTTCAATCTTTCCCAGTGTCAGGATCTTTTCCAATGAGTCGGTTCTTTGCATCAGGTGGCCAAAGTATTGGAGTTTCAACTTCAGCATCAGTCTTTCCAATGAATATTCAGGAATGATTTCCTTTAGGATGGACTGGTTTGATCTCCTTGCAGTCCAAGGGACTGCAATGTTTCAATGTTACTCTTTCAATTCATTCCTCCCTCTCCTTCCCCCACCATGTCCATAAGTCTTCTCTATGTCTGCATCACCATTGCTGCTCTGCAGATAAGTTTATCAGTACCATCATTCTAGATTCTATATATATGTGTTAATGTATGATATTTGTTTTTCTCTTTCTGACTTATTTCACTCTATATAATAGGCTCTAGGTTCATCAACCCCATCAGAGCTGACTCAAATGCATCCCTTTTTATGGCTGAGTAATGTTTCATTGTATATATATATACCAAAACTTCTTTATCCATTCATCTATTGATGAACATCTAGGTTGTTTCCATGTCCTAGCTATAGTAAAGAGTGCTGCAGTGAACACTGGGGGTACATGTGTCTTTTTCGGTTATGGCTTCCTCAGGCTATATGCCTAGTAGTGGTATTGTTGGATCACATGGTAGTTTTACTGCTAGTTTTTAAAGAAATCTTCATACTGTTCTCCACACTGGCTGTATCAGTTTACATTCCCACTAACAGTGCAAGGGGATTCCTTTTTCTCCACACTCTCTCTAACGTTTATGTTTTTAAGCATCTTTATCCATAATAGCCCCAAAGTGGGAATAACTCAAATTTCCATCAACAGGTGACTAAGTAAACAAATTGTGATACTTCTCTAAAGTGGTATGCCAATTGGCAACAAAGTAGGAATAAACTATTAATACATGCAGCAGTATTCAGTTCAGTTCAGTCGCTCAGTCGTGTCCGACTCTCTGCAACCCCATGAATCACAGCACGCCAGGCCTCCCTGTCCATCACCAACTCCCAGAGTTCACTCAAACTCATGTCCATCGAGTTGCTGATGCCATCCAGCCATCTCATTCTCTGTCATCTCCTTCTCCCCCTGCCCCCAATCCCTCCCAGCATCAGAGTCTTTTCTAGTGAGTCAAAATAGTTTTGCTAAGCTAAAGAAGCCAGACTAAAAAGTATAGAGTGTTAAAGTTGTATTTATAGAAAACTCCTAGAAAATGCAAACGAATCTAGAATGACAGAAAACAGATCAGTGTTTTCCTGGGGCAGGAGGAATTGGGGTAGGAGGGGAGGATTATCAAGGAAAATGGAAACTCAGCTGGAGGTATTGGATATGTCCATTATCCTCATTGTGCAGATGGTACACTCATAGTAGTCGCATACATCAACTGTATTTTGTGGCGTGTCAATTATATTTTAGTGAAGCTGTTTACAAAAAAAGTCCCTGGGGTCCTTTTAGTGTTGAGAGCTTCCATCCCAACCATTCTATTAAAATTTCTCTCCTCCAGGACACAATGGCCCCTTTCTTGCCTCATTCAATATCTTTGCCTTTGACTTAATCTCTCATCAGCAATTCCTTCTTTTGGCTTCTTAACCACCACTTTCTTTACAATATTGTGAATCAACTATACTTCAATTTTTAAAAAAATTTTAAAAGAAAAACCAGAACATTTTTTTGAGTTTCCCCCAATTTCACTGGTTCCTCTTTCTCAGTGTCCTTTGCTGGCGCCAAGCCTTTGCCAGATCTCACTTGTTAGAGGGCCTCTGACCTTGGTGTTTGGCCATTTTTTCCTCTCTATTTATACTTTCCTCCAAGGTTTTCGCATCTAGTTTTGTGATTCCAAGTATTGTCATCTTGAGCAGTTCAATAGAATTTTCTGAGATGATGGAAAAATCCTATTGTTCAATATAATAACCATTAGCTAGTTTAATATATATGGCAACTGAGTATTTGAAATGTGGCTTGTGTGACCAAGGAAGTGAATTTTAATTTTTATTTATTTTAATTAGTTTAAATTGAAATAGCCACATGTGGTTACAGGTTAATGTATTGAATAACCTTGGTCTAGATCCCTGTGTTTACAAACTATGGGTGGTAACCATTAAGTGATCTTAATCTGTATTTTTTTTCAAAATGGAGTAGAATAGAAAGTATCTTACACATAGTAAGAGTTGTATTTTCATGTGAAGCTTTTGTCTCAGTCTTGCATCTCTGTTTACTCGGTTGCTATAACTATAGATCACAAGATTTTTAGGGTTTTTCGTTTGTTTTTGTTTTTAGTTGAAAGCCATTAAATCAGTGCTAGTCATACCCATATTTATGTCTTCTGTCCAAGTTCAGAAATGGTGGTGATTAAAATGTTTATGTCCTTTGACCTACTATGGACTAGCTCTCCAAAGGGAATAATCCAAATTGTATACAGAGATTTATACACAAAGATGTTAATTGTGGCATTGTTTATATTTTTGAAAAGCCAGAAACCAACCAAATATCCAGTGATGGAGGAATTAAGCAGATTGTAGAACTGTATAACTATTAAAATTAATTTTTAAAAAGGCTAATTTGTGGGAAAAAGACTTGACATAATGCTAAGTGTGGGCTTTCCTGGTAACTCATGTTATAGAGAATCTGCCTGCAAAGCAGGAGACCCAGGTTCGATCCCTGGGTTGGGAAGATCCCCTGGAGAAGGGAATGGCTACCCACTCCAGTATTCTTACCTGGAGAATTCCATGGACAAAGGAGCCTAGCAGGCTGGAGTCAGAGTCCATGGGGTCACAAAGAGTTGGACATGACTGAGTGACTAGCACACACACATAGTGCTATGTGCAAATAAAGGATATGTTTATAATCAATTGGGTAAAAATAATTTCCATAGAAGAAAATATGTTAATAGTGGTTTGTTCTGAGGAGTAATTGTTGTTGGTTTATATTTTCTAGGTTTTCTAGAAAAAGCACATGTAACTTTCATATTAGCAAAAAGATTATTAAAAAAGAAATCATGGCAGCTCATCATATATTAACTGTTTAAGCATATTATGTTTTAGAGCTGGATAGAAGCACAGGAACCATTTAGTCTGGGAGCTATGGCTGGGGGTTGTAATTGGTGGGTGATTGTCTGAGAGGTGTTTTTCAGAGGTCTTAAAGGAAAGGAAGTCTCCTTAACGTGTTTGCTCCGGGATGTCCCTGCTTTGCACAGTTCTGTCGCTCACTGGCTGTCCCTTGCTGATCAGAAAGTCTGTCAGCTTTGTTTCAACAAATCTAGAAAAAGAAGACAAAGTAATTGTTATCTAATAAATGCGACTTATTTAGTAGCCAGAAACTTTAATACATGAGGCAACAAGGAAAGATTGCTAATGGCTTAATGTGAGAACTATTCTAGATTGTTCTTTGGGTTCTGATCCAATAGTCACAACATCATTTTAGTGGTTCTTCCCCAGTATTATGTTTTAAATGAAATTTGAGTGGAATAAAAAAGTGTGTGGCATATAGTAAGTGTTCATTCTTTAAGTTTTTATTTCAGATATATTTTTATATGTACTGGGTTATAAATATAAATGTGTCTTGTTTTTCTTTTCAAACTGTGATTTGCAGTCCATAAAAGTCAAGAGACTTCTATTACGATCTAGACCTATGGTTCTCAGTAAGATCCTGAGACCAGAAGCGTAGGTATCACCTGGAAGCTTTTCAGAAATGCAAGTTCTCAGGCCACAGCCTGTATCTACTGAATCAGAAACTCTGGGGGGTGGGTGGTGGGCCCATCACTCTGGAGTTTATTTAATAAGCCCTCCTTCCCCACCTGTGATTTGATGCGGACTCAGGTTTGAAAACCACGGGTCTAGTTTAGCTATTTCAAGTGAGGTTCAAAGACTAATGCTGGCATCATTTGGTGGCCAGTTGGAAATGCAAAATATTCAGCCCCAACCAGACTTATTCATTCAGAATCCACACATTTCCCTGGTGATTTGTAGGCAAGTGTTATTAGTGAAGTTTGTGAAGCATTGATCTAAACCTTATAGGCCTTCAGGGGCAAAGTAGATGATGTCAATGAGTGAAGGCAGCTTGGTTTTCTCTCTAAAGAGAGTACAGCAGTGAGAAGGCAGGATGGTGAGAAATTTAAGTATCTTCATTTGTTTAAAAATGTCCTATACTGTGCCAGTTGGGTTAACACACCCAACCAACCTCATCAATTAAGGTTAGCTGCAGTTGACATCAGTGACTTCAAGCAGACTTTAAACCCTTATTTGAATAGTGTGACTCTCTCATAATAACTTCTGATCTCTTTTAGGAGTTCATCAAGGAGCTGCTCTCTCGGATAAGAGGCATGAGGAAGTTGAGCCCCCCACAGAAGAAGGCTGTATAATTCCAGCCCAGGTGGAACTCTGCTGGAGACCCAGGAAGGAATTTGGACTTTACGAAGACTTTTCTTAAAGAACTGTTGTCCTTATGAGCAACTTTTTTGGGGGTGGGGAGGGGTGGTATCTATTAGACATTTATTCAAGAGTGTTCCTTTTTTGGTTTTTAAAGTTTGGTTGGTGTAATATTTTAATAGCAAAGATATCACAGACTCCGGCTTCAGCCCAACCAGAGAGCATCAAATCAGGCAGATATGCAAGGAGGGGCTGGACCAGGCAGCATCTTCTTGGAGAAACCAGATGTTAAGGACCTAATGATACAGGGATGGTGGTTTTCTTACAGCTAGTTTGGTAATTCTTTTTTCTTGAGTTGTACATTTGACACAAAGGTCGAATTTCTTGTATATATCTACAGGCAACTAAGTTAAAATGTGGATGTGAGTTTTATTTCACACGGATGGAATAAACTTGTGGTCATCCTTTTATTGGAGGTCAAGGCACGTGTGTTTTTACGAGGCCACTAGGTCTTTTTCATGTGAGTGCTGGAGACCTCCAATGTTCACTTTCTGCACCAAAGTGAAAAGAACTCAGTGTATCCGTTATTTTATGAGCTACACTACAACAATGTGGAGTTGGTCAAGGGCTTAATTTATAGACTTTGTATTATTCTGTTAATCGGGACGCTTCGCCAGGTCATGTACTTATTGCCTCATTTGTGGTATTTTAAGGTTTTCTGAACCCTTTCTTTGAATGACTATTGGAATTTCTCGAGAAACGTTCGTACTATCTGAGGGGTGTTTGGCGGTGGAACCAGAAAGCGCCGTGTAGCAATTCATTCTGTGCTTTCTACCAAATACCATATATTATTCTCTCTCCATGAAAGCAGGTCATGAGGAAGAGAGCAGATTCAATATCTTCCTCCTTAGAAGTAGATCTGGTCACTTCTGTGCCTGGGGGGCATCAGACCTGAGCGGGTGAGCTGAGAGATGAGCAGGTGTACAACTGAGAAAACCTCAGCTCCTCTGGAGAAAGTCGATGCAGGAGCATTGGCTGGTTTGAAGTGTGGTAGAGATTTCCTTTCTGGCTTCTCTCAGTGGCTTATGGTGAGGACTCTGGCCCTAATTGTGCACCCCAATCCGATCCCCTTGCTTGGAGCTGAGCCTGGGGCACCTGCTGAGCCCCTCTCAGTTCTATACTGGCTCCTTGGAGAAGGATCAAAATGCAGCTGGATGTGGATGGGGTCAAAGGTCAGAGTAGAAACTTGGTGTCCTCCAGGAAGCCCCCACTGCCTCCCATAGAACCCTCCCTGCCACTGTAAGGTGTCTCTAGGTGGCCCTAGGTGTCAGAGGACAGGGGTCAGGCATTTTATATCAAGGGTGCTCTGAACATATTTTATTTTTTAAAAGAACTATGTTTGTGAATTTTATGTATACTGGCAAGCTTTTGAAAATGTATTTAATTTTGTAATGTTTACCAATGATTTATTTACAAGCTATTTACTCGAATAAACGAAGCTGCTTACAACTCTGCTTACACATTTGCCTTGCGAAACAACATGTGTGTGATGATTTTACTTTGTCAGATGCTCTGAAGACAAGGGTGTGTGCGCATATGCTCAGTCATGTCCAGCTCTTTGCAACCCCATAGATTGTAGTCTGCCAGGCTCCTCTGTCCATGGGATTTCCCAGGCAAGAACACTGGAGTGGGTTGCCTTGCCCTCCTCCAGGGGATCTTCCCGACGCAGGATCAGACCCAGGGATCGAACCCACGCCTCCGGCATTGACAGGTGGGTTCTTTACAACTGAGCCACCTGAGAAGACACAGACAAGGGTACCAAGCACCTATACCTGGCTTTTCATTTTCAGGTCTTTTGTTCATTTGATCCTGGACCTCACCTGAGGCATCTTCAGATCAGGTGGTGAAGGGAGGGGAGCTGGGACAGACTCCTGGCTTGAGCAGGAAACAGAAAATAACTCTGTGCCCTTGGCCCTGCCTGCCTTCTACTCCAACACTCCCCTAGGCCATGCATCTTTCATTTCATTCAAACTCCCTTTTGCCCATCTGCTGTATATTCTCAAGATTTCAGATTAATCAGATACTCCAATTATTGTTAGAATGCCTTACACTCTATGAGTACACAAAAATCAGAACTTTCAGGAGTTCTGTTAGGTTTGACCAGCCCAAGTTATAATCTTTAGAACTTTTCCTTTGAAGGCCTCTGAGGCCTACCACAGCACACACTTCCTGCCCCCCCAACCCCTGCTGCTTTGCTCTTGGCCTGGCATCACCTGACTCCCCGGAGCACTCAAGTCATAAGCTGGGACCTCCTCCTCCCCTCCCCATCCTGATCCCTGGTGACATCCATAGTCACCAGGCTTTTCCTCTGCAAATACTGCTTAAATCTGTCCTGGTGAAATATTGCCATGATTGCTACAACTATCTTGGAATTGACTTCCCTGTGTTCTGTCTTATGTCCCTCTGATCTGTTTTCCACCCAGTAATCAGAATAATCTTTCCCCAAAACAGCTCTGATCACTCCACTCCCCTACCTAAAACCCAAACCCCTCTGCCTTCTCTACAAGGAATCGGTCCCTACCTCTCCAGCCTTCTCTTTCAGCCTTTTGGACTGAAGGCTGGTCCTACTGAATTCCTCAGAGTGTCTGAAAGGTTCTCTGTATTTTTTTTCCTCAGAAGTTTTGCAAAAACTGTTGTCCCAAAAACTGTTATACACCCTCTCCATCAACGGGCTGTATCTGGAGGGCTGGGTTGGACCCTTCCTGAGTGTGTACAGCCTAGTGGCATGTCTCCACTCTTACTACTGGCTATTCACCTGTTGTCTCATCTGTTAGACTCTAGGATTCTTGAGGTTGGAACTGGGTCTTATAAATCAGGCTCCTGGTTCTGTGCTTGACCCATCAGAGGGATCAATATGTGTTTACCAATAGAATAAATATGATAAATGATTCTTTGAGAAAACTCAACTCTTTCCCACCTTGAAGAGTGCATATTAGACCCGAGTGTATGTTTGAACCACCCACGAAGCTTTAAAAGCAGCTGATGCCCAGACCCTAGTCCTGACCAACTTAATCAGAATCTGTAGGTAGGAGCAGAGGTTAGGCATTTTTAAGGTCCTCAAGTTGAGTACCCTGGGCCACTGGCCACTCTTGTGTAGCCCAATGCCCACGTCTGACGGCAGGGCATCAGCTTGTGCTGTTATGCTAGGCGGCAGCCATGACGTGAGCACGCTATTTCTCATTTTGTTTTCTACTGGAGAGCAATTAAGGGTCAGCACTTGGGGAATGACTTCAAAGGAACCAATTTCTGGCTCAGTGATTGCTTGAACACTGGGAAATCCAAGTTTAAACGGAGTGGTGTCCATTTACAGCAATCGTAATAGTGGCTCCCGCTTCTTGATCACTGTGTTAAGTGTTTATCTGCCTTATATCATTATATCTGACATTAATCTCATGGGGTGGATTGCTATTCTCATTTTACAGGTGAGAAAAAATCAACTCAGAAAAGGTAAGCAGCTTACCTGAGATCACACAGTTATAGCCGAGATTCAAGCCCTTGACCATTAGGCTTACCTGCCTCTTACAGGGAGATATTCAGTCCCACACACAGGAGTAGGGCCCCTGCATCTGCACCTATCAGAGCATCTCACTGCATCTACAGTGAGCCGGGCCCCTGAGCTGGCGGGTGGGGGTGGGGAGGCTCTGTGTTTGGAGGGGTCCTCGGCCTCCTGACGGTCCTCTCCATCTGTAGGTAGAAGCAGGGCTTAGGCATTTTTTAAAGTCCCCAGATTGAGTGCCTGGGCCACTGGCCATTCTTGCATAACCCAATGCCCACGTCTAACGGCAGGTCATCAGCTTGTGTTGTTACGACAGGTGGAAGCCATGACGTGAACACACTATTTTTCATTTTATTTTCTACTGGAGAACCTGGGGCCCCGCCTGCTCTGGAGCTGTGGCACAACCTGTTCCAGGCTCTTCTTGTTTTCTCCCCTAACAAAAAGCTCCTGGGTTTGGCCTTGGCAGCAAAGTATAGAGTACCCTTTCTCTAGTTTCTTGAGAAGGCAAATTTAGGAGAAAAAGCATCCCAGGGTGATGAGGTTTCCAGCTCTTGTTACACACAGATGTTTGATTTTCATTTACAAACTGGAGTCCCCATGAAAGGCTGTGTGCTGTGCAGAAATCAGTTGATCAACAGTAGATGAGTAAGTCATTATTTCTGGTTCTTTCCAAGAAGACGAAGTGGCTGGGGACATGAGCTCTCTATGAGCCACACTGAGGGGTACAGGCTGAAGGGGTCAACGCCAAGAGATTGCCAGGCAGGCACCAGGCCCCGACCTGGAGACGCAGGTGGGAGAGCATCTGGGAGGTGACCTCACCCCTTTCCATGGTCAGAGTGGGAGCCATGTGTTTGCCTTGGTGCTTAGCGTTGCTCTGGGTGCGGCTCCACGCCCGGCCTGCAGGCTCGGGGCTTGTTCTCATTCCTGTCCCTCCAGTGTTGCTTGGCGAGATGCCCAGGCTCAGAGCCAGCCCTTCGTGTGACTGCTGAGTGACACTCCTGCACTTGCACCACATTTCTGCTTCTGAGTTATAGCTGCTGTGGATTCCCTCTGCTTCTCAGGGATCTTTCTTGAGTGCACCACTTTTGGGAGCTTCCTACCACCCCCCTCACTCACATCCTTTCACCCCCGCTTTGGGCACTGACCTGAGGACACTTTGATGGCCTAAGATGTCTTGGGCGGGGAGAAGTACTATGGGTGGGAGGGCCCCTTGTCTATGGCCTAAAAACACACAAAGAACTCAATGTATTTGGTATTGGAACTTTGGGAAAGCTGGTTTCAGATTGAACAAAGACAGAGGTCCTGGTAATTCTCCCCACTGCTGTTTTCTTCTTCTTTGAATTTATTTCAATCCAAAGCATCCTGGACAGTTATTTCTGAGAGGTGGTGAAATTCTCTTTGAAGTTCGGGATGTAACTAGCTGGGTGTTTGTAATTTGCCTGTGAAAATCGGGTGGATTCTCCCAGTCTTCTGTGAGCAAGTAAGATCCAGATTCCTGGAGATCCTCTCCTCCCTGACTCAGACACCAGGGCTGGAAATGCTTCACGTCTTCAGTGTTCTGAGGCACTGTGGCATCGTGTACCTGGGAATGAATGGTTTGTGTAAGACTGGATTGTTCTTTACCTCTCTCAGTTGTGTGGGTGTTCCCACCACAGCACACTGGATGAGCATCTCAGGGAGTACTGTTACAGCGACAACTGCAAACTAGGCCCTAGAGATCTGGTCTTCTGATGCTTTTATTGGGTCCATCGGATAAATAAGACCAGATTTATCTCTGGTACATATTTCCTTCAGCTTCAAGCTCTTCAAGGTAGGGTGTAGCAAATGACCTTGCTGGGTTTGGGTTCACCTTGTTCTGGTGGATTCTAGAGGTAGAAAGCCCTATCAAGTATATGGGGGTTTAAAAAAGTGTGTGTGCTGTGTTGACTTGATCACATTTTACAGACACGCATATGCACACAAATTCAGTATTATCCTTGTTGGGAGACAATTCTATACAGGTCTCTAGTGTTTCTGCGTGTTTGTGGCCAGACACTGCCTTAGGAATGGACAAGTGTTTTCAAGTATGATTGTGTGTGCAGCAAACTTGTTGGAGGATAGCAAACTTGTTGCTTCTCCCGCTAGGGCAAAAAATTAGGTGAGCTTACTGAGAGAAGTTTATTAACACTTAGATACAGATGTATAGGAAAGTTAAGTATAACAATTAAAACAGTTTAAATCTATCTTATTCACAATATTGGGGTGAAAGAAACTCAGAAAACATGTAATTCCAGCTAGTCAACTATATAAATATTTTCAGTTGAGTTGGTAGCAAACGATTTTAAATATAATCTAAAAATGAAGATTGTAAAGAAATTTACCTCTGATCTCCTTTTCTGAACACTGATTTTATATAAAAGTTTCATGAAGGAAACACTTGGGTATATGTTATTAGGTTTTTGTTTTTACATAATTTATGGTTACTATTTAGAGCCACAATAATGTAAATTATTACATAATTTGTGTAGACTCTGTTAAGAAAGATGCACGCTAAAGGCTATCTACAGGAAATAAAAAGCCAAGAACTTGAAAGAGGCTTCTATTTTATCAAGACAGTCATAACCCTGGAACTACAGAGTTTTCAGAAAGATTTAAAGGTTACATTTTACTCCAATTGACATTAAGATTTTCCTCAAAATATTTTTAAATTTTAAAAAAAAAATTTAAAAATCTATAATATACTTTAACTTCATGGGGTCACAAGAGTCAGACACGACTGAGCGACTGAACTGAACTGAACTGCCTATTATAAAAGATACGGGTACCCTAAGTTCAGAGTTCTTTCTCCTGTAGTGCAACCCTTTGTAAGTGCAATTGTCACTCAGCCTTCTTTGCAACTCCATGTGAATTGGGACTTGCAAAATCATCATTCCAAAATGCTGCTGCTCTAGCTACTGCTCTTGTGAATAATAAGCTGTCCTCTCTCTCTGATCCAGGAGTATTGGGTCTTTGATGTGTTGCTGGCTCTTGGGCAGGCTAACTTTTCAACTTGGAAATAGGGTCAAATCTCATACCCCACCCAAGTCTTGGCAATGATCAGTCTTCTTGGTCTCTTTGAGTATGATTTGCATCATTCGTGTAACTAGTAGATACTTTCTTTTGTTTAGACCCTAATTTGATCCATCGTTTTCAATTATAGAGAGTCAGAAATTTTCTTTAGAGAGATTTCATGTCTGGAAATGATTTTCTGTTGGCAGAATTTACTTTTACTTTCACAAAAGCTGTTTTCTCTCTCTCTCCTTGTTAGCAACAGGAGGATGCTGTGTGATAGAGATAAAGGGAAATGGGCTGATGGAAGACAGACATAACAAATTTACAGAAAAATGACACTCGAGTGAAGCTGAGAAGACAGGCAGATGGCAGTTCTTGTCTTGAGTCTTTCTCTTTAAAATAAGTACTTAAATAATATAGGTGGCCCTTTATCACATGCCACCTTGACATCCTCAGATTAAACTCCAAAAGCAGTTTAGTGACTGTAATTTATTTGCAGTGTCACAGTCAATCCAGTGGTCTCTGAACAACAAAATAGAAAAGGAAGCTCATGGAATGAATTCCTGGTGCTCCCAGATGGCAAAGTGATCCATATAAAGTGTAATGCATCATACCCCTTGGGATCACAAGTTGCTTGAGGGTGAGTGATTTTGCAGGTTGGTTTTCCTCGTATTAGTAGTAGGAAATTACTCCTGGTGTGGATCATATTTGTAAAAGGGGCCATTACGGACTCAAACTCCCTTTCTGATGAATTAGGGACAAATAAGGCAAAGTATCTTATTTAAAAATATATATTTTTATAGCATTTAGCACCTCACTCTTTTTGGCTGTAACCCCAACATGGAGCACCAAAATGCATAATCTATAGTGTAGGCTAAGAGAATCATCTCTTTCTGAAATTAATGATGGGTTAGGAGTTGAACAAAATCTCCCAAACTGCTTTAAAAAAAAAAGTATAGTTTTTTAATGTTATATTCTGTTTCAAACATGTGCTCCTTTTCTCATTTAAAAAATTTTTTAATTTTTGGCTATGCTGCGCGGCATGTGGGAATTTAGTTCCCTGACCAGGGACCAAATCTGCACCCCCTGCATTGGAAGTGTGGAGGTTTAACCACCGGACCACCAGGGAAGTCCCACGTGCTCCTTTTAGAGCTGAGAACGCCCTGCCTGTATCTTTAAGCTCGTGTTTGTGCTAAGTCACTTCAGTCCTGTCGGGACTCTTTGTGACCCCATGTACCGTAGTCCACCAGGCTTCTCTGTTCACGAGGTTCTTCAGGCAAGAATACTGGAGTGGGTTGCCATGCCCTCCTCCAGGGGATCTTCCTCACCCAGGGATCGAACCCATGTGTCTTATGTCTCCTGCGTTGGCAGGCAGGTTCTTTACCTTTGAGCCACCAGGAAAGTCGCAACTTTAAGCTAGGAGTTCTTAAAGCTACAGCTCACATGGCCTTAAGGGGAGTCTTCAAAACCTCTGAAACTTTATGAGAGAGAGAGCAAGAGATCAGACAGAGACAGACACACACAGAGCAACAGAGAGAGTGCTCTAACGGAGAGACATGAATTGCCTCAGAGAGGGAAGAGCAGAGGGGTGGGAACATTTCGGGCAGGAGAGGGACTAGGCTCTCTTCAGGTTCCCACAGTGTCCATCCCTAGACCAGGTGAAGAACCAAGCTCTGGAGGCCATAGTCCCATAGGAAGCCAGGGTTGCTGGCTGTCCCAGAAGAGCTGGGCAAGCCCAGGCTCCCCTCCTGGGCCCCAGCCCTCCCTGATTCCCTGGTTTCCATCTTTCCCACCTCATCCCCAGAGGTTCCACTTGCTGAATTGCTTCTGTGAATGTTAGCTTCTCCCTGAGATGCTGCTCCCAGAGCAAACAGCAACCTGCCCAGCAGGGAAGCCACTGGGGATGGTCCTGCGCCCCGCCACACACATACACCAACTTGTTCAGGAGGTGAGCTCCATGTCCCTTTCCTCTTCTGCTTATTGGGATGAATTCTGCTCATAGGTTCTGAGGACCACATGTTTTTGATATAGGTTCACCTCCAACGGGCTCAGCTTCACAGGTCTGCTTCAGCAGCCAATGCCCTTTGCCTCAGCAGTGCACACCCTGAGCTGACAGAACACCTGGAGAAATATCTTTCCTCCCCCTCCTATCCCTTCTAGAATCTTTTTTAGGTCATCAAACAAGAAAATGCATGAAAACAAGCATGTGAATATTGGTATACAAGATACCGGAAGGAGTGGAAGAAAATCCACACTTTGTCATCCTGTCCCTGGGAAAAAAGCAAGGAAAGAAAGGGAAGGAATAAATAATGCCTTGGCCTTTGACAAACCACTTCACTATATATGCTTCTGTTGTTCCAGAGGCATATAAATACATTGTATTATATTTGGGCTTGGAATTTAAATTCCATAAAATATTTCACAATTTCTAGGAGGAAGTCAACCCTTAATTGTTCTTTTTGCTCATGTTTTATCATGAGTTTTATTTAATCCAAAGTGTTGCTTCCTAATTTACAATCTTTCTGTGGAGGAAATATGAAAAATGCTTCATAAAGCCACTCTGCAAGCAGGATGCACATTTCAGAACAGAACTTGCCCCCTGCTTAAGTAGTTGCTCACCCTTCCACCTCCTGAGATCAAGAATGACTCATTCTTGTACAGGATGAACCAGACAAAGCAACATTTCTAATGTGCTCCAGACCCTGAAGGCAGAAACCCTTTAAGAATTGAAATTCCCATTTTATTGCCAACAACAGATATCAGATGGAATGTCCATTCAGTGACGATCTCCCAAAGAAAAACAAGCAGAAGCGAAGAGCTCTTAAGATTATAACCAACCATCAATCCAGTCAACTCCCTCAGACACTAACTTCAGTACTGAAGGGTTTTCTTGAAAAGTCCTTGGGGGCTATTTATGGGTCACTGGGAAAGTAAGTGTTAATGTCTGCCTTGGATGCTTTAGGACTGACTGTTCAAATGTTTGTATGGGATTGGCTGAGTCTGGAAGTTGCGTTTGTTTTCCACCCAAGTCTTCACAAGAGCTTTTAAATTACCTGTAGCTGTCAGAGGGGATCATCTCCTTAGGAAAGCGGATGGAGCTTGCCCATCACATCATGGTTCAGGTTTTTACAATAATGCTGCTGTGGCCTCTGGTCTCCCCTTTCACTTTAAATGATGGTTCTGAAGTCAAGCTATCGTGCCGCTGATTTGGGGCTTCCCTGGTGGCTCAGATAATAAAGAATCTGCCTGCAGTGCAGGAGACCTGGGTTTGAACCCTGAGTGGGAAAGATTCCCTGGAGAAGGGAATGGCAACCCACTCAGGTATTTTTGCCTGAAGAATTCCATGGACAAAAGAGCCTGGGGGGCTATAGTTTATGGGGTTGCAAAGAGTTGGACATGGCTGAGTGACCAAGCACACACACATAGTTTATTTACAATGTTAAGTTAATTTCTGCTATACAGCAAAGTGATTCAGTCATATATATATATATATATAATATATTCTTTTAAAAATTCTTTTCTATTATGGTTATTCACAAGATATTGAATATAGCTCCCTTAGTGCTGTGCTGCTCATTTTATAAGAATCTTATAGGAAACAAGCTTGGGTTACTAAGAGGGGTGAGGTTAGCACACACCTTCTAGAAGAGGCTTCAGCAGCCATAGCGAGACCCCTGGGCCCCTGTCCTCCTCCACACAGTGACCCCCCCTACCAATTTATCAGAGGCCCCACAGTCAGGCATTCGTTCTCCTTCAAGTTCACCAGCACATACTCCTGGGATCTTACTCTTTAATCATCTTCGTTTTTGTTAAGTATGGACCATCATGTCTTTTGGCCCCCACTGTGATATAGGGCTCCTCAAACAAAGTACTTCCCTAGTGGCTCAATCAGTAGAGAATCTGCCTGCATTGAAGAAGACCTGGATTCAATCCCTGGGTCGAGAAGATCCCTTGGAGGAGGAAATGGCAACCCACTGCAGCATTCTTGCGTGGGAAATCCCAAGGACAGAGGAGACTGGCAGGGTACAGTCCATGGGTTGCAAAGAGTTGGACACCACTGAGTGACTAAATCACCACCAAACAAAGTAAGGGCATCTCTTGTCATTAAAAATGCTAAAATAGCAAAACTAAATATGTATCGAGGCAGCCCCTGCCTTGGCACCAGATGAAGCAGTCTGTGATTCCGGTACGTGGATCTGAATATTTCCTCCACAGAATGTTTCATGTGATACAAGTATTTCAGAGAAAGGTAAAGCTCAGAAAATTACCAGAGGGGCCTTGGATAAGTTTGCAAAGGAGTGGATGGGGCAGGTATGGCCTTCACTGTGTTAAAGTCCACTGAGGGCCCCACGTGGGCCCTAGGAGGTTGGTAGAGTAAAAAAAGCACTTGGATCTGTCAGAACCCAGCCTGGTGTCTTTGGGCAAGTGATTCTGTCTGGGCTTCCATCTCCTCCTCTTAAAATTAAGAATATTTGCCTTAACTATCTTGCCGGAGTAGAAATGAGCAATAAACGTTAAAGGTCGGCCACAGCATTAACGTCTACTGGAAGCTTGACTGGTTCGATCTCCTTGCTGTCCAGGGGACCCTCAAGAGTCTTCTCCAGCACCACAATTCAAAAGCCTCAATTCTTTAGTGCACAGCCTTTCTTATGGTCCAACTCTCACATCTTACAGCTCACCCAGCCCCTTATTACTATTACACGCATGTCATTATTTAGAATACTTTTCTTGATCATTCTCAGTTTTAAAAATGATGCTCACTACCCTTAGGGCCCTTGCTTTTTCTTCTCCCTCTTCCTTCTCCATCTGTTACCATCATTGATCTGATTCAGCTCAACCACAAGGGTGGAGCCAGGGGAAGTCAGTGGAGTTGACAGCACAGCTTAAGTTTGTGAGGCCACCATCAAGAGTCTCCAGGGGCAAGGCTGGGGCACCTGCCCATGGAGGACAAGAATCTGAATCCCACGATTCTCCAGGTTTTCCAATTCTGTAGTTAAAAGCTTGGAGGAACTGAAAGAACTTTGGGTTGATCCTTGCTGTCTGTGTATTACATTTTGTCCTCATTAGTACTGAAATGTGTTTGTATCACTTCTCCTTCTCGGGGTCATACCTGGAGATGGCCTTTGGGTCAGTACCCTAAATCCAGCAGTCATCCCAGTGGGGCAAAATTATGGATGGGAAAATGGCCCTCCATAGCTAAGGCTCAAAGAAGGTGAAATCCATCTAACAAGGCACACACATTTTTTTTCTTCCAGTGTTTCTAGGGGCCAGTGTTTTTTAAATCAAGGACAAGGTTATGGAAAATCATCTTTAATTAAACCTGCATCAGTCCCTCTAGGGCTTTGTGCTGTGTTCACCTCTTAAATTATCCACTCCAATTAGCAGAATCCTTCCTTCCAGCCTCGAGGTTTTATTTGCAGGTTTCACAGTGCTCTGACAGCTCCAATCTGTTTCATTGTGTCTGGAAGCAGCATCTGTAGGATTTCTTCCCCGGCTGCCTCAGGCTGCATTCTTTCTCTCTTCCCAGTGTGTCTTTGTTGTGAGGCCAGCTAGGCCACAGCCAGCTTTGTCTCTTCAACCGCCACCCCCTGCCTATTGCTACCCTGCTGCTGCTGCTGCTGCTAAGTCGCTTCAGTCATGCCTGACTCTGTGCGACCCCATAGACGGCAGCCCACCAGGCTCCCCTGTCCCTGGGATTCTCCAGGCAAGAACACTGGAGTGGGTTGCCATTTCCTTCTCCAATGCATGAAAGTGAAAAGAGAAAGTGAAGTCACTCAGTCGTGTCTGACTCTCAGCGACCCCATGGACTGCAGCCTACCAGGTTCCTCCATCCATGGAATTTTCCAGGCAAGAACACTGGAGTGGGTTGCCATTGCCTTCTCCAATGCATGAAAGTGAAAAGGGAAAGTGAAGTCGCTCAGTGTCCGACTCTTCGCGACCCCATGGACTGCAGCCCACCAGGCTCCTCCGCCCATGGAATTTTCCCTACTGACTTTTATTCCCAGCTCTCCCTAGATTAGTCTCCACCTGTCCGTGTATTTAATCAAGATATCGACCAGCATTCCTTGCTACTTTCGGAAAGACACTTATGCGAGCAATGCTCCTTCCTTCAGCCAGAAAAACCAAAGTGGAGGAGCATTCTTAATCCACCCAGCTGACATTGCGCCCTAAAATGATTAGAAAAAGTCAGTTGATATTTTAAATCATCATTCAATTAATTAATCTAAAAAGAGAAGGAAACAGAAAAAGTGCACTTTCTTTCATGGGATCCACATATTGACCCTTCAATACTTCTGCTTCCTGGAGTATCTATTGTTGTTGTCGTTCAGTCACTAAATCATGTCTGACTTTTTGCGACCCCAGGGACCGCAGCACGCCAGGCTTCCCTGTCCTTCACCGTCTCCCGGAGTTTGCTCAGGTTCATGTCCCTCGAGTCAGTGATGCTATCTAACCATCTCATCCTCTGCCGCCCTCTTCTCCTCTTGCCCTCAATCTTTCCCAGCATCAGGGTCTTTTCCAATGAGCTGGCTCTTGGCATAAGGTGGCCAATGGATTGGAGCTTCAGTTTCAGCATCCATCCTTCCAATGAATATTCAGAGTTGATTTCCTTTAGGATTGACAGGTTGGATCTCCTTGCAGTCCAAATGGCTCTCAAGAGTCTTCTTCCACACTGTATTGAGTATATATTAAGAGTTATAAATTACTGAGCAGTAATTTTAAAAAGAAATCATTATAACAAAATATTTATAGTGTACAAAAAATCCAAGGAAAAATATTCAAATATGTTTTATACTTGTATCTATCTATATCTGTGTAAATATCTGTAGCTATTTATCACCTGCATATCTACAAGCCATTAAGCTTAAGATGTGAAACATAGATAAATTGAAGCCCTCTTTATGCCCCTCTGCTGATCCCTCTCTCTACAGCGGTAACTATGAACCTGACTTTGGTGTGTATCCTTGCCATGTATGTCTTCATACTTTCACTACGTCTGAAGGATCCGCAAATACTACTACATTAAAAACTTCGTGTAAATAGCATCATATTCTATGTATCTGTCTGCAACCTGTTTTTCACTTGTGAGAATTTCCTGTGTAAATATTAATAATTTGGCCACTTCATTTATTCTAAAGGAGGTGTGCCCATTCTCTCCTGGATGGATGTTTAGGCCCTGACTTTCAGCGATTATGAACAATGCTGTGATGGACTCATCATTACAGGGGATCTGTGTGCGTGACAGTCTTCACAAGTGAATCAAGGTGATCAGACAAGTCTGGGAAACTCTAGAGCAAACTGTTCTGTAAAGCCAGATCATGAATAGTTTCAGCTTTGTGGTGACAAAGCTCTCGACAGGACTTGCTGATTCCCTCCAGCCCACCTTCTTCACAATCCTCTAAAAAATATAAACCCATTCTTAATTTGAGGGCTGCCTACAGTATGCTGGCAGATTTGGTCCACTAGCCTTTGCCCGACCATGTTCTGAGTGCCACCGAGATGAGGCTACCTATGTCCGTAAACCTATTGGATGCTGTTAAATGCTCTGAGATGACTTTGGAACGTCATAAAATCTGTCACCTTCCCTGTCTCCCTGATAGACAATGACTTCCTTCTTCCTTCCTGCCTTCAGGTGTGGTTATGTGTTGCACGATTTATCATTTCTATGGGAACTTCTTGCTTAAACTCAGAGGTTTACTTTGGAGGAGAAGAGTGACAGAGTCGCTCTTCCTCTATAAAATTCTTACAGATTGAGGTTTATCCCACTTCTGAAAACCGATGTGTGGCCGGGGTAGGTGGTAAACTGCAGGAACAGTGGAAATGCTTTCCGTCTCTAGAACTAGAGCCTCAGAACAGGTGCCACTTGGGGACAAGGGGAGAAGACAGTGTTCATTGGACGCAAAACCATAAACATGCTTAGAAAACCTGGAATTGTTAATGGTGCATGCTAATGAAGGCTTTTAATTTTTATGATTATCTCGGGGAGAAAACATATGGGGAATGACGATACTGTGCTGAAAGACAAAGAAAACCCTAACACAGAACAGGCTTGAAAATACAAAAGAAAAATATGACATGTCTTGAGGGCTGAATACGAAATCAATATTTGTCACAAAAAGTGTATGGTAAGGAGCTTTGAGAAAATGGAGAAATTCTGGACCACGGGCTGCAGGGCATCAAACAAGCTCACACCAGTCACATTTGACACATTTTAACTTAGACCTACAATATTAGCGGAATGGGTTGGCTCTGTTGGATTTGAGAAGAAAATCTTTTGTTCTCAGAAATAATTTGTTGGCCTGGATAAAACCCCAAAGACCAGGGAAATAGTGGCCCTGTGGTCCTACAGGTGTGGTGTCATTTGGCTTTTGGGCTCATTGGCTTAAAGAGGAGCAGAGAGAAAGGGTGGATGGAGATTGCCCCCCAAACACCGGAGAGGGTGACTGCTGAGCACTCTGCAATACATGAGGCTGAAGCGGTTGGAGTCACTGGGGGCTTCCAGGGGAACTCGGCCAAGCCAGAAGTGTGGCATCCTTGTTGTGTAGACAGAGGAGTAACTGCAGGGTGTCCGGGACACCGTGAGGAGGGTGCTGTTAGGTGGCTAGCTTGTCTACACCTTTCTGAATACAGCAAATAGAGTGCTCCTCTCATGATACCCTTGCTGAGTTCCCTGGCACCTTGCACCCCATCTCACAAGCCTTCCCCATGTCTAACGCACCAGAAGGCTCCCCTTCCGAGGGATATCACTCCTAACCCAGCCAAAGGCTCTACGCTTCTGAAGGCTTATTTCAGGCCCTGTAGTGGGTCAGGGGGACTCCCTCTCCACCTCTCATATCACAGGGGGCTACTCAGCTAGAACTCAGGGACCTCTGGACCCAAGATGCCGAAGTTCTAGAGGGCAGTTTCACTGCACAACTCTGAGCAGCCACTCTGCCTGCTGACTTTCCTGGTCATGCGTCTCCTAAGAAGATTGCAGGGCTGATGGAGAATACCTTCTTCCTCTGTCTCCATGCCAACAGTGCGCGCAGGTCCTGCCTGCCTCTGTCCTCGCTGCGGCCCCGGCAAGGATGTCCCGTGGTGTATATTGATCACCTTCCGGCACCGACTCACCAGGGCCTCTAGTCATCTCTGTCTGCACTCATTCCCTCTGAATGCACGTCTTTTTACTGTCCCACTTTGAGGCCAGCTGTGCAAAGTCGGAAAGAAAAAGAAATAGTCACCTACACTTGTAAGAATTATGCCCTTGGAATGTAATAACTGACACTGGTTTGGCATTTTCTTTCAAAACAGTGTTTAATCTGTGTCATTTGACACATCTCTAGGAAGCAGGTGAAGCAAATTTTATTCAAACATTAAAAAATTTTTCATTTTATAAATAAGGAATTTAAAGTTTGAAGAGCATTTCTGAAGATAATTTTTAGGCCTTCCAGAAATTTCTGAAGCTTCCAGAGCTGGTATATGATGGATCTGGGACTCAGACCCAAATCTTCAACCTTTAATCTAGTGATTTCCCTCATGGTTCTCCAGAGAAACAGAACCAATAGAATATACACATACATATACACATTTGCATATACCTATACAAATGTGTATGTGTATATTTATATGTGTACACAATTTTTAATATAATTGTATATTTAAAAAATATTTTAGATTGCAGAATTATATATTATGATATTATTATTTATTAATATTATCATTTTATTATCTTAAGGATTATCTTACATAATTATAGGAACTGGTAGGTTCAAAAATCTGTTGAGCAGACTGGAAGTTCAGAACTCAGATAGGAGTTGATGGTGCAGTTTTGAGGCAGAATTTCTCTTCTTTGGGAAACCTGAGTTCTTGTTCTTGAAGTCTTGAGCTGAGTGAATGAGGTCCACCTACATTATCAAGCTTAATCTCCTTATTTACTATCAACTACTTGAAAAAGTTATGCACATCTACAAAACACCTTCTCAGCAGCACCCAGATTACTGAGTGATGAAATGCCTGAGTACCGTAGTCCTGGCTTCCCCTGGGGCTCAGCTGGTGAAGAAGCCGCCTGCAGTGTGGGAGACCTGGGTTTGGTCCCTGGTTCAGAAGATCCCCTAGAGAAGGGAAAGGCTACCCACTCCAGTAATCTGGCCTGGAGAATTCCACGGACTGTACAGTCAACGGGGTCACAAGAGTCGGACACACTGAGCGGCTTTCACTTCGCTTCACTTCACACCATAGTCTAGCCAGGCTGAAACATAAAATTAACCATCACAGCTATCTAATAAAAATTTTTCCTGGGATAAGTCTCAATTCTGTGGTGGGCAGAACCAAGAGTTAGCAGAGAAATGAAAATAAGACTGAAGATTTTTGCCCTAACCTGTGTTCCATGGCCTGCATCCCCTGCAGGCAGGGTCTGCATCCGGTTCAGCTTTGCTTTCCCAGTGCCTGGAATGATAGGTGGCCATGAGGGGTCATCAGGGAATATGGGCTCAAGGGATATATGTGAAACTTCCTCATTATCTCAGAGACGCTGATGACGCAATTAACCATATCTTTTTTTTTTTTTTTTGGCTGCACTGCAGGGCATGTGGTATCTTACTTCCCAGACCAGGGATCAAACCCATGCCCCTGCACTGGAAGCACAGATTCTTAACCATTGGACCACCAGGGAAGGCCCTGGGTTAACCATATCTTATAAAACTGGTGGCTTCCAGGTCTTTCTAGCCATTAGAGTGTGCTCTGGAGCCTGACTGTCAAGAATTGTAATTCACAGAATTCCCACCTGCTAGCTGTGCTGCCTCAGGCAAGTAACTAAACCTTTCTGACTGACTTCCTCATTTGAAAAATGGGGGTGATGACTGTGTCTACTACATAAGGTGGTTGTGCAAATTAAATGAGTTAATGCATGTGAAGGGCTGAACTCAGTGCCTGGCACACAGAAATAGCCAGTAAATATTAGCTATAATTTCCTTTATTATTTGTGCATCTTCCTAGACTCTTGCTTTGAGCTCCACATTCTCATATGAAGGCCAGAGTTCTACAAGTTCTTCTTTCTCAAACATTTCCTAGGTTACCACTGCTAACTGCACAGTGGAAGCTGTGTGCTATTTAAATAATTGAGAAGATATTACCTTATGGAAGAGAGTCCTTCTAAATTAAAAAAACCAAGGGAAGCTTAGTATATTAGTTTGCTAATATACTAGCAATATACCTGCTAAGACAAAGAGCCACAAACTGGGTGGCTTAAACAGAAATTCATATTTTCATTGTTCATTAGATTAGAAGCTTAAGTTCAGGTATTGGCAGGAGTAGTTTCTTCTGAGGTCTGGGGGAAAAAATCTCTTCCATACTTCTTTCCTAGGTTCGGTAGCTTAGCCTTAGCTCTTCCTCGGCTTGCAGAAGGTTGGCTCCTACCTGTGTCTTTACATGACTGTTGTCTTCTTTCTATGCGCATCTGTCTCTGCGTCCATTTCCACTCCTTGTAAGGACACAAGCTATGTAGGGTTAGGGCCTGCCTTAACTTGGTCTTAACTTGACTTCATCTTGACTTGATCATCTGTGAAGATTTTGTAAGACCATATTCACAGGTATTGGGGTTAGGATTTCCCTATCTTTTTGGGGGACACAAACTCATGACACTCAGCTTTCATGTTGGGTCTAGTGAATTATAATCAGCTTATGCTCTGGCCTTTGGCAGTGCCCTCTAGCTGATGAGTAGATACCCAATTCCAAACCACACAGTGGTATGTGCTGAGGAACCTCAGCCAGAATGAAGTTGGGGGCCATCATGCTGTTATTTAACATTCCCTGTCGTTTTAACATCTTTTTTGTATCTCATAATAAGCAGTCACTTAGTTGCTGGTGTTCATGCTGCAAGATGGGTTGGAACGACTTAGAAATAAAAAGCTACGACAAAGTCCAAACACCTTGACACACCACGTTACCTGATTCAAAAGACAGAGAACTCACTGACGTATTAGAGAAAAAGCTAGATTATACTTAAAAAGCATGACTCCATGGTTTTTGTCTTACATGCTCTGAGAAGTTATTTCTCCCACTTCACATTTATTCCAGTGCTGAGACCCTTGGACTTGCAAGGAGATCAAACCAGTCGATCCTAAAGGAAATCAGTCCTAAATATTCATTGGAAGGACTGATGCTGAAGCTGAAGCTCCAATACTTTGGCCACCTGATGCGAAGAGCTGACTCACTGGAAAAGATCATGATGCTGGGAAAGATTGAAGGCAGGAGAAGAGGACCACAGAGAATGAGATGGTTGGATGGCATCACCGACTCGATGGACATGAGTTTGAGCAAGCTGAGGGAGTTGGTGACGGATAAGGAAGCCCGCTGTGCTGCAATCCATGGGGTCACAAGGAGTCGGATGTGACTGAGCGACGGAACTGAAATGAATTAGTTTGTGTTATGGAAGGCCTTTAGGCTGCGTTCCTCCCATGCAAGTCCTGTATATGCGTAACACTGCAAACTCTCCCACAGCTTTTCACAAGGACCGCCCTGCTGATATAGACACCCAATCCATCCTATCTCAGATGTCACTCTGAGGTCTGTGGGGAAGGTGATCTCCCTATTTACAGGTGTGGTCACTGAAATTCACAGAGAGCAAGAGGCAGGGCCAGGATTGAGGTACCATTCCAGGGTTGATTCCATGACCGCAGGAGGAAGACCTTGGTAGAAGGACAGTAAAATCCTTTCGTGTCAATAGACAGCCAACGGGAGTTTGCTGTATGGCTCAGGAGACTCAAACAGGGGCTTTGTGTCAACCTAGAGGGGTGGGGTGGAGAGGGAGATGAGAGGGAGTCTCAAAAGGGAGGGGACATATACCCTCCCTTTTGTATACCTATGGCTGATTTATGTTGAGGTTTGACAGAAAACAGCAAAATTCTGTAAAGCAATTATCTTTCAATAAAAAAAAATATTAAAAAAAAATCCTTTTGTGTCAGTACACCACTGAGTTCACAGAACACAAAGGACTGGTTCAGACCAGACTCTAATCCCGAAAGATACATGCACCACTTTGTTCATAGCAGCACTATACACAGAAGCCAAGACATGGAAGCAACCCAAATGTTCATCAGAGGAACAGATAAAGAAGATATGATACATATATGCATTGGAATATTACTCAGCCATTAAAAAGAATGAAACAATTCCATTTGCAGCAAGATGGATGCAACTAGAGATTACCGTACTAAGTGAAGTCAGAAAGAGAAAGCTCCGTATGATATCATTTATATGTGGAATCTAAAATATGACACAAATGAACCTATCTATGAGACAGAAATAGACTCAGGGACATAGAGAACAGATTTGTGGCTTCCAAGGGGAAGAGAGTTGAAGGAGGTTGGAGTGGGAGACGGGTTAGCAGATGTAAGCTATTATATATGGAATAGATAAACAACAAGGCCCTACTGTATAGCACAGGGAGATGTATTGTGTATACTATGAAAAACTATAAAAGAAAAGAATATATAAAAATAATGTGTATGTGTGTATAACTGAATCACTTTGCTGTACAGCAGAAACTAACACAATATTGTAAAGCAACTATACTTCAATAAAAAAAAAATTAACTAGGACTTGTTAAAAGATTTCAGAAAGACAGGAGAGGGCTTAATGGTGGGAAAAATGAAACTGCACACTGTCAATTCATTCCCCTGGGTCCTGTTTCTCCTCGAAGTGGAAATCAAATACTGGATAATGAGTTGTCCCAAGGTCTCCATCTTTTGAAGGTGATTAGCCAAAAATCAATTTCCCTACTGAAGTCATTCTTACTATTAACTGAAGGTCAAGCCAGTCACTAAAGACTACCGTTTGTCACCTGTTGAGAATAGTTCTCAGGGCAGATGCTCCAGGCACTTACAGCCTTTCACACACATCTATCCTGTCATCACCTTTCCAGCAAGACAGACACTTCCCTTTCCACTGCTCCTGTCTGGGGGGATGCTAGCAGCGTTCTGCAAGAACAAGGCCCTGAGATGCTCGTGGGCACAGATGTAGTTGCTGGCAGGATAGGAGAGGGAGTTAAGTGTCAATGTGCAGGTCTCAACAAGAATGTGTCATGCGCTGGAAGCCTGCTGGGTGCTGGAGGACACAGAGAATGACTGTTAGAGCTACTGTTTTCTGGAGACCTACCATGTGCCAGCAGACCCTCAGCACATTCTGTGTATTGCTTCATTTAATTCTCTCAATATTCCTGTGAGGCTGGTAGGCACTAATGCTATCCCATTTTACAGATAAGAAAACTGAGGCCCAGGTGGTTAGAAAGCTTGCCCAGCTATACAGCTAAAAGTGGGAGAGTTGGGACTTTAGCCTAGTAGGTCTGACTTCAGAGCAAGGTCTCAATAGCATTTTAACAACGTCAGGGCCTTTACGGTCAGGAGAGAGAAAATACTGCTGCTGCTGCTAAGTCACTTCAGTCGTGTCCGACTCTGTGTGACCCCATAGACGGCAGCCCACCAGGCTCCCCCGTCCCTGGGATTCTCCAGGCAAGAACACTGGAGTGGGTTGCCATTGCCTTCTCCAATGTGTGAAAGTGAAAGTGAAGTCGCTCAGTCGTGTCCGACCCTTAGCGACCCCACGGACTGCAGCCTACCAGGCTCTTCCATCCATGGGATTTTCTAGGCAAGACTACTGGAGTGGCTTGCCATTGCCTTCTCCGGAGAAAATACTAGCCCACAAGAATTACGGTAAGGAGTGTAGTGAGGGTTGTTGGAACAGAGAGAAAGGACCCTGGATGGAGACTTAGCGGATGGTCACGAAAGCACTTCCAGAGTCAAGGGCCTGGCTCTGTGTCCCCACAGCACCTTGTGGTGGTTACTTCTGTGGGTCAGGTTAGCTGGGCTACAGGATAGTCAGGTCAGGCATCATCCTGGGTGTTTCTCTGAAGGTGTTTTGGGTGAGATTAACATTTAAATGCGTAGACCAAATAAAGCAGACGGCCCTCCCTAGTGTGGGTGGACCTTAGGCAATCCGCTGAAGGCTGGGCTGGAACAAAAAGCTGACCCTGCCCTGAATGAGGAGGGATTCCGCCTGCCTGCCTCCTATGAGCTGGGGCATTGGATCTTTTTCTGCTTTTGGACTACAATTGAAACATTGGTTTTCCCTGGATCTTTAGCCAGCTGGCCTTTGGACTGGAACTCTACCACCGGCTGTCCTGGTTCTCAAGCTTTTGGAGATGGACCCGAACTAGAGCCAATGGACACTTATGGGCCTCAGTTGGATGACTCCCACCCTGCAGGACTGGAGACTTGCCCACCTCTGTGATCACACAAGCCAAGTGTTTATAAAACATCTCTTTATCTTTATTTCGATCTGCACGCGCGCGCACACACAAACACACACCTTCTAGTGTCTATTGGCTGTGTTCCTCTGGACAACCCTGAACACACACCCTGTTCTAATTCTGTCACCACCTACCCCAGCATCTTATCACTGCCTGTTTGCTTATGCCTCTTCACTGGGCTGTGAACTCCGGGTGGCAGGGACCAGGTCCCCATGTTTCTTGTTGTATCCTCAGAGTCCAATGACACCATGTAGGGAAAGGACTAGCAGAATGCCTGTGGATTGATTGAATGAGAGGGTGAATGGGGTGCTGGGACCCTAAGGATGAGTAGGGATGAGCAGGAGGAGGCATCGGAGGCAGTGGGTTGGCAGCTGGAGAAGGAAGTTCTAGCCACGGTAACGGCACGGTTCAAGTGTCTGGACACGAATGATTTGAGCAGGGCTGGAGGCTGCAGTGTGAGTCCGGGACGGGTGGAGCCGACAGCCAGGTTATAAGGGGCTTCACACACGTGTTAAGCAGCTTGGACTTTATCCACACAGGGATCCATTGTAGTGCCTGAGGATTGAGAATCCATCTTGCAGTGCGACCTTGGCTAAATAATTAACTCCACCAGGGCCTACGTTTTGTTGTTGCTTGTTTTGTCTGTTCCTTTGCATGATCGGGCTTCCCTGATAGCTCAGACGGTAAAGCGTCTGCCGGCAACGTGGGAGATGCAGGTTTGATCCCTGGATCGGGAAGATCCCCTGGAGAAGGAAATGGCAACCCACTCCAGTACTCTTGGCTGGAAAGCCCCACGGACAGAGGAGCCTGGTAGGCTACAGTCCATGGGGTCGCAAAGATTCAGACACGACTGAGCAACTTTGCTTTCCTTTTCCTTTTGCATGATTAGACAGAGAAGGGGAACCTCGGCTTAGAGAGGTTGTGAGCCTGCTATGGGAAGTATCAGTATTGGGTAGGGGGAGGCCTGCTAGGGGTCTGAAGGGGGCAGGGCCCAGCGCTCCTGTGCACATGGCTCCCATCTGACCCTTGGTGCCTGGATGCACCTGCATGACATCCTTCTGCTCTGGGAAGCAGACAATCAGCAGCCTGTGATGAACGAGTCTCCCGGGGCAGCAGAGAGTTACCATGCCTGCCCTCGGTGCCTGACACAAAGGGAGTAATTTCTGTCTTGGGAGCATCTAGGTGAATAAATGGTGTCTAGAAAGCGTCCTTAGGGAAGAACCGCGGTAGCATGAGTGAGAGTCTCCTTGTTAATAGCAAAGGCCATTGAGTTCTAAGTTAAAAAAAAAAAAAAAAGCAAAAAACCTTGGATCCATTTAAGGGCCACGCATCTCACACACTGGTTTGGTATTGATCTGTGCTCATAGCATATTCAGCTCAGCTGCTGACCAGCCTTTTCATTGGTGAAATGTACTGCTCTGTGTGGGGAGATGCAGAGGATGGAGAGATTAAATAAACACTGTAAAGCCTTCCAAACCTGGTTTGCTCCCAGGTAAATTCTTGCTATAGCACTAGCTGGTTGTAATTTTTGGTTTGCTTGTTTACTCAAATGTAATTATCAATAAGGTCTTGAAGGGAAAGGATGTCAGTGTGATCTGTGGCATATAGGAGGTGCTCATACAGATGAATGAATGCATCTACTCTCATATGGAAGATAAATAAGTGGAAACAAGCACTGCAGAAACTTCCAAATCCTAGTTTACTCTCAGGAGAAGCATTTTGCTTTTCTTTTTAGTTCATTAGAAGAAGAAAGGCAGATTGGTTTCCCCAGCAGTGTGGAAGATAGGAAAAAATGGAGAGGATTTTGTGTTTGGTACCTGGATGATGGAAATAAAGCACATGCTTGGTCTGCACCATTGCAACTGATGGGGATTGTGAATGGTAGACTGGGGTCATGATTGGGAACTTGACCTCTATGGTCACACTCGCATGAGCATCAGAAGACTCTAACATGGTTCATATCATCTGAACAGGCACTTGGAAAGTCAAACAGTGTCATCAAGAATGGAAATGATACTCGGTGGAAGATAGAAATGTGTTGTCTAGCCTTAGGATAAAGTATTTTTTCCCTTCCTTTTTCACTTGATTTCTGGTGTATTACCTTCCCCATTTTCTGCCTTTCTTGTCCTCTTTTCATTCTTAAACTGAGTACCCCACTTCTTCCTCTCCCTTGAATTCCTATTTGTGTTGACCTCATTTAGGACAGCAAGGGTGAGGGCTATGTGGATAAACAAGTGAATCAGGCAGCAGGGGTTGGTGGAAAATCAGATGTATCCAGTGCCTTATCCAGCAACTGCCATGTGCTTAGTGTAAGGTTCCTTGTTTCCAAGGGCTGGTGAAGCAGGATAAGCAGATGGGTGATGATGACAAATTATATAGACCTCACAGCAGGAAAACTGAACACAAAACAGTGAGTGTGGAACCCTAAATGGTGTAGGAATTCAGAGAAAGTAGAGGTGAATAAGGAGTCATATTGGATGGGCAAAGAGGAACACTTGAAGGATGAGGGAAAAAATAAACCGAGGTGGTGAGGTGAGAAATCAGGAGAAGACCAACCTCACAGGATTGAAATGTATTAAGCCTCAGTAGGCAGGCAGACAGCCAGAAAAGGAAGAGGGCTTTAGGAACAGCCTAGAAATTAACAGCAGTGTTACATATAGGGGGTATGGAGTCCCACTTTTGAAAGCTTACCCAGCTTTTGATCTCTGTCTTCTCTTCTGTTACATAGCTCTGTTTAGAGCTCCTGTTGTAGTATTAACTGGCTGTATCATAATGTACATTTGTAATTATATTTGTTTATCCAGTTGTAATTATCAGCAATAAGGTTTTGGAGGGAAAGAACTTTGGAGTGATCTGTGGCACATAAGAGGTACTCAATACAGATGAATTACTGTCCATGCATTCATTCATCAAGTAGCACAGGGCTTGTCTTATGGGGCAGTCAGCACATCTTTGGTGAAAGTCAGGGTTCAGTTGCAGATAATAGTGTTCATTATAGTTTAAGCAAAAGGGGATTTAATACAGAGCATTCAGTTCAGTTCAGTTCAGTTGCTCAGTCGTGTCCAACTCTCCGTGACCCCATGAGGAGGCACGCCAGGCCTCCCTGTCCATCACCAACTCCCGGAGTTCACTCAAACTCATGTCCATTGAGTCGTTGACAGAGCATTAGCTGCTTACAAAATTGTTGGGAGGGCTAAAGATGTGGGATTTTAGGATGGGTCCTCAGAAAAGATTTTCAGGAGAACACGATTATAGGATTGACCCATCAAGGGTCTGGAAAATTCTGTTTTTAAGCCTTCAAGGTGATTGCAGCATATGATAGCCCTTGGGTTGGAATAGATAAAGAGCTACCAAGCTACCATCTCCACCTCACTGAGAAAGCATCTGAATATTCCTTTGTCCAGCGCATGCTATTAAAGAGCAATGCTGGGAGCTACTGTATAGCACAGGGAACTCTATTCAGTACTTGGTAATGACCAATATGGGAATAGAATCTAAAAGAGAATGGGTATATGTTCATGTATAACTGATTCAGTTTGCTGTATGCAAAAACTAACACAACACTGTAAATCAACTATACTCCAAAAAAAAAAAAAAGAATTAAAAAAAATACCATTAAAAAGGAGATCAATGCTGGGAGCTGGCAAGAGGGGGGAAATTCTCATTTGCTTCCTATTTTTAATATATTTACCTAGAAAAGTCCAAACACTTACCCTCTTCCTTGCCCCAAATTTGTGCTCACGCTAATAGAAGTTTGGAGACATGATTTGTTAAACCAGGCTGGGGCAAGCTCCAGGAGAATTGCTGACAGTGGTCACTTTTATGGGCCAAAGACACAGAGTCAGATGGGTCAGAAGCAGCCCATTCACTTCTTTCCCTTCCAGTTGCTGCTGGACTACTTAGCCAAGATTGGATGACTGAGGGTAGCTCTCATAGCTGTGGTTTTCAAATTAGTAAGGAGGTTTCTGGAAGCCTGCATGTAACTGGTTTTATAAATGTTGCTGGGCTTCCTAGGTGGTGTTATTGGTAAAGAACCTGCCTGCCAATGTTGG
The DNA here is from genome assembly GCF_049115385.1 of Moschus berezovskii. Taxonomy (NCBI): domain Eukaryota; kingdom Metazoa; phylum Chordata; class Mammalia; order Artiodactyla; family Moschidae; genus Moschus; species Moschus berezovskii. The sequence continues at coordinate 94,529,376 of NC_142469.1, forward strand.
AGACATAAGAGACTTGGATTTGATCCCTGGGTTGGGAAGATCCCCTGGAGGAGGGCATGGCAACCCACTCCAGTATTCTTGGAGAATTCCATGGACAGAGGAGCCTGGCGGGCTACAGTCCACAGGGTTGCAAAGAGTTGGACATGACTGAAGTGACTTAGCACACAAGCATGCATAAAGGTGCTGGGAAATACCTCAACCATCTCCGCTTCTAAATCTAACCCCAGGCCCAGGTGGGTTGGGACATATTCCTGAGAGAAGACAGCTCTGTCCACGTGGAAGACTTGACTCTGGATTCCAGCTGCAAGACTCATGGAAATGATGCCACCGTGTCAGCCCTTCCCCATCCCTCATGAAGCATCTGCCACTAAGTTAATTCATTTGCACAGTATGACCTATGACTGTCCCAGCGCCAGGACAGTGTCTCCCCTTCTTTCTGATGATAAAGGTAATATACGCTTGTTCTAGAACATTGCAAAATACATCCAGTAGGAAGAAAGGGAAAATGAATCTATAGTTGCACCACACACTGTTTGCCACACATTTTAGCACTTTTCCTTTTTCTTTTATTTTTCCACAGGTCACAGTATTTTAAAAGCAATCCAAGAAAACAAGTTAGTCTATGTATATCTATGAACAGAGAAGTGAGGGCTTCATCACATAGCTGGAGCTCTCTCCTCTTGAAGGGACATAACCAAGGAGACACCACCACTTTACAGTATTCACCACTTTCTCAGAAAACTCTTAAAAAAAAAAACTTTTTATTTATTTTGTACTGGGGTATAGCCAATTGAAAATGTCGTGTTAGTTTCAGGTGAACAGCAGAGGGACTCAGCCATACATATACATGTATCCATTCTCCCTCAAACTCCCTCCCATCCAGGCTGCCACAGAACATTGAGCAGAGTTCCATGTGCTATACAGTAAGTCCTTGTTGGTTATCCATCTTAAATATAGCAGTATGTACAAAATTCTTTTTTAAAAATAGTTAATTAAAAAAACTGGTGTGGTTATAGCCCATTTTCTCAGGTCCACAGTGATAGGTTAACATTTGGCCCCCACTCTCTGGAAGAGTTGAAGAGAGGCCCACGGACTCTTTCAGAAGACAGAAAACCTGCTTGGTAGAATTGTCAGGAGTCTGACAGATGTCCGGGGAGCGGGAAGAAGATATGAGGGATGCATGAACTAACAAGAGCTTTTGTTCTAGAAAGTGTGTGGACCAAAGTCTCACTAAATGGGCAGCATCTCCGCAAGTCCCTGGACATATGTTCTGACTCTGCTACTTAAGCCCATGAAAAGTTAGCAGATGGCTTTCCTTCCCTGTCTGCTGTGGAACAGGACAGGCTGGGGTGTGTCTGTCTAGCCCGCTGTGGTCCTTTCTCTGGGAAAGGAGTATCTGTGGTGTGGCTGCCAGTTCGTGATCCCCAGAGGGCCCCCCTTGGCAGGCCCGGCCCCATGAGTGAAGGCTGGGTGAGAGCAAAGTCCAGTCTGGCCGGTTCCTGGGGGAACAACGAGCCCTCACTGGAGGCTGACGTTCAAATTTGGGTTTGAGGTTAAATATAGCCTTACCACACCTTCTAGAGTTGCATTTGGGTAGCTTAAAAGGGCAAATCAGTCTTAATGTGATTCTCTCAGGGGAAAGACCACGTGCGTCCATTCCTGTTGCAAGGATGTGAATGGCCTTCTCGATCTTTCCATGAGAACGACCTGATGTAAAATGACCCAGCTGTGGGGCAACAGTCACCTCAGCACTTTCCTTCTCCCCACTGGGATTCTGCCCCTGGCTTTTCCTTTTTATTGCTGATGCTTCAGAAGCATCCAGAAACACCGCCAGGGCTGGGAGGAGTAAACCGGGAAAGAGAGACAGCCAGCCAGGGGAGGGGAGAGGGCCTGGATGGGAGGTTTTTGGATCAGGTTAGCACTGTGAGCTTCAGCCTGTTCTGAAGGGAAGCACAATCTTCCCGCTGTTCCTGGATAAACCAGCCCTGTATTGACTGTGGGACTTTGATAGAGACACGTGGATATGACAACGTTGCATTCTCATTCCGTTCGATAGCAAGCAAGCTGAAATCCCTGCTCCCTGCCCCCCTTTCCCAAGTTAACCTGTGAAAAGATGGGGTAATAATGTGCTTTATAATTAAAATAAGATATGTATTTGGTCTGCGTCCCAGTTTCTGGCACAGCGCTGCTAAAACCCTTGGGATTTTTCAAAAGTGATGATTAAGTATAAAGTTAAAAAAAAAAGGATGAGAATGATAAAGGTGTCTTTTGTTATGTTAATGAAGTGACTTTTGAAAGCCCCTGGGTCACCTAAGGCTGGGGGCTGGTTGCCTGGGGAACCAAGTGGATGAATAGATGGCTGGAACTTTTAGTCCCAATCCCGAATTTGAGAGAACAGGAGGAGGCTGGGGGTTGAATCCATCAACAGTGGCCGATGATTTAATTGATCATGCCTATATAATGGAGAAGGAAATGGCAGTCCACTCCAGGCTAGAGTCCATGGGGTCGCTAAGAGGTGGACACGACTGAGTGACTTCATTTTCACTTTTCACTTTCATGCATTGGGGAAGGAAATGGCAGCCCACTCCAGTGTTCTTGCCTGGAGAATCCCAGGGACGGGGGAGCCTGGTGGGCTACCGTCTATGGGGTCGCACAGAGTCGGACACGACTGAAGCGACTTAGCAGCAGCTTAGCAGCAGCCTATATAATGAAGCCTCCTGAGAGACGCAAAAGGATTGGTTCAGAGAGCTTCCAGGTGGGTAAACATGGGGAGGTTTGGGGAGAGTAGGGCACCTGGAGAGGTGTGGAAGGTCTGCGCCCCTTGCCCCTGCCTTGCCCTGTGCATCTCTTTCAATTGGCTGTTCCTGAGTTATATCCTGTTATAATAAACCCATGATCTAGTGAGTAAGATGCTTCTCTGAGTTCGGTGAGCCACTTTAGCAAATGAATCAAACCCGAGGAGAGGGGTCATGGGAACTTCTGGTCTCTAGCTGGTCAGTCAGAAGCACAGGTGACGACCTAGGCTTGTGATCAGCGTCTGAAGTAGGTTGGGGGCATCCTTACGGAACTGAGCTCTTTAATCTGTGAGATCTGATGCTATCTCCCAGTAGGTAGGGTCAGAATTGTGTGCCACCCCGCTGGTGTGGGAGAAGCTGTTGGTGGTGGGGAATCCATGCCACGTACACACCCACACACACATTAGACCTGAGTGCACAGTCATGAGGAGGCTAATAAATATGCTTGCGGTGGAATAACTGTAGTGCTTCCCAGTTGTTTTCACCTCACAAGAAGCATAGAGAGATACTTGATGGCAAAGCGAAGCAAATGGACAAACTGGCCTCTGAAGGATCAGACCAGTGACCCAGCCCACAACACTGGAGGAACGTTCTGAGTTAATAAGCCCAGTCACGTTGCATTGCCTGGGGAGGCGAGAGAAGGTATTCAGCACAGAGCAGGTGGAAGAGCTTCCAGAGACCCATGTTCACGTGATCATTCCTCTCTTCTTGCTCCCTTTGCCCCTCTTTGACTGATTGCCTGGTTCTTTCTCATCAGAATCTGTCTTTGGGGATCTCACCCTTTCACTTCTAGGAAAAGGGCCTGTTAAGCCATCACAAGACAGTATAAAAGGTACAAAGAGAGAAGACTGGTCAGAGTGTATTTATTGAAACATGTTTTTAAAGCAGTTTCTCCCCAGCATGTGGTGCCTATTAGAATCATCTGGAATCTTCTTGGTAGATGCAGTCTCCAACCTCATCCTTGGGCTTCCTAGGTGGCGCTAGTGGTAAAGAACCTGCCTGCCAGTATAGGAGATAATAAGAGATGCTGGTTTGTCCCTGGGTCGGGCAGATCCCGTGGAGGAGGGCATGGCAACCCACTCTAGTATCCTCATCTGGAGAATCCCATGGACAGGGGAGCCTGGTGGGCTACAGTCCATGGGGTCGCAAATAGCTGGACACAACTGAAGCAACTTAGCACGCACAACCTTATCCTCAGCCTCTCTGTGGGAGGGAGGTCAGGAATCCACCTTCTACCACGCCCTTCAGGGGGGTCCTTGGGTCACTTTGGGGGACACCTGCTCAAAACAGTGTTTCTCCCCTCCTTTCTTTCTTTGTTAACTGAACATCAGGATGGTTAGGGTCACACTGTGCTTCTTCAGCCCATTTATGTTTACCTCTAACTCTCTCTTGTCCAGAAGGTTGTGTGAGTGATAAGTTACTTCAGTCGTGTCTGACTCTTTGTGACCCCATAGACTGTAGCCCGCCAGGCTCCTCTGTCCATGAGGGTTCTCCAGGCAAGAATACTGGAGTGGGCTGTCATGCCCTCCTCCAGGGGATCTTCCCAACCTAGGGATTGAACCCGAGTCTCTCAAGTCTTCTGCATTGGCAGGTGGATTCTTTACCACTAGCACCACCTGGGAAGCCCTCAGTTCAGTTCAGGTCGGCTGCTCAGTAATGTCTGACTCTTTTTGACTCCATGGACCTCCCCATGGGAAGCCCTACCAGATGGTTAGGTACTTGTTTTTCAGCACCAAATAAAAACGTTTCTAATCTCTCTGTTTCCCAGAGGGCATCCAACTTGGAAGCCATACCTTCCGGGTGAAAGGGTTTTCTGGAGTTTGCTGAGGCTGCTATCCCGGGGTGGTTGGGAGGGACCAGGGCTGTTCCAAGAGGAGGGGCCGGGGCAGATGTGCTGAAAGGCCGTGTCTGCACTGAGTGACTCCTGCTCCTGAAAGGATCAGGCTCCAGAGCACGAAGAAGATGCCTGCAGAGTGTGCAGGACAAAAGACCCTTTGAACTTGATGCCTCGGCTAAGAACTGGGTGAGGAAAATCAGAGCACTCTGAACACAGGCTTCTGGCCATCCCAGGGGAGCCTGCCACACTAAAGCTGAATCGGGGAACAATTCCCCTCTGATTAGTCTCTGAAGTCTGGCAGACATTGGCCATCTGTCCAGCCAAATACTAGAGTGACCATGTCATCTATTGTTCACTGTTGAGAGGGAAAAGGGGACTGTCACTTACAGGATGGAAATATACACAAGACTGTCCTGGACACCCACACTAATGCCCTCTTCCTTAAGTCGAGGAACATGGGACTGTCAGTGTAAACATATAAATCCTGTGATTTCAGCCAGTTTGTTAGTAGAAGTCTATGCCTGATGTGTACATCCCAGCCGGGGACACTGAGGTCCAGCCTTCACTGTACCCGCTACATGGCCAGTGAGCTTGGACAAACCACCGACCTGTGTGGCATCGTCTCCTTCTCTGAAAAATGGTCTGGTTGTGCAATCTCAGGGCTGATTCAGGAGCTCCGGTTCCCTTTCTCCTTTTCTTTATTTACTCCTGTTCATCTAGCATCTCTTTGCCATTCTGCACCGACGTGCGAATGTCAGCACCTAGCGTTATTGTTGCTATTTCAAACTCCCTGTTTCAACATGCAGGCCACTTGATTACAAAATCAAAGTCTATTTTAATTGTGGAGGCATCACGACTAGATTGAACCATAGCCTTGTTGCTTACATGTCATTTTCCTCAAGCACACCCTAAGCTTACCTTTCCCGGGAGGCTGGGAGCTGAGAGCTTCCGTCTAGTGTAACACCTTGCCTGCCTGGGAGGTGCCATAGAAGTGAGTTACAGCAACTGAATTGAGCTCATTCAGTTCTGGCAACAGTTTTGAGGCTAAAAGAAGCTTTTTTGTAACGGTGGCGGGAGCCCAGAATCACCCAGTTGAGAGTGATAAGGGTTTCTCTGAGTTTCCTTCTCCTGCCATCTGAGACAGCAACTGCTTATGGGAAGGAGGGGTGAGATGCTGCAGACAAGGAAGGAGGATGAACAGAGTAAGCTGAACAGCCTCTCTGATGCGGACAGTCCTCTCTGCAGAGAGGTTGTCACCATCTGCCCCAGAAAATATAGAGAAGAGGCTTCAGGTCTGTAGTTTGCTGATGACTTGATAGAATTAAGGCTTTATTTCAAACCATTCTTTAAACTTCGAGTTCATGCATGCTCAGTTGCTTAGTCTCATCTGACTCTTTTGCAACCCCATGGACTGTAGCCCACCAGGCCCCTCTGTCCATGAGATTTTTCAGGCAAGAATGCTGGAGTGGATTGCCATTTCCTCCTCCAGGGGATTTTCCTGACCCTGGAAACGAACCCACATCTCTTGCACTGGCAGGCAGATGCTTTACCACTGAGCTACCAGGGAAGCCCATCCTTCAGAATAGGAGTGGGCAAACTGTGACCTGAAAGCTGAATTCATCTTGCTATCTTTGTAGGGTTTTGGGGCCAAGACTAGTTTTTTTCCACTTTTTTTAGATGGTTGGAAAAAAATCAAGAGAAGAATGACATTTTGTGGCATGTAAAAGTTACCTGAAACTCAAATTTCAGTGTCTGTAAATAAAGTTGTATGGGAACAAAGCCACGGTCTACAAGTTATCCATGGCTGCTTCCTGCCATAGCTGCAGAGAAGTTGCCATGAGCCCAAACCATGACCTCATCACTTGGCTCTGCTGCTCTGTGCACCGCAAATCTCAGGGGTGCAGTTGTAACTCAGCAATATCTGGGAAGGCACCCCTACTGCCACACCAGAGCATTTCACTTTGCTTCTTATTGCCAGCTGTTCCAAAAACTTCAAGGGACGCAGAACAAGAGAGTAGAAGTGAGTGACTCTGAAGCTCTGGGTTCTAAGGCAGTGCTGCTGAAGATGGACTTGCTAACAACTCTAGACCAGCGAATCCTGCAATTTATATTAGTTGTTTTAATCTTTACGCCTATAATCACATTAAAGTGTGGGGGGGTGGCATTTGAGATGGGGAGGAATGAAGCCATCCAATGGCACTAGATTCACCTAGGAGTTATTTTCAGGCAGACCTCTGAGACACTGCAGTTTTAGGTCCAGACAACTGCGATAAAGCAAGTATTAAAACGGAGTGAGTCACATAAGATTTTGGTTTCCAAGTGCATATAAACATTTATGCTAAACTGTCGTCTAGCGCAATAGCATTATGTCTAAAAAATCAATGTACATGTGTTAATTTTAAAAATACCTTAATACAACAAAATGCCAGGGGACTTCCCTGGCGGTATAGTGGTTGGGACTCCTAGCTTCCACCATGGAGGGTGCAGGATCGACCTCTGATTGGGAACTAGAATCCTGCGTGCTGCATGGCACCACCAAACCCAAAATAGAAAAAATAGAAAAAAAATTAAAATGCCAAAACAATTAGTAACATCAAAGTAACATCATTTGATGTTACTTTGATAGTAACATCAAAGATCACTAATGGCAGGTCCCCATAACAAGTCTAATAACAATGAAATAGTTTGAAATGCCATGAGAATTACCAAAATCTGTCAGACACAAAGTGAGTAAGTGCCCTTGGGAAAATGGTTCTGGCAGAACCATTACTTGGTGCAGGGTTGCCACTAACCTTCAATTTGTAAAAATGCAACAAAGCAAAGCACAATGATATGAGGTATGTGTGTATTTATCATTATAACAGAGATACATTGTATCCTTGATTTTGCCTTTTGGCACACAAAGCCCTTTTACAGAAAAAGTCTGCCTACCACAGCTCTTGGAGAAGGAAATGGCAGCCCACTCCAGTATTCTTGCCTGGAGAATCCCATGGACAGAGGAGCCTGGCAGGTGACATACAGTCTATGGGGTCACAAGAGTCAGACATGACGGAGCGACTAAGCACGCACACCGCAGCCCTGATATGTCCTGTCTCTCCCTAGAGAAGTACAGAAACCTGGTGCTCTTTGGCCTCGTGGCTGAACTCATCTCCGCCCCTGTCTGGTCTTGCCTGTCTTCACACATGTGCCTTGAGCTGTGGCCACAGTATGGACGTGTCCCCTTCACTGCCTTTTACCTCCTTAGCTCAGCCAGGGCTGCTTCCTGGGCCCCCTGAAAGCTCTCACAGGCTGACTCCCAAGTCAGGGAGGGTCCCTCTTTCCTTGGCTTTCTGTTTCTCTGAGAGTAATAGTAACAACATACAATCATCAAGCACTTACTGTGTTCCAGCCACTTTGCTGTGGTATCTAATTTAATCCTCTCCAGCCCATTGAGTTAGCTACCACTGCCATCACCATCTTACAGATCACAAAACTGAGGCTCAGTGATGTTAAGCCACCTGCGAGGGTCACTCAGGTAGAAAGTGGCAAACCCAGGCTTTGAGTTCAGACAGCTGAGCCCAAGCATCCACAAGCTGACTGCTTTGCCTTGAGCCTCTTTGGACACAAGTCTGGCCCCTTGCAGTGGTTCCCTGACCCTCCATGGAGGCCGTCTTTGTGACCTACTGCAGGGTCACAGCCAGGGGCCCACAGTTGGGTGGGGTCAATCAGGGAAATGCCTTCAAGTCTTGGGGATTTGGTTTCCTCTGTCTGTGGTCCTGGGCAGCCATGTTGGGTCAGGGGGTCTGCTCTGCAGTTCCCAAGTAGCTGCCCCACCATCTATACTTGGGTGAAGGGCTGGGGTATATTGGCATGGCCCGCCTGTTTTTCTCTTCAATACTCTGTTTTTCACAGCAGTTCTAAATTTACAGAAAATTTGAGAAGATGGTACAGAGAGAGCTATATAATCTGTATTGTTTCCTTTATTATTAGCATCTTACATTCAGTTCAGTTCAGTCGCTCAGTCGTGTCCAACTCTTTGCGACCCAATGAACTGCAGCATGCATGCCCTCACCAACTCCCGGAGTCTACCCAAACTGCATTTGTTAAATTAAAGAACCCAGATTGATACGTTCTTATTGACTAAATCACTGCAGACGCTGATTGCAGCCATGAAATTAAAAGATGCTTACTCCTTGGAAGGAAAGTTATGACCAGCCTAAATAGCATATTAAAAAGCAGAGACATTACTTTGCCAATGAAGGTCCATCTAGTCAAGGCTATGGTTATTCCAGTGGTCATGTATGGATGTGAGAGTTGGACTGTGAAGAAAGCTGAAAAATATTTTGTGCTTATCAGCATTTATGTGGAAATATGTTTTACAGTGATATATGGTGTTATATTTCTATTATTGTGATGAAAAAGAAAGCAATACAAAAAGACGAAGTGTTTATTAAAACATGAAAAAAAAAAAAGAAATAAATGGTTTTGCAGCACTGAAGAGATTATAGAAAGTAAATAAGCTAGATCAGACCTGTTTTATGTAGTAATTTTATAGTTTATTTTAATTATTTCAGTTGTAAAATATTGTTATACTGTTAATTAGTTCTGATTGTTCATATTAAACTATTGAAATGCAAAAAATAAATAAATTAATTAAAAAAAAAAAAAGAATTGATGCTTTTGAACTGTGGTATTGGAGAAGACTCTTGAGAGTCCCTTGGACTGCAAGGAGATCCAACCAGTCCATTCTAAAGGAGATCAGTCCTGGGTGTTCATTGGAAGGACTGATGCTGAAGCTGAAACTCCAATACTTTGGCCACCTCATGCAACGAGTTGACTCACTGGAAAAGACTGTGATGCTGGGAAGGATTGGGGGCGGGAGGAGAAGGGGACGACAGAGAATGAGATGGCTGGATGGCATCACCGACTCGATGGGCATGAGTTTGAGTGAACTCCGGGAGTTGGTGATGGACAGGGAGGCCTGGCGTGCTGTGATTCATGGGGTTGCAAAGAGTCGGACACGACTGAGCGACTGAACTGAACTGAACTATTGACTAAAGTCCATAGTTTATTTAAATTTCCTTAGCTTTTACCTAATGTTCTTTTTCCATTCCAGCATCTTTTGGTCACATCTGCTTAGGCTCCTCTTGGCTTAAGTCAGTTTTTCAGATTTTGCTTGTTTTTGAGGAACTTGACAGTGTACTGGTCAGGTATTTTGCAGAAAATTCTTCATTTGCAATTTGTCTGAAGTTTTTCTGATAATTAGACCAGAATTATAGGTTTTGGGGAGGGAGGAAGACCTTGGAGGTAAAGTGTTACTCTCATCATACCATACATGTCAAGGGTACTTGTGTCTATGTGGTTTACAACTGTTGATATTGACCTTGATGACCTGGCTGAGAGAGCATCTGTCAGGTTTCTTCACTGTCAAGTTCCTCTTTCTTGTGACATGCTCTTTTGATCACAGGTCTAACGCCATGTTCTCTAGTTGACTTTCTCAGCAATATAACTGACATTTTGACCTCCTTTGTCTACCTCTTGCATTTTGTTTTTCAGTTGAAGAAGGGAAGAAGGGAAAAAAATAAACGGATATTATATAGTGAACCCCTAAGACCTCACTGGGGCTTCCCAGGTGGTGCTAGTGGTAAAGAACTCACCTGCCGATGCAGGAGACCTAAGAGACTCGGGTTCGATCCCTGGGTTGGGAAGATCCCCTGGAGAAGCATATGGCAGCCCACTCCTGTAGTCTTGCCTGGAGAATCCCACGGGCAGAGGGGCTGGATGGTCTACAGTCCATAAGGTCACGAAGAGTTGGACACAGCTGAAGAGACAGAACTCAGCATGAATGCAAGACCTCAATATGATCAATCTGGCAAAATACTGCTCTTCCTTTAAGGCTCCTTGGGAAGGAGCTGAAATCGTGTAGACACAAGTGCCTTGTCTAGCTGTTGCAGCTGGACTAGCATCCAAGCCCAGGACTTATGTTCAGTTATTGACAGATATTTGTGAATGAGCAGCTATAAAGACCGGCAATCCACTTTGAATTAGACATGGATCTAATTCAAAGTTTACTTTATTTCCACTGATTCTACGCTGATCCCCTTCATAAACTTTCTGCTTCTCTTCATCTTCTTCTGTAATTAGCTGAGTCTAAGAAACTGACGTGAGAAAGGACACAACATTGGCCAACAAAACACAGCAGATGGACCAAGGTTCTGTTCTTTTGTCAAAAATAAGACTCCATTTTTGTGATTTTGCCCTAAAGAACGCTGACTCTCAACCATTTCTGTACATTTTACCTGAATTCTCGCTGAGGTGACTTACTATGTTTTCTTGAGTTTCAGTTCAGTTCAGTTCAGTTGCTCAGTCATGTCCGACTCTCCGCGACCCCATGAATCACAGCACGCCAGGCCTCCCTGTCCATCACCAACTCCCGGAGTACACTCAAACTCATATCCATTGAGTCGGTGATGCCATCCAGCCATATCATTCTCCGTCGTCCCCTTCTCCTCCCGCCCCCAACCTTTCCCAGCATCAGAGTCTTTTCCAGTGAGTCAACTCGTCGCATGAGGTGGCCGAAGTATTGCAGTTTCAGCTTTAGCATCAGTCCCTCCAATGAACATCCAGGAGGATTGATCTCCTTTAGAATGGACTGGTTGGATCTCCTTGCAGTATAAGGGACTCTCAAGAGTCTTCTCCAACACCACAGTTCAAAAGCATCGATTCTTCGGCGATCAGCTTTCTTCACAGTCCAACTCTAACATCCATACATGACCACGGGAAAAACCATTGCCTTGACTAGACGGACCTTGGTTGGCAAAGTAATGTCTCTGCTTTTTAATATACTATCAAGGTTGGTCATAACTTTCCTTCCAAGGAGCAAGCGTCTTTTAATTTCATGGCTGCAATCAGCGTCTGCAGTGATTTTGGAGCCCAAAAAAATAAAGTCTGACACTGTTTCCACTGTTTTTCCATCTATTTCCCATGAAGTGATGGGACCAGATGCCATGGTCTTTGTTTTCTGAATGTTGAGCTTCAAGCCAAACTTTTCACTCTCCTCTTTCACTTTCATCAAGAGGCTTTTGAGTTCCTCTTCACTTTCTGCCATAAGGGTAGTGTCATCTGCATATCTGAGGTTATTGATATTTCTCCCAGCAATCTTGATTCCAGCTTGTGCTTCTTCCAGCCCAGCGTTCCTCATGATGTACTCTGCATAGAAGTTAAATAAGCAAGGTGACAATATACAGCCTTGACGTACACCTTTTCCTATTTGGAACCAGTCTGTTGTTCCATGTCCAGTTCTAACTGTTGCTTCCTGACCTGCATACAGGTTTCTCAAGAGGCAAGTCAGGTGGTCTGGGATTCCCATCTCTTTCAGAATGTTCCACAGTTTATTGTGATCCACACAGTCAAAGGCTTTGGCATAGTCAATGAAGCAGAAATAGATGTTTTTCTGGAACTCTCTTGCTTTCTCCATGATCCAGCGGATGTTGGCAATTTGATCTCTGGTGCCTCTGCCTTTTCTAAAACCTGCTTGAACATCTGGGAGTTCACGGTTTACATACTGAGTTTAAGACATACATTTTCCCATATTTTCACTTTGTTTAAAATTCGAATGTCTTTTCAATTTAGTTCATCTAGATTGACATCAAGTTTCCTAAAAGGGGATTTTAAGTTCTATTCAAAGCTGTCTCAGCTGGGGGCTTCTATACACTTGAGTTCAAATTCTCTAGGGAGTACTTTTCCCCTACCTTCACTCCATGCAAACTGAGACTTACAAGTCTTCTGCTGTTTCTTTTTGTGGGGTGGATTTATTATTATTTACCCCAAAACTGAAGGTGTAGCTTTGGTGGGTCAGGTTTATTTGGAGAGTGTCCCAATATTGGCCATTTTTTCTTTCTTATTGTTACGTAAAATAAAGATGTATCTTACAGTCAATGGTATTTTAGATCCAGTGAAACGTGTGTTTTTTTGAGGTCTGATGTTCATTCTAAGCAGTGCAGCGGGCAGTCTTCATGGTGCCTTTCCTATCCACCATGGTTCTTGCTCCTGATACCCATGCCCTTGTGTGCCGCCTCTTACAGTGAAAAAGACCAACCTGTGCAAGCCAACAGGATGTTACAGACTTGACGGAGTGTGACTTCTGATAAAAGACCTTGCTGCTTCTGTCTTGTTCTCTTTTGGATCACTCATTTTAGAAGAAGCCAGCTTCCATGCTGTAAGGACACTCAAGCAGTTCCATGGAGAATTTGGTGCAAGGGATAAGACCACTGGTCAATAGCCAGGACTAACTTTATCAGGCATGAGAGTGAACCAACTAGAAAGAAGATCTTTCAGCCCTAGTTGAGCCCTCAGATGACTGCAGTCCTGGACTTGATAGACCTCACCCTCAAGAACCACCCAGTTAAGCTACTTCCAGTTTTGTGATTCACAGAAACTGTGAGATTATAAATGCATGTTATTTTAAGTCACCAAATTTTGGTGTAATTTACATGGGGCAATAACAACTAATACAAAAGCTAGGAAAATACCGTATGGAGGGATAAAATATGTATTGTCCCATTTTTTTTCTTTTGAATGGGAAAGTATTGATTGGATTATTTTTAATCCAGAGGAAACACTTGCAAAGATGTCCTTAATTACCCTATAATGGCTTAGCTTGAGGCAGCAGCTCATATATATTAAAAAGACCTTGTGTGGAAGAGAAAGAGGAGAGGGACAGAAATCCAGGGGATGGGGAGGAGAGTTGGGGTGGAGAGAGAGAGAAAGAGAGGACACTGCAAGGGATATAGTCCCTCTGAGACTCCCAGGACACTTGGGACCCTGGGCTTCAGGCTTCATAAAGAATGCGCAATGTACTCAAGCTTCCTTTTTTTTTCTTCTTTTTGATCTTAAAGGAAAGAGTGACATCCCGGGAGAAAGACTTGGGAACTGACATCCCAAGCAGACACTTGGACTGCATCACAAGTTTTCCATGAAATGGAAGGGTTTTTATCATGCCACACACATTCCTGCCGCAAAGAAACCTCAGGTCCACATGGACACTCTCCGCAGAGGCTGAGACTGCCCTCTTTCTTATATATCCAGCTGTTCTTTAGACACTGTCTTTAGGGCTCCCCAAGGAATAAGCCACAAGTACTCCATCATAAGGAAGACAGGTTTACAATAGCTGGGGAGAACAGTTTAATTTAGCTCCAAGGAAAGGGCCAGAGTTGTCAAAGGAGAGTTGAGGACACCCCCAGCTCTTCCCAGCCTTTATATTCTGTGATTCTTAGGAAGACAGGGGCCAAACCCCAGTTTTGTGCCTTGATGAATAAAATGGCCTGGCTGGGTGTCAGCTGGCCTGCCAAATCTGGCAGCTGGCAAGGAAGAAACAGAGAACTTCCAAGGAATTAACTCCATTTGCATGTATAATGTGTTCATATATGCTGTGTGCATATAGATTGTATAACATCCATGACATAAAGAGGAAAATTTGGGATTCTTGGGGGAAAAAAGCTCAGAAATAGACACAAATCAGGATATAGATTCTCACATGTGGGGTGACCTCAGCTACCGGAGGACAATTAGAAAGCAGGAAGGCACACATGAGGACAAAGGAAGTCATTCCCACAGTCAGGGCCCTGACCTAAAGCTCAGGGAGCTTTAGGGCTGTTGCCTGGCAACAGGAGAGACCTAGGAGGGATGCTGGGGGGAATCATTTCTCATGGGAGAGCTGAACCTAAGGAGCTAAATCCCATTTCACTGAAGCATTTGTTTGCATGGAATAGGTTTGCCAACTCTTACTGGGGCAAAATGTGATGACAAAAGCTCAAGCTAGGAGAAGAGAGGTGACATGGTCCCAAATGCCTGCAGAAACAGCAAATAAGTGATCTGCTATGCTACGTGATTATTTATACCATAGGCCACCCTGAGAAGCAGGCACTAGCTTCTAGTTGAAGATTCACCCCTGGCTGTCCACAGTCACTTTTCCTCTCCAGGCTTTACAGGAAATGGACAGCCACCTGCCCCTGGAGTGGTGCTGTTTCGAGATCTGGTGTGAAGGACACAGAAAACTCACTGGATTATAAAAGCTCTTGAGGATGGGGCTTTCACTTTTTTTTCTCTCTCTCTGTATTTTATAAGCACCTAGCATTGAGACTTTTAACATAATAAGTCCTCAAAAAACATCCATTTTATTGAGTAATCAGAAGCGCCTGTATTTCCTTGGGGCTCCATGGCATCTGGCCTTTCCAATTACATCATGCCATTTTGCTTGGATATTAAAGGCAAGGGTAAGACCTGGGAGAAAGGTTTGGAAGACAGTATCTCAATAGCAAACACTTGGGTTACATTGTAAAATGTTTTCTATGAAATGGAAGAGTTTGGATCATAGCACGCATGCCCTTGTGCAGCCGGAGGAAATCAGGTATGCCCTCACTCAGTGTATTCCTGCTGGTGGAATCCAGAAGGGGTAAATGGGATTCAGTACTACTGGTTGCTTCAAGTTTTATGGAAAAGGGAGTTTATTGTACTTTGGTGTGTCAGGTCAGTTCTTCCCAGGATTATTTTGTGAGGAAGAGAAATTCTTCATTTCTTTGAAGATTTGAAGTGTGTGGACTGGGAAGAAGAGGAGATATTTGCAGGGGAGAAAAGGGATGCCACTAACTGCTGGGCCTTCCCTGACAAGAAATGAGAAATAGAGGGCAGGAGTCGCTGTGGGAAGCATTGGACTGGGAGATGAATGAGTGAGTCTGCAGGATTTGAAGAGGGACCCTACCTAAAGACTCTTGCATTAAACTGAGATTTTATTTCAAGTAGTGTGACCTAGCAACTTCTAAAAATCTCTCTTTTCTTTCTTGTTTGACATTATAATTTCATTTTCCTGCTAGATTTGAACCATTGCATAAAAAGAAAAAGAAAGAGTGAGCATTTATTCTTTACACGCACCTTTGGTTCCTGAGTCTTGTGAAGAATGTTTTAAAATGAACCTCCTGTTCAGTCGCTAAGTCATATCCAACTCTTTGGGACTCCATGGACTGCAGCACACCAGGCTTCCCTGTCTTTCACTACTTCCTAGAGTTTGCTCAAACTCAAGTCCATTGAGCCAGTGATGCCCCCCTGGAGTAAAAGCAAAGGTGCCACTCACTTCCTCCCCAGAGTGGACCAGCATCGTCCCAAGACCCATGTGTGCTGGATGCCCAGGCAGAGTCAAAGGTTAGGCTCAGGCAATTGAGCCAAAGCCTAATCTTTGCTCATTCTTTTGAGAATATTAGAGGATTTCATTGGTTTGTTGTTTCTTTAGGGCTGGTGGTAGTGGTGGTGGTTGTCAGTTTCGCTCCAATGTTGATGCATAAATATTTACAATGGTGACATCCTCTTGGGGAATTGATCCTTTTATCATTATTTGATGACCTTTTTGCCTCTGGTTACAGCTTTTGCCTTCAAATCTATTTTTGAAAATGCGTGTATAGCTACCACTACATTCTTTTAGTTTCCACTTGCATGGAATATCCTTTCCATCCCTTCACTTTGAGCCTATATGTGTCCTTAGAACTAAAATGAGTCTCTTTTAAGCAACATACAGTTGGATCTTTTCTTAAAATCCATTCAGCCACTCTCTGCCTTTTAATTGTTGAATTTAGACCATTTACATTTAAACAAATTACTGATAAGTGTGGAGATACTATTGCTGTCTTATTAGTTGCTTTCTGGCTCTTTTGTGGTTCCTGCCTGCCTCTCTTCCTTCGTGCTTTGATGATGTTCTGCAGTGGCATGCTTGATCCCTTTCTGTGTGCAGGTATCCTTTGTGTATCTGCTATAGGTTGTTGCTTTGTGGTTATCATGAGGCTTACATAAAACATCTTATGGTTATAACAGTCAGTTATGTTCAAAAACATACAAAAGTTCTACAGTTTTACACTCCCCTCCCACATTTTATGATTTGGTGTCACAACATACATCTTTTTTTATTATGTGTCTATTAAAAATATTGTAATTACAGTTATTTTTAACACTTTTGTCTTTTAATCTTTGTATTAGATTATATGTGATTTATGCACCCCCATTATATTATTAAAATGTTCTGAATTTAACTATATATTCATCATTTACAAGAGAGTTTTATTTATTAAATTTGAAGATGCACACTCCTAAGTATATACCCTACAGAAATGGTGCCTATGAACACAAAGAGATATGCAAAGAGTGATTATAGTGTCGTTATCTAGAAATAAGCAACCGTCATCAGTAGAACGAATAAGTGATGACACGTTCATACAGTGGAATCCTGAATGGCAGTTAAAACAAAGCAATTCATCGTGCTCATGCTGTCGCTCAGTCATGTCTGACTCCTTGCGACCCTGTGGACTGAGCCCGCCAGACTCCTCTGTCCATGGGATTTTTCAGGCAAGATCGCTTGAGTGGGTTGTCATTTCCTCCTCCAGGGGATATTCTAGACCCAGGGATCGAACTGGAATCTCCTATGTCTCCTGAATTGCAGATGGATTCTTTACCTGCTGAACCATTGGGGAAGCCCCAAACAACTAATGCTTTACCCAAAAAAGATAAAATCATTTTAGAAACACAATATTATGAAAAATAAGCCAGAATCAAAGGAAATATGTGAAATTATTATACACTGTATCCGGTTTGAAGACAGGTAAAGTAAACATCAGTATTAGAAGTCGAAATGGCGGTTGCCTCCAGGAGTAATGAGGAACAGGGTAATGACTGGGAGATGGGGGCCCAGGAGGAACTTCTGGACCACCGACAACTTTGCACGTCCTCACCTGTGTGTGCTTCACGGGTGTCCACTTGGTACACACAGGAAATTCCAGAAGATCTGCCAGGTGGCTGCTTTCTGGAATGATTGCTTGTACTTTTCAGGTTTTTAGGACTTCACTGTTTCTCAGCTTTTTCTTGTGCCCATACCTTGGTGTGAGGGCCCATCTGTTCATAGCTGTCACCTTTGGGAACAAGCCTGAGGCTCTGCGAAAAAATTTCTTGGGGTTCGCCAAGGACATGTGTGAATGATATAGGCCATCAGGGGCCCTCTCCTGACCTCCCAGTTAGGTCCCTGGTGCTGGCAGCCCTCCATCCTCCACCCTCCACGGGCCTGCAGGAGACCTAAAGGGATTTGGCATGAGACTAAACAACTTCCCCTTGCCAGTTATTAAGCTCTTCTCTTGCTCTCCCTCCCCTGCCTCTTTCTCTCTTTCGGTTTTTTATTTTTATCACAGTCCCTCGGAAGCACTGGGAAACGCATTTTTGCAGGGGAATATCTTTCTGGCCTCTCTTGATGCCAGTGACAACAAAAAAAGCCACACAGCACGCTCTGGCTCTGTGTGTCTTGGAACAGAGCGCCAGGCGCTGTGGCCAGCGGGGACGGGGTAGCCGTGGTAGCACAGGATCTTCCGCTGTCACATGCAGACGGTCACCCCCCACGTGGAGGAAAGAACCTTCCCTCATGCTCAGTCTTGCTTTTGCTGTCGTCTTTCTTGACCTCTTTTGTCACAATTCAACACAATTCACACTTTATCGCTGTGTGAGGGAAAAAGAAAGTCTTCCTTTTTTCTCATGAGATCCTGAAGAGACGAATTTCTAAGTGTCCCTCCTGATATGTTGGGAGAAAGCTGGTTTTGATGCACTTTTCTTCTCTCTGTTAAACTTGCATTTTGCTCAGCTTACCGGGCAATAGAGATGCTGGGAAGGAATCATGGTGATCCTGACAGGTGCAGAGAGGTGTTAGGACTGCTTTCTCTGACCAGGTTTTCATGTCAGCTGCAAATGCCAGAAATTTTCAATACATGCTAGAGATCCATCATCACAAGAACAAGAATATATTTGCCAGGGAGTGCCACGAGGTTTCCAGATGACTGCTATGGAAATCAGCCTTTCTGAAAAGAAAGTAAAAACTGGTGGAGAGCACCAGCTATGCTCTGCCAGCCCCCACCCGCTTCTCCCTCACGGCTGTCGCTCTGAATATCTGACCTTCTCTGTAACACAAGTATTTCATACCCCAATGCAGGGGTGGGTATCCTCAGTAATATCTCTAGGCAACAGGCAGCCAAGATCTAGGATTTGCACTGTATGTGTCTTAAAAGTTTAACTAGAGTATTTGTTATCTATGGCTGCATAACAAATGATCCTAAAGTCAAGTGGTTTAGAGCAACAAAAGCTTCTTATCTCATAGCCTCTGTGGGTCACCAATCCTAAGGTGGTCTCACTCTGGTTCTGGCTCAGGGTCTGTTGGAAGGCTGCAGTCCAGATGTTGGTGTGGGTTTCCCTGGGGCTGCGGATCGGATTTGTGAGATGGCTCCCTGCGATGACTGTTGGCAAGAGGGGACAGCAAGAGGGCTTGGATATGGAGAGAAAGCCTTCCAAGTTAACGTGACTCTCTGCAGAGCTTGTCAAGGGCCAGTATGGGGTTCAACATGGGGGCGAGTCAGTCAAGGGGTGAGCAGGAGAAATGCAGGCAGCCGTGAGAAGGAAGATGAAATGAATTTAGGTTAAACCATCCTGAAGAGCATTGTTACTGAGTCTCTGTCTTTTTGGGCACAAAGAGATCTCATTTAGAAGACTGAGCACACACCCCTGTGCAAGAGGCCTGGCAATCTGATGGAAAGGATGTCAAGTAAGATGGAAGGTCCTCAGCAGCGGTGATCAGAGCTTGATGATGACCTACTTCTCTACCCTTCCCAGGTAATTACTGGACGAGTGAGGCTGAACCACGTGTAAGTCACTGCCAGAAAGAGAGCTGAGTGAAAGCCACTCGTGAGGAAAGGGCTGCATTCAACAACTCCTTTTTCTTTTCTGCACACTCCAGCACATTCTGGCTTTTAGGCAGCAGACACACATGCTCTGGTGTAACAGTACCGCAGAGACACAGGTCATAAAACGTTAGCAGACTCATTCTTAGTATGGAATTTAGGGCGACCCTCTTCCAAAAATGCTGTCTGATTAGAAACCAGAGTTCTGAGAGGCTAGATGAGATCCTCAAGGCTGCTGAGTTATGAGTGGCAAGTCTGCTCCTGGACTGTTTTTCTGACCCGCAGGCCAGCACTCTCTCTATTACTTTACTGGAGAGATTCAGGCAATGTTTTACTAGACAATGAGCTGTCCCATCCCCACAGACCCAGTGGAAGTGCAGGGCTCACCCACTACACAGCTAGAAGCATCCTTCTATCAGCGCACTCGAGGGCAAGGAGACAGTGCGGGGTTGTTTAGGCTGCTAATGGATTTCCGTCCATGTGCCCTGTGATGTCCCCAACCTGACCCAGGGGACACAGTGGAAGCCTGCTAACACTGGCACACCCTATGAGGCAGAAAATAATTTGTGCACAAAGCCTCTGGCTCAGGGCACCTAACAGCTTTGTGCAGTGCTCCTGGACTCCCAGAAACTAGCCTTTCTGTGACCTCGGGAGTCAGAGAGCCTGCGTACATTCTCCCATTCCCTGAGGGCCACCTCAGAGCTCCCTGATGGGATGGACTCTGTTGCTCCTAAGATAATCCGTATTTTTAACTCCCTGGGTCTTTGAAGGAGTCACATGGGTAAAAAGAGGCTCCGGGCTCTTTTCTGATGAGGCTGAGTTGATAGACGTCACCAACATATTAGTGTCAGCTTTTCAGAATCACATTAAGATGTGTTCATGTCAAATCAGTCTGGACAGTGACTCGTATAAATTAGTGACTTGGTTTTTGAGGGCTGAGCTGGGAGAAAGAGTCTGTACAGAACCAAATCCTCACAGCGCACAATGATGGGTCGTTCACAAGCAACACTTGCTTTTCTGTTCTGTTCACAATTCGGGGCTATGGGTAGTTGGACAAGGAGGGAATGAAGTCAGTATATGAGGCTCCAGCTGGTGGGCCCTGTGTACCTAAGGCGGTGATGGTTTTGTTTTATTATTATTATTATTTTTAACTTTTGGCTGCATTGCTATGGGATCTTCATTTCCTGACCAGGGATTGAACACTGCCCCCTGCAGTGGAAGCATGGAGTCTTAACTGTTGGATAGTCAGGTAAGTCCCATGATGGTGATGGTTTTAGATATTGTCATTTGTCCCTAGATTTTGACCACAATTCACTTCTCATCCTCATAGAAAGAGGCTTATTGAGAAAATCTTTGTGTGGTCCAGATTTAGTCTTCTACCCAGCTCTCTATAGGAGGATGGCTGTGACCACTTATTGCTCCTTCAGCCCAACAGTTCTCTCCCCTGGTAGGGTTGTGACAGTTAAAACATTGGGGTCTGCTCCTAGGTGGAAGGGGATTGGCTGGCATAAAACAACGGCTTCGGCGGCTCCAGCAACAAAGATCAAAGCCAGCCACACAGGTTTATTGCAAGCGAGAGGCTGAGTTTCACTCTGACACAGGGAAAATCAGCAGGAATCAAGCCGTTAGGAAGAGCTGCCGACTGCAATTACAGGGTGACAGTTCTGACTGGTTTTACAGGCTGTGCTAAATTTAGCATGTGACTTTACTGGTGTTGACTGGTAACACCCCAAGGATGCAAGGTGTGAGGCACAGTTTCCAGCAGCAGGACCTTGTGTCGAGGGTGGAAAACAACACCAACTGGGAAGCACGTTGGACCCAGGAAACAAGCAGAGCTAGGGGCTGATCCGAAGCAATTCTCTGAGCTGGGACTGCAGTGCTGGGCCAGCTGGAGCTTGTCGGGGCCCATTCCCCTTCTCTGTACCCTGCACCACCTGTGCACCTGTGTGGTGTATGCCTGCAATGAGGCATGTCGGGAGTGAGGCTGTTTCTGGAAGATTCCTATCACAATAAATTTCAACTTAAACAGTTAAAAATAGCTTTTTTTTTTTTAATTAGGCAAACCAGACTGATCAGATAAATGTCAAAAGTTTCCGGAACAAGACACTCTACAGAAAGGGTCAGCAAACCAGTCCACAGGAGAACTGCCTGATTTTGTAAATTAAGCTTTATTGAGACACTGCAGCACCCACTAGTTCATGAATGATCCACAGCTGCTTTCAGGTCACCATGGAAGAGCTGGGCAGTGCAACCAGAGAGCCAGTGGTGTGCAAGGATTCAAGCACATGCTATCTGGCCTTTTAAGGGAGTTTTCTGACCCGTGATCTGGAGCAACGGCCCCTGGACCAGTTCTTTTCAAGACCATTGACCCTTGAACAACATATATTTGAATTGCATGGGTTCACTTATGCATGGATTTTTTTCAGCAAATACATTGGAAAAATTTTCTGAGATTTGCCACAATTTGAAAAAAATCACACAGTCTAGAAATATTAAAAAATTAAGAAAAAGTTAGGTATGTCATGATTGCATAAAATATATGTAGATACTAGTCTATCTTTACATCGGTATAAGGTGAGTGATATTTAATATAAAATTAATACTTTAATATAAAATGTTTTTAAATGTCAGTTTTTGTACTGTTTTATCACTTTGTTTTCAAAGAATTATATTACCATACAGTTTATCTCAGTTTCTAGTAATTAGAGAAATTGTGAATTGGTCTATCATTACAGGTAAGTGATGTTTTTAAAAAATGTAACAATGTTTCTAATACTATAGTATGAATATTTATGACAATTCATTTCTTACTGTAGAGGCTAGTCTACCATGAAGCAATTGTATTGATTATACCAGGCAACAATAAGGCGGTTATATTGCTGCTTCTTCATAATCAGGGCATGAATCGTTATTCCTGTAAATAGATATCTGAGTTTTTTTTCACACTATCTTCTCACTTTAGATGTCTAGTATTAGTAATATGTATAACACCTGCAGAATTTTTTATCATAAGAAATATAAATGTCAGTATATACTGACAGATGGATGACTCAAACAGATGACATAAATTTACAGTATGTATAAATACAGAACAGTACTGTATTTTCTCTTCCTTATGATTTTATTAATAGCATTTTATTTTCTATAACTTAATTTATATGTAAGAGTGCAGTAATAGTACATATATATAATAATACAGGGCTTCCCTTGTGGCTCAGCTGGTAAAGAATCTGCCTGCAATGAGAGAGACCTGGGTTTGATCCCTGGATTGCAAAGATCCCCTGGAGAAGGGAAAGACCACCCACTCCATTATTCTGACCTGGAGATCTCAAACCAGGAGATCTCACTTGCAAATGTCTGATTTTTGTCTACTCTTGAAAAACTGAGAAATCTGGGTGGTCACGTTCCTGCATGGCAACCACAGACTGCAAGCTGGCAACTGAAGCCTTCTTTAGAGGGGGAACATCCTATTCTACTTTGTCACAGGCCCCACCGTTTCCTATTGTCTCCTTCACAGAAAGACAGTGTCAGCTTCAGTTGGTCATGACTCTTGCTCTGCTGGGTTCACACCCTTGGTGGCTTGATTAAGTATGACCTGCTCTTTAGCATGTATTTACAACCCCAGATCTCAAATCAAGATTCTTTGCTTTGGGCCTGAATTTGGGTCAGGTTATTCTCAAGTCCTGGTTGTGTCATGCTGGTCAGAAGCTCTGGTTAACTATTACATTAAAAAATAATACAAATCATACTTCATAATGAAAAGACCTGGAGCCATCGCTGTAAAACAGCTAAGAAAGCACATTCTCATGTAATTGGAGTCTTTTTTTTTTCACCAACTAAAAGTGAAAGATCAGGGTGAAAAAGCCGGCTTATAACTCAACATTCAAAAAACTAAGATCATGGCATCCCGTCCCATCACTTCCTGGCAAAGAGATGGGGAAACAATGGAAACAGTGACAGATTTTATTTTCTTAGGCTCCAAAATCACTGCAGATGATGACCGCAGCCATGAAATTAAAAGACGCTTGCTCTTTGGAAGAAAAGCTATGACCAACCTAGACAGCATATTAAAAAGCAGAGACATTACTTTGCCAACAAAGGTCCATCTAGTCAAAGCTATGGTTTTTCCAGTAGTCATATATGGATGTAAGAGTTGGAACATAAAGAGAGCTGAGAGCAGAAGGATTAACATTTTGAACTGTGGTGCTGGAAAAGGCTCTTGAGAGTCCCTTGGACTACACAGAAATCAAACTAGTCAATCCTAAAGGAAATCAGTCCTGAATATTCACTGAAAGGACTGATGCTGAAGCTGAAGCTCCAATACTTTGGCCACCTGATTTGAAGAACTAACTCATTGGAAAAGACCCCGATGCAGGGAAAGATTGAAGGCAGGAGGAAAGGGGGATGAGAGAGGATGAGATGGTTGGATGGCATCACCGCCTCTATGGACATGAGTTTGAGCAGGCTCTGGGAGTTGGTGATGGACAGAGAAGCCTGGCGTGCTGCAGTCCATGGGGTTGCAAAGAGTGGGAAACTAAGCAACTGAACTGAACAAGTAAACCATTAACTCCAAGAGGACAGGGGGTCGGGTTGCTTCTGATGGTTTGTCCTCCCATCCAGGTGATTCATCCGAGTTACTAACATTTTCTCCCAGGAATTGCTCTGGATGTGTTCCCCTCCACTGCACCCCAGATACAGATGCCATGTGCCTGCACAGGGTTACCTGGATGCTTGTGAAGAGGCACACTCCTGCATCCACACCAGCTCAGTGAATCACAGTCTGTTATGACCATCACTAATGCACATAGGATGGAGAAGGAAATGGCAACCCACTCTAGTATTCTTGCCTGGAGAATCCCACAGACTGAGGAGCCTGGCAGGCTACAGTCCATGAGGTCGAAAAGAGTCAGACACAACTGAGCATGAGCACAATGCATGATGTTGCCTCCTATACATGGAAAGTACCCAGAGAGTAACTCCCTGTGGTGGCTTAGAATTTAGACTTAGATCTGTAAGAGAACGCAGGTTCGATCCCTGGGTCGGGAAGAACCCTTAGATGAGGGCACGGCAACCCACGCCAGTATTCTTGCCTGGAGCATCCCATGGATGAGAGGAGCCTAGTGGGCTACAGTCCACAGGGTCGCAAAGAGTAGGACACGACTGAGGTGAGTTAGCACACATGCGCATGATCTTAATAAGGAAAGGGGCGAGGGTGTAGGTTTCTTAAGGAAGAGTGATTTTTAGGGGAGATGAGAAGACTCCCTGGGGGGTGTGGTTGTCTGGGACCAAGTCCAGGTGTTGTGTTGACCTCTAGCCTCCTGTCCTGTGATGACTCAGGCCTCTTTAGTTGATAAGACTCCCTAAGAGGAGAGGTGTTGACAGCTGAGTGTCTCTAGACCAAGAAGGGGACCTGGCACAGAAAGCCTCATTCTGCATTTGCTGCTTCTCAAGTGCCTACAGCTCAAAATAATCAATCCGTCAAAGCCACATATTTGGGGGTGGCATGTCCTGAATCCCTGCAGTCATTCTGGGCTGGCATATGCTGCTACCCTGCACTTACTCTCCTTAATCCCAATCTGACCTCTCTTTTTCAGTCGTTCTTGAACAGTTTGGGTCCCTCCGTTGTTTTTCCTCACCATCTTCACCCTGATCCCTGTGATGTAGAAAATGCTGTTCCTAGGATTCGCTTCTTCTTCCCCCTCCTCTTGAGCCTTCTCCTTGTAAGATTTTACTCAAAGGGAACATAAGGAATGGTGCTGACTATTTCTTCTGATAACCCCTCTCTCCTCTGTGCCCGCCTCTCCCTCCTCCAAGAATATGGGCAAATGTTTCACTGCTTCAGGTTCACTCCCTTCTACTCTAACATGTGCTGCCTCTTTCGTGCTGAATTCCAGCACTGAGACCATTTTTCTCTTCATGGCCTCGTGACTCTGAAGCACCTCCATCCTCATAGACACCTAGGATAAGGGGCCCAAGGCTCGCTCCCTGGCTTTCTCCAAAGAAGTCTAACAGCATCACAACCTGCATCGTGATGGGATCCTGTGACACTTGGAAAATTGCCTCCAAGTCAGAACTTTTCCGCTTTGCAAAATGTCTACAGCCCCCAAACCCTCTATCTGTGAGTTAACAAAAAAGATGAGTTCAAATAGAGAGAAAAGCTGGATTTACTGCTTAACAAGGGAAGTGAAGTGAAGGTCGTTCAGTCATGTCCGACTCGTTGTGACCTCATGGACTGAGGCCCGCCAGGCTCCTCTGTTCATAGGATTTTCCAGGCAAGAATACTGGAGTGGGTAGCCCATTCCCTTCTCCAGGGGATCTTCCCAACCACAGAGATCAAACCCAGGTCTCCCGCACTACAGGCAGATCCCAAATGAACGGATCATAATAATTAAAAAATAACAAAGCAGTTTTGAATTTATAAACAAAAATCTTTAAAACCTTGCTGGATTAAAATTTTTAAAAATCAGGAAAAATCTATAGGTCTCTATTTTGGTTGCAACAGTGACATGTAGCTCTGAGACCTCAGGCGCTGTGCTCCCTGTCTGACTTGGAGCTTTCTTATGACTGTGAAACATTCTAAGGGCTGGCATTGTAATTGTCCGTGAAGGTGTCTGAGGAGGGAATCGGGCACCAGGTCACTCCCCGGTCTCCTGTGAAGTAGAAACACCTCTTCCCTCTGAGTCAGAGCAAATCATTTCTTCTGCTTGGTTTTGGCTTCTGTGGAAGTGGCACCTATCACATCATATTAGAGCCAGCTGTTGGCTTGCCAGTTTTCCCAGCCAAACAATGCTCAAGTTCTACTCTGTGCTGCAAGAAAGAGAAAATACAAATAAAGCAAGCTCAGGTAGTGAAGCTGATTCACTTATGTAACTGAAAGACACAGTTGTCTGCCTGGCCTGAGGTCTGGTTGGACTCAGGTCCCCTGTAGTGTGACTGGGCCCCACTTTCCCTCCTTGGCTCTGCTTCTGTGATGCTGGCCCCACTCCCAGGTCTCAGGTGGACTGGAGGGGCTGCCAGCAGGTCCTGCAGTTATATCCACCCTTCGTCCCATTCAAAGGGAAAGAGAGCTTTTGCTCCTGTGGTTCCAACGGAAGGAAGATTCCGACCCTCCCTCCCTCCCCCCCTTTCTCTGAAGCCCCTGCAAATCTCTTCCTGCCATATTGACCATTCGGGTCAAGTATCTATCCCTGAACCAGTCACTGAGGCCAGGAAAAAGAGATACAGTAATTAGCATAAACCAATCAGGTTCCCCTGCCTCCTCCGAGCTGGGGGCGGAGTCAGCTCCACCCACAGGCCTGGCTGGGGACAGGGGAGCAGTGAATCTTCAGATACCAGGGTGGTAGAAGCAGGGCGGGAGGCCAGAAGCTGCAGTTCCCTTCATACCTGGTGGGTACCTCGGCAACAACATTCTCTACTGCCTGCTTTATATGCAGTAGACCTTAGCAAGTGAACATGGCGACTCTGTGTGATTTACATCTGACTTCCCTGGGCCCAACGTGCAGTGTGTTCAGTAGAGGTTTTCGTGGTCCATTTTTTTCAGATGCCTCTGCATCTGAAAGCGATGCCTTTCACATGCCTTTCAGATGTGTTCACTACCAGATGATGCCTTTTGGCTGTTCCCAGAGACAGTGGATTCCATGTCTGGGTGGAGTAGATGGAGGGCAGTGGCAATGAGAGGGAGAAAGAGAGCAGCAACTTCTGGGTCTTTGGGGTGTTTCCTGCCGGCCATGCTGAGAGCTTTGGAACTGTATTTACAACACAGGAATGCTAGTGCAGAATCATGGGTACCAGACGACCCCCACGTATGATTTTTGATGTGACATTGACCACAAAAGGGCATAGGTGGATGTAAAATAAAACACCAACCAGTAGCCTGAATTCCTTCTCCCAGTGATAAAATTGCCTGCACTGAGCTTCTAATAGAAAGAGACGGGTGAAAGGCCAGTAGAAATTAGCTTCCCCACGCCCATTCTTGAGGTGCAATCTGGCATTTAGCTGGAGGCAGCTACTGTAAAAAGATCTGTGGCAGTGACTGTGAAAGAGAAATGAAATGTCAGGATTTCAGGATTTCCTCCCCGGTAGGGCCCCAGTGGGTCAGTGCAGATGGCACCCCACCATGCAGTGTGCTGAAAATACGTATTAAAGGCTATTTTACAGACTTAGCAAACTATGCTGCTTGAACATAATGGAATACAAGCTAGCTAATAAGATGCTGTGTGAAAATGTTGATTAATATGGATACAGCATTTGAAATAATGCAAATTAAAAGAAAAAAACCCACCCAGAACTCAAAATAGCATGAACACACTGATGATAGCTCCATAATACATGGGTTCATTTTTAAATATTTGAAAGAGTGTTTGGAGTATAGTTAATAGAGTTTATGAGATTGGAAATCTTAGTTCATGGTTAATTTTAAAGAAATTCTGCAGAATGGTCTTCTTTGGGCAAATTGGTGATACATGTTCCAATAAATTAATTCTGCTGGTCCCAGGCCAGCTGGATGTGGGTAGTGGTTTTAGTCTAAAGACAAGGGTGGGGAGTGAGAGTGGAGGATGGAAGGAAGGGCAGGAGGAGGGAAGGACTAGTTCCTCAGCTTCCTTGACCGAGGAGACCCGAGCTCAAAATGATGATTTTGCAGTGTTGCCAATCTGGAAATTTTCTGAACCTGTGACAGCAACTCAGGGTGACTCCAGACAGATTTACATCCCTGATCACTGAAGCCCCAGTCTCAAGCAATAGTGGTACATTTATTGAGGATCTACTGTCAATCCTTTGGTTAATATACGGTGTCCAATCCTATAGCTCAGAGCTACAGAGGGGACCACAAAAGTGAGTGGGACAGAATGCCTGTCATTAGTACCCTTTCTGTTTCATTAGAGGGACAACTGTGACATATTAAGCAGACGGGAAAAACACATAGTGAAGTGCAAGATGGAAAAGTACTGAGAAAATAATCAGTTCAGTTCAGTTCAGTTCAGTCGCTCAGTCGTGTCCGACTCTTAAAGTGCCATAAATGAAAAGGGAGAGAAAGTAATGAATGCTAAAGCAATCAGGGAATTCTCCTGAGAGGAGGGGGCAATTATGTTGGGTCTTAAAATGTGGCTATGATTTGGATTGTTACATTAAAAAAGCAAACAAACAACTCAGAAAGACGGTGAGCAAAGGGATCCCGGGGCAGTGAGTCCCACCCACCCGGGGCAGGGGTGTGATGGAGCAGAGGGAATGTAAAGATGGCCCAGTGGAGGGGAGGTAGATCCCAGAGGGTCACGGGAGCCAAGTATTCAGGAACTCAGGTGCGATTCAGTAGAGAAGAGGTAGTCATTGGAGGCTTTTGAGGGATTTGCCCCAAAAGCCTTGCAGACAAACACCAGGCAGGGCTGTGAGTGAGCTGCAGTGATGAGAGAGCAGAGGGAGGAAAGGCCAGGCAAGACCCAGGGCGAGACACTGGCTGTTTGAATTGTGATGACGCGGGTTTAGTTCTTTCAAACTTTAATTTTCTAACCACTAGACAGGAGGGTGACTTCCCTGGTGTCTCAGATGGTAAAGAAATCCTCCTGGAGACTCTGGTTCAGGAAGATCCCCTGGAGAAGGGAATGGCTATCTACTCCAGTCTTCTTGCCTGGAGAATCCCATGGATGACTCCCATGGATGACTGGTGGGCTATAGTCCATGGGGTCTCAGAAGACCCCGGGGTCTCTGGACATGATGGAGTGACTAACATTTTCACTTTCAGACATGAGGGTGATACCTCTGATACCCAGGGCTATGTTTAGACTGTTAACATCACTCAAACACTCCCATCTGAAAAAATCAAATTTCATGTAATCTGAAAGATGATTTGCTCACTGGGGAAGGGGTTCCTGGGCCTGAACTTTTGAGTGTTGCTCTGTCTGGGACATGTGGCCTCAGCAAGACCCCTGAAGTCTGCAGCTGCTCCTCGGCCCCCTGGCAGCGCCTGTGATAGAGCAGGCCCTCAGTAAGTGTCCACTGAAGGGAGAGATGGAACACCCTTCTACTTGGGCAGTTTTGATTTCTCTAAGGCTTTTGTAAAGAGGCAGGGCTGAGTGAATGAGATGGTTAGATAGCATCACCGACTCAATGGACATGAACTTGAGCAAACTCTGGGAAACGGTAGAAGACAGAGGAGCCTGGCATGCTGCAGTCCATGCCCTTCCAAAGAGTTGGACATGACTCAGAGATTGAACAACAGCAGGGCTTAGTGTCCTTCTGGAGGCCACATCTTCTCAAAGATCGCCCTCCCTTTGTTTAGTAAGAGATATTTACATGGCCAGGCAACACCTACAGTGTGATAAGTGCAGTACATCAGTCAAATCAGACTCACAATAGTCTTCAGGGAGATGACCCTGTGAATAGTCTAGGACAAGAAGGAAGCACATGGTCTAACATGGCAGCTGAGGAGGCCCGACGGAGTGCAGTGTCCAGGCAACAAGCCAGGCTGTGCACTGACCCCATCCAACAGGCCCAGATACAGTTTCAGCCCCGTCAGCAGTGGCTTCTCTGTGTCTCTCAGCTAATCCTGCGGCAGGCCAGGTAGAGCTTGGGTGGTTTATGGACAGAGTAGCATCTAGGGTATCATGTTACAACCCACACCTTGGTTGTGATGTCTTGCAAAGGTGCTGATTTTCCAGGACTAGGAGCCCCTTGAGGGCTCTTCCTGCAATACAAAGTTGGCATAGGTATGGATTTAAAAGCAACTGATGTTGTGAGAATTGGTGTCTAGAGAAAATTCACACTGCTGTGTTACTCACCATGCCTGAGGTCAATAAAAGCACAGTCACCCAGCTTCAACATAAATACCTCAGGGTTTACAGAATTTTAAACCCAGAAATTCAGAGAGTTTCTATTTAGCCTTTCCTCATTTTTTTTTAAACAGGTGAGAAAACTGAGACTTGGAGGGAATGAAGTGACTTGTCCAGGGTCACACATTTCATAGCAAAATCTTGATTTAAGTTTAGAGTTTCTAACTTCAGTTCAACTCTTGGACTGTCTGAAATCTACTCCCTTTAAAAAGTTTTGTCCCCTAATATTACTAAAGATACATTTTTTTCCAAGATGTTTGTTTGCATGTTGTTTTGAAATGATAGCTGACTGGGATTTTTTTCCAAAAATAAATGTATAGAATATCACCACCATCCACTGAGCTACTGAAACCAAAAATCAAGTTATCCTTCATCCAACCCCTTCCCCCCAATTCCTGGCCCAGGCAACATCTAATCTGCTGAGAGCACCTGCTTTTTCTACTTTTAAAATGCATTTCAAATCCTTCTACGTCTTTCTACCTCCTTCTCTGTTCTAAGCCCCAATATCTCTTTCTGTACCTCCTGCAAAACCTCCCATTCATTCTCCACACTGGACTCAGAATGATCATTTTTATAAATTTTTTATTCTGAAATAATTATAGATTCATAAGAAATTGCAAAGAACAGTGTAAAAGGAGACTGCATATACCCATCACCCAATTTTCCCCAATGGTAACATCTTGCACAACTATCAAATAGTATCAAACCAGGAAGTTGACAATGGTGCAATCCACAGAGTTGATTTCAGCAGTTTTCCCTGCACTCTTGTGTGTGTATGTGTGAATGTGTGTGCGCGTATTCATTCAACCACCACCACAATCAAGAATAATCTTCAAAAACTGTAAATCAGTCATACTACCTTCTTGCTGAAATCTCTCAGTGGCTTCCCATCCTTTTAGAATACACTCAGGCTCCCGCCCAAGCACCTTCTCAGCTGCCTTGCAGACCCCAGCTCTGCTGCCTGGTTGGGCCCCACAGGCCCTCAGCTCTTTGACGCCTGCCGCTGCTTCCATCTGGTTGGCTTGTTCTTGCCTATTCTCTCCTCTGCACATTCTCCTCCTTCAGATCTCAGCCCGCAGGCCACTCTCGGTGACCGCTGGCTGTGTCACGGCACCCTGGTCTGTGCCCTGCAGCGCTTGTCACAGCTGGCACAGGCCCATACGCTGGCTCACTTTGCTTCTTGGTTCCTTGGGGAGATAAACGCCGTGAAGGCAGACACCTCGCCAACAGTTATCCCCTTAGACCTGAACACCGAGCCTGGTGACCAGTAAACATGTTGAGGATGAAGGTCAGGGGCAGGTCCGTGTCTTAATGCCCAGAATGAGAGAGGGCAACTCAGGGACTAAATTTAATTAATGAGAAAAGAAAGCATATTATATATACTGAGGAAAAGCTCATATTTTAAAAAGAGTAATTGCCCTATACTGAAAACAATACTTTAAGAATGCAAAGGTATGAAACGTAAAGTCTCTATCCAGTCCTTTTTGAACATGGAAAACAAAGTTGTACTTGCTCTTCTTTATCATATAGGTTTTTTTGGGTCAGTGTTAAAGCAGTTTGTTTCTTTTTATGTGTTATATTAATATTTTGTATCCTTAAGAAGACTATCAAACCCATCTCTAGATATACTGAGAGTAAATATTCCAACAGTACAATGTTGCATTGAATACAAAGTGTGTGTTCATGTGCCCAGGAGTTTTCAGCTACTTCCACACAGGGGGATTCATGATTGGTGACAATGGTTAGGTTCAATCCTGAATCCACCACTGCAGAGGCTCCTGGGTTAAGCAAAACTCAATGAAGACATCATGTCACCTCGCCAGCAACATAAAATTCAGTACTTCCTACTCACCAAGTCCTTTATAAAAACTCTTTTTCAATACAAGTCTCTCAGATGCATTCATGTCATATAATATAGAGGTAAAAATTAAAATATATATATATATAGCTGCCACAGAAGGCAATGGGAACTTTGTTGTCCTTTTTTACTTTGGACTGAGGGAATCACCCCAAATGACACGAGCCATTGAACACAAAGGCCCTCCTGCCAGACTGACTGGTCAATTCTCCGATGGGGACACTCTCCTGTGTAGGAGCCACTCTGGACAGGACTGAGAAGTGGAAGGAATTTGCCTTTCCGTTTCTCCATATGTTTCCCATTTTCTGGGTCTTGAGGATGTTTTCACTCTGCTTCCTGCGGCCTCATCTCCATCAGAAGCCCACAGGCAGGGACCTGTTGACTTGCTTCTGTCTCCTTAGGCAATCTAGACTTCAGTGCTAATCCCTTATATCAAACACCCATCAATTGGCACTACCGGTGGTCAGGCAGAGACACACAGATAAAAGACATCCACTTTCTGGCCAGTTGGAAGGGCCTGCCATGAGCGTGGATATGTGGGCAGGCCGTCTAACCAGTCAGACATGAAGGCTGGTGCTGGTTATGTGTGTTATCCTATCCTGGTCAAACCAGCTGAGGAGGAAAAAGGGAATGGGCTCTGAGCTCTGAGAGAGCACCTCCTCCAAGCTGTCCTTTGCACGAGAATCAAAGCTGGCAATTGAGTCCTTCTGATGGGACAGCAGAGGCAATTGAGCTCTGGGACAAGTGGCAGCTCCTTAACTCGTTCCCCCTTTCCTGACCCTGCAGTGCAAAGTGACTGAAGGGGATGGACAACTCCTCTACCAAACCTCCTGGGCTTTCCTCTCTCTCTTTCTTAGTTTCCATTCTGCATTTTTATTTACTAAAGGTAGCATACCCGTTTACAACAACGATTTTATTTATTTATATATTTTTAATTTGTTATTAAGTTATAGTTGATTTACAATGTTGCGTTAGTCTCTGCTGAACAGAAATGTGATTCATTCATATATATTAATATATATGTATTCCTTTCATATTTTTTCAATTATGGTTTTTCACAGGATATTGAATATAGTTCCCTGTGCTATACAGTAAGATCTTGTTGCCTATCCATTTTATATATAATAGTTTGCATCTGCTAATCCCAAGCTCCCACCCCATCCCTCCCTCACCTGCCCTCCTTGTTGGCAACCACAAGTTTATTTTCTATGTCTATGAATCAGCTTCTATTTCATAGATAAGTTCACTTATATCATAGTTTAGATTTCACACATATATTTAGATTTCTGTCTCTTTCTGACTTGTTTCACTCAGTATGATAATCTCTAGGTCCATCCGTGGTGCTGTAAATGCATGATTTCATTCTTTTTTTATGGTGGAGTAATATTTCATTGCATATACATGTTGCATCTTCTTTATCCATTCATCTGTCGATGGACATTTGAGTTGTTTCCATGTGGTTTCCATAGCTTGGCTATTATAAATAGTGCTGCTATGGACATTGGGGTGCATGTATCTTTCTGAATTATAGTTTTGTCTGGATATATACCCAGAAGTGGGATTGTTGGATCATATGCAGAGTACATCATGAGAAATACTGGGCTGGATGAAGCACAGGCTGGGAATCAAGATTGCCGGGAGAAATATCAATAACCTCAGATATGCAGATGACACCACCCTCATGGCAGAAAGTGAAGAAGAACTAAAGAGCTTCTTGATGAAAGTGAAAGAGGAGAGTGAAGAAGTTGGCTTAAAGCTCAACATTCAGAAAACTAAGATCATGGCATCCGGTCCCATCACTTCATGGAAGACAGATGGGGAAACAGTGGCTGACTTTATTTTGGGGGGCTGCAAAATCACTGCAGATGGTGACTGCACCCATGAAATTAAAAGACGCTTACTGCTTGGATGGAAAGTTATGACCAACCTAGATAGCATATTAAAAAGCAGAGACATTTGTCAACAAAGGTCCGTCTAATCAAGGCTATGGTTTTTCCAGTAGTCATGTATGGATGTGAGAGTTGGACTATAAAGAAAGCTGAGCACAGAAGAATTGATGCTTTTGAACTGTGGTGTTGGAGAAGACTCTTGAGAGTCCCTTGGCCTGCAAGGAGGTCCAACCAGTCCATCCTAAAGGAGATCAGTCCTGGGTGTTCATTGGAAGGACAGATGTTGAAGCTGAAACTCCAATACTTTGACCATCTCATGCGAAGAGCTGACTCATTGGAAAAGACTCTGATGCTGGGAAAGATTGAGGGCAGGAGGAGAAGGGGACGACAGAGGATGAGACGGTTGGGTGGCATCACTGACTCAATGGACATGGGTTTGGGTGGACTCTGGGAGTTGGTGATGGACAAGGAGGTCTGGCGTGCTGTAGTTCATGGGGTTGCAAAGAGTCGGACATGACTGAGCAACTGAATTGAACTGATGGTAGCTCCATTTTTATCTTTTTGAGGAACCTCCATACTGTTCTCCTTAGTGGCTGCACCTTTCCCACCAACAGCGTTATCTCCTTGGGTTTTCAATTGCATTTGCCATCTTCTTGAGCAAAGCCCAGGTCACTTGACAGTGAGGGCGGGAAGTCCAGAACAGCCCTGGCACTGCCAGCTATGTCAGAGGAGCAGGTCTGGCAGGGGCCCCAAGCAGAGGCCTCAGAGCTCACTGCCCTCTCCCTGTGACTGAGTTCTACCCTATGAAGGGGCTTCTCTTTGTAATATTTGGATCACCCCCAGGTTTATCAGGGTGGATTTCGCAGTGAAGATTTTACTCCAATCCTAACAATGTTTTCTTTATTTTTTCCATGCCTGATTTTTATTTTTCTTCTGTACTCTATGTTTTTAATTGGGATATAATTACTTTATGATGTTGTATTAATTTCCTAAAAATGTTTTCTTAATTGCATTTTAAGAATTAGTTAAATAGTACCTATTTGTATTCCTCCCTTCCCTTCCCCCACCTCCTGCCTCCAGAGAGAACTACTGGTAAAAGAATACAATCCTTTCCTGTCAATTTTCCTGCTCTGTACTCATCCTGTCAGTGATTCTGTTGAAGATGGAAACATCATTATTTGTCACTAATCCACTCTGAGTTGGGAGCTGCCTCTTCTCCAACTCAGGTCACCAAACACTGCGGATCGCCCAGCAACTGCTCCGGTGTGTGTTTATTTTCCTTCAGGCCTTTCAGAAGGACCAGGAGATGCCTGGTGCTGAGGAAGAAGCCAGAACGTGGAAGTGACTGACCCCAGGATTCCGGTGAGCCCAGGGATCTGCCCCAGGGCCTGGCACTGCTTCTTGAATTCTCCAAAGAGCTTCAGTTTCCTCATCTGCGGAATGGGTGCCATAAGAAGACCAACCTCACTGGGCTATTGACCTCATCTCTATATCACTAAGCCCGGAGTCTGGAGTGTGAAATCTCCTTAAAGATGCTGATTCACAGATAATGATTCTCATTAATTTTTAAAATTGAAGTAGAATCAGTTCAGTTCAGTTCAGTCGCTCAGTCGTTGTCCGACTCTCCGCGACCCCATGAATCACAGCACGCCAGGCCTCCTTCCATCACCAACTCCCGGAGCTCACTCAAACTCATGTCCACAGAGTCGGTGATGCCATCCAGCCATCTCATTCTCTGTCGTCCCCTTCTCCTCTCGCCCCCAACCTTTCCCAGCATCAGAGTCTTTTCCAGTGAGTCAACTCGTCGCATGAGGTGGCCAAAGTATTGCAGTTTCAGCTTTAGCATCAGTCCTTCCAGTGAACACTCAGGACTGATCTCCTTTAGAATGGACTGGTTGGATCTCCTTGCAGTCCAAGGGACTCTCAAGAGCCTTCTCCAGCACCACAGTTCAAAAGCATCAATTCTTCGGCAATCAGCTTTCTTCACAGTCCAACTCTCACATCCATACATGACCACTGGAAAAACCATAGCCTTGACAATGCTGCTGCTAAGTCACTTCAGTCGTGTCCGACTCTGTGTGAACCCATAGATGGAAGCCCACCAGGCTCCCCCATCCCTGGGATTCTCCAGGCAAGAACACTGGAGTGGGTTGCCATTTCCTTCTCCAATGTGTGAAACCTAGCCTTGACAATAGATCTGCAATATTATACAGGGTATAGGAGATGGGGACGACAGAGAATGAGATGGATGAATGGCATCACCGACTCGATGGACATGAGTTTGAGTGAACTCTGGCAATTGGTGATGGACAGGGAGGCCTGGCGTGCTGTGATTCATGGGGTCGCAAAGAGTCGGACACGACTGAGCAACTGAACTGAACTGAACTGAAGAGCACGATTCACAATTTTTAAAAGTTATATTCCATTAATAGTTCCATTGGAACTATTTCACTCCAGTTCAGTTCAGTTCAGTTCAGTTGCTCAATTGTGTCCGACTCTTTGCGACCCCGTGAATCACAGCACGCCAGGCCTCCATGTCCTTCACCAACTCCCAGAGTTCACTCAAACTCACCTCCATCGAGTCGGTGATGCCATCCAGCCATTTCATTCTCTGTCATCCCCTTCTCCTCCTGCCCCCAATCCCTCCCAGCATCAGAGTCTTTTCCAGTGAGTCAACTCTTCTCATGAGGTGGCCAAAGTATTGGAGTCTCAGCTTCAACATCTGTCCTTCTAGTGAATACCCAGGACTAATGTCCTTTAGGATGGACTGGTTGGATCTCCTTGCAGTCCAAGGGACTCTCAAGAGCCTTCTCTAGCACCACAGTTCAAAAGCATCAATTCTTCGGTGATCAGCTTTCTTCACAGTCCAACTCTCACATCCATACATGACCACGGGAAAAACCATAGCCTTGACTAGATGGACCTTGGTTGGCAAAGTAATGTCTCTGCTTTTTAATATGCTATCTAGGTTGGTCATAACTTTCCTTCCAAGGAGTAAGCTAGTTATTATAAAATATTGGCTATTATTTTTATGTTGTACAGTACATCCTTACAGCTCATTTTATTTTAATTCT
This sequence comes from Moschus berezovskii, assembly GCF_049115385.1. Classification (NCBI taxonomy): domain Eukaryota; kingdom Metazoa; phylum Chordata; class Mammalia; order Artiodactyla; family Moschidae; genus Moschus; species Moschus berezovskii. Next base: position 94,566,381 of record NC_142469.1, read on the forward strand.
TATTTTTAAAGGAACTTTTAATTTATTTTGATTTAGCTTATTTTTATTTATTTAGTGAAAATTTCTCAGTCACGTCCAACTCTTTGCAACCACACTATATAGTCCATGGAATTCTCCAAGCCAGAATACGGGAGTGGGTAGCTATTCCCTTCTTTAAGGGATCTTTCCAACCCAGGGATCGAACCCAGGACTCCCACATTGCAGGCAGATTCTTTACCAGCTGAGCCACAAGGGAAGCCCAAGAATACTGGAGTGGGTAGCCTATCCCTTCTCCAGCGGATCTTCCCAACCCAGGAATTGAACCGGGGTCTCCTTCATTGCAGGCTGATTTTTTACCGACAGCTATGAGGGAAGATCTTATTAGAAGGCAGGTGGTTAATAACTTACAAGAACTGTCTTTGCTATTCCATTTTACATTAAGATGCAAGCCTCGCTAAAGGGTAAGCAATGGGAACAATGATGCAGGAGATAACCCCTTTGTGCTCCTGGCACTTTCTCTTTTTTTCTTTGGTAGGTGCTGGTGAGCAGTCGTGGCTGACAAGAAGAGCCCTCAGAGCCTGAAGGAAGTGGAAAAGAGGAAGTGGTGCCATATTTCTTTTTAATCTGCTGGAACTTATGCTGGTGTGTTTGCTGTCCCAGCAGTCTGATACTCCTAACCCATGTCAAAATTCGCACATTAAGTAAAAAATGTCAAGTCCCAAGGGCGTGGTGTATTTTTGTTGGCATCTTCCTGACAGAGACTTGGGGACCTGTCCTCCTGTCATTCATGTCAGCAGATGGAAGTCCCGCCCATAAAGGGGAAGTCCTATAATATCTTCCCGTTGTAAATATGTCTTCCAATTAGGGGCACTTTCTTTACACATTTCATTGAGTTTCACAACTACATGTGAGGCAGAAAAAAAGGGTTTGTGGTCCTCATTTTATAGACAAGATAAAGAGGATTGGAGAGATTGAGTGACTTGTCTAAGGTCAAACACTCTGTCAGTGGTTGAACAGGAATAGAACTCCCGGCTGGGTGGGGAGAATATTCAAGACATCTGATTAATGTTTTAGATCTGCAGGTATCTAGTAGGTGCAACCCTTGTGAGCCACTTGTCAATGGGAAAGCAAGAGGCTGGGGTCAGCTGGAGGATCCCTGAGGTTCTTTGATGTTGGCTGGTGGGAAGTGGGGTCATCCACCTTTTCCCTCCCACTGACCTCCATGAAGTCATTCTCAGGTGTGGAAATGAGGGGCACAGGATAATACTTTCCAGTGAGATTTCAATTCTTTCCTTTAAGTACAGAGAGGCTGAAAAATCACTGGGGAATCAGCAAAATCCCTCAGTAGCTCCAAGCCTCCTTAAGCAATTTGTGCTGCCTAAATCCAAAATTAAGCTCTGGCTTTGCCATGAGCTGCTGGCAAGCTGCCTGTCTAATTACAATAAGGTAGGAAACTCTGTGATATCCTGCAGAACCACGATTATTAACTTAACCTGTAACTGTGTCTTAGGAAGACTGACATTTTAGAGTGTGAGCAGTAAGAGGGCATAACAGAGTCTGATTTCTGGGTGTTGTGGTTACTTTGGATTTCACATTTCTCCCTGTAGTCATCTCCACATTTCCTTTAATAACATTCCTGCTGGTGTTTTTGACCCCAAAACTCACCTTTTCCCTGTCAGTAAAGAGATTCGGTTTTCTGAATAGTGTCTTGATTTCTTTGGTAACTATGGTAACACCTCCACACACACTGCCCCCAACCCCAAAGAAGAAACCAACAAAGAAGTAAGTTATCATCATACAAGCTCCACCTCAAGTCCTCGAAAGGAAATGGATTTGTTTGGGCAAGGCAGCCACCACCATCCCTCCCGGGAGCCCCTGGTACCACACTTCTGCTCAGCAATGCTCGCCTCCTCTCCTGGGGCCGTCCTGCTTTAGCATCGCTCTGTTATTCCTTGTTTTACTGCAGAGCAGTGGTAATTGATGTTGATGATCTGTTAAACAGATGGCGGGATGAGCCGGAAGCATCTTAGTTAAAAGACAGTTCAATCCTATCATTCTTGTTGAAACACTTTAACCTCTGTTTAATTTTATTCCACTGGGATTGAGGGTTATGGTTTCTGGCTCTCGTTCTGTTGTCATTCACACGGATACACTCTCCAGAAAAGAGACAAGCCCTCTCTCCTGCCCTTCTTCCCACCCAGATTGAGCCTGTGAGGTGAAAACACAAACAGCAACCACTGAGGGCCTTCTCTGCTGAGGTCTTTTCTGCCAACAGGCAGATGGGGGTGGGTCACCTCCCTGGCAGGCAACAAGGGAGGAGGGAAGAAATCATTACTGCCAAGTGAACCTTGAAATGGTGGGGAAGCTTGGTCTGATGCTGTGAATGCAAACCCATGAGCCTTCTGGAGTTTTCTCTGAAATTTGATCCGAGCGTTTAACCTCTTCCTTCCTGGTAAGACTCTTGCATGTAGAATTACATAAACAGTACAGCAAATAAAGTATCCAGGCTAAAAAGAAGATAAAGATTGGGATTAGAACATGTTTTTCTTAGAAGAGTGTCTTTTAAGAGATTTTCTAGGTGGTTGTTCATTCGCTAAGTTGTGTTCGACTCTGCGACCCCACGGACTGTAGCTCTCCAGGCTCCACTGTCCATGGGATTTCCCAGGCAAGAATAATGGAGTGGATTGCCATTCCCTTCTCCAGGGGATCTTCCCCACCCAGCAATCAAACCCGCATCTCCTGATTGGCAGGTGGATTCTTTACCACTGAGTCACCAGGGAAGACCAGTTTCCTACTTTCCTAGGGTGGTTGTAACAAAGTACCACAAATTGGGTGACTGAAAAGAACAGATTTCTAGTCTGGAGTGAGAAGGCAAGAAATCTGAAATCAAGGGGTGGGCAGAGTCATACTTTCTCTGCAATCTGAAGGGGAAATTCCCTCCTATCTCGTCTGGTTTCTGGTATTTGCCAGCCATCTATGGTGCTCTAATCTCTGCCTCCATTATCACATGGCTGTCTACCTGTGTATATGTTTCTATGTCTCCCTTCCTTTAAGAAGGACACCAGCCATGTTGAATTTGGAGCCAACCCTTTCCTGGCTCAGACAGTAAAGAATCCACCTACAATGCAGGAGACCTGGGTTCGATCCCTGGGCTGGGAAGATCCCCTGGAAAAGGGAATGGCTCCCCACTCTAGTATTCTGGCCTAGAGAATTAGACAGACTGTATAGACCATGGGGTTACAAAGACTCAGACTCAACTGAGCAACTTTCACTTTCACTTTTCACTCCTCCAGTATGACTTCATCTTACTTTACTTCATTACATCTGCAATGACTCTGTTTCAAAATAAAGTCCCATCCCGAGGCACTGGGGTTAGGACTTAAGCCTACCTTTGGGGGGAACACAATTTAACTCAAAAGAAGAGAGGATACGGAATCCACAGTTTCCCCGCTAAGTGTCCAGAAAACGTTTAGACTGAAGATACTACAGAATCTGTGGCCTGGGAAACGGACTTGTGAAATGAAGCCCTCAGCCCTGTGGAAGGCTCACTCGTGGCGTTCTCCAGCTCACCCCGAATGTGACCCCCAGCACCGCTCTCTTGCCTTTCAGGTTCTGACACCATTGTTCCCCCATTTCCCAGAGACAATGGAATGCCCAGGAGAGGACGTGCTCCTGCATTTTGAGAAGTCTGCACTGGGGGCCTGGCCCTGCCAAACCCAGGCATTGTTCTCAGTTAACGGTGAGACTCTAAGCGCACGCCTGCCACCTTGTGGTTACGTTTGCTTTCCCCCACCACATGAAGACTTTTTTTTTCTCTTTCTTAAATTTAATTTTTATTTTATCTTGGAATATAGTTGATTTATAATATTATTTTAGTTTCAGATGCACAGCAAAGTGATTCATTTATGTATATACATATATCCATTCTTTTTCAAATTTTTTTCCCATATAGGTTAATTACAGAGTATTGGGTAGAGTTCCCTGTCTCTACACAGATATCAAATGATATCACTTATATGTGGAATCTAAAAAAATGATACAATCCTGAATATTCATTGGAAGGACTGATGCTGCTGAAGCTCCAATACTTTGGCCAGCAGATGAGAAGAACTAATTCACTGAAAAGACCCTGGTGTTGGGAAAGATTGAAGGCAGGAAGAGAAGGGGATGACACAGGATAAGATGGTCAGATGGCATCACACGCTTGATAGACATGAGTCTGAGCAAGCTCCAGGAGTTGATGATGGACAGGGAAGCCTGGTGTGCTGCAGTCCACGGGGTCGCAAAGAGTCAGATACGACTGAGCGACTGAACTGAACTGAAAACTAGAAGAAAAAAAATGCCTGTGGTTGGGGTTTGAGTGTAATGAATCAATAATTAATCACCATTGTCTCTGCTACTTGGAGTTCAGAGTCAGACTCAGGAGATAGATAAATGGGAACAAAATACTAGTTTTATTATTGGTAAAATGCAGTTGAAGGATGTGGCACCCATGTGGTGACGATCTAGAAGGTCTGTTAACAGTTTCATTCTTAATATCTCGACCGGAGTTTCCAGAATAAGAATGCCCAAGAGTGTGCTCTCTTTTTTCTAGCTTTCCCTCTCTCTTTGTCTTTCCTTCCTTTTAAATTTTGATTTCTGATTTTAATGATATTGCCTCTAGTGTTTGTCATTAAGAATATTGTTGATTCTGTTTAAGGTGAATTTTAAATATCATGTTAAAAAAATTTTTAGGACTTCTAAAGAAGTTTCTAAAAGTCAGATTGGGTATTAAAGAATATCAGATAGCTTTTGGAAATTTTTGAAGATTATTGCATAATTTTAAAATTTAACCAATTTTGGTAATATATTTAGATTTCCTCATGTTTAATTATTCTGTACTGCTTGGATAAATCTTATTTGAATGTGTTTAGTGAAGATATGTTTAAAATATATTGATTAATTTAAATTGATGATTCTTTCTGTAAAATTTACAAGTGGGATTTATAAGTGTGATTGGTTCTGTTTTGTTTTTGGTCTGCTATCTTTGTTGAGCTTTGTTAGTAGAATTATTCCTATTTTTGCTCAATAAATTGAGAAGATTTAGACTGTGAAAACAGCTGATCGCCGAAAAATTGATGCTTTTGAGCTATGGTGCTGGAGAAGACTCTTGAGAGTCCCTTGGACTGCAAGGAGATCCAACCAGTCCATTCTAGAGGAGGTTAATCCTGGGTGTTCATTGGAAGGACTGATGCTAAAACTGAAACTCCAATACTTTGGCTACCTCATGCGACGAGCTGACTCACTGGAAAAGACTCTGATGCTGGGAGGGATTGGGGGCGGGAGTAGACGGGGACGACAGAGAATGAGATGGCTGGATGGTATCACCAACTCGATGGACATGAGTTTGAGTGAACTCCAGGAGTTGGTGATGGACAGGGAGGCCTGGCGTGCTGTGATTCACAGGGTCGCAAAGAGTCGGACACGACTGAGCGACTGAACTGAACTGAACTGAACTGACATATACTCTGAGGTTTTTTATTTAGCCTGGGTAATATTGTTCTTTGAGTGTTAGAAAAGGTCACCATCTGAGGTAGGACACATCTTTTTTTAAACATTCTTTGACAACGTTTTTAATTTTTTATCATAGTAACTGATATTTTTTAGTCAGTTTGAGAATTTTGCTTGTTTTTCTCCTGGAAATTGCTGATTTTATTGAGCTTTAAAATGTATCCACACTGAATCATATGAAGCTTGTTGTAATTTAAAATGTCACTTTGTAATTATTTGAGATACAACCTTAGTTCTAATTTTGTTAAATTGTGTTTTCCTTATTTACATTTGCTTCTGTATGTTGTGTTCTTTTTTCTATAAAGAATCTGTGCCACTATTTATTTAATAAACTATTTTTTTAAAAAGAAACATTTAAAAATTGAAATACAAGAATTTAAGGGTCACTGAAATGGTGGCGTTAGTGGTAAAGAATCTGCCTCCCAATGAAGGAGGCACAAGAGATGAGGGTTCTATCCCTGGGTCAGAAAGACCCCCTGGAATAGGAAATGGCACCCACTCCAGTATTTTTGCCTGGAAAATTCCATGGGCAGAGGAGCCTGGCAGAGTACATTCCATGGGGCTGCAAGAAGTTGGACAGGACTGGGCACACACACACACACATTGCTAACTAGGAGGAAAAAAAAATTCCAGAAATTTGAATCATATAGTGTTTCCTTAGAATCAGTCCGATGTGTTCTGGGCAACCAATTTTACAGTCAGTTTCTCAAACTGACTATACTGACTATACATTAATAGGAAGAATAACACGGTAAACTATACATTAATAGGGTTAAAAAGAGTAACACGGTACAACAATGTTCATAGCTGCATTATTCACAATACCCAAAAGGTAGCAGCACCCCAACAGATCCATCAACAGGTAAATGAATAAATGCAGTGTATATACTCCATGAAATATCATCTGGCTTTAAAAAGTAAAGGAATTCTGACATTAGCCACAATGTTGAGCTGTGAAATAAGCCAGACATGAAAGGCCAAATATAATTCCAGTTATGTGAGGTACTCAGAGTAGTCAACTCTGTAGAGATAGAAAACAGTATGTTGGTTGCCGGGGACTAGGGCAGGAGGGAAGAGGAAGTTAATGTTTAATGGATATTTTTAATGTTAAATGCGTAACAGACTTCCTGACTGGGATGATAAAAAACCATTCTGAAGATGGGAGGTGGGAATGGTTGCACAACAACGTGAATGTCCTTCACGCCTTCGAACTGTTCACTTAAAAATGGCTAAAATGGGAAAGTTTTTGTTTTGCATATTTTACTACCATTTTTTTAAAAAGTATATTTTGCAATTAGAATATTATGCAATCGGCTTTAGGTTTAGTTTAGACGAATCATTCATAAAACAAGAGTATAGTAACTCACTTCATCTATTAAGGAATAGAGAAACAGTGATTCCTAGCCTGCAGTATTAAAGAGATTTTAAGTCATTATGTTGCAGAAAAGCACTGAATGCCTTTCTTGGTCTGCAGAAATATTCTCGTATGCTAATATTTCGAGGAAATACTAAACTAGGGAGATCATCCTGGATTACAGGATGGAGCCCACCGAATCAGAAGAAGCGCTCTTGTCCAATCTCCCCTGTTTCTCCCCGCAGACAGAGAGGGGACGAGGTGGAAGGCAGAGAGATGCAGTGCGAGAACAACTTGATCGGCTGTCGCTAGTTAAAGTGATCAACATTAATATCTAATCAAAAACATAAATATAAGGAAAATTAAAAGATATAACCTTTGGACCTCTAGACTTTCCAAAGTCTAGACATATGAAAAAAAGAGGTTTCTGATCTTCCAACATTTGTGTTGAGCAATCTCAGCCTCCCACCCAGGCAGATGAGTCATTGATTACGGACGGGGTGGTTGCCTTAGAGAGAAATGAGTGCAATTTCTCCTGCTCTTCCCACTTTACAATCCTATAGGCTAAAAACTTGGAGACTCGCCATGATTTGATTAATGTTTCACAATGAACTTACCCTCACCAGAAGAGGAGGAAGCATCTTCATTTCCATTTTACCAGGTGTTATGGGTTGAGTCGTGCCCCAAAGGGATATGCTGATGTCCACTGGGACATACTGTCTTTGCAGGTGTAGTCAAGTTAGGATGACGTCATAGGGTAGGCCTGAGTCTAAAATGACTGGTATCCTGGTAAGAAAAGGAGAAACATACAGACACAGATTTACAAGGGGAAGGGGAAATGAAGACACACTGCGACAATGCCACGTGACTCCACAGGCAGGACTAGAGTGATGTTTCTACCAGCCGAGGAGCATCTAGGCTTGCTGGCCTCCACCAGAAATAAAATAAAGCCCTGATCAGATTTTCCCCTGGAGCTTTCCGTAGGAACCCCCGTCCTGCTGACCCCTTGATTTCAGACTTCTGACCTCCAGAACTGAGAGACAACACATTTCTGTTCTTTCAAGTCACCCAGTTTGCAGGGCTTTGTTCCAGCTGCCTTAGAGCTGCCCTGGTGGCTCAGACAGTAAAAAATCTACCTGCAGTGCAGGAGACCCAGATTCGATCCCTGGTTCAGGAAGATCCCCTCGAGAAGAGACTGGCAACCCAGTCCATCATTCCTGCCTTGAGAATTCTATGGACAGAGGAGCCTGGCAGGCTACAGTCAGTGGAGTTACAAAGAATTGGACATGACTGAGTGACTGACACACACACTAAGAAAGGAACAAACCAGACATTTCTCTTAAACGCCAAGCAATCAATGCCTCTCCTACAAGTCACCTTGCTTTGCTAACATTCTGCCTCGTACTTTCTTCTTAGAGGAGAAATAAGATGGCGATGATAATTCCATCATCAGATGATAATTTTTTTTTATTGTGTAGAAAAGCAATAATGAATCTCTACTGGAAGCAAATACAGTATCAATAAATGCTAAGGAATGTTGCTCTGCAACAACATTTTTCAGTTAAAAACTGTTTCTGACTAATAGCACCACAGGGTTTGTGTCTCCTTGCCTAGAATGGATGCCACATCATTTGTGGCTAAGCTCGTTCATAAAAAGGCAATGTTTTCAAAAGATAATATAATACAGAAGTTGAGGAACTGCTGTCACTTGAGGTCTGTGGGCCCCAACCCATAACCGGGCAGTACTGTTTGGCTATTGGTTGAGTGAGAAAAGCACTCGGGAAATCCCCCAGTCTCAGAAGTCATGTTTTGATAGAGGCAGAGCCAGTCTCACTTGATGAATCATGTTCCGGAACAATCCCCAGCTTTGTGAACGCTGTGTTGTCATTTCAGCTTTTCCCCTGAGAGCTCTTTTTAGAAGTCTCTCCACTTAAATGCGCACTGGGTTAAATAACATGAAGTCCATGAAATCCCAAAGTCTTTCCCCAAGAGAATGAGACAAAGTACAGATTGGAATATGCTGGGAGAAGGAGGGATGTCATTTCTGATTCCCACTCTGCAATACCCCCACATCTGGACCTGGTCACTTCTACCACCTCCAAACTTTATGCCACCATTTCCTCCTCCTACTCACCCAGTTTTCTTCCCCAAAGAGTTGAGTCCTTGGTTAGCTCTCTCTGAATGGTTGCAATGGTTCTTTTTAGGTTATAGTTGATTTACAATGTTGTGTTACTTTCAAGAGTACAGCAAAGTGATTCATATACGTGTGTGTCACACACACACACATATCCTTTTAAGATTCTTATTCCATATACAATATTATAAGATATTGAGTATAGCTCCCTGGGCTATGGCTTCCCATAGCAGAGTCATTACTTGGCCAACAAAGGTCCGTCTAGTCAAAGCTATTTTTCCAGTAGTCATGTATGGATGTGAGAGTTGGACTATAAAGAAAGCTGAGCGCCAAAGAATTGATGCTTTTGAACTGTGGTCTTGGAGAAGACTCTTGAGAGTCCCTTGGTTTGCAAGGAGATCCAACCAGTCAATACTAAAGGAAATCAGTCCTGAATATTCATTGGAAGGACTGATGCTGAAGCTGAAACTCCAAAACTTTGGCCATCTGATGGGAAGAGCTGACTCATTGGAAAAGACCCTGATGCTGTGAAAGATTGAAGGCAGGAGGAGAAGGGGACGACAGAGGATGAGATGGCTGGATGGTATCACTGACTCAATGAGTTTGAGTAAACTCCAGGAGTTGGTGATGGACAGGGAAGCCTGGTGTGCTACATTGCATGGGATCCAAAGAGTTGAACATGACTGAGTGACTGATTTGAACTGAACTGATGGTGGCTCAGTGGTAAAGAATAGGTCTGCCAAGCAGATCAAGCAGGAGAGGCGGGTTCGATCCCTGGGTCAGGAAGATCCCCTGGAGAAGGAAATGGCAACCCACTCTAGTATTCTTGCCTGGAGAATCCATGGACACAGGACCCTGAAAGGCTACAAGTTCATGGGGTCATGAAAGAGTCAGACATGACTGAGCAACTAAACAACAGCAACAAGGGAATATGAGGAGAGAGCCTCTCTTGAGTCTAGTGCTTCCCTGACTTCAGCAAGTGTCAGCGACACCTGGAGTGCTTCTTGAAACGGAGTGCTGGGCCCACCTCCAGAGTTTCTGATTCAGTGAATCTGGAGTGGGGCCCGAGAGTTTTTATTTTGAACAAATCCTCTGGGGATGTGGATGATGGGGATCCAGGACTACACTTTAAGGACCTTGTTTCCACTCATTCATGGTGCTTTAACCACTGTGTACAAGCTCTCCATTTTTCCTTCAGGGCAGAGGGGATCTTTTTTTTTAATTAAAATATTTTTGGCACAATAAATACAATATTAAGGGCTCAGATGATAAAGAATCCACCTGCAATGCAGGAGACCTGGATTCCATCTGAGGTTGGGAAGATCTCCTGGAAGAGGGCATGGCAACCCACTCCAGTCTTCTTCCCTGGAGAATCCCCGAGGAGCCTGGAGGGCAACAGTCCATGGGGTCATGCAAAGAGCCAGACACTGCTGAGTGACTAAGCACAGCATAGTGCACAACATAAAATGTGCCATCTTTGCTTTTTTTCAGTGTAGTATTCAATAGTGTAAGTCCATTCTCTCTGTTGTGTAACCATCACCACTATCGACCATAGTCCAGAACTCTTTTTGTCTTACAAAACTGGAACTCTGCACCCATTAGGTGATAGCTCTCCTTTCCCCCTCCCCCAGCCACAGTGAACAATCAGTTTATTTTCTGTTTTTATGAATTTGGCTACCTTAAATCTCATACATGTGATTTATACAAGGTTTATCCTTTTGTGACTGGATGTTTTTCCACTTAGCAGATGTCTTCAAAATTCATTGATGCTGCACCATGGGTCAGAATTTCCCTCTTTTTTAGGGTTGAATAATATTCTAGTGTCTCTACTATATTGTTTATCCATTCATCTTGGGAGCAACTTGGGTTGCTCCCATCTCCTGGCTATGGTGAAAAATAGTACTGTGAATATAAATGTGCAAATATCTCTTTGAGACCTTGCTTTTAATTCTTGTATGTAGTGGAATGGCTGGAGCAGTGGAGTTTCTTATCAAGTGCCTCATCTGTGGATTTTATGGGATAATGTAGATAAAGAATCAGCATGGTGATCATACATAGAAATATAAACTTCTGCATCACACAGTCCTCTGGTCATTAGATCTATATAAACTAAATATCCTTTGATGGTGTTGAAGTTATTTGTGAGTATGGACTGTGTATAGGTGAGGTCAGTTAGGTTTAAAAGCATTCTGAATTTTTTCCTCTAACTTCACACTTGAACTGAGATAAGATTTTGGTGCGGACATAGGCACACCCTATTGTTCTTGTTTTTTTAGCCATAAGGTTCTTCTTTTAAAAAAGCAACTTTTTATTTTGTGTTGGAGTATAGCTGATTAACAGTTTTATAACAATTTCAGGCGGGCAGCAAAGGGACTCAGTGTGTACATGTCCATTCCAAACTTCCTAACTATCCCTTCCCCCACTCATTCTCTTCATACTTCCTCCTGGCACCCACAAGTTAATTCTCTAAATCTGTGAGTCTGTTTCTGTCTTGGCCACAACACGTGGTATGTGGGATCTTAGTTTCCCAACGAGTGGCTGAACATGCCCCTGGTAGTGAAAGTGCAGAGCTGTAACCAGTGTATCACCAGGGAAGTCCCCAGCACATCCTATTTTAAGCCTTTAGTGTGAATACTTGATATAACACTTGTTAAATAAGTACTTGATAGAAATGCTTGATGACAGGTTGTTTGTATGAATCATTAGAAATGGTGTTGCCTCACTCAATGCCCTGGGAAGTCTCTTTCCTGGAAAGTTCTCTTTCACCTCATTTCACTTACCCTGCAAATACACTTGCAGGATGTTACTAAAGCAGAAGGATTCAAGGACGGGGATAATTAGATCCACCACCAGCACTGGAAGTAAAGACTCTATGTGTGTGTTGGGAAAATATGTTCTCTAGAGTAACGATGTTCACAGTGTGGTCTGCAGACTGACCAATCCATCCACTCTTGATCACCAGTCATGAAATGACACATGAGCACACAGTAGAATGGAAATTCAGGCAAAGTAACCATGTCACTACACTACACACTGTCTAGGTCAGCTGACTTTTTTTTTTTGGTAGCAAGAGTTTCTCAAGGAAGGGAGACTGTAGAATAGATTCTGGCACAAACTCCCTCAATTGCACTGTCCCAGGTCACACTGAGTTTGTTGACACAGTAGAAGCTATGTCCTCCGTGGGGTCTTGTCCTATCTCAGATGGAATAAGGGACCAGGCATACTTGTCTATTATAGCACTTATTGCACTGTATTGTAATGGTCTTTTTGTAAATATAACATATATTGTCTATTTTTTAGGTATAAAAATACATGTGCTGTGCCAAGTGCTCAGTTGTGTCTGACTCTTTGTGACCCCATAGACTGTAGTCCTCCAGGCTCCACTGTCCATGGGATTTTTCAGGCAAGGATGCTGGCATGGATTACCATTTCCTTCTCCAGAGGATCTTCCTGATCCAGGGATCAAACCTGCATCTGCTGCATTGCAGGCAGATTTGTCACCTGCTGAGCCATTGGGGAAGCCCCCATAAAAATATATAGTGCCTGCTAGCGATTCATGGGGTCGCAAAGAGTCGGACACGACTGAGCCACTGAACTGAAACCATGAAAAAGAATGACGCTCTGATCCATATTAAAACACGGATGACTCTTGAAGACTTTCAGCTAAGTGAAACAAGCCATTCACAAAAAGACAAATGCTGCATGAGTCCACTTACAGAAGGTTCCTAGGATAGTCAGAATCATAAGGTAGGAAGTGTGTTTGAGGTTACCAGGGCCTGTGGGAAGAGAAAGTGGGGCGTTAGTGCTTCACAGTTAGAGGGCTCCTGTTTGAGATGATGAAGCAGTTTTTGGAAGAGTGGTGGTGGGTTTACAACACTGTGAATGCACTTGATGTCATTGAACTGGAGCCTTAAAAAGAGCTAGGATAGTAAAGTTTATATTATTATATTTTATCACAATAAAAAAGTAGAAATAGTAAAAATTAGTACACGCTGGTTGAAAAGAATTCAAAAAAAATAGATATATATGAGGCAAAATGTGCACGAGAGGCCTGAGATAGCCAGTCCTTTGCCCAGTCTCTAAAACCACAGGAAAACATCCCAGATTTGGGAACCGCTCAAAAGGGGCTGAGAAGGGGCCGACACTAAGCGACTCCTAGCATCGGGCCAGTCGAAGACACATTGTTCTCAGAGAAAATCTACAGGAGAAAGATGAAATACCTTCTACCATGGCTGGCAAGATCTAGTGCTTTAAAGTATATCCTCAAATCCTGGCAATGATTGTCTAAGAATATATTGATTGAGCGCAGAGTTTAAAAAAGTGCACTCACCCGTGCATCGCCAGGCCCACAACACACCCTGATGCACACAGCTGCGATCTTTGCTCCTTGGCAAAGTCCTCGTGGAGTCAGCAGGTTCCTTCCCCGAGCAAACCCCTCCCTCTGGTCACTCATCTCCCAGCGTCCCCCTCTCCTATTCCTGTTTGTTTAAACCCCAGCCTGGGCGGTATGGACACCCTTCAGGATCAGTCTCACTGCCATGTTTCTTCTGACTCCAGTCTTGGTAGCAGTCATCTGCATTTTGATGGTGTGGATCTTTAAAAATGCTGATGGAGGCCCTCAGAGAAGGAAGGGGGAGCCTAGGGCTGAGGCTCCTCCCTGGGTGCATGAAGACTTGAAAGACAGCACCGATGTCCACCAGGAGGAAGCAGGTAAAGACGCTGGCTCTGCTGCTCAGTTTCCACCGCCTGTATTTTCACGATGAAGGCAAGTGGCTATGGGGCTTATGGAGAGAAATAAGTGCAGGCAGGTCAGTTTCATCATCAGCTTCTTTCATGCAAACAAATTAGTGTGTGATGGAGACATTTCTCTTGGGTATCAGTTGTCATTTGCTGTGACCAAGTAAAAAGCTGGATGGTCAGTAAAAAACTGTTGAAGGGCTGGCTTTCCAAGCTCCTGTCCTGACTGGCTGCTAAAGTCTTTCTTCAGGGGGCACATCACAGGCTGGTGTGGCCATGAGTTAAGAAGTCAGGTTTTGATCAAAATTTTGAAATAAAAAGAAGGGCACCTGTGTAGGAACTCACTACTACTCATTATAGCAGCCCTGTGGGTTACAGACAAGAGTGGCTGTGGTCCTCAAAGCTGAGTGTCTGATGCAGTAGACAAGGCAATGAATGGACAGCTGAAAGAGAGTAAAAAAGAGACAGGCGGAACTGATTATAAGGTGTTTTGAGAAGGCTCAGGATCTTGGCAAGGCAGTTACAGAAAGGCTGAACCAGGTCTGGAGGATTACTAGGATATGAATAGTAAGGGTGAGGAGGTTAAGAGGAACAGAAGGAGCCTGAATACAGAACCGCTAGGAAAGATGCTAAGAAGATGGAAGGACTATGCTGACCAGGGAAGGGGCAAAAATGAAATGGGATGTTGAGGATGGGCGGGGGCATGGTTGACCCGAGAGAGACAAGGAGATGAAGGAGGCAGGCAGGCAGGGAGAGGTTTTGGGGAGCTCTGAGTGATCTGTGTTTGGGGTGGGTCTGAGGTGGTTCTGTGGGCTGGATTTGATTTGGAAGAGGCTCAGTGACTCTCAGCTGGGGTAGTAATGACATCAGTTCAGTTCAGTCGCTCAGTCGTGTCCGACTCTTTGTGACTCCATTGACTGCAGCACGCCAGGCCTCCCTGTCCATCACCTACTCTCGGAGTTCAGTCAAACTCATGTCCATTGAGTCGGTGATGCCATCCAACCATCTCATCCTCTGTTGACCCCTTCTCCTCCCGCCTTCAATCTTTCCCAGCATCAGGGTCTTTTCCAGTGAGTCAGTTCTTCACATCAGGTGGCCAAAATATTGGAGTTTCAGCTTCAACATCAGTCCTTCCAATGAATATTTAGGACTGATTTCCTTTAAGATGGACTGGTTGGATCTCCTTGCAGTCCAAGGGACTGTCAAGAGTCTTCTCCAACACCACAGTTCAAAAGCATCAATTCTTTGGTGCACAGCTTTCTTTATAATCAATTCTCACATCAATACATGACCACTGGAAAAAACACAGCTTTGACTAGACGGACCTTTGTTGGCAAAGTAATGTCTCTGCTTTTTAATATGCTGTCTAGGTTGGTCATAACTTTTCTTCCAAAGAGCAAGCATCTTTTAATTTCATGGCTGCAGTCACCATCTGCAGTGATTTTGGAGCCCCCCACCAAAAATAAAGCTCCATCCTCCCTCCAAAAGAGGCCACCTGGAAGTACATGTGTGCATGTGTGTGCAAGTGTGTGTGTTTGTTCTGAATTGTCCTAACCTTAGGATTTGGGGGAGTGGTGTACACAGCTGGCACTCCATGCTGGGAGCCATGTACCACTGACCATACCATGTACACTGAATATACCACACAGGGTCCAAGCCCAGGCAGTCTCCTAGCAGGGCTGTCTCTTACTCTCCTCCTTGGATGCCAACTATGCCAGCTGAGAAGCACTTCCCTGAATGAGGGGAGATCCAGTCTGAAGCTGGGTAAGGATCTGCGCTGGTAACAATGGGCTGGGCGGTGGGGACAGCGCGATGCAAGAGGTGGATCCGAGGGACAGTCAAGGAAGAACAATGGGCTCTGGCAATAAGTAGATGTTGGGAGAGGAAGGAGAGGGCAGTGATTTGGAAACTGGAAGAATCAGAGCAACACTGTCATATGCGGGTGAGGGGAGGGGCCCGGTTTAAAGGGGAAGCTGTTGAGTGTAGTGCAGGGCGTGTTGGGCTTGAATGAACAGTGGCACATTGAAGCAGAAAGACAGGGAGGTTTCTCGGTGAGAGATCCAGGCCACAGACACTGACTGGAGGGTCACTAGCTGCCGTCTAAGGGGTCGCACAGAGTCGGACACGACTGAAGCGACTTAGCAGCAGCAGCAACAGAAGCTTAAGGTGATACTTGGAACTTGGAAAACAAATGAATTCACTAGGGTGTATTGCTAAAGAGAAGGCTGAGGAGAGAACTTGGTAGGGAGCCCATTCAGATGAGAGAAACTGCCTGGGAGGAATGGACTTGGAAGAAAAGGTGTAGGGAAGAAAGGCCAGGTTAGTAGTCATAACAAGCCCTCCCAGGTATTTTCTGTATCCAATGTCATTTTTACATAGAGTGAAGCAAAACAATACGGGGAGCAGGCACTATTATCGTCCCCATATTACAGATAAGGAAGCTGTACTCAGATCATCTAAATCATTTGTCCAAGCAGCTAGTGGTGGAGCCAGGACCCAGTGGGGGCTGGTTCCAGAGTTCCAGATCTACAAAGAAGGTTTTTCCAGGCTTTTCCAAAGAATGACCCAGAACAGAGCGGGCAGGAGATGGCCCACAGAGTTAAACGTTCCCCGAGAGATTAGAAGTAGTGTGTGCATTGAGAAAAGCCCACTGGCTTTGAAGACCCAAGGGTTGAAGGGATACAGAGGGATCTATGTGGCTGTTAGGGAACCAGGGATCTGGGACCAGGGACCTGCGCCTGATGTGGGGACCAGACACCAGAGCTGTGCGGCCGCTTTCTGTTTCTCTGCCTGTTGATTCACTTCTCATCCTCTATTCTTTACAAGGAGGAATAAAGGGAACATGTAGCGGCCCCCTCAGCAGCCATGAGCAAATTTTCCCTGAGTGTAGAGTTCACAGTCTCTTGTTGGGAATTTTGTTGTCCACATGAGAGATACTTACTGAGGTCACACAGGCACACAGGTGGTAGGTAGGGCTAATGTTTAAACTCAGTCTCCTCTGGCACCCAAGTCCCTGCTCTTAACCACTGGGTGGGTGGACACAGTCTAACAGAGGATACGCTGCCAGTACTGTGGCTCCAATGGAGGTATAATTGGAGAGGAGAAGGCTGCCATTGCCAAGGAAACACAAGATGGCTTCATAACAGTGAACAGAGACCAGGGGCAAGCCATTTTGAAAATTAACAGAGACAAAACAGTAAAATAAATATTGCAGGCCATTCTAGTGTGAGTTGAGGAAAAAAAGCACCAATCCAACCTCTGCCAGCGCTGACTCACAAGGTTCCTGTTCCGCATTCACAGATGGGGAATCAGCCTTTGTGGGGTAGGGGGCAAGGGGAGGAGCGGTGGGAGCGGGACACAGAGAGGACTCATGAGATGTCAGACGCAGACTTTGTCTGGGCACCAGTCAGGCGTGGTGTCCTGATGATGAGTTTCTGTTCCTCTTTATCTGTGGCAGGGGTCTGAGGAAGAGAAATGACCCATATTTAATCTCAAACAGAAAACCTCAGATTGTTTCCCCAAAAAGAACTGAAAATACCACACAAAAATCCTCTAGTCAGTCCCCGATTCATGAAAACTCATGGAACTGGAAATAGGAGGAAAAGACAGGAAACACATTAAGATGTGTCCATTTTAACATTAGTGGGGATTTTCTTTACTTGGCTTCGCTAGCCATCTAAAAGCTAGCATTCTAACTGAATTTTCATTGTCCCAGTCACTGCTAATAAAGGTTTTGCCAAAATTTTTATCTAATGTGTTCAACACCTGAGTATAAAAATGTTCCTTAGACTTAGGAATAGATAGATTTTTATGTACCCATATGCAGCTGTTTCAAACCTGTTCATTGGATCTATGACAGCTCATTTCAGTAAAAGCTTAACAAGTCAACCAATTAGAGATGGATTCATTCCAGTACCAGCTCCTCTGCATGCCAACTAATCAACAACAGTCTCAACCAAGTAACACTGTTCCTATAGGTGATATCCAACCCTCTTACATACTTGGAAGCCAACCAATGCCTGAACTCCATGTTTTCCAACCAGGTGGTGTGCAAGAACTAGCCTGAGGAGGTCTTAGAGGTTCAGAAAATTAATGGACCATTTGTTCACTTGCTAGTAGCTTGAAGTCAGGCCATGATGGGAGAGCTGACTATATTATAGCACTGGAAGTTGGCCAGTGCTATAATTCAGTGCTTTTTTTCTCCCTACTCTCAGAGAGCTGGTTTACCAGCACACCACTGACAAAAATGCTATAAAAGAGCAGCACTCATGACCCGCCTGGCTTTCCTCTGCTATAGGAAGCAAGGAAGTCATCTTCATCTTTGCATTTCATCATCTTTTGACACCCATGCATGCTTCTGCATGACTGATTTTAAAAGGCTGGTTTACCAGGACTCCTGTAAGACATTATGGTCTTAGGACAAAGGAGAGGTAAATTCGAATTCAGATGAGAGAAGATTAGGGACAGGAAAGGATTTGATGGAGATGTCATCCTTGGGATCAAATCTGGGTGGGTGCTTCTGAGGAGAGTGAAGGTCAGCACAGGACACTGGGGACACCAGAACAGGTGGAGGGGCTCAGAAAACAAGTTCTGTCCACTTCACCTGGGATAGCATTGCTTCATTCCAGCTCTTTCAAGCTGAACACCCCCAGACTCCCCAACCCCCACCCACCCTTGTTGTTACTAGTGAGTCAGTTTACACTGCAACAAATGGCTGAGAGGCCCAACCAGAAAGGAAAGTGATGGCTGAGGAAGTGGAAAGGAGAAGTTCCCTGGGCCAGTGCTGAACCCCAAAGTTGTTCCCATTGTCAACTGCAAGGGCGGCGTCACCTAGAGCCTTATTAACATGGTTGCTCAAGGCTCCTCCAAAATTGCAGGGAGGGAACAAGGATGATGTGACACAAATTGGCCTTGCCGTTTCATAGCGGAAAACATTTGGCCTGTTTGCCAAGATTTGGAAGTGGAACTGCAAAAACACAAAAGCAGTTCCCATAGAGATGCAGCCAGGAAAATGCCTCCAAGTTAAACATTAAAGGATAGACATGACCTAGAATTACTTGGCCATTAAACCTAATTAGGGAGCAATTTGGCTCCTTGGCATTCAAGCCACGATACAAGGCGAGTTGGTTTTGGTGTCAGTAGCAAACTTCATGTGTGACAGCACAGGACTTCTGTTAAAAGCAGACCACAGCGGTGTGCATTTATTTTGGAATATGTGGGCTCCACCACTTGAATGAATCCACCAGAGTGGCTTGGCTGGTCTGGGCTGGAGGCAGAAAAGCCACAGGACGGAGGCTCTTGCCTCTCCTTTGATGAGGCCACATTCCCTGGGGGTGGGGGCGTGGGGGAGTGGTTAGGCGTTCAAGAGGAAGTAGAGAACTGTACCTTTTGCATTGGTTCAGTGCCCTGCAGTCCCTCAGAGCTTCTCTCCGTCTGGCTCAGCTGACCCCTTTCCCCAGGTCGAGTGTAGACTTTCTGTCCTGGGAGAGGCTCCAGGAACAGCAGCTCCCCTGTGTTCTGCTCAGAAAGCCCTTCAGGACAATCCAACCTAGCCGTGGTTGGGGCCGTGTGTCTGCCCCACTCAGAGACAAGTCTGTGCTGATAAGGCCGAGAGGCAGCCCCTTCATTCTGCCAGAGTAGGAGCACCTACCCTGGACTTCAGTGGCTGCAGAAACTGCCGAGTCATGCCCCTCGGCTGCCTTTAGTTTCTGCAAATGGAGGATGGACCTGAAGTTAAGGAGGCCTTTCATGCATTGTCTCATTTACCACTGACTCACGACAGAGGAGGCTGGCCTTTGTGACACATGGTGGGGGAGTAGCACTGGTGTCGAAAGTCTGCCGATGCATTTGATAAAGTTGATCTGATGACATCTGGGTTTGGTTCAGGGTGGAACGCTAGAAAGCTGGTAGGTGTTAGTGGCCACTCCCACATCACATCTAGTGCCTTTGGATTTAGTAACTGGCCCATCTCATTAAATGTGTATGGTGTGGGCTCCCACTGCCCCCAGCTAGTAAAGTGTAAGAAGTTTCTCACTACCAGCAATGAGCTACCATGATCCCTACTAGTACTGTAGTTGGCGTTCTCGGTCTCCCCCAAATCCCCTTTTCGCCCTCTTGCCTTCTTCTCCCCATCCTCACATACCCAGGAGTGAAATGTGTGGGTGCTCCCAGGGGCAGAGGACTCTCTTCTACCTGAATTCCATCTGGAATGCCCCAGACCCTCAGGGCCAGGCCCTGGATCTTCTTGCTCTCTTCCCTCTGTTTCGATTGTCATTCTCATCTTTATCTGAGAGCTCCCTAAGCTACATCTCACCTCCTGGACATTGACTTCAGTCCCCCCTAATCCTGAGGGGAAACCATCCAAGACCCCAAGTGGATACCTGGAACCACAGGTAGTACTGACCCCACATATCCTAAGCTTTTCCTATACATACATGCCTATGGTAAAGTTTAAATTAGACACAGTAAGAGAATATCTGAATTGCCAGCATCATTACTCATGTGCTTTGAGGTCATTATGAAATAAAATCGGGGTTACTTGAGAACAAGCAGCACCCCAGCAGTTGACCTGATAACTGCTGTGCTCACTCGCTCAGTAGTGTCCGTCTCTTTGCAACTCCATGGACTGGGACACACCAGGCTCCTCTGTCAGGGGTCCACCAGGCTCCTCTGTCCATGGGGATTCTCCAGGCAAGAATACTGGAGTGGGTTTCCATACCTTCCTCTGGGGGATCTTCCCAACCTAGGGATCGAACTCAAGTCTCCTGCACTCCAGGCAGATTCTTTACCATTTGAGTCACCAAGTAAGCCTTAAAAGGCTCAGTTCAGTTCAGTTCAGTCACTCAGTCGTGTCCGACTCTCCGCGACCCCATGAATCACAGCACGCCAGGCCTCCCTGTCCATCACCAACTCCTGGAAGTGTCTAATTAGGTGGCTATATGGACAAAAGGATGATTCATGTGGGTAGGGGGATGGAGCAGGACAGGCATGAAATTTCATCATCTTGCTCAGAATGGTGCATAATTTAAAACTTGAGTTCAGTTCAGTTGCTCAGTCGTGTCCCACTCTTTGCGAACCCATGGACTGCAGCATGCAAGGCTTCCCTGTCCACCACCAACTCCTGTAGCTTACTCAAACTCACGTCCAGCAAGTTGGTGATGCAATCCAACCATCTCATTCTCTGTCATCCCGTTCTCCTCCCGCCTTCAATCTTTCCCAGCATCAAGATCTTTTCCAATGAGTCAGTTGTTTGCATCAGGTGGCCAAAGTATTGGAGTTTCAGTTTCAGCATCAGTCCTTCCAATGAATATTCAGGACCGATTTCCTTTAGGATGGACTGGGTGGATCTTCTTGCAGTTCAAGGGACTCTCAAGAGTCTTCTTCAACACCACAGTTCAAAAGCACAAATTCTTTGGCATTCAGCCTTCTTTATAGTTCAACTCTCACAGCCATACATGACTACTGGTATAAATTGCTTATTTCTTGAATTTTCCACTTAATATATTCAGAACACAGTTGACCCTGAGTAACTGAAACGTGCCTCAGAAAGCAAAACCTCTGTACTCGGTGGGCAGGAAGGGAGGAACACTGATTTAGGAGTTAAGAAACCTAAGGTGTAGTTCTGGCTCCATGAAGGATTACTGCATGTTTAGGACAAATTAACTGTATCTGTTCATTCCATCTCCTACTGTTGCCCCACCTTCCCCAGATGGTTCAGCTCTCATCCTTCTGTCTCACTTAAGAGACCGTGAAGTGTCTTAACAGTTGTGTTCAGTTGATCTACCCTTGGGGTTTTTTGCGTAATTCATTTCTATGGCTTTCTTACTAAAACACACACACACACACAAATCCCTTAATTGTGAAATGTAAGATAGAGGTTGGTTTAGTCATTAAGTCATGTTGAACTCTTTGCAACCTCATGGACACAGGGATCGAACCCATATCTGCTGCATTGCAGGTGGGTTCTTTATCCTGAGCCACCAGAGAAGCCTATGATATGTAATATGCTGGCTGGGAAAGTATATAAAACATAGATGAATGGCTTAACAAATAATTTGAAAGCAAAAATCCATATAATTATCACTTAGATCAAAAAGTATAAATTTCTAGTACTCCATAAATCTATATACTCCCAGTCACACCTCTTCACCCCACAGACATAACTATTATTTTTAATTTTATGGGAATTACTTCTGTGTTTTTCTTTATAGATATATCACCTAAATATGCCCTAAACAGTAGAGTTCTATTGCTTATATTCTTTTGACTTTGTTCTTTTGCTTAGTATTTTATTTGTAAAATTCATTCAGGTTAGGCATGTGACTGCAGTTCATTCATTTTTGCTGCTGTATAGTATTCTGTTTCATGCTTCTGCTGCTGCTGCTAAGTCACTTCAGTCGTGTCCAACTCTGTGTGACCCCATAGACGGAAGCCCACCAGGCTCCCCTGTCCCTGGGATTCTCCAGGCAAGAACACTGGAGTGGGTTGCCATTTCCTTCTCCAATGTGTGAAAGTGAAAAGTGAAAGTGAAGTCGCTCAGTCTTGTCCGACCCTTAGCGACCCCACAGACTGCAGCCTACCAGGCTCTTCCATCCATGGGATTTTCTAGGCAAGAGTACTGGAGTGGCTTGCCATTGCCTTCTCCATTTCATGAGTATATCACAATTTATTTATTTTACTGTTGATGAAGATCTGGGCTATTTCCAGTTCAGGACAATGATAAACTATGCCTTTAAGAACATTTTAATACTTATTTCCAGGATATACATGCATGACTTTCTCTGAGGTATGCATGGGATCGCTGAATTAGAGTGTGATGGGCATGGAAATGTATCACCTGGATCACCCTTCAAGGAAAGACTTGTTGCTCCTTCTATTGGGAGTGTTGTAAACAAATAGCCTTCAACTGTCTGTATATTCCAGGGTTTACCTTTGTTTTGCCCAAGATTCTGCCTTTCCCAGGGTGGTTTATATGCAATGACTCATTGGCTTAGGGGTATAAAGGCCCAGTCATTTGGGCCTAGTTGGGGACAACTCTTATGGGCTATTTTCCTTCCAAAGAAGCCCTATTGTTGGCTAAGCCATCATCCAAGGCTTACATTGAAGTATGATGTCTTCTGTCCAATCATGTTTCTTCCCTCTCCTTTCCACAAGTTTTGTTCCCAAAGGTGCTTCTTGTAAACATGCTACATATTAGTCTCAGTTTGAAACGGCTTCATGATCTGTCTGATAATTCCAATATCTCAAGTCTTTGTAGGTCTATTTCTGATGCCGGTGGTTTCTATGGTTATTATTCATGACTTCTTATTTTCTTGAACATGCTGTTATTTTTTATTGTACACTGGTTATTCTTTTGGAAAATTACTCATAATTTTTTTTGAGGCCTAAGATATAGTTAGGGCTTCCCAGGTGATACAGTTAGGCTTTTCCTCAGTGGTAAAGAATCCACCTGCCAAGCAGGGGACAGTGATTCTAATCCTGGATCAGGAAGATCCCCTAGAGAAAGAAATGGAAACCCATTTCAATAGTCTTGCCTGGGAAATCCCATGGACTGAGGAGCCTGATAGGCTACAGTTCATGGGATCCCAAAGGAGTCAGACATGACTTAGCAACTAAACAGCAACAAGATATTGCCACTTACTCCAGGAAATAGTCACATTTGCACCTACAAGTTGAGCAACATTCTAACACTGGGACAACTTTAATCTGAGGTCAAGTCTTATGTTTCTTCAGATCACTCACAGGATATTACCTTAGGCTTTAAGGCACCAGGGCTGGATTACTTACAGTTTAGTCTTACCATTGGAACATAAACCTTCAAGCCCTGGGTAGCCCTGGGGTTTGGACTTTTGCCACCATCTTTGTCTGAACTCAGCCTCGTGGCTGTTTCTTGGCATCTGGAAAATACTTTCTGGTCATTGGATTGCTGGTCTACCTCTACTGGTACTAGCCTTCACCTAGATTTTTAACTATGATGTCCTATAGTCACAGATTGGTGGTGGTCGTTTAGTTGCTCAGTGGTGTCCAACCCTTTGCAACACGTGGACCATAGCCTGTCAGGCTTCTCTGTCCATGGGATTTCCAGGCAGGAATGCTGGAGTGGGTTGCCATTTCTTTCTCCAGGTGATTGTCTCAACCCAGGGGTTGAACCCAAGTCTCCTGCATTGCAGGCAGATTCTTTACCACTGAGCCACCAGGGAAATTACAGATTAGCTCATTAATATGTAGAAGAAAATGTTCTAAATTATATTTTACCAAGCATTTTAGCTCTTTTTACTTTAGAGAGTTGGTTTAAATTATGTAAATAACCATTACTGGAAGTGAGAACCCTTTAGTAAATGTCACAACAACCACAATATAATCATAGCCCCAACATCAGTTAATCCATTGCATCAGAATGGATTTATATCTACTCAAGGAAGAAAGTCATAACTGTTTCCTGTCACACAACTGAAAGCATGGGATATAATATGTCTTATCAGTAAATATTCATTGGGTTTTGGGTTGTAAATGAGGAATATGTATGATAGCATTATATTCAGTTTTCTAAAGATACAGTTTAGGCAGTAATGATTCAGGTAAGCCACGCACATGCACACAGATACATTTTGTGGTTCAAAACGATCTAAATCGGTTACTTTAATGAAAGTAAGTGCTGAGCATTTTTGGGAACTTGATCATAGTGGATTCTGATTACCTGCTGTTATCTAAGTAGGAGTTGCCTTCTATTGGTTATGTGGCTTCTCTGCATCAATCTCCATCAGGCTGAAAAATATCAGATCAGGTTTAGGAAAGACTTTAACCTTCGTATAAAAGAAGTGTCTACTCATTAGATTTCACTGATATTTTCAGTGTCTATTTCCTTGGCAGCCTTCTTGGTGAAGCCTTATTTATCTGATTTAAATTTCCCTGAAAAGTCCAACTCACATCAATTTATTCTGATCTGATGTACTGAAGTCCACTTTCTGTACTGGTCTCTTCTTGGCATCTTCTGTCTCCGAGATTCTAGTGCTGAAGCCCAACAATAACCAGAAGTCCAAGACTAACTCAAGTTAAGCATATGTATACATGTAGAATATATATATATATATATATATATATAGTAGAACATGGTAGAAGCAGGCAGGTGTAAAGATAAATTTAGTGTAGGTGAGTAGAACAGATTTTTTCCTTATGGTTAATATTTTTGTGTCTTATTTAAGAAATTCTTCTTCTCCACAAAGTCGTTAAGATAGTCTCTTAATTATTTTCTAAAAATCTTCAAAAATTAGTCTTTCATAATTAAAACTCTGGTGAGAACAGGCAATATTCATTCATTTTCAATATCTGATGAAAGAGTTTAAATGTTTCACCATTAACTATGTAGTTGGTTCTGGGGTGTTTTGTTTTCATTTTTTCCCCATAGTCAGACTTTATCAGGTTAAGAAAGTTCCTTTCTACTCCCAATTTACTAAGAGATGAATGCCTAATTATATATATAATAATTATTATATTATTATTATATATTATAATAATAATTATATTATTATGTATAAATATATATAATATATAAATATATTCTACATTCAAAGCATTCCTATTTTTTATAGTCTTTAACTTTTGAAGACAACATCTTGGAATTTCTTTCAGTTGGAATCTTTGTAGTTCACATTTGAATCTTTGTAATTCAGACCAAAAATATTATTTAGTTATGGTTTTGAAAGGAATGAAGAAACTCACATGTTCAGAAGTAGAACTGTGATATTTTGGATATATAACCAACAATTTCAAGAATGTTGGAATGAAGCATCTGGGAATTCAGCAATAAGGTCTTCTGAACTCTTTTGTTTGAAAAGCCTACCAGGAACTTCACAGTGTTATTGACTGGAAAACCTTCTAAAATGAGGGCATGGGGTCCACCCTTGGTGAGCCTTCTAGTTCACCAGATGTATCTTCCTTTTTATCTTCTACCGTATCTGTGAGTTCATTTTTTTCATTTTACCATTTTCAGCTCCACCTATTGAATCCTCCATTGCATCTTCATCTTTTGTACGATCTTGAACTATACATAATGGATTTTCACAGCTCTCTGAACAGGACGGAAGTGAAGGAAACCAGAAAAACATGGTAGAAGCAGGCAGGTGTAAAGATAAATTTAGTGTAGGTAAGCAGAACAGATTTTTTTCTTATGGTTAATATTTTTGTCTCTTGTTTAAGAAACTCTCCTTCTCTACAAAGTCATGAAGATAGTCTCGAACATTCTTTCCTAAAAGCTTCAAAAATTAGTCTTTCATAATTAATACTCTGAACTTCATGAGAAGAGTTGACTCACTGGAAAAGACCCTGATGCTGGGAAGGATTGGGGGCAGGAGGAGAAGGGGATGACAGAGGATGAGATGGCTGGATGGCATCACCGACTCAATGGACATGAGTTTGAGTGAACTCCGGGAGCTGGTGATGGACAGGGAGGCCTGGTGTGCTGTGATTCATGGGGTCACAAAGAGTCGAATACGACTGAGTGACTGAATTGAATTTAATTGAATTAACACTCTGGTGAGAATAGGCAATATTAATTCATTTTCAATATCTGATGGAAGAGTTTAAATGTTTCACCATTAACTATGCAATTGGTTCTGGGGTGTTTTGTTTTCATTTTTTACCCATAGCTAGACTTTATCAGGTTAAGAAAGTTCCTTTATACTTCCAATTTACTAAGAGATGAATGCCTAATTTTATCAAACACTTCTTCCATATTACAATGATTATTAGCTTTTGAATGTAACAAACATGGTTTTGCTAACATTGTTAACTTGCATTCCTGGGATAATCCCAACTTGGTCAAAGTGCATTGTTTTTTATATATTGTTGAATTCTGTTTGCTAATATTTTGGTCAGGATTCTTTGTGTCTATATTGATGAGGAAGTTGAATTTGTAGCCCTTCTTTCTTTTAATGTCCTAGTCAGACTTGGTAACAAGGTTGTGTGTGTCATAAAATGAGTTGGGGATGATGTTTCCTCTATTTCTATTCTTGGTAAGAGTTTGAGAAAATTTAGCAATAATTGTTCTTTGTGATAAAGAACCTACTTGCCAATGCAGGAAACTAAGAAATGAGGGTTCGATCCTTAGGTCGGGAAGAGCCCCTGGAGGAGGGCATGGCAACCCACTCCAGTATTACTCAGGCTTCCCAGCTGGTGCCAGTGGTAAAAATCCTGCCTGCCAATGCAGGAGACATAAGAGACAAGGGTTCGATCCCTGGGTTGGAAAGATCCCCTGGAGGAAGGCATGGCAACCGATTCCAGTAGTCTTGTCTGGAGAATCCCATGGACGGAGGAGCCTGGAGAGTCAGACACGACTGAAGCGACTCAGTATGAATGCATACATGCATCTTCTTTGAGTGTTTGGTAGAACTAACTCCCTTATGAAGCCACCTGGGCCTCTTCCTAAAGGAATCTTTTTTTTCCTCTGGCTGATTTTGAGATTTTATATTTGATTATAAAAGATGTGGGCTTCTTTTCTCTTATATTGCTGCTGCTGCTGCTGCATCACTTCAGTCGTGTACAACTCTGTGAGACTCCATAGACGGCAGCCCACCAGGCTCCCCCATCCCTGGGATTCTCCAGGCAAGAACACTGGAGTGGGTTGCCACTTCCTTCTCTTTTACTACCTGGGATTGACTGGGCCTCTCAAATCTGTAGATCAGGCATTTTTCATCAGGTTTTTGTTTTGTTTTTGTTTTTAAATCAGATGCATGCATCTGTCCATGGGATTCTCCAGGCAAGAACACTGGACTGGGTTGCTATGCCCTCCTCCAGAGGATCTCCCACACCCAGGGACTGAACCTGAGTTTCTTGTGTCTCCTGCATTGCAGATGGCTTTTTTTCTGCTGAGCCGCCCTGGAAGCCCTTTTAACAAATAGTCTCCTTCAAATACTGCCTCTGCCACATCCTCTTCCCCATCTCCTGCTGTGACTATCATCAGACATATAATAGACATTCGCATTCTGCTTTATTTTCCTTGATCTTTCTTTTATGTCTTCCATCTTTTGGTCTTTCCTTGCTCTATTCAAGATATTTTCTTCTGAGTTATCTTCAGTTCGTTAACTCTTTCTTTAGGTAGGTCTAACCTGCTGTTAAACTCATCCACCAAGTTCTTAGTTCTATTATTTTATTTTTCAGTTCTAAAATCTCTATTTTAAACTATTTTCCATGTAGCTTTTCATTTTTACCTGTACCCTACAGACTTATAAATGCTTGTCTTTTTTTCCCTCTAAACCTAGCCATCAAAGTTTTTTTATCTTTTGAGTCTGACAATTCCATATTTGGAGACTTCAGGTGTCTGATTCTATTTTTAAAAATCTGCTCTGCTATATTTTACTCAAGGTGTTTTGGTTTTGTGTATGTCTGGTTGGCTTTGGTGGGTTGCTGACTATTGTACTTAAAATTATCTGTATGTTGGCATTTGCTTCTGCTGGGTGGTGGGGCTATTTTCAGGCAGGACCACATTGTTCCAAGTTCAAGTTTGAGGCATGACTCACAAAAATGCTGTAACCCCTTGGGGGCTGACTTATTTACATTTCTTACTTTTTCTAAGGATGTAGTCTTGGGGTCCCAGCTTATTAGACTTCCCATTGTACATGGGTCTGGGCTTTGATTTCTGTCTTTCTTGATCCCTGAAAATATAAAAATAAACATATGTAAATACATAGGGATTGGCAGATACTAACAGAGCAAATGCAGCTTTTGCACTTACTTACCTTTGCAGGTTCCTAATTTCCCTTAAATTTTGACCTGGGTATGTCTTACTATGCTGTTAGCAATTTAATGATTTTACAATAGGCTTTAAAGTAATACTTTTTTTTCCAAGATCTTAGTGATTTTCAATGATTCCTAGTGACTCAGGTGGTAAGGAAACTGCCTGCAATGCAGGAGACCTGGGTTCCATCCCTGGGCCAGGAAGATATCCTAGAGAAGGAAATGACTACCCACTCCAGTATTCATGCCTGGAGAATTCCATGAACAGATAGCCTGGTGGGCTACAGTTGATAAGGTCACAAAAGGGTCGGACACGGCTGAGCAACTAACACTTTGGACTTCCCTGGTAGCTCAGATGGTAAAGCGTCTGCCTACAGTGTGGGAGACCTGGGTTCAATCCCTGGGTTGGGAAGATCTCCGGAAGAAGGAAATGGCAACCCATGACAGTATTCTTGCCTGGAAAATCCCATGGACGGAGACGCCTGGTAGGCTATAGTCCATGGGGTCACAAAGAGATGGACACTACTGAGTGACTTCATTTTCACTTTAGTAATTTTCAGCTGGTGGGAGATAGCTTCAATAAGCTAGTTCACCATTAACAGAAATTCATATTTCTCATCTTTGGGGAAGCAAAACTTTTCTTTTTCTTGATTTGTAACCAGTCTGGGGTTTGAAGGACAGTCAAGATCAGGGTTCAGGATTCTCAGACACTTTGCATTTTTTTATGATGTTTTTGAGCTCATATCCTTATAGATGTTTTTGAGAACTTGATTTCCCTTTCCCTAGTGGTCACCTTGTGACTCTAAAGGAGGAAAAATAATTTTCCCTCTGTTCTTCTAGGTTTTTGGCTGAGACATCTCTTCTTCGTAATAAATACAGGTTAACAAGAGAAAAACAAACAGAAATTTAACAATATGTGTATTTCTTGTGTACATGGGAGAGACCCAAGAAAACTGAGTAACCCCTTTAAAATGGCTCTAGAAAGACAGTGAAAGTCGCTCAGTCATGTCCAATTCTTTGTGACCCCATGGACTGTGGCCTGCCAGGCTCCTCTGTCCATGGGATTCTCCAGGCAAGAATACTGGAGAGGGTTGCCGTTCCCTTCTCCAGGGAATCTTCCCGAGCCAGTAATTAAACACAGATCTCCTACGTTGCAGGCAGATTATTTACCAGCTGAGCTGCCAGGGAAATGGCCCCAGCCACCACCTTAAATATCATTTTCAGATAAAGACAAAAGAAAGGTGTTGGGGGCTGGGCAGAGTCAGTTATGAGAGGTTATCAGAAAAAGCAGAATAAGGGTAAGGGTAAGGTTGTTACAGAGATTTACAGCCACACCTTCTCTATTGACAAGAATTTATTGTGATTTAGAATCATCCTTCTCTTCCTGGTGCAGAAAGGAAGATACTTCCAAATGGAGAATTCCTTTATAAATGTAAACTCTCCTTACCAAAGGGTGACTTCTACTCTGGTTTTCAGAGTTTCTCCTGTGTCTGCTGTTTCCTAAAAATAGTCAACTCAAAAGAATTCTTACGTTAATGAAGCATATGGGGATGGAGAGGGGGCATTCCCTTTCAAAACCAAGAGATCATTTAATTTGCTGTCTTGTTCCTACTTGCAGAGGCTGATGAATGGCAAGAGTCAGAGGAAGAGGTGGAACACATCCCATTCTCCCACAACCGATACCCAGAGAAGGAAATGGTTAAGAAATCCCAGGAGTTTTACGAACTTCTCAATAAGAGACGGTCTGTTAGATTCATAAGTAACGAGCAAGTCCCAATGGAGGTCATTGATAATGTCATCAAAGCAGCAGGTCTGTACATGCGCAGTGGGTCTTTGAGAATGTCTGCTGCAAGTGACAGCAGTAGAGCAATGTTGAAGTTCAAACACAGCACATAAAGCCTGGAGTGATAGGTTCACCTGCAAAGTCTTGTTAGTGCAAGTTGCTATGCCCAATGCACAGTGAGGCCAAACACACCAAAATGTAGGAGTTTGGAGTAGAGAAAGATTTATTGAAGAGCCATGCAAGGAGGGGGTGGTTCATTCCCTAAAAGCCCCCTGAGTTCAAAGCATTTCTAAAAACCAGGCGAGGGAGAGGAGTCGCAGGGTATGTGATCCGCTCAGGCACAAGTCTCTGACTGGCTGATGGTGATGTCGCAGGGTAGTGTCATAGGGGTTAACTTCATGAGACCTTAGGCTTTGGGAGGCCTGGAGCGATGAGCTCATCGGGTCAAATAGTTAACATCTTCCATTTGGTGGGGGTTTCACATCAGAGAGTAACATGGAAACTTACATTACCATGTGTAAAATACATAGCCAATGGGAATTTGCTTTATGTCTCAGGGAACTCAAACAGGGGCTCTGTATCAGCCTAGAGGGGTGCAATGGGGAGGGAGATGGGAGGGAGGTTAAAGAGGGAAGGAGGGGACATATGTACCTATGGCTGGTTCATGCTGATGTATTGACAGAAAATAACAAAATTCTGTAAAGCAATTATCCTTCAATTAAAAAATAAACTTAAAAAAAATAAAGTGATGTCAGGGAAAAAAATAAAAACAACTCTGGAAATGTATCAGATACTGTTATCTAGGTACTTCAAGAGGAGATAAAGCAGAGGATATGGGAAAAGCTGATCCCAGAAAGGCCCCATAAGGGTTCTTCTTGGTTACAGTCTTACCCAGATGTTGACTGACTGCTAGGGACATAACGATTTCCATTTTCTATGAACTTTTAACTATTACAGACTTTTTGGGAGCAGATGTGACAACAGTTCAAAACTTCTAAAATTATTCAACATTATAAACTTTTATGAAAAATGAAAATTTCTGAACATATTATTACACCTTGGAAGAGAAAAAACATCCTCTTCCTTTCCCCTTCCCTTAAAACACATGCATACGTCCATGAACGCGCACACACACAGACACACACTCATAGAGACACACACTCACATTTATATATTTCTCTTTTAGGGACCAAATTTCTTGTGTTACACACCATGATGCTCTGTTCCAATGAACTAGCAAACTTCATGTGAATTCACAAAGTAAATCGAGGCAAGGTAAACCCATTTTTAATGTAAAGTAATAAATATCTCCCTAGAAGAAGAGATGAGAATTACAGAGAAGCGGAAGGAGATATAAAAGAAAGGCCCCTATTTGAGAATCTCCTCTGATTGGGTTCTTATTCCTATACAAAATGACTTTAATTTTCAGAAATTATTGCATGACTGTTATAAACCCATTGCCTGAATTAAAAGGAAGTAAGAATGAAACATTTTATTTCAGTTACGAACACAAATGTACTAGATTGGTGAGTCTTTTGTCTAACTAAGAGCAGTCACTAAATATCTTCTGTGTGTATATCTGTATTGAAATATGTGTGCACATGACCTTCAGAGAAGCTTGGCATAATTTAAAACATTAGGGGGCAATCTATTTCTTGTGTTCAATGGCACCAATATTTAGTGAACTGACAACATGTACAAAGTGGACTGGAATCTCTCTGTTCAGAAATGTGGGCTCTATGTTAGATTTGACTTGCATTTTACAATTCAGTATGCCCTTTCTACCACGGGGACTGGTGGATGGTAAACTCATGAAGGTTGTCAGGCTTGATACCCCTTCTATAGAGTTTATGCCCTTGAATGACTCACTAGGAAGAAAAAAATACTTGCTTCTGAAATATCCCACACTGTGGTCTGCTTCCAGAAACAGTGAGCGATTTCCAGGAGAGAGAGATGACATCCAGACCAGAACCTGGCTCGCTCCTTAGCTGAAATCTTAAAGAGAATAGAAGCTCCTTGAGCCCACGATGCACTATGAAGTTTTGTCAGGGATACCGGGACTGATCCAAGGGTGGTCTGAGGTTTCCCAAAGCCTGTGAGAGCTGAAAGACACTGTTATGTGTCTGAGCGCCCTGGGCCAAGAAGTTCTCATGTATCCACACGGGACCACAAGCCCACAGTGCCACCCTCAGAACTGTGATAGAGGCACTAAACAATTTATAGTTCAGTTGCCTTTCGGAGAATGCTCTTTAAAAAATCTATTAATTTATTTAGTGGCTGTGCTGGGTCTTCGTTGCTGTGTGCTTTCCTCTAGTTACGACGCCAGGCTTCTTGCTGAGGTGGCTTCTCTTGCGGAGCCCAGGCTCCAGGCGCAGGGGCTTCAGTACTTCGGCACGTGTGTTCAGTAGTTGCAGTTCCTGGGCTCTCGAGCACAGGCTCAATAGTTTTGGCTCATGGGTTTAGTTGCTTCTTCATATGTGGGATCTGCCCTGACCAGGGATCAAACCCATGTCCTCTGCAATGCCAGGAGGATTCTTATCCACTGAGCCACCAGGGAAGCCCTGGAGAATGCTTTTTACCATTAAAAAATTTTAAATGCTTTTCACCGTTTAAATTTTTTGAGTTCTGATAACCTTCATGACTTGACACTTTTTCAAGAATACCAAAACAAATATTTACCAAAACGAATAATGGATTTTGGAGGATTTTGCCTGACAGAGCTCCCCACCTGAGTTTCCTTACTGGTCATGGTGCAATTTTCAAGGGATGTCATCTCCCATATAATTAGAGAAGCAGTGATAAACTCCCATAGCCCCAGAACTACTGGCCTTGATCTGTTAGTTGGTTCAAAGATCCTGACAGGGATGCGGAACAAAACAGGATGTCAACAAGACCCCAGAGGCCGCCGCTGGGGGCTTTGTGCACTGGGTGATCCAATGTTATCTTGAGCAAATATGAGTTGCAGGAATTCTTAGCTAACAGTTTCACATTTTCCTGCAGTTTTAATTTCTAATGTTAATTGAATGTGTGACAGGAACAGCCCCAAGTGGGGCCCACACAGAGCCCTGGACATTTGTGGTTGTGAAGGACCCGGACGTGAAGCATAAGATTCGGGAGATCATTGAGGAGGAAGAGGAAATAAACTACCTGAAGAGGATGGGGCCTCGATGGGTCACAGACCTGAAGAAATTCAGGTACAAAAATGGGGAGAATCAAGCATGTTTGGTTTGGCTTTTTAAAGTGAGATAACTAAGATTCAATTTCCTGGTTTGTTTTAGGTGTTAAAAAGTTTCGTTTTAACTGTGGGAGAAATAATGGACGTGCAGTCAGGCCTCATGTCTGTGTTGCCTTGAGCACACATGTTGGGTAGGTGTTAGAGATGCCAGCTGGGATCGCATCTCAGTTCATGTCTCAGCTCTGGTTTTTTCAAGTGCAAGACCTTGGGCGTTCGCTTGCAGTCTTTAAGTGCATGAGTCTGGATTCTCCGGAGAAACAGAATCAATGGAGAAAGACAAAGACAGACAGAAACAGAAACACAGAGAGAAAGAGACTTATTATATTAATCTATATAATAGATAATATCATTTATTATAGAGCTTCCCTGGTAGCTCAGCTGGTAAAGAATCCATCAGCAATGCAGGAGACCTTGGTTCAATTCCTGGGTCGGGAAGTTCCCTTGGAGAAGGGATGGCCTACCCACTCCAGTGTTCTTGGGTTTCCCTGGTGGCTCAGCTGGTAAAGAATCCATCTGCAATGCAGGAAACCTAGGTTTGATCCCTGGGTTGGGAAGATCCCCTGGAGGAGGGCATGGGAACCCACTCCAGTATTCTTGCCTAGAGAATCCCCATGGACAGAGGAGCCTGGCAGACTACAGTCCATGAGGTCACAAAGAGTTGGACACAACTGAGAGACTAAGCACATTTTAGCACATTATTTATTATAATAGACAATTTATTTATTATTTATAATTGGCTCATAATTACTTGAGCCGACTTACTATAACTGGCTTAAGTGATCATGAAGGCTGAGAAATCCCAAGACTTGCACTCAGCAAGCGGGAGGCCCAGCAGAGCTGATGCTGCTGTTCTAGTCTGAGTCCAAAGGCCTGGGAATCAGGGAACTGATGGTGTATGTTCCAGTCCAAGTCTGAGTCCAAGGGCAGGAGAAGACTGATGTCCTCAAAGCCAGTCAGGCAGAAGGAGAAAATTATCCTTTACTCCACCTGTGTTTTTTCTACTCAGGGCTTCAACGGATTAGACCAGGCCACCCACATTGGGAAGATTAATAGGCTTTACTCAGTCTGCCAATTCACATGTTAATCTCATCCAGAAACATCCTTTTGACACACCCAGAATAATGCTTAACCAACTATCAGGGTTCCTTGTGTCCCAGTCAAGTTGGCACCTTAACATAACCATCACATTAAGCTTCTATTTTTTTCACCCCAAATAATGTTAAAAACTTGGTATCAGGATTAAATAAGATAGAGGGTAAGAGTAGGGCCTTGGAAGCCAGAGTGCTTGGGTTCAAATATGAGATCTACTATTTATTAACTTTTTTGTGCCTCAGTTTCCTCATCTGCAAAATGGAAATAAGTCTACTATCTATTTCATTATGAAATTTGGATGTGTTTGTAAGCATGCAGAACAGCAATGACACATAGTAAGTCTGATAAACAAATAGGCTCTGACCCAAATAATTATTGGCAAACAAAACTTTGAGGATGTACTTTTCTACTATCTGGAACACAAGACTGTGAAATTCTCAGGATCTTGAATGAAGTGAATGACATCTTGCCATAATGATCTCATCTTCCACATGATCTTGCTGAGCAGATTAGTTTTAATACATGCTCAATAAAAGTACAAATTTAGTGCAGGTTTAATATCCATTAGGCATTAGTAACTTTGCGGGCTTTCTTAACTCCAGGGAAAGTGGATTGGAATTCAGTGTAACTGGCTTTCCCATGAGGCTTCAATGTATTAGAATAGACACGTGTGAAGTTTCATTTTTTTCTAGAACCTGCAACTAACTATGCCTTGTTGAGCCCATTTTCCCCGTTGAGGACCAGTCACCCTACATTATATCTAGGATGAATTCAGTAATTTCTCGGTCATTTTCATAGTTAAAAACACTCCATTTTTTCAGACTAGGCCTTGCTATTTTATTTTTTATTTAAAAATTTTTTAGTTTTTTTTTTAATCTTTTCAGCTGTACTGGGTCTTTGTCGCAGCACAGGAGCTTTCTCTGGTTGAGGCACGTGGCTTCGCCAATTGCAGAGAAAGTGAAAGTGAGAGTCACTCAGTTGTGTCCGACTCTTTGTGACCCCGTGGACTATACAGTCCATGGAATTCTCCAGACCAGAATACTGGAGTGGGGAGCCTTTCCCTTCTCCAGGGTATCTTCCCAACCCAGGGATCGAACCCAGGTCTCCCGCATTGCAGGCAGATTCTTTAGCAGCTGAGCCACAAAGGAAGCCCCCCTCAGCCTTGTCATTTAGAACACTGGTCGCTGGCTCCCCTTTACAAACACTGCACTCCTCACAGGCATTTCGTTTCCCCTCTGAACTCTTTTCAGGTTGAGCATGAGGGGGGCTGGGGTGCCAACTCTAGCCCTTGGTGTGTAGAAAGTAGAAGTTCTTATGCCCCAGACTGTCAGCTGTGGTCCTTTAGTGGCCACTTCTGGCACCAGCCATCCAACACCCGGTGTGACAGAAGCCTGAGGAAAGGCAGTGGGCTTATCGTCTTGTGGGGTAAAGCGGGTTTCTCCTCTGGTAGACAGGGCTGGGTGATGAGAAGGCTGGCCTCTTAGTCCTGCTCCCGTTTCATTTCTTTGGCCCCAGAGGACATTTGTTTTTCCTGAGATATTATTTAAACCCTATCAAAATGGATGTCTATTGGCATTGGAACTTATGGTTGTGTTCTGGAATAAGTGCAGGGTGTTAATAATAAATACTTAAATCTTACAGCATATTCATGAGAAAACACAGACAGGTAACGTCCAGACGAACCTGTCCCTCTCAGAGAGACGCTTCGCTCCGAGTGTGTGCAGTGCCTGCAGCACACTGCCGGCCCATCTCTCCCCAGTGCAGGCAGAATCGGCTGCTCTCCGTCTTTACGTGCAAAGCTCTTAATACACACCTTCCATGCATCTGAGATAGCCATTACCACACAGGATTTTGGGCTTCCCTGGTAGCTCAGCTGGTAAAGAATCTGCCTGCAATGCAAGAAACCCTGGTTCGATTCCTGGGTTGGGAAGATCCCCTGGAGAAGGGATAGGCTACTCATTCCAGTATTCTTGGGCTTCCTTGGTGGCTCAGCTGGTAAAGAATCCACCTGCAATGCAGGGAGACCTGGGCTTGATCCCTGGGTTGGGAAGATCCCCTGGAGGAGGGCATGGGAACCCACTCCAGCCTGGAGAATCCTCATGGGCAGAGGAACGTGGTAGACTACAGTCCATGGCGTCACAGAGTTGGACATGACTGAATGACTAAGCACAGCACACAGTACTTTAATTGCTGGCTTACTTTTCTTCTCATTTTCTAGTCCATATTTTAGAAACCTCTGTTGTACACCAAGATACTCATGAGAATCCAATGAGCATTAGAGACTTTCTCTGCAGACAAAATGTACACACAGATACGTTCATAAAAACTCTAGGGCCCAGCCTTGTATCACTTGGCACAGCGCTAATGCATAGTAGGTAACTGAATGAATGTTTGCTAAATTGCATTACAAATGAACACTCACCTCACTCACCTCCTGATATCCGATTTAGGTCAGCTCTGAAACTCAGAGCTGTCATTAAAGCCTTGATATACAATCTGGTCCAACTTATCTGTCAAGCTTTGTTCTCCTGCTGCTGGTATGAGGCCTTCCGCCCCAGGGAGAAGGTGTTACTTGTCCTTTCTTGATAGGCCTCGGCATGTCGCAATCTAATTCTAATATAATGTCATAATACATTCCTGTAAAATTGAACAAATCAAAATACTAGCCACCAATGTATGCCTTGGCAAATAAGTACAAAAATTGTAAAAAATTACTACCCTGCCTCCGAAACTAGTAAATTACTTATTCTTCACCTTATGTTTAAAAATTGTTTTGAATTATTCACTGTAAAATAAAATATAGTTGTGATGATAAAACTAGCTATCACATGCATGGCGCCATGTCCTGGGTACTCTTCTAAGCACTTGATCTGTTTGGACTGATTTTACCATCACAAAACCTTTTGAGGTGAGTACATTTTACACATGAGGAAGAGGAGCTGTGAGAAAGGGACAGGCTCACCTAACATGGCACAGCTAGTTGACTCCAGAGTGTTCTGGTAAACTGTTAACATTCTCCCTCCTTCTAAAGAGGAAAAGAATTGATCCTAGTCAAATGTGAGTAAGCTGGTTGAAGTTTGGTGAAGTAACTTTGAGCAAGTAATCTACAGAAGTAAGTAGGGTAAAAGAAACCGTAGAAAAATACACATGTAGATTTAGTGTATTTTAAACAAGGAAGTATTATGCTTCCTAGGTTAAAAATGAAATTAACAATTACTGTCTCTTGTTTACTGATGACATTATATACCCTAAGGGAAAAGTCTAATATGTAGCATTGTATGAGGGTCTTTCCTTTGAATACCTGTGCTAGAATGAAGCATTTGTCAAAATGTATGGGCAGGGTAATGAAAGACATGCTCTTAGCCGGAAAACAAAAATGGAAACTCAGCGTTTATACCTCCCATGAGTTATCTCCCTCTCCCACAAAGGTTTCCTTCCTTTTCTCCATAGCTAAGCTGAGAAGAACTGTACAAAAAAGATCTTCACGATGAAGATAATCACGATGGCGTGATCACTCACCTGGAACCAGACATCTTGGAATGTGAAGTCAAGTGGGCCTTAGAGAGCATCATGACGAACAAAGCTAGTGGAGGTGATGGAATTCCAATTGAGCTATTTCAAATCCTGAAAGATGATGCTGTGAAAGTGCTGCACTCAATATGCCAGCAAATTTGGAAAACTCAGCAGTGGCCACAGGACTGGAAAAGGGCAGTCTTCATTCCAATCCCAAAGAAAGGCAATGCCAAAGAATGCTCAAACTACTGCACAATTGCACTCATCTCAGACACTAGTAAAGTCATGCTCAAAATTCTCCAAGCCAGGCTTTAGCAATATGTGAACCGTGAACTCCCAGATGTTCAAGCAGGTTTTAGAAAAGGCAGAGGCACCAGAGATCAAATTGCCAACATCCACTGGATCATGGAGAAAGCAAAAGAGTTCCAGAAAAACATCTATTTCTGCTTCATTGACTATGCCAAAGCCTTTGACTGTGTGGATCACAATAAACTGTGGAACATTCTGAAAGAGATGGGAATACCAGACCACCTGACCTGCCTCTTGAGAAACCTGTATGCAGGTCAGGAAGTAACAGTCAGAACTGTACATGGAACAACAGACTGGTTCCAAATAGGAAAAGGAGTACGTCAAGGCTGTATATTGTCACCCTGCTTATTTAACTTCTATGCAGAGTACATCATGAGGAACGCTGGGCTGGAAGAAGAACCAGCTGGAATCAAGATTGCCAGGAGAAATATCAATAACCTCAGATATGCAGATGACACCACCCTTATGGCAGAAAGTGAAGAGGAACGCTAAAGCCTCTTGATGAAAGTGAAAGAGGAGAGTGAAAAGGTTGGCTTGAAGCTCAACATTCAGAAAACGAAGATCATGGCATCTGGTCCCATCACTTCATGGGAAATAGATGGGGAAACAGTGGAAACAGTGTCAGACTTTATTTTTTTGGGCTCCAAAATCACTGTGGATGCTGATTGCAGCCATGAAATTAAAAGACGCTTACTATTTGGAAGGAAAGTTATGACCAGCCTAGATAGCATATTAAAAAGCAGAGACATTAGTTTGCCAACAAAGGTCCGTCTAGTCAAGGCTATGGTTTTTCCCAGTGGTCATGTATGGATGTGAGAGTTGGACTGTGAAGAAAGCTGATCGCCGAAGAATTGATGCTTTTGAACTGTGATGCTGGAGAAGACTCTTGAGAGTCCTTTGGACTGCAAGGAGACCCAACCAGTCCATTCTAGAGGAGATCAATCCTGGGTGTTCATTGGAAGGACTTATGCTAAAGCTGAAGCTCCAATACTTTGGCCACCTCATGCAACGAGTTGACTCACTGGAAAAGACTCTGATGCTGGGAGCGATTGGGGGTAGGAGGAGACGGGGACGACAGAGAATGAGATGGCTGGATGGCATCACCGACTGTGTGGACATGAGTTTGAGTGAACTCCGGGAGTTGGTGATGGACAGGGAGGCCTGGCGTGCTGTGGTTCATGGGGTCGCTAAAAGTCAGACACGACTGGGCGACTGAACTGAACTGAACTGAACTGAGGCTAAGAGCATCACCATCTGGAGACTTGCTTCAACCTCACTATCACCTTTTCCTTCTCCCTTTGCACTCTTGTATCATATCGGTCGGCTCCAGCCTTCACAGTTCTCCAGATTCTCCTGGGATATGGCCATCGTCTCCTCTCTGGTCTCCCCAGAGCTGGTCCACACCAACCTGGATCTTTCTGAAACAGATCTGATCACATGATGCTTCTGCTCAGAAACGTGGTAACTTTTCATCCTCTGCTGAACAAAGCCCTGTGCAAAATCTGTATGAAAACCGCCAGCCCTCCAACACATGCTCCGCCACGCACACCATCCTCCAGCCTATCAGACTTCTGAAATCCCTGGCTGGCCAAGGGTTCTCCTCCCGACTCTGCCCTTTGCTCACCTCTTCATGGGGTGCCCTCCCCAATGTCCTTTCTCCACTTGGTCCTCAGCGTCCCTGCTCAGAAGAAATGTTGGATACATTCTGACAACCTTCCTATTTAAAATTAGCATTTCATTTTTGAGCTCCTAAGGCATTTGGCTTATTTTTCTTTCATAAAACTTACCAAGTTTTTATTTTGCTAAATGTGACTTATTACCTTCTGGCTTATAGGATCCATCTTTGTATCTTGCCAGCATTTCACATGTCTTGCATATGACTTTTTATGAATATCTGCTTATTGACTTTGACTAGAAAAAGATGAATATGACAAAAAAATAATCCTGGTCTTTTTCAATTTAAACATAAAAGACGAGTAAATGTTTTTATTTTTCATGTCAGTAAGGTGGTAAAAGGGGAACAAAAAAACCATTAAGAGAAGATATTCTGAATATCTTTTTCTCACCTTTAGGACCAATTGGATTAAAGAGTACTTGGACACTGCCCCTGTTTTGATTCTCATTTTCAAGCAAGTCCATGGATTCGCTCCAAATGGCAAGAAAACGATTCACTACTACAATGAGATCAGTGTTTCCATCGCTTGCGGCATCCTCCTAGCTGCCCTACAGGTATGCCGCCCTCCCTCTCTGTCCAAGAGAGAGACTTGATACGTGGGGCCGACTGTGGTTTTATTTGCAAATTTCAGCTGAGTTTCTAGTTCAGGGACTAGTAGAGCTTTATATAAAGTTGAATTCTTAAGGCAAGTTACTCTGATGTATAAACTACCTCTGGAAAGCTGGACTGGTGAGGATGATGGTTCAAACAATCCGGAATCCTTCCTGGAAATTTACTTATAACAACAGTTAAGGGTCAAAAAAAAAAAAAAAGGTCATCGTGTTTGCCTTCTTCTGTAAGGGCACGAAACTTTAAGGGTTTTGGTAAACACACGTAAGGAGCTTTGGAACCCGAAAGTTGCAGGGCATGGCTTCTTAGCTGTGTTCACTGCTGTCTGAGCCAGTGGGGTGATTAAAAAGCCATAAGGGGGACTCAATTATGGAGCTCCTATCCAGAGAAGTTTACACATTGCATTAGAAACATATCCATGACAAAAAAGAAAAGAAACATGTCCATGACAAAAAAGAAAAGAAACATGTCCATGTGCTTAAAAA
Source organism: Moschus berezovskii (assembly GCF_049115385.1). Lineage (NCBI taxonomy): Eukaryota > Metazoa > Chordata > Mammalia > Artiodactyla > Moschidae > Moschus > Moschus berezovskii. The sequence continues at coordinate 94,607,566 of NC_142469.1, forward strand.
AAAATTCCATCTATATAGTAGCTACAGTAACACTAAGTATGAAATAGAGCAGGAATTGAGGTCTGCCTTTCACAAGATTCAAGTCATTCACATACCAGATATTTTCTGAGCTCCTTCTATGTGGCAGATACCAGGAGGCACCAGGAACAGTTGATTCGTGTGTGAAGACTATACTCTAGTGGGGACTGCGGTCCTGGGAAGGGGAGGAGAGCAATGGTAAACAAGTGAAATACACAAAGCAAACACTATTACAAGAACGAATGAGCCAACTTTCAAGGGATCAAGGGACAGTCGATTGCAAAAACCTATGTGCTTCTTCATTATCTCAAAGGAAAACGTGCTTGATGAAATCCTGCAAAATAGTCACTATGGCATAAAAGAGGAAAAAAAAACACATTAAAAAATAAAACATTAAAAAAAACCATAAAAACACTAGATGACTTGAAAAATGGTTACAAAGGAGCTGGCGTCCCGTCTCCTTCCTGATTCTGAAACAGATAAAGGAGGTGCTGTACGAACATCGCAAAGGTCTGACCGCAGGACACCGCCTCTATCCTACATAGGGTCCCGGAAGAAGCTGTTTCGCCATGTGCCCCTGGCTTCAAGCACGCGCGTTTGACTAGGCAGACTCCTCCACTTTATCGTGGAGTTTGCTGCCCTCTAGCGTTCTGTTAAAAAAACTCTATTAGCCTTTGCCCTGCTTCATTCCATGCTCCAAGGCCAAATTTGCCTGTTACTCAAGGTGTTTCTTGACTTCCTACTTTTGCATTCCAGTCCCCTATAATGAAAAGGACATCTTTTTTGGGTGTTAGTTCTAAAAGGTCTTGTAGGTCTTCATAGAACCATTCAACTTCGGCTTCTTCAGCATTACTGGTTGGGGCATAGACTTGGATTACTGTAATATTGAATGGTTTGCCTTGGAAATGAACAGAAACCATTCTGTCGTTTTTAAGATTGCATCCAAGTACTGCATTTCGGACTCTTTTGTTGACCATGATGACTACTCCATTTCTTCTAAGGGATTCCTGCCCACAGTAGTAGATATAATGGTCATTTGAGTTAAATTCACCCATTCCAGTCCATTTTAGTTCACTGATTCCTAAAATGTCGACGTTCACTCTTGTCATCTCCTGTTTGACCACTTCAAATTGGCCTTGATTCATGGACCTAACATTCCAGGTTCCTATGCAGTATTGCTCTTTATAGCATTGGACATTGCTTCTATCACCAGTCACATCCACAACTGGGTATTGGTTTTGCTTTGGCTCCATCCCTTCATTCCTTCTAGAGTTGTTTCTCCACTGATCTCCAGTAGCATACTGGGCACCTACCGACCTGGGGAATTCCTCACTCAGTATCCTATCATTTTGCCTTTTCATACTGTTCATGGGGTTCTCAAGGCAAGTATACTGAAGTGGTTTGCCATTTCCTTCTCCAGTGGACCACATTCTGTCAGAATTGGCCTTGGAGCATGGAATGAAGCAGGGCAAAGGCTAATAGAGTTTTGCCAAGAGAATGCACTGGACATAGCAAACACCCTCTTCCAACAACACAAGAGAAGACTCTACACATGGACATCACCAGATGATCAACACCAAAATCAGACTGATTATATTCTTTACAGCCAAAGATGGAGAAGCTGTATACAGTCAGCAAAAACAAGACCAGGAGCTGACTGTGGCTCAGATCATGAACTCCTTATTGCCAAATTCAGACTTAAATTGAAGAAAGTAGGGAAAACCACTAGACCTTTCAGATATGACCTCAATCAAATCCCTTATGATTATACAGTGGAAGTAAAAAATAGATTTAAGGGACTAGATCTGATAGATAGAGTGCCTGATGAACTCTGGACAGAGGTTCGTGACATTGTACAGCAGACAGGGACCAAGACCATCCCCATGGAAAAGAAATGCAAAAAAGCAAAATGGCTGTCTGAGGAGGCCTTACAAATGGCTGTGAAAAGAAGAGAAGTGAAAAGCAAAGGAGAAAAGGAAAGATATAAGCATCTGAATGCAGAGTTCCAAAGAATAGCAAGGAGAGATAAGAAAGCCTTCCTCAGCGATCAGTGCAAAGAAATAGAGGAAAACAACAGAATAGGAAAGACAAGAGATATTTTCAAGAAAATTAAAGATATCAAGGGAACATTTCATGCAAAGATGAGCTCGATAAAGGACAGAAATGGTATGGACCTAACAGAAGCAGAAGATATTAAGAAGAGGTGGCAAGAATACACAGAAGAACTGTACAAAAAAGATCTTCACAATGAAGATAATCATGATGGCGTGATCACTCACCTGGAACCAGACATCTTGGAATGTGAAGTCAAGTGGGCCTTAGAGAGCATCACTACGAACAAAGCTAGTGGAGGTGATGGAATTCCAATTGAGCTATTTCAAATCCTGAAAGATGATGCTGTGAAAGTGCTGCACTCAATATGCCAGCAAATTTGGAAAACTCAGCAATGGCCACAGAACTGGAAAAGGGCAGTCTTCATTCCAATCCCAAAGAAAGGCAATGCCAAAGAATGCTCAAACTACCGCACAATTGCACTCATCTCAGACACTAGTAAAGTCATGCTCAAAATTCTCCAAGCCAGGCTTTAGCAATATGTGAACTGTGAACTTCCAGATGTTCAAGCAGGTTTTAGAAAAGGCAGAGGAACCAGAGATCAAATTGCCAACATCCGCTGGATCATGGAGAAAGCAAGAGAGTTCCAGAAAAACATCTATTTCTGCTTCATTGACTATGCCAAAGCCTTTGACTGTGTAGATCACAATAAACTGTGGAACATTCTGAAAGAGTTGGGAATACCAGACCACCTGACCTGCCTCTTGAGAAACCTGTATGCAGGTCAGGAAGCAACAGTTAGAACTGGACATGGAACAACAGACTGGTTCCAAATAGGAAAAGGAGTACGTCAAGGTTGTATATTGTCACCCTGCTTATTTAACTTATATGCAGAGTACATCATGAGGAACGCTGGGTTGGAAGAAGCACCAGCTGGAATCAAGATTGCCGGGAGAAATATCAATCACCTCAGATATGCAGATGACACCACCCTTATGGCAGAAAGTGAAGAGGAACTCAAAAGCCTCTTGATGAAAGTGAAAGAGGAGAGTGAAAAGGTTGGCTTGAAGCTCAACATTCAGAAAACAAAGATCATGGCATCTGGTCCCATCACTTCATGGGAAATAGATGGGGAAACAGTGGAAACAGTGTCAGACTTTATTTTTGGGGGTTCCAAAATCACTGCAGATGCTGATTGCAGCCGTGAAATTAAAAGACGCTTACTCCTTGGAAGGAAAGTTATGACCAGCCTAGATAGCATACTAAAAAGCAGAGACATTACTTTGCCAACAAAGGTCCATCTAGTCAAGGCTATGGTTTTTCCCGTGGTCATGTATGGATGTGAGAGTTGGACTGTGAAGAAAGCTGATCGCCGAAGAATTGATGCTTTTGAACTGTGGTGCTGGAGAAGACTCTTGAGAGTCCCTTGGACTGCAAGGCGATCCAACCAGTCCATTCTAGAGGAGATCAATCCTGGGTGTTCATTGGAAGGACTGATGCTAAAGCTGAAACTCCAATACTTTGGCCACCTCATGTGAAGAGTTGACTCACTGGAAAAGACTCTGATGCTAGGAGGGATTGGGGGTGGGAGGAGAAGGGGATGACAGAGAATGAGATGGCTGGATGGCATCACCGACTCTGTGGACATGAGTTTGAGTGAACTCCAGGAGTTGGTGATGGACAGGGAGGCCTGGCGTGCTGTGATTCATGGGGTCGCAAAGAGTCAGACACGACTGAGCGACTGAACTGAACTGAGCATTCTGTAAAGTGTAATTGAGTGTGGGTTTTGTGATTTGTAGTTTTGTGAGAGGAAGGAATCTTCCCGGGAGTCCCTGTCTGGACAGATTGTTCAGAGACTGTAGGTATGCTTGACTCCCAAACACAATTCCAGAACTTCCTTCTGGCCCAGGCTTACTGTTGACCATATAACGGGAAAATCATGGGGAGGATAGAGAGAGAGAACTGGAAAAGTGTCTTGAAGCAACACGTGATTTTTATTGAGTGTTTATTATTCAAGGGAACTGGGCAGAGATTGGTGGAATATTTCTTCTACCTCTTAACGTACCTCTTGGCCACTGGGTCCTCCATCAATGGACATCAAGTATTCTCAGCTGGGGTGATGCTTTGCTTCCACTGGTTAGTTGTATAATCACAGGAACTGCCTTTTGTTATTCCATTTCTTTGGTATGAGTCAGTTCAGTCACTCAGTCGTGTCTGACTCTTTGCAACCCCATGGTCTGCACCATGCCAGCCTTCCCTGTCCATCACCAACTCCCGGAGCTTACTCAAACTCATGTCCATTGAGAGTCGGTGATGCCATCCAACCATCTCATCCTCTGTCGTCCCCTTCACCTGCCTCCCGCCTTCAATCTTTCCCAGCATCAGGGTCTTTTCAAATGAGTCAGCTCTTCGAATCAGGTGGCCAAAGTATTGGAGTTTCAACTTCAGCATCAGTCTTTCCAATGAATATTCAGGACTGATTTCCTTTTAGGATTGACATGTTGGATCTCCTTGCAGACCAAGGGACTCTTAAGAGTCTTCTCCAACACCACAGTTCAAAAGCATCAATTCTTTGGTGCTCAACTTTCTTTGCAGTCCAACTCTCACATCCATATACGACTAATGGAAAAAACAGAGCTTTGACTAGACAGACCTTTGTTGGCAAAGTAATGTCTCTGCTTTTTAAAATGCTGTCTTGGTATGACTAGATACCTCAAATTTCTTTCCATGAAACAACCATTCCCATTTTTTAAGCACCAGTGAAAAATAAGACTGGTACTTTCTTCTCTGAGAAGTTTCACACCGTCTGGTTCATAGATGGGGTCTGAGGAGGTTGAGGAGGGTAGAAAAGATTCAAGACAGCATTGCCCGAGTTGGTAGCTTCTTTTCTGCCCAACTATGGGACAGACAGTCTTACAGGGACTAGAACGCGCCCATGCTGTAAGCAGAGCTGGGGTTTTGCCTGCTGACTTTAAAATGTCTTTTCTTTTTCTCTCCTATTGTAGAATGCTGGACTGGTGACGGTCACCACCACGCCTCTCAACTGTGGCCCCCGTCTGAGAGTGCTTCTGAACCGCCCCACCAATGAAAAGCTCCTGATGCTGCTCCCTGTGGGGTACCCCAGCAAAGATGCCACGGTGCCCAACCTCACACGGAAAACTCTGGATCAGATCATGGTGACTGTGTAGGCAGGACACAGGCAGGCAGACGCTGGAAGGTGATGCCCTGCTCCCCTCCCCTGTTCCTCTTTCCCTGGGTGTTCCATCTCCCTGGCCCTCCACTCTGCAGGGGTGGCCACTCTGTGTGTCAAGAAACCTTTCCACTTTCTCCAGCACTTTGAGTCTGAGAAGGCCTGGTTCCGATAGCGAGATTAGCTGAACATACAGAATAAAGGAGGAACAGGTATGTTCCCTTCCATTTCTTATCCATTTTGGAAATGCATTAAATATTTTTAAGGAATATGCCCTGGTTTTTAAGTTTTTCTAAATTGTTCCAGAAAAATCATGGGGGAATTTTTTTTTTCTTTTACTCTTTAAAAATTCATAGAGGAAAGAGTTATCAGAAAATTTAGTGTAGTCCCAAGAATTCAGCTGTGTGATGATTTCTGAATTTAAATTTAGACTGATCAAATGGCTTTCCACCCCTCGCTTTCTGGTGGCTTTTAAGCAAGGATTATTTTTTAAGAGGAACTCTTTCTGAGCTTCATGGATACTCTGCTAGTTTTCAGTAAGTAACCCTCAAAATATTTAAAACATCACAAGCACAGAACAGAACAGCGCGTGCTTGTGCTGGTGAGTTGAACAGGCCACCATCTGGGCATATAAATGGTTAGTCGCACTGTCCAGCCCAGTGTGTGTTGGAGCTGGCTCGCATCAGCTCGTGGAAGCTGATGGTTAAATATTCATGAATTTTTCATGCCAGTTATTAAATCATTTGTAGCTTGTAATTGCCGACGGTGGGAGTGCTGCTGCTGCTGCTGCTGCTGCTGCTGCTAAGTCGCTTCAGTCGTGTCCGACTCTGTGCGACCCCATAGACGGCAGCCCACCAGGCTTCCCGTCCCTGGGATTCTCCAGGCAAGAACACTGGAGTGGGTTGCCATCTCCTTCTCCACCACGGCAATTGTCAGACGCGCAAATCAGGACTTGCTTTCTTTTTCTTAAAGAGCGCTGTTTTCCAGACACTAGGGGGCGCTAACTGTGTCCCTCTTTTCCACTCTCCTCCATGAAACGCACTTATCCTTTTTCTCCAGATGGCAGCCATACTGTCTGGAACCCATGGGGTCACAAGGTGCCGGTAGGGGGACACTGCCAGCTCCAGCCCTTCACCCGTCGCTTCTGTCTCCCTTCCAGGGGTGCGGCTCACACAGGCACAGGAGTAGCTCAGATAATTGCTCATCAAGCCACTGCACTCAGACTTCTCCTGCCTCGTGTCACTTTGTATGTGAGTCACAGCGCACTGATAAGTTCATCATTAGTGTCACTGATAAGAGTCAGGGCTGGTGACAAGTCTGCATCAGAGGAAAGGAGGACTTTTTTCCTCTCTAAAATATGGAGGGAATCCCCTGGCAGTCCAGTGGTTAGGGCCCCATGCTTGCACTGCCGAGGGTGTGGGTTCAGTCCCTGGTCGGGAAACTAAGATCCTGCAAGCTTTGTGGCTTGGCCAAGAGAAAGGAAGAAAGAAAACTTAAATATATATATACAATATATATATATATATATATATAGAGAGAGAGAATTAGGTATTAGAAGAACCTGTGCTTTTGACCTTTGAAACCCTTTGAAGTAGCCAGATGTCTCTTTTAGAATGTCCAAAATCTTCCATCTAAATCTTTTTTTTCTCTCTAGACATTCTTTTCCCCAAGTCTACGCATTTTACTAAATGCATCCTTTCCTGTATTTTGTTTCTATTCTTTTTCAAACAATTATTCATACTGTGATCGGTGTCTGTCCTGAACTCTTTACTGTAAACGAGCATTGTTTTAACTACATTGTGGCTTTATTAGACCTAATCACTGTACCTCCAGTTGTTTTTAAAAGGACAAAGATACTCCTGAGTTCCAATAGCAGAACAATAAACACTTTGGTATCACAATGCAAAGAAACTGAAGTTTTATTTCTAAGCTTATGTTTCTTCTGTTTTGAAGTTGTTTGAACCCACGGGGTTCTTTGCTAGTTTTAATGCATCCTGCTGAAGAGGTGAGGGTTCAGGGGAAACTTGCCTCCTGGATGTGGGGTGGAGAAGGAATCCACACCAGTGGTGAGGGTCTGCGTACAGCTGTTCAAGTGCCAAGTCCCTTGAGAGGAAAGGGGAAGTCCAGTCACATGAATTAGAGCCCCTGAGCAAAGAGCTGATCTGGTTGCCTTCTAATCACGCTGTCCAGAAACACAGCCCTGATCTGTCCTGAATGCTGAATTGAGTTGCCAGGGTGCAACTCTAGGAACTGCTCCAGCCAGCTTTCTCTTTGGGGGGATAGGATTATTCATAATTCTTAATCTAGATAGCTTACCATAGACAGGCCTGGATTCAAGTTCCCCTTCAACTGCTCCCCAGCTGGGTGGCTGTGGGGAACTGGATCTTTCTCAGCCTCATTTTCTTCGCCTGTAAAATGAGGATAAGTGTAGTGCTTACCTAGGACTATTTTGATCGAGTGTGATGATTACCATTATAGTTCCTGGCATAGGGTATGTGACACCTGGTGCTAGCTTTTACTGAGGGCTCTTGATATTACTTCCCTGGTGGCTCAGATGGTAAAGAATCTGTCTACAATGCAGGAGACCTGGGTTCGATCCGTGGGTTGGGAAGATTCCCTGAAGAAGGAAACGGCAACCCACTCCAATACTCTTGCCTAGAAAATCCCATGGACGGAGGAGCTTGGTGCAGGCTACTGTCCATGGGGTCGCAAAGAGTCGGGCACAACTGAGCGACTTCACTATCTTTCTTGATATTATTATTTAGTTATGACCAACCTAGACAGCATATTAAAAAGCAGAGACATTTCTTTGCCAAAAAAGGTCCATCTAGTCAAGGCTATGGTTTTTCCAGTAGTCATGTATGGATGTGAGAGTTGGACTATAAAGAAAGCTGAGCACTGAAGAACTGACGCTTTAGAACTGTGGTGTTGGAGAAGACTCTTGAGAGTCCCTTGGACTGCAAGGAGATCCAACCAGTCCATCCTAAAGGAGATCAGTCCTGAGTGTTCATTGGAAGGACAGATGGTAAAGCTGAAACTCCAATACCTTGGCCATCTGATGTGAAGAACTGACTCATTTGAAAAGATCCTGATGCTGGGAAAGATTGAAGGTGGGAGGAGAAAGGGACCACAGAAGATGAGATGGTTGGATGGCATCACTGACTCAATGGACATGAGTTTGAGTAGGTGGCTCAGAGGTTAAAGCGTCTGCCTGCAATGCGGGAGACCTGAGTTCGATCCCTGGGTCCAGAAGACCCCCTGGAGAAGGAAATGGCAACCCACTCCAGTATTCTTGCCTGGAGAATCCCATGGATGGAGGAGCCTGGTGGGCAAAGTCCACTGGGTCACAAAGAGTTGGACACGACTAAGCGACTTTGCTTCACTTTGAGTAAACTCCGGGAGTTGGTGATGGACAAGGAAGCCTGGCATGCTGCAGTCCATGGGGTTGCAAAGAGTCGGACACGACTGAGCGACTAAACTGAATTAAACTTGATATTATTATGAACGTTATTACCGCTCTGATTAATACTATGTGCTATGCACATTTGACCATGAAAATTTAAACCATAAAAGGACACCCTCAAGTGTCTTGTCCTTAATGCATTAAATCATCTTAAAATGTGAAAAAATGCTGTCTGCTGTCTCAGCTTGAGTCTGTTTTGAGGATAGAGGTTGACTTGACTTTGTCTGATGGGTTCTGGGAGCCTCTGCATAGGACTTCGGAATCTCTTTAGCAGTAAGATCTATAAACAGAGGTCTGTTTTTGTTTGTTTGTTTAGCTTTTCATTTTATATTGGCAAGTAGCCTATTAACAATGTTGTGATAGTTTCAAGTGCACAGCAAAGGGACTCAGCGATAGACACACATGTATCCATTCTCTCCAAATTCCCCATCATCCAGGCTGCCACAGAGTTTCCTGTGCTGTACAGAGGACCCAGCTGGTTATCTGTTTTAAATATAGCAGTGTGTACATGTCGCTCCCAAACTCCCTATCTTTTCCCTGCATCCTCTTCCACTACCCCGGGAACCATAAATTCGTTCAACAGAGGTCTATTTAATAGTAGGGAAAAGCATCCTTGGAAAACTTTTTTCAGGGAAGAGACAATGAAGACACATAGTAAGATACCATGATGACAATCATGTCAGAAAAAAGAAGCAAATCTAAATGTGGTGTAGACAGCTGCTCCCAAGGTATATATTGTCCCCATTTGTTAAAGAACCTGCTTGCAAAGCAAGAGACCCAGGTTCGACCCCTGGTTGAGAAGATTACCCTGGAGAAGGGAATGGCAGCCCACTCCAGTATTCTTGCCTGGACAATCCCATGGGCAGAGGAGCCTGGGAGGCTCCAGTCTATGGGGTTGAACGAGTCGGAGACAACTGAGCAATTAACACATTTGTTAATCATCTCAACATTTTGTCACAGACTCACCCGATGCAGACTTGTGTTCCTTGCTCTTTTCTGTTGGCTGTGACTATTTTTTTCCTCTCACTTTTCACCATTATAAATCCAACTGGCCTTTCTGGTTTCTTCTGTCCTCGCTGCTCCCTCTCCCCCATACATTATTCTGATCCTGGTAATAAAGGCCTAACCATGACAGGTGAGGGGAGGCCTTTCTTAGCCAGCTGGGGAGAGAGGAGATGCTGCAGCCTCATACGTCAGTATCACCATGGAGGTCACGTCCGAGAGTCAGTGGTGGCAATGGGTTCAATGGTTGAGCACAAGAGCTCAAGAGTCACTCAGCCTGGGTTTATTATATCCTTGCTCTGCCAGCCATCTAAAGGGAAAAGTCCTTGGTAGTCTTAGACTAACTGCTTAATTAAGGCTCTTATCTGATGTGTAAAATGGGGTGCGTCATACTTTACCTTGTGGGGTTTGGCATAGTCTCCGGTACACAGCATTTAAAAGTGATAACGTCTTAATGTGATGGTGATGGTGGACATCACTGTTGTCTTCAGGCAGCCCTACTTTGGGTTCCAGGTGGGCAAAGATAAGAAGGATGGGTGACAGACCCCTTCCCCTCAGATGAGAGGTCTGGCTGTGGCTCAGGTGGCAGCTGCAGGCCAGGTGAAGGTGGCCCAGGGCGTCAGCTCCACCAGCTCAGAGAGCTTCTCAGCAGATGTCCCCACTGGGAACTTGAAATGCTTTTATTTCCCTCTGTTGTAGTTAATGTTATCAATTCGATATGCAGTTGGGTGATTACTCTTTACATTAATTTTTAACATTTTTTAAAAAAATGACAGTGGAGGAAGAGAAAATTGGAGGCGCTCACTCTAGAGATTACACTCCTTGGCCCAGGAGTGACTTCCTCACCCCCACAGCCCCCTGGGCAGAACTAAGTCCTGTGGCCTTGTCAGAAAGTCAGGAAAGGTCACCCTCCTGCATTTGGAAGGAGAGGGAACTGAGATGAGGCTATGCAAGCATTAGAAGTCTTTTCTCCTCAAACAAGTAACTTAAGACTTAAACAAAGTTGGAGAGAAAGGAAGGCTGAAGAAATGGACAAAATTAGAATTAGGATGGTGAAAAGCATAAAGGTTCTCTTCTGAAAGGTAAACATTAAAACTGGTTGATACTTGTCTGACGCAGCTTTTATATACAGTATAAATTTAGGCCAAGAAAATTAATATAAATGTATTGAGAAGGAAACTCAAATTCCCTTCTTCCTAAACATTCCTTCCTCTGCCCACAAAATAGAAACTTCTGTCTAAGAAGTGGGCTCCCCTGGTGGCTCTGATGGTAAAGAATCCGCCTGCAATGCGGGAGACCTGGGTTCAATCCCTGGGTCAGGAAGATCCCCTGGAAGAGGACATGGCAACCCAGTCCAGTATTCTTGCCTGGAGAATCCCCGTGGACAGAGGGGCCCAGCAGGCTGCCATCCATGGGGTTGCAAAGAGTTGGACACGATGGAGTGACTAAGCACATCTCAAAAGTACTGAGGGAAAGTCCCTATTTTCACATCACTTGCTCATCCCTATGACGGAAGAAGGACTTCTCTGGTTAGTGAAAGTGGGGGGAGAAAAAGAGTTATTCCACATGTTCAAACCAAACAAAGTTGTACTCCATTTTAAGCCAAATGTACAAACCACAAGTGATTATTCACCTTAGGAAGATGATCCACCAATGAATTTACTAAATATTGGCGTTTTAAATAAGAGTGTTTGAACTAGCATAATAAAATAAAACAATTTTTTGTAAACATTTTAAGAGTATCTATAACCCTAAAGAGAAGGAAATGGCAACCCACTCCAGTGTTCTTGCCTGGAGAATCCCAGGGATGGTGGAGCCTGGTGTGCTACCGTCTGTCGGGTCGCACAGAGTCGGACACGACTGAAGTGACTTAGCAGTAGCAGCATAACCCTAAAGAAAACAGTTATCAATGAATATTTTGCTTGAGGGACATGAGGAATGTAGCTGTGATTTTGCCAGATATCAACAGAGTGCTCACCTTAGAAATTCATGTTGTTGTTGTTCAGTTGCTAAGTTGTGTCCAACTCTTTGCAACCCCATGGATTCCAGCACACCAGTTTTCCTTGTCCTTCACTGTCTCCCGGAGTTTGCTCAAACTCATGTCTGTTGAGTCAGTGATACGTTCAACCATCTCATCCTCTGTTGCCCCCTTCTCCTGCCCTCAATCTTTCCCAGCACCAGGGTCTTTCCCAATGAGTTGGCTCTTCCCATCAGGTGGCCCAAGCATGAATTTTGTGAAATGGGAACAATTGTAATGTTTCAAACCACACGGATCTATAAATAATGAAAAGTCTAAAACAAACGTTGCCCCAGCTCTGCTGTGGTGGCCTCACATTCACACACACTCACACACACACACACACACACACACACACACACACAAGGCCAGACATTCAAAAAAGGAGGAACTTCTCTACCTTTTAGAGAGAAATGAATGAAGAGAACAGGAAGTGGGGATGGTAAGGAGATCAGACCGCTTGGGTTGGAGTGGACTGAACGGCTGATCATCTGAGGTTGGACCTGATTAGCGCCCCCTTCAGGTGACTCAGGTAACTCCCAGGATGCACAGCCTGCAGGGAGAACAGTGCCTGGGGCAGACACTCTGTGGGTTAACTGGTAGTTCTGATGAAAAATGAGATGCTATAATCTCATGTGGGGAATTCCTGAAAAGTCACAAGGAAGGGGAATGGTTTATGTTATTCTTATGACTTTAGAATCATGGTGCAGAACCAAATGTTCAGGATCCAATTCAAGACCATTAAAATGTCCTTAGAGCAATCTGGAAGTAAGTTAGCAGTGTCTGCAGAGAGCCAAGCAAACCTAGAAGCCAATGATGTAATAGAGGAAGTCAGCGAACTTGGGTGGAGGTGGAGTCGACAACTTTCTTCTACTGTAATAATTAAGAATAAAGAATAATAACTAAGAGGTAACTGGAATGAAGCTTCCAAAATCAACCCCCTCTGAAAGTGTCCCCTGTTGTCATGGTAACCACAGAAAGGGTCAGGGGGCTGGCTCTCCTTCTGATTTTGGCTCCTCAGCGCCCTTGGCTTAGATTCCACCATATTGTGGTCATGAGTCCTTGATGAAGTAACTTTAACTCCCTTGAGGTAAAAAATCTGTTCCTTTGTTGAATAAGTGACTTCCCAAGTCTGATAATGTTTAGAATCAATACAGAGATAATGAAATAAATCAAACCCATAATATTGATACTGTCACACTTGCTTATGTTTCTTATTAAGTAATTAAATTTTTCTTAAACTTATGATTCTAATTTAAAATGTGAAATTGATTTAGGCTTATAATTTTATGTTGAAAGGTGTAAGAAAGTTTATACTGTAGCTCATTAACAGTAGTAAAATAGATTCATTATATTTATCGATTTATCAGGTTTAGAAGAGCTGTTTAAATGTATGAGAACATTTTGGCTTAATTGGTGATCAACTTGCCAGGTCAATTATATGAAGTGCTAAAACAGAAAATCAACTATGATTAAGTCTATAGAAGGAGTTTAAAATGTTTAAGAGATTATAATAAATGATTCTGGTAAATGAGACAGATGCTTTAAGGGAGTTTTATTTATTCAACTTGAGTTTTAATCAAGCATTAATCAAAGCCCTTCTTCCCAAAAGTAATTAGTTTTAAATTATTTAAATGCACTGTGCTCTGCTTAGTCATTTAGTCATGTCTGATTCTTGCAACCGCATGGACTGTGTCCGCCAGGCTCCCCAGTCCATGGGGATCCTCCAGGCAAGAATATTGGAGCAGATTGCTGTGCCCTCCTCCAGGGAATCTTCCCAACCCAAGTACCAAACCCAGGTCTCCCGCATTGTGGGTGGATATTTTACCATCTGAGCCACCGGAGAAGCCCAAGAATACTGGGGTGGGTAGCCTATCCCTTCTCCAGGGAGTTTTCCCCAACCCCTGTAACGTTTGTTATGTGTAACGAATAAACAAACCAACCAAAAAAACCCAACCATAGTGGCTTAAATAAGTAGAGGGGGATCTGTTCCTCATAATGATACATTTGGATATAGGTCCAGGGTTCAATGAAACCCATGACAAAATCATTCTGGCCTACATCCCACAATTTTCAATCTTGTGAAAGTGAAAGTCGCTCAGTCGTGTCTGACTCTCTGCAATCCCAGGGACTATACAGTCCATGGACTTCTCCAGGCCAGAATAAATACTGGAGTGGGGAGCCTCTCCCTTCTCCAGGGGATCTTCCCAACCCAGGGATTGAACCCAGGTCTCCCACATTGCAGGCGGATTCTTTACCAGCTGAGCCACCAGGGAAGCCCAAGAATACTAGAGTGGGTAGTCTATCCCGTCTCTGGGGATCTTTCCCACCCAGGAATTGAACCAGACCAGGAACTGAATCTCTTATGAAGTGGCATTTAAATTCTTTTCTGTTCATTCTTTCTCCTTGTGTAACTGTGAATTTCTCTAGGGTATATACATCAGCAGAGACTTGCTGGGTCAAAGAGCATTCATATTTCAATTAGATATTTCAACTAAATTGTTCTCCCAAGGTTCCCCTGCCCCAGAGTTTGAAAACTCACTTATTGAGCATCTCCCATGAGCAGACTTGAATTCTAAGATGTCTTATCCCTCATGCATGCTCCACTGTGTCTCCAAAGTGCCCAGAGCACTGGCTGCGACATGAATATTTGGTGAATGGCTGAAGATATGGTGGCCCAAGGGTGTACAGTGACTTGTCCAGGGTTATGGACTGTCTTGAGGACAGCGCTGGGATTCAAGCCCAGGCTGCTGACTCCCTGAAGCCTGAGAGGAAGCAGTTATTGTAAACACAGTCCCTTGGGCTATGGGTCCAAAGTTCTGTCCCCAGGAAGAAAAGTCAGGAATGAGTTCACACTGACAGCTCGAGGGCTCTCTCACGTGGCTGAGCTGGTACAAGCCAAACACACGTGCCATTGGAGGTGGGAGATACAGTTCCTGAAGATTCTTCAGAAGGTGAGCCTCTCATCCAAGAGTATAGGAACAGAGCTGCCAGGGACCATGAAGGCTATGGTGATGGCGAGGATCTTGGCCAAGGGGACAGAGCGGGGAAGGGAACAGGCCACTATACTGGCAGAAGGAATGCTGACCCAGCGGAGGCTCCCTGTGGAAGCCCTGAGGTCACATCAATCTTTACAAGATGAAGAAGAAATGCCCAGAGTTCTTCCGTCCAGCTCCCTGAAAGCCCTAGCAAGGCAGCCAGTGGGGGCTGCTTCAGGCTGAGCCACAGAGCCCTGGGGGATGGCTCAGACCCAGGCTCAACCTTGGAAGCTATTTGCTTGAGGTCTTGAAGTTTGTGTTTATTCTGGCCTTTCTTCCTAGTTGGATTTGCATTTGGTTTTTATCCCACACTGTCTTGGATCCAACCTGGAATGTATACATCACTTAGCAAATGAGCCAACAGCAGGGCTACTAAAGGGATGGAAAGTGAAACCCCCAAAGTGGGGGTAAAGGGGATCAATTGGAGAGAGGGAGTGATGATGGGCTGGGGGCAGAGAGGGGTGAGTCCCAGAGGCAGTAACAGAGTCTTCTAGTCCTGGAGGACCAGGTCTGCCAGACTCGGATACCTGGAGAGAGAAAGAGAGAGAGAGAGCTAGACTGAGCATTCGGTCGGAAAACATGAAAGAGAACTAGCACAAGAATCCAGCATTGCAGTGTCCCACTGTCACTCAGCTTCCTGCTTAGTCCAGCTGGACCACTTTTTGTGCCCCTCAATTATCCATGGTTGCCCTTCCTGATCCGACCCAGATAACCTTACTGTATACTTCTCACAGCTTTATCTTCCATCCTTTACGACCCAACTTGCTGCCACTTTGCTGAAGAAGTCCCCCAGATTCTCCAATAAGACTTTCAGAGGCAAAGACCAATGTCATACTCTCTCCTTCAAGCATCGGTGGTGTCCCTTCCTATGGAACTTGCCACCCTCCTTCTCGACCCAAGCTCCCTACTGGACCCTCAGCTCTTAGAGAGCAGGAACCAAGCTCGGTGTCCCCTGGGCACCTGGCACATGGCCTGGCCCATGGTAGGTGCTTGGTGATTATTGTCTGATAGGATTCACTTTGCAGGGAAGTCTTGCAATTTGATGCTATCACTCGATGATTGGGAGATCTCACCAAAACCTTTTCTGCATTTTTGGTGGGAAAATCTTGGGGGTAAAAACAAGGAAAGCCCGCGTGTCTCAGATTTGCTGGTGAGATAAACCAGTTACAACAAACCCCACGTAATTGTGGAGAGAGTAGAGGTAGGTATTTGGAGGGTGGGGTGGTGGAATGGGATTAAACTAAGTGCTATCTCTTCACCCTTGGGCATTCTGCATTTATAATTTAACTTCTGGTCACAAACTGTAGCATGCTGCTAAGTCACTTCAGTCGTGTCCGACTCTGTGTGACCCCATAGACGGAAGCCCAACCAGGCTCCCCCGTCCCTGGGATTCTCCAGGCAAGAACACTGGAGTGGGTTGCCATTTCCTTCTCCAATGTGTCAAAGTGGAAAGTGAAAAGTGAAAGTGAAGTCGCTCAGTCGTGTCCGACCCTTAGCGACCCCATGGACTGCAGCCTACCAGGCTCCTCCATCCATGGGATTTTCTAGGCAATAGTACTGGAGTGGCTTGCCATTGCAGGGTTTCCTAAACACCATGTTTAATAAAGAGTTTTGGTCTGTCTGAAAAAGGAAGTGAAAGCCCATTTTCTGCCATTGGAAAGGGTGGATGCCACCTATGTAACTTCCTTCCAAGAAAGGTATTATGGGGTGTATCAGTCAGGTCCAGCCTAAACGGAGATCATTTATTTACATAAGAGGATTTTAAAAAAAGAAATTGGTTGCAAAGTTGATGGGAGCATTGCCAAACCAAAGTAGATGTTGAGGCAACGATTGATGAACCATTACCCTCCCCTTCCCCTGAGGGGCCACCTGGAGGAAGCTGGGAACATGGATGGCCTGCCTGTTAGAGACCCCAGAGCTGTGCAGCTCCGGACACGGTCTGAGACAACACAGAGAAGTACTTTGACTTCACCCTTCCTCTGATTCTCTGAACTCCCACCAGTGCTTCTCATTGACTGAGACGTCCTTCTTTTCTCCCTTCCTCCTTCTTCCTTTCTTCCCTATTTTTTTTTTAATTTGTTTTTAGAACAGGGAACCTTTATTTTCTGGTGCTTACTAATATATCTAGAAAAGAAAAGAGCATATTTAAAATTAAAAGTAAAAAACTATTGATATATGGTCTTCTTTCTTTACCTGTATAGTATTAATTTCTGAAAAAATAAATATTGAGCTAGTGATCCCAGGAGGCTCTATGGTCTTAGGCTCAGCTTATTAACTATTAAAGCCAAAAAGGACTATATCAAGCATGTGAGTTTCAATGATTCAGTTTATAACATTGAAATGGAGAAACTTTCATCACAAACTCTTCGTGTACCTAGAAGCTAGTGGACTTCTGATCTTCAATTAGGTATTTAAATGTAATTAAATAAACACTTCTGCAATTTCCTTAATTAAGGTCTAAGGGAGTGAAGTGATTCAACTTATGCCAGTTTTCATCCACTGTGTGAATATTTTTTTTTTTAATGTTGAAGGTCAAACTCAGAGTTTCCTAGCTTAGAGGCAGAAACTAAACCAGAGACAGTGTGAACTCTAGTAGTGACCTATACAGGTATAAAAGTAAAAATTGTGGGGGAGAAGCTGGAGGGAAAATAAAGCTTAAAAGAGGCAGATGTCCACTAATTAAAACTAATATGGCGTGAATATCAAAGCTAATGGATAGTAGCTTTAATTCTTTATGACTTTGTATCCAAACCCATCCATATTTGAGGCATGTGGTTATTTGTTAAGTGCATGAATCTCTTACTTATTGCTTCCCAGGTGGCTCAGTGGTTAAAGAATCCACCTGCCATTGCAGGAGATGCAGGAGACACCAGTTTGATCCCTGGGTCAGGGAAATCCCCTGGAGTAGGAGATGGCAACCCACTCCAGTATTCTTGCCTGGAAAATTCCGTGGACAGAGGAGCCTGGTGGGCTCCAGTCCATGAGCTCACAGAGAATCAGACATGACTGAGCAACTGAGCATGCATGCACACACGGGTATGTGTTAAATGCATGAATCTCTCCCTTATTTTTAAATATATCTTCTTTCAATAAAGATTGAAGGCAGCTGAAACTACTGCAATTTCTTTTTTAAAAAAGCAAACAGAAAATGGGAGCAATAGAGGCGGTAAGAAAGACAATTTCTGCAATAGTTTGCTTTTCCCACCATTCTTGGGTGCAAATGACCACATTACATTGTTATCTAAACATAAGACCTCTTGACAATAGTCTGGATATGGAAAGCCTTTTCTAAAGAATATTTCAGTGTTTGCTCTTCATCACAGAGAACTGCAGTCTTTGTCAATTTTAATATGATATATGGCATATCAGTCATAGAAGAAGTTACAGACCACAGTCATTGAGAAAAATGGCTCACTTCAAAATGATGAATTATATTGAAGTATTAAACCAACTCTAAGCTTTTGAACTATGGTGCTGGAGAAGACTCTTGAGAGTCCCTTGGACTGCAAGGAGATCCAACCAGTCCATTCTAAAGGAGATCAGTCCTGGGTGTTCATTGGAAGGACTGATGCTAAAGCTGAAACTCCAATACTTTGGCCACCTCATGCGACGAGTTGACTCACTCACTGGGAAAGAGTCTGATGCTAGGAGGGATTGGGGGTGGGAGGAGACGGGGATGACAGAGAATGAGATGGCTGGATGGCATCACCGACTCGATGGACATGAGTTTGAGTGAACTCTGGGAGTTGGTGATGGACAGGGAGGCCTGGCGTGCTGTGATTCATGGGGTCGCAAAGAGTCGGACACGACTGAGCAACTGAACTGAACTGAACTGAACTGAAGCCTTACATGCAAATAGGTATGATTTAAAATGCCATTCCTTTTTCTAAGCCATATTTCTATGGTTGATCATAAAAAGTAAACTCAAATATGTGCCAGCCAATTACCAGAAGATCTGTCCTTCTCAAAGTCAAGGTTAGAAGGAGAGATTCTGAGAAGCTTACTGACATTCTTCTAAAATGTTTGTGTGAGATTCACTCTTTCTCATTTGGAATTATTAATTTATAAGATGAAGATTTACAGTGAGGATTCTTTGTCATAGCTGACAATTAAGAAGCAAATATAGATAAAACCGTTGAGCCAACACAGGTCAGCCAGGATCGTTGGACTGCCAAACACCATTCGTCTCAGGAGCAGACAGTCTCTGCTACCCCTAGCAGTCAGAAGCCGCCTACACCAAGAATCACTCCTACTGTTTGGTGTTAGAGTCAACTGAGATGATTTATATTTTGAGGCTATAAAGTATCATGTATGTATTAGATGCGGTAGTCACAGTGAAGACAGAAATGATGGAGATTAATTGCAAACTATTCCTACTCCTAAAGAATAACCCAAAGTGTATCCCTATGAAATGGATCCATTTATCACTGGTCTCTATTTTGAAGGACAGCAAGTGAAATAAACACTTTATAGTGGAGTCAAAATATTTCCCTAGTCTCTGAAAAATCAAAACTTTTTCCAATGATGTGCAGTCTCAAAACAATAGATCCAATCATGGACTTCTTTGGAGGAAATATAAACAAATGTATAAAATGTATTTTAGACACTCAACAACTATAATGATAATATATTAAAATGGTATTTTTCAAAAATCAGTCTATAATGTCTAATCTCATAGCTTAATCCCAGGCATAAACTGTTAAGTGGACTTGCTCCAAATAAAACGTACTAGATTAAAAAAAAATCAGAAGGTTGACATTCTTCATCTAATAAAGAATAAAAATAGAAAAGAGTTTGTAATGTCTTCACAAAGCTCTTGTGTCTTTGCTTTGATTTCAAAACATTATTTTCAGCAACAAGCAGATAATTTCTTCCACACACCCTCTAAAGGTAAAAAGGAGATGTGTATAGAGTTTATGCACCTTTCCTGATGGCTCAGCGGTAAAGAATCCACCTGCCGATGGAAGAGACTCCGGTTCAATCCCTGGGGTTGGTAGCTTCCCTGGAGAAGGAAATGGCAACCCACTCTAGTATTCTTGCCTGGAGAATCCCATGGACACAGGAGCCCCAAGGGTTACAGTCCACGGGTCTCTTAAGAGTTGGACATGACTTAGAGACTAAATAACAACAACAAAAAAAGAGTTTATATCAAGTATAGAAATGACTCACTTGACAGATGTTTGGATTTATAAAACATCTCAGTTCTCTGGTTCACAAGTTGCAATCCAGAGGGCAACATTCCCCGCCTCTAAAGGCCTTCACCAGCTGTCACAAACCCACCCTAAAGATCCAGAGCAGTCCTCTGGTCTAGTCCTCTTCAGACCTTTACTCAGGTCTATTTGCTCTACAAACAGGTCTAAAAAGCATATTCACTTAATTCCGTATGATACAGTGAATGAAATAGGAACTTGGAAGGTGACAAAAAACGGAAGAAGCAACGTTAAGAAAGATATGGCAGTTTACCAGGGAGGCAACAGACAGATAGAAGCCTCAATGCACTTCGCTGCTAGCAATCTGGGGACAGTTAATTATCTAAAGTGCTTGCAACTTCAGTAGTGTTTAACAGTATCACTGTTTCAGAGCATATAAACCTCTAGATGAATATTAAAACATCGCAGGACAAAAGAGAATACATCAAAGGTTTATTTTTTCCTGTGGAAAATTTGGAACGTGTATAAAGAATATGAAAAAAGTCTTCCATTGATCTTATGACTTAGAAATAATCTTGGGGAACGTTTTATTTCTTCCTAGTTGCTAACACATGCAATATATTTGCAGCACTAAGAATGTGTATTAGTTCATTTTCTAATGGCCTAGCCTAGTTCTTCAAACAGAAGCTTAACTGTTGGGGCTCCAGCAAGGAGTCCACAGAGCCAAAAGGATTCTGGGTATTCCCTCTCTCCTCTAGTGCTGGGAGGTGAATTTCTCTTCTAGAAGAAATTATATACAGTCTCTGGGTCGCACAGAGTCGGACACAACTGAAGTGACTTAGCAGCAGCAGCAAACAGCCTGAAGTGATTTTTAAATTATGTTTTTACTGATGTACTTTAAGCTTGTGATGAAACAGGAAAATCTGTGACCCACCTCGTTCAGCCACGTCAAAAGGAACTATGGCATCAGCAGTTTCACATGTATCAAAATTTCCATGTATCTATAGATTTTTGTTTTGAAATATTATTTTGGTAATTTGAAAAATGTAGGCAAGTACTGAGAACATAAAAACACACATGAGCCCAGCACTTTGTGTTAGTACTTGCATTGTGTAATTTTGTATTCTTTATTTTAAAATACAATAAACAAAGCATTAGAAATGCATGCTAAGATCTCATTAGACCCTCTATGGTCTCAAGGTCTCAAGTTTTTCCTTCTTTTTTCTGAGGCAACCATTCTCTGTGGGTCACTTTGAATGGAAGGTATTAATCATCAGCAGGAATCTGTGGACGTCGAAAAGGAAATGGATGCTCTCAGTGACAAGTTATAATAGCATTTCATCTCTTGTCTGGGTGAAAGTCATGACTTCATAAAAGGTGACAAGGTGCGCAGCGATTGGCTTTCTGGCTCCATATTAGATTTGACTTGAGTTTCAGTGCTTGCTTGGCTAGTTATTAGACACGTGACCCTGAATGACTTGCTTAAATTACCCCTGTGTCGCAGCTTCCTCGTCTCTAGATAGGGAAATAATTGTGATAGGTTTGCTTTAAGAATGAGATGAGATAGCGTATGCAAAGTGCTTAGATCCTAGCACATAGAAAAACACAGATCCTAGCACATATCATTACAAGAACGTAGCAGATGAAGGATGATGTACTAGGAAATGAGTTACTAACTAAGCAGAAGGTATAAATGAACAGCTTTTTCCTCCCCCTTGACCATAATTTAATATAACTAATGAGTAAGATTTTAGCAAGAGAGGAGATGTTCTCATGTGTTTGGCAAGTGGTCTTATCAAAAAAACTCTAAGCTGGCATTTGAAAAGGAGGTTCAGTCCAACTCGATTCAACAAAACTTACTGAGTGACTAGTACTTGAAAGAACAATGAGAGTCCAATCTAATAGAGAGACAGACACGTGAACAGGTGTTTGAACTATATAGTGGTGCTGCTTGTGAGAACAAATGCCACCCAGGAGAGCAAGCTGGATAGGTGGTTCCTAACCATGAACTGATCAAAGAACGATAAAATGTCTAATTGGTGATGGGCACAAAGCCTGAGAGAAGTAGTTAGTGAAGTGGAAACAGACTCAGGAGTCAAAAAGATTGTCTCAATCTTTGGAATTAGAGACTAAAATTTAAAAAGGAAAAGAGTCCTACAAGCTTTGAAAACCAACTGCCCAAGAAGAAGGGAGTGAGAGCAGGTCATTTGAAAAAGTTTGGGGGGTTTTAGCTGATTGGTTCAAGTACAATTTGAGCAAACAAACTGCAACTATAACACAGTTGCAGAAAGGCATGCAGTCTCAGACAGCATTGTTAGAAGAGGCACAGCATCACAGCCAAATAATGCTCTACTGTATTCCCTACTGTCCAGAGCGTGCTGGGCTCACACCCCAGTGATTCACGTTTAGAGGGATATAGACCCATTTTAATATCTAGAGGAAGACATCGGAGATGGTGAAGGAGTGGAACCCATGACTTTATAGATGGGTAACAATCTGAAGATAGCTTGATGAAGAGAACTATTGAGGACAAGCACATGACAGGTGGCTTAATGGAGTTCAAGGTTTTTCATGTGGTCTCAAAATTTACATGATATAAGAAGGCAAGCTTTAAATGTAAGGAAGGCTAGTCTAGAAATTATAAATGAAATGGGGAGCCTTGTGAAGAAAAGAGTCCCCTGTCATTGCATGAGTGGAATGAAATGATTAACTGTCAGGTAAATTGTAGAGAAATTTCTGCAATTTAGAAACGGTAGCACCAGTTGAGGAATCTTCTCTATGGCAGTTTTCACTCCAAGACTCTGTGATTCTATAAACGCCCTGGTAGCAGAATACTTAGGTAAAGAAGCTGGGTAATTCTTCTCGTCTTGGTTATGTAGTTGACCTTAATATATAAACATAAAGTTTTATGGGAATACCAGACCACCTGACCTGCCTCTTGAGAAATCTGTATGCAGGTCAGGAAGCAACAGTTAGAACTGGACATGGAACAACAAACTGGTTCCAAATAGGAAAAGGAGTATGTCAAGGCTGTATATAGTCAACCTGCTTATCTAACTTATATGCAGAGTACATCATGAGAAACGCTAGGCTGGAGGAAACACAAGATGGAATCAAGATTGCCGGGAGAAATATCAATAACCTCAGATATGCAGATGACACCACCCTTATGGCAGAAAGTGAAAAGGAACTAAAAAGCCTCTTGATGAAAGTGAAAGAGGAGAGTGAAAAGGTTGGCTTGAAGCTCAACATTCAGAAAACAAAGATCATGGCATCTGGTCCCATCACTTCATGGGAAATAGATGGGGAAACAGTGGAAACAGTGTCAGACTTTATTTTTTGGGGGCTCCAAAATCACTGCAGATGCTGATTGCAGCCATGAAATTAAAAGACGCTTACTCCTTGGAAGGAAAGTTATGACCAACCTAGATAGCATATTAAAAAGCAGAGACATTACTTTGCCAACAAAGGCCTGTCTAGTCAAAGGTATGGTTTTTCCAGTGGTCATGTATGGATGTGAGAGTTGGACTATAAAGAAAGCTGAGCACCAAAGAATTGATGCTTTTGAACTGTGGTGTTGGAGAAGACTCTTGAGAGTCTCTTGGACTGCAAAGAGATCCAACCAGTTCATCTTAAAGGAGATCAGTCCTGGGTGTTCATTGAAAAGCCTGATGCTAAAGCTGAAACTCCAATACTTTGGCCACCTGATGCGAAGAGCTGACTCATTGGAAAAGACCCTGATGCTGGGAAAGATTGGGGGCAGGAGGAGAAGGGGATGACAGAGGATGAGATGGTTGGATGGCATCACTGACTCTATGGACGTGGATTTGAGTGAACTCTGGGAGTTGGTGATGGCCAGGGAGGCCTGGCGTGCTGCAGTTCATGGGATCACAAAGAATCAGACATGACTGAGCGACTGAACTGAACTGAAAGTTCTTTTCTATGCCCAAGGTCATCTCCTTTGTTTTCTAGTCTGTATTTGAATTAATGTGTGTTGAGTGTGTGCTCAGTCGCTTAGTCCTGTCTGACTCTTTGCGACCCCATGGACTGTAGCCTGCCAGGCTCCTCCGTCCTTGGAGTTCTCTAAGCAAGAATACTGGAGAATATATTTCCTTTTCTCAGGGACCTTCCTGATCCAGGGACTGAAACTGTGTCTCTTGCACCTCCTGCATTGGCAGGCAGATTCTTTACCATTGCACCACCTGCAATACTCACTCTTAAAGATCAATGATCACTTCACACCCAGTAAGATGGCAATAATAATAATGGTAATTTTTAAACAGAAAATTACTAGTCTTAGTGAGGATACAGAGAAATTAGAACACTCATACATTGTTGTTGGGACTATAAAATGGTACAGCCACAAGGAAAAGTAACTTGGCAGTTCTTCAAAGAGTTAAACATACAGTTACTATGTGACCCATCAATTCCACTCATATATATAAATATACACTCAAGGGCATTGAAAATGTATATTTACATAAAAATTTGTGTATGAATGTTCATAGCAGCATTATTCACAATAAAGCCAACAGTAGAAATAATCCAGATGTCCATTAACTACTGAATGTATGAAAAATTATGTGTTATATACTCATACAATGGACTATAATGTTACAAGATGTATGAACTTTGAACGTGCTAAGCACAAGAAGCTAAACACCAGAGATCTCTTACTATATGCTACCATTTACACAGAGTATATAGAACAGGCAAATCTGTAGAGATAAAAAGTAGATTACTGGTTGCCAGAGGCTGGTATGGGAAGAGAGAACAGGGAGTGAGGTATGGGGTGTGGGGTTTTTCTGGGGAGTAATGGAAACGTTCTAAGATTGGTTTGATGTGATGGTTGCACAACTTTGTGAATGAAAAATAAAACTTTGAACTACATACTTTAAAATGGTGAATTTTCTGTTATGTCAATTATGTCTGAACAAAAACAACAAAACAGTAAATAAACCAACAAACATCATCAACTGTTTGAAATATTCTAGTTTCGTGTTTTAAAAATCCCACACATTTCCACTTTTCCAATGTTTCCAAAAGTTGCTGAGATGTTTTCCCTGGTCTTGCTTCCTTTTCATGTCAGCTATTTTACCATTCTGTGCATTTTTATGTTTTTGTAGATTCCATATAAAATGTGCAGTCATTTCAAGGTAACTTGCAAAAAAAAAAACAACAAACTCTGGATATTTTCTATTCTTTCTTCCCTGAGTTCCTTCTGACTCTTTCCTTGTGGGTGGTACAATTGAGAGTGTAAGTGGCTGATCAGAGAATTGTGCATAACTATACCAGACCACCCGACCTGCCTCTTGAGAAACCTGTATGCAGGTCAGGAAGCAACAGTTAGAACTGGACATGGAACAACAGACTGGTTCCAAATAGGAAAAGGAGTACGTCAAGGTTGTATATTGTCACCTTGCTTATTTAGCTTCTATGAACAGTATATCATGAGGAACGCTGGGCTGGAAGAAGCACAAGCTGGAATCAAGATTGCCGGGAGAAATATCAATAATCTCAGATATGCAGATGAAACTACCCTTATGGCAGAAAGTGAAGAGGAACTCAAAAGCCTCTTGTTGAAAGTGAAAGAGGAGAGGGAAAAGGTTGGCTTGAACCTCAACATTCAGAAAACAAAGATCATGGCATGTGGTCCCATCACTTCATGGGAAATAGATGGGGTAACAGTGGAAACGGTGTCAGACTTTCTTTTTTTGGGCTCCAAAATCACTGCGGATGCTGATTGCAGCCATGAAATTAAAAGACGCTTACTCCTTGGAAGGAAAGTTATGACCAATGTAGATAGTATATTAAAAATCAGAGACATTACTTTGCCAACAAAGGTCCGTCTAGTCAAAGCTACAGTTTTTCCCATGGTCATGTATGGATGAGAGAGTTGGACTGTGAAGAAAGCTGATCGCCAAAGAATTGATGCTTTTGAACTGTGGTGCTGGAGAAGACTCTTGAGAGTCCCTTGGACTGCAAGGAGATCTAACCAGTCCATTCTAAAAGAGATCAGTCCTGGGTGTTCATTGGAAGGACTGATGGTAAAGCTGAAACTCCAATACTTTGGCCACCTCATGCGATGAGTTGACTCACTGGAAAAGACTCTGATGCTGGGAGGGATTGAGGGTGGGAGGAGAAGGGGATAACAGAGAATGAGATGGCTGGATGGCATCACCGACTCGATGGACATGAGTTTGAGTGAACTCCGGGAGTTGGTGATGGACAGGGAGGCCTGGCGTGCTGTGATTCATGGGGTCGCAGAGAGTCGGACACAACTGAGCGACTGAACTGAACTGAACTGAACTGAGGGAAATTTGAGAGCTGGGGACAACTTTAGGTGGATATTGATGACATTCAGAACACAAGTCAGAGAGAACAGGAGACTCCAAGTAAATAGCGAATCAGATACAGAATGAAGTAAGTCAGAAAGAGAAAAACAAATCCCATATATTAATACATACATGCAGAATCTAGAAATCCTATTTGCAAAGCAGAAGTGGAGACACAGACTTAGAGGAAAAAAATAATGGACACCAAGGGAGAATGCAGGGGGTGGGATGAATTGGGAGATTGGGATTGACATATATATGGTAGTATGTATAGAAGTATAAAATAGATAACTAATGAGAACCTACTGTACAGCACAGGGAATGCAATCCAGTGCTCTGTGGTGACCGAAATCGGAAGGCAATCCAGAAAAGAGATTTATATATACACATATAACTGATTCACTTTGCTGTCCAGTAGAAACTAACATAGCTTTGTAACATAGCATTGTAAAGCAACCATATGCCAATAAAAATTTAATTTAAAAAGTGGTTTAAAGAAAGAGAGAGTCAGAGTTGGTGCGAGAAGGCTTCACATTTAGAGCAAATATTTGCAAAAAAAAAAAACAACCCATAATTTCAGAGCAAGAGATTCAGCAGGTCAATGTTACTGCTTTATGGCAAACATCAGGCTTTGGTTATTTGAAGGATGATTACTGAGTTTAGGGATTCTTCTTCTCTATCTTTATTAGCTGCCACAAGTACTATCACTACCTCTTAGTGCCTTGAAAACAGAAGGGAGAAGTCTGTAACTGCTTTGGAAGGCAGGAACCATCTGCAGAGCTGGTGGTTGTCTTTGGTGCCCAGACACAATACACACTTCGACATTGAATGGATGCCCTTAGATGATGAAATCAGGCATTTGTGTGAAGTTCATAAGTTTTCACTCATCATTGGCTTACATAATTTGGAAATACCCTACATGTGGTTGCCACAGAAATACTTTTTCGATCCCCTTTCATTGTAGCTGATGGGAAATTCAAAGCATCTTGCTGAACTGAATCCATTTCCACGTGAAGGGAGGTATTGTGACTACAGCAGATGGCGCACACGTGCTAGATCAGGACTTCATATAGATCAGGACAAAGACTTGCCAATGTAATCAGATACTCTTTTCTCTCTCCCCGGGCAACCCCCGAATTTTCCTGTGTGTTCGTAATTTACGTTGCCAGATCATGTAAATACAGATGTGCTAGAGTTAGTCACCCGAATCAACTGTTCAGTGTCTAAGGCTGGGCTGTAAAAATGATCACTGTTTGTTTTCAGTTCAAGTATTCTGACTATTTCTTTGCCACACATTCCTTTATTTTTCATCCACTTACATCAATGGTCTGCGTCTCTTTTCTTTTGTACACGTACTGATGGGGCGGAAAACTATGCTCCTGAACGTTCTGGAAATTTTCTTATGTAGTACATCAATTCCCCAACCCTCTTAAAGATGCCACTCATTTTATTTTGCATGTAAGGGGCTCAGCTTTTGGAAAGATGTTAGAGAAATGTCCCAAGATACAAAGCAAAAAAAAAAAAAGATACAGACCAAAAAACAGCTCTCTTTATTCAGCTTTATTTGTCTTTGCCTTTTGAAAAAGAGGAAGTGGGGGGAAGAGGAAATATTCACAGTCTGAAGCTGGACCAGCGAGACCAGCCCTGTTACGGGCCTGTCCTGTGGTCACTGAGATTTGCCATCTCCCAGTCTAACCCCCGCCCCAGCCAGCACTCCCTCTAGAGCGAGACACAGGCCCCCAGAGGAAAAGTTTGGTAGGACATCATGTGGAGCAAGTCCAGAGCCAGTAAAGGGAACTAACAGACTTAGAGGCCGGAAGAGAGAAATGAGATTTACTAGTCTGACATCAGTTCAGTTCAGTCGCTCAGTCGTGTCCGACTTTTTGCGACCCCATGAATCACAGCACGCTAGGCCTCCCTGTCCATCACCAACTCCCGGAGTTCACTCAAACTCATCTCCATCGAGTCGGTGATGCCATCCAGCCATCTCATTCTCTGTCGTCCCCTTCTCCTCCAGCCCCCAATCCTTCCCAGTATCAGAGTCTTTTCCAGTGAGTCAACTCATCGCATGAGGTGGCCAAAGTACTGGAGTTTCAGCTTTAGCATCAGTCCTTCCAATGAACACCCAGGACTGATCTCCTTTAGAATGGACTGGTTGGATTTCCTTGCAGTCCAAGGGACTCTCAAGAGTCTTCTCCAGCACCACAGTTCAAAAGCATCAATTTTTCGGCAATCAGCTTTCTTCACAGTCCAACTCTCACATCCATACATGACCATGGGAAAAACCATAGCCTTGTCTAGACGGACCTTTGTTGGCAAAGTAATGTCTCTGGTTTTTAATATACTATCTAGGTTGGTCATAACTTCCCTTCCAAGGAGTAAGCGTCTTTTAATTTCATGGCTGCAATCAGCATCTGCAGTGATTTTGGAGCCCAAAAAAATAAAGTCTGACACTGTTTCCACTGTTACCCCATCTATTTCCCATGAAGTGATGGGACCACATGCCATGATCTTTGTTTTCTGAATGTTGAGCTTCAAGCCAACCTTTTCACTCTCCTCTTTCACTTTCATCAAGAGGCTTTTGAGTTCCTCTTCACTTTCTGCCATAAGGGTGGTGTCATCTGCATATCTGAGATTATTGATATTTCTCCCGGCAATCTTGATTCCAACTTGTGCTTCTTCCAGCCCAGCGTTCCTCATGATGTACTCTGCATAGAAGTTAAATAAGCAAGGTGACAATATACAACCTTGACGTACGCCTTTTCCTATTTGGAACCAGTCTGTTGTTCCACGTCCAGTTCTAACTGTTGCTTCCTGACCTGCATACAGGTTTCTCAAGAGGGAGGTCAGGTGGTCTGGGATTCCCATCTCTTTCAGAATGTTCCACAGTTTATTGTGATCCACACAGTCAAAGGCTTTGGCATAGTCTGACATCACCAAGCCACAAAAGTGGTCACAGAGAGGCTACCTGTATGGAAGTGGAAAGCAAGACAGCCTTGGGGTGGCAGACCCACCTCTTGGCTGGGGCCCTGCTGCTGAGCCAAGAAATGGAAGGAGAGGCCCCTGAGGTGTTGGTGGCCCCTGGAGTGGCTGGTGTGAAGGGACAGTAGATCCAAGAGGGTGAAAGATGGATGGAATAAAGGGGACACATTGACCATGCTTTCCTCCGTTTCCTTGAGGTGCTCAGTTTCCACAAGGAGAAGACGAAAACTCATAGTCTAAATCACAAAACAAGGGTGTGATCTAGCTTTTTATGGAGCAGGATTGAGAGAAAGTCCTTGATTATGCAGACAGCATTTTAGGAACTGTTAGTGTTTATAAGTCTGTCATTGAGGTTTTCAGAGCTGGCCTTTAATTCTAGAAATATATGGTGAAAGATTTTTTTTTAATATCCCACTTCTTGGGATATAAAAAGAACCTTGTGGTCCTCTGACATTTATGAAGAAGTAGAATTATTCTAATTTTTGAATACACTGGATCAATTTGTATACAGGATCTCATTTTTAATAACCCTTATTTACTTTTATTTTTAATCCCTACTTTCCTTTTTTTTTTTGATCCAGGTGTCATGTCATATGTTTTGACATCATATAATACATTTGTACCTCATAAGCTACAACCCAGAAGGCAACACTTTCTCCCCCTAAAGGCCTTCAACAGCTGTCACAAACCCATTGTAAAGATCCACCACAGTCTGGGGCTTTGGTGCTGTTATTAGTTTAAAAATGAAATATCTTATGAGAAAGCACAAATATGAAAGAAAGGCAGGGATGCAGTTTTGTAAAAATTCAAATCAGTTCTAGGATGGCAAAGATTTACGTAAGATTTCCACTTTGCATGAGTCATAGCAAGCAGTGCTGGCTACACTGACGAAGACCTGAAAGTTTCAGTGGTTTAACAAAGCAGAGGTTTGTTTCTCACTTTCTTCACAGCGTAACCTGGGTCTCTCAGGAGAAAGGCAGGAGCCCTGCTCCAGGCACTCAGGGATCCAGGGTTTTTCCAGCTGGTGTCTCTGCCATCTTTTAGCCTTGGTTCCCTCTATCAGTGCACGGCATTCAATCAGCTGGGAGAGGAGGAGGATGGTAAATCCTATTTCATTTAACTGCCTCGGTCTGGAGGTAAAGTACACCACTTCCGCTTACCTTCCATCAGTAAGAACTAGTTTCAGGAATCCTGCCAGTAAGAAGAGAACTTGGATATTGATGTAAAATAGTCCAGTGTTTACGACACAAGCGTGTGTGTGTGGCAAGTTGCTTTATTCGTGTCCAACTCTTTGTGACCCCATGGACTGTAGCTTACCAGGCTCCTCTATCTAGGGGATTCTCCAGGCAAGAGTACTGAAGTGGGTAGCCATTCGCTTATCCAGGAAATCTTCCCAAGCCAGGGATTGAACCCAGGTATCCCACATTGCAGGAGGATTCTTTACCACCTGAGCCACCAGGAAAGCCCATTTACTATACATACACACCAGCAATATAGAGTCTGGTAAGATATAAAACTATTGCTAAAACTATTTGTCTCAGGGTGAGAAACGTCATGTTCCACTCCCCCAAACCCAGTCCACTCATACCAGACCCAGTCAGGCACAAGCAAAATCTAGCCTTGGAAAATAGCTTCCTGTTCTTAGCGTTTGTCTAGATTAAGGAATCTTGATGAAGTTTGAATCAAGGAAGTTTTTCTATAAAACAGCACACACATTTTTTTTAAAGTTGTTTTAATCTAGCCCTTAAGAAAACAGGCTCTAAGTCCTTTGTTACCATGTCCAGTCTACAAGATGGCCCCAGTGATTCCTGCCTCCTGATAGTTATACCCTGGTACCGTTTCCTGCCATGCCAGAATGGGGCTGACTTGGGTAACCACAGACATTGTGAAAATGAAAGCATGTGACTTTGAGGTCCACTGCAGCTTCCACCTTGTTATCTCTTGGCACAATCCAGCTGCCGTGTTGTAAGGACATCCAGGAAACCCGGTGGAGGAAGCTACCAGGCATGGAGCTGAGTGCTTGTGGTGAATAGGTGAAAAAAAATCCCTTGTGAAGAAGAAAGATCCTAAGCAACATGATGGATTCAGAAGCTCATGAAAAGAAGCCACCAATTCTAACATCTTCAAAATGAGATCTATCATACCATATTACAAATACTGGTGAAATGAAGCAGTAAAAACAAAACAAAAACAAAACATGGAGAGATCCACCTGAGGAGGAAAGGAGGTCAGCTGCTAAACCCCAGCACCAACTTGTGAACCACTGGGTGCACCATTTTGAATCAAATCCTCCAACTCCAGCTGGGACTTCAGGTGACCATAGCCTTGGCTGACCTCTTAACCATCATCTTCTGAGAGAGCCACAGACAGGACCATTCGGCTAAGTGAAGCGAAACCGAAAGTCACTCAGTTGTGTCTGACTCTTTGTGACCCCATGGACTGTAGCCTACCAGGCTACTCTGTCCATGGAATTCTCCAGGCCAGAACACTGGAGTGGGTTGCCATTCCCTTCTCCAGGAGATCTTCAAAACCCAGGGATCAAACCCAGGTCTCCCACATTAAAGGCGGATTCTTTACCGGATGAGCCACCAGGGAAGCCCAAGAATACTGGAGTGGGTAGCCTATCCCTTCTCCAGGGGATCTTCCCAACCTAGGAATTGAATTGGGGTCTCTTGAAGCAGGCAGATTCTTTACTAGCTGAGCTACGAGCTAAGCCACTCTCCAATTCTTGATCTATAGCAATGGAGTGAGATGATAAATGGTTATTTTTATTTTGAACCACTAAATTTAGGAGCAATTTGTTCTGTATCACTAGCTAACTAAAATGCAGATCCCCAAGCTCCCTTGGCCATTCTGAACTGTAGGCTTGAGATGAGGCTGGTGATTCTGAGGCAGAAGGACACCTCTGGCTCTCAAGAGAGTTCTGTGGCAGGGAAAATGCCCTTCCCTTCACAGGCCCATGTTTTGAGAGTCCCTCGGAGAAGGCAATGGCAAGCCACTCCAGTACTATTGCCTAGAAAATCCCATGGATGGAGGAGCCTGGTAGGCTGCAGTCCGTGGGGTCGCTAAGGGTCGGACACGACTGAGCGACTTCACTTTCACTTTTCACTTTCACACATTGGAGAAGGAAATGGCAACCCACTCCAGTGTTCTTGCCTGGAGAATCCCAGGGATGGGGGAGCCTGGTGGGCTTCCGTCTATGGGGTCACACAGAGTCGGACACGACTAAAGTGACCTAGCAGCTCCTTTCCAGAGCTCTTATATGTTCTAACTACATGGTGCTTCTTTTTTTCCCATAATCACTGCTTCCTTCTCTCCAGATCAGGTAACTGGTTCACAGAGTAGGCTATACACTGCTTTCTTATTTACAGTGGTCTGTCTCCCTGCATGCGTGTGTGCTAAGTCACTTCAGTCATGTCCAACTCTTCGAAACCCCATGGACTATAGCCCACCGGACTCCTCTGTCCATGGGATTCTCGAGGCATGGTTACTGGAGTGGGTTGCCATGCTCTCCTCTAAGGGATCTTCCTGACCCGGGAATTAAACCCGTCTCTCAGGTCTCCCGCATTGGCCAGTGAGTTCTCTACCCCACTACTGCCACCTGGGAAGCCCATTTCCCTGCAGGGCCCAGGCAACCCAGGGGAGATGGCTCAAATACTACCCCAGAACTCCCAGCTCCACCCAGGGGCCAATCAGAGCCTTGGCCCTCACCCAGCTGGGAGTACAGGGCCGGGCCTGGAGCCCAGGGGCAGGGAGGCTCCAGCTCTGCCCTGGGGGACTGAGCTGTTAGCAGGAAGTCAGGCACAAAAGCAGGTCATTGCCAAATTCTTTGAGAATGGAGCTGCATCTCAATGGCAGGGCACTTGACTGGAAAATCCTATGTGAAGAGATGAAAAAATGTGAACAGGTCCCACAGGAGCACAGACAAAGGATTTTTTTTTTTTTTTTGCCAAATGTGCCCAACATTCACAGAAGTTTCCTGAAGACACCTGACATGGCTGTGAAGAACTAATGGTAGTCTAGATCAAGAAATTGTCAAACTACAGACCGTGAGCCAAATTCAGACAGCTCCTGGTTTTCATATGGCCCATGACCTGAGAACAATTTTTACATTTTTAAATGATTGGGGGAAAAGATCAAGAGAAGAAGACTGTCTTACAACATGTGAACATGATATGAAATTCCGGTTCTTCATATCACAAAAGCAAGTTTTGGTGGAGCCCAGAATGCTTAACTATGTATTGTCTATGACTGCTTCCATGTTGTGTTGCCCCCACAGAGACCCTGTGGCAGGCAAATCCTCAAATATTCACTCTCAAGCCCTTGTCAGTGACCTTCTATCTGCGCAGAAGGTGAGGACTTCCTTCCCAGATAGAAGGGACACTGCAGGTGAGGCTCCAGGTGAGAAAATCCATGGTGTATGTGGAGAGCTGCCCGCTGTGGGTAGTGTGATCTGGGCATGGAGGTGAGGCAAAGAGAAGAGGAAATGAGGCCAGGGCCACATCATGGAGTGGTCAAGGCTTTCACTTGGACAGTGCCCTGCATGGAATGGGGAGGAAGCTTTGGAACCAGGAAGATGTGGCAATGAGAACCAAGGTCCAGGTGCAGATGGGTGCAGGTCAGCCATGGAACAGACTGAGATTGGAGCCTAAAGGTGGAAGAACAGTACAGAAAGCAAGGGAATGGAGCCAGGAAGGACGAAGGAAACCCACCCATTAGGCAATTTCGCAGAACAGCAACCGCAATAACCCAGGCATTACTGTCAAGTCATCACTGCCCCTTCAGATGCTTGAAAGTGAAAGTGAAAGGATCCCTTTGCGACCCCATACACTGTAAGTCCATGGAGTTCTCCAGGCCAGAATACTGGAGTGGGCAGCCATTCCCTTCTCCAGGGGATCTTCCCAATCCAGGGATCGAACCCAGGTCTCCCTCATTGCAGGCAGATTCTTTACCATCTGAGCCACCAGGGGAGCCCAAGAATACTGGAGTGGGTAGCCTATCCCTTCTCCAGGGGATCTTCCTGACCCAGGAATCAAACCAGGGTCTCCCACATTGTAGGAGGATTCTTTACCAGCTGAGCTACCAGGGAAGTCCCTCAGATGCTTAGTTGATATTAATAAAGGGCTTGTCTTCATTATTTATTTTCCAAGTCTGTAACGAGTCTCTCCAGTGGGAAGTTACACTTTTGCATGTTCTCAGATCAGGGACTTGAAGATATGATAATGTACCCAAAGGCACTTTATAATCACTAGGAACCTACGTCAATGTCAGCTGCTATTGATGGTTGAGCCTAGATTAGAGCCAGGTCACAGAGGGACAGTTCAGATGGTTAAATATTGTCTTTTCTTCGATATTTCTCACCACTGGCCATTTAGCCTAAAGGTGCTTATTCTCCATTCATCTTGTGTTGCTCTTTGAGTGACTCCCAGGAGGTAGTCGCGTCTACGAGTTATCAGTTTGGCAAACAGGTTAATCACTTCTTGCCATCTGTCTCTGTTGGAGAGGAACCAGCCTAACTGTCATCCACAAGATGAACTGTCTCGATAATTATACAGAATATTTGGGGTGGGGGGAGGTTAAAGATCCAGGACTAGTCTAATCTCTCTTTGGTAATTTGTCATTTAGATGGTCTTCCTGTAAAAGGTGATGGACAGGAATTGTGGGAGGAGGGCAAGAAAGGATGGTGTGCTTCAGAGAATCCTTTTAGCCTCAAGGACACCCGAGGAGTGTTGAGTCTCGGGCACTAAAACAAGCAAAATGACTCGGAAGCCATAGGAGATGCTTTCTCAGCGTTATTTTGCCTTTATTTACCTTTTGGGGATGGGGGGAAATGAAGTCAGAATTATTTTTAAATAAGAAAGATGCTAAAAACAAACCCATTAAAAGGCACAAATTAAATATTTATATGCACAATCCCACATCCTTAACAGGCACTCTTCCAGGAGGAGGTGGGCTGCCTGCCTCTTCTTTAAGGGACATTCATCTCTCTCAGAGCCGCCCGCCGGTGGCCACCTCCCGTCCTCTCTGCATACCCGCATTGCAAGTTGACAGTCCTCTGAGTCTCTGCACTGCATACCATGTTCTTTTTTGGGGGCGATTTCCTTTGTAAACCATTGCCACAAGTGGAAACAAACTTAAGATGGCTGAACTGGCCACTTTTCCCTAAAGAGCAACTTCTCACCATTTATTTCTGGGAAGAAGGCAGGTATCAGAAAAACCGGCTTGGGGACAGTGAACATAAAGCGAAGGGTGTGTTTTGAATTGATGAGGGAATGTGATATTTCCACTGGCCATTAAACCAGTGACATCAGACCCACTCCCATGACCCTTCCAGCCACGATTAAAAGAGGTGAAAGTTGGTTTCTAAAAGTTCAGTCTACTGTGGAAGAGGGTTTCAGTCACCTAAGTAGATGCCAAGAATACATGTGGTTTAACAAACAATTACAGAACAAAAAATACCAAAGGACTATTTAGAACCTCTCTCTTTCTTATAGGGACCTGAAAGTAGGGTCAGTTACATGATTTGTGGGACCCAGTACAAACTGAAAAATGCAGGCCTCTGTTCAATGATTATTAAGAATTCCAAGACTCCTAGGGCAGGAGCAGGCTCTTTCAGAGTGCAGTCCCTGGGCAACTGGACAGGTGGTATACCCGTGAGGGTTTAAGGCAGTTTCCAAAATGTGTCTAATTTACTCTGAGAGAGTTAATTCACTCACTAAGAATTTGTCTTATAGAGCAAAATTAAACAGTCCTGGAATAATTTTTCTATAATCCTGCAAAACAATGAATTTTCCTCTGACATATATATTAAATTGGCACAAGTGGACTTTTGTCTGTGAGATGCTTATGCTGGGGAAGAGTTGTCCAGGCCTGCCTGAGTATCACACACGTGTCTGCAAATGTCCCCATGCTGGCAGGATTTAACACACTTTGGAACTGTGTCACTTTCACATTAAAAAAAAATTAAAAATCTTTGGTATAATGGATTTTGAAAATACACTCAAATATTTAGAAATCCCATTTCCTTTGTTGCTTTCTCCTTTAATAGGAATGCGTTCACTGACCTCTGCTGTTATACTCAAAAGGGTGGTCTCTTTAAGTGCTTTATTGGAAAACTGTCTCACTGATGTCATTTGACAAGTTAGTAGGGGGCGCAATTAGTGATTTGAGCTATAAGACAAAGGGTCAGTTGATGACACAAATCATTCGTTTTGAGAGCCAACACGAAAGTGGGATCAGATTCAAGGATGTAGCAGCAGCAGCCCTAGATGTAATGGAGGAGCCTGCAGAGGCATCTTCCACAAGAGATAGAAAAACCAAGGAGGTCTTGGTAAAGGCCGGAGCAGGAGAGTCCTGGAGCACCTGAACACGGGTTAAGCGGAGGTACTAGGTGGGCAAAGAGGCTGATCACTCCTCGTCTCTCTCCCGGTTCCCACATCTATCTCTATTCCTGGGCCAGGTAATGAGAACACTGATCGGCGCCCGGCAATGACCACATTGATAGGCGCCAAGCAAAAGCAGCCCACAGGATGGAGAGAGGGAGACCTACAACGAGAGGATGAGCCAAAGCTCGCGAGAACATCGAAGGAAGTTCCCCGAGTGGGTGGTGCCTGCTTACATTTCATTGGTTGAAGTCGTTCATGTGGCCACGCCCAAAGCCGCGGGGAAGGACACTTTGCCCCAGCGCGTACACTGCATGGTCACGTAGCAAAAGGGGAAAAGAATCGAGAACAGCCCGTCTTGATGATCAGGGAGCCAGGACAATGCCTGCCCTCCTCAAGGAACGTTCCCATCAGAGATCCCCCTTCTTTCCCCAACTTATTTTCACAAACTTGGACATGAATGTGGCCCATATAAGCCCGGCAGTGGGAGAAAGGGCGGGAGGGCCTCCGGTTGGGGCGCGAATTTCTGGGCTTGAAAGAGAAGAAGCCACGTGGTGAAGCTGAAGGGGCCATTTTGGTGTGTCCTCATCTCCAGCCAGTTCCTGCAGCTGCAATGAGACTCTGAACACCTCTCCCGAAAGACCTGTTCTACTGCTCAGAACAGTGAAGGGCAAGAGAAGGGTCTCCTTCCTGACACACTGCATCCTGGTGAAGCACCAGAGGCAGCCGCAGGACCAGCCCGGAGGGCACACTGAACGAGGATGTCGGGACAGGCTGGAGCCTCCGGGAGTCTGCAGTGTGAGGCGTTCATGGTCATCCACCCTGAGACCCGTGAAGGTGGGTCTGGACTTTGACCTGGCTCCTGGAGTCAGAGTGGAAATAGGCCTGGGTGAAGAAGGGCCTTTTTTGCTTATAAAGCTGAGGTGCCGGGAGCATTTTAAGGGGAAGTTTGGCCACAGAGAAGATGTAAGGGAGTTGGAGAGGTGGAGCTTGCGAATATCCCGAGAGTGAAGAGCCCTGGGGCAGGAAGGTGCTTTTGGGACTTCTGTGCCAAGCCCAGGGGTGAAGAGGCAGCTGTGTGTGGTGACCAATCCATTGGGACAATGACTCCATTTACCCATGAGAATCATAGAGTTTGTTAAGAATCAATAAAAGGGCAACTTCTGCAGTGCTGTTAGGATTATGCAATCCATTTATTTGGATTATTTTTAACTAGCTGACCAGTTGATGCCCTTGTCCCATAATGTTTGGATAAAAGGGTCTCTACCTTATGAATTATGAACCAGGATCTATTGCTCTACTATTTTTTTCCAAGAGCAAATAACCAATTTATGTGTGTGCCTGGTACCTTTAAATATTTGCATTAAGCTATGCAGAGTTAGGGGATTCCTGCAGTCCTGTACTTGTGGTCTGTCTTGCAGGAAGAGGTCAGGGCTTCAATAATGACAAGAAGAATGGTTGCTGCTTCAGCCTTGCGCTGTTGCTGTGTTGCTCAGCCAGCTGCAAGGGGTGCAAGGTTGGGTGAGATGTCTCGCCCTGCCTAGATTCCTGCCCCACATTGGCCCCACTAGCCACGATGCAGAGGGAGATAACGCAGAGTGAGTCAGGGGTTATCAAGCTACCCAGGCCTACCCGGTAGATCGATGCTAATGTACGCATGACATCTGGCTCTCCCACCTTGGTCATCCCCACTCCCTTCTGAGTACTGAAGTGCAGAAGGCTAGTTCTTTCATCCTGGACTTTTTTTTTTTCTACAAAAAAAATATAGAAAAGAAGGAGGAGGGAACAGTGCATGTATGATATGTAGGTTCTTTGGAATATATGATAGAGTTGACAGTTTTGAAAATGTTTAAAGAGAGGTGAGGGTCATGGGATTTTTACAGCGATCCCCAAGAGCAGGTTGCTCATCTTTCTCCCGGAGGCTGCCTTCTGGGGAGGCTTCAGTCTCAGTCTTGTGGAAGGAGGGGCTCTGCTGGATAATTTGTGAGGGTGCCCCACCCCCAGCTCTAGACTCCTGTAAGTCTACACTCCTGGCCCTCTTTCCATATTGGAACACTTTTTTTTTTCTTTTTGGTTGAGTTTTCAATCTATTCTTGAATCAGTTCAGTTTAGTTCAGTGGCTCAGTCATGTCCAACTCTTTGCAACCCTGTGGACTGCAGCATGTCAGGCTTCCCTGTCTATCACCAACTCCCGGAGTTTACTCAAACTCATGTCCATTGAGTTGGTGATGCCATCCAACCATCTCATCCTCTGTCGTTCCCGTCTCCTCCCGCCTTCAATCTTTCCCAGCATCAGGGTCTTTTCAAATGAGTCAGTTCTTCGCATCAGGTATCCAAAGTATTGGAGTTTCAGCTTTAGCATCAGTCCTTCCAATGAACATTCAGGACTGATTTCCTTTCAGATGGACTGGTTGGATCTCCTTGCAGTCTAAGGGACACTCAAGAGTCTTCGCTAACATTGAAGTTCAAAAGCATCAATTCTTTGGTGCACAGCTTTCTTTATAGTCCAACTTTCACATCCATACATGACTACTGGAAAAACCAGAACTCTGACTAGACAGACCTTTGTTGGCGAAGTAATGTCTCTACTTTTTAATATGCTGTCTAGGTTGGTCATAACTTTTCTTCCAAGGAGTAAGCGTCTTTTAATTTCATGGCTGCAGTCACCATCTGCAGTAGTTTTGGAGCCC
Source organism: Moschus berezovskii (assembly GCF_049115385.1). NCBI lineage: Eukaryota > Metazoa > Chordata > Mammalia > Artiodactyla > Moschidae > Moschus > Moschus berezovskii. The sequence continues at coordinate 94,646,885 of NC_142469.1, forward strand.
CCCAAAATAAAGTCTGTCACTGTTTCCACTGTTTCCCCATCTATTTTCCATGAAGTGATGGGACCAGATGCCATGATCTTAGTTTTCTGAATGTTGAGTTTTAAGCCAGCTTTTTCACTCTCCTCATTCACATTATCAAGAGGCTCTTTAGTTCTTCTTTGCTTTCTGCCATAAGAAGACTTAGGTTTATTCTGACAGAACCAAAAGTGAGAAGGGCATTTCATTTATTTGTCTTTCATTCAACCATGTTCATATAAAATGTGTGGGGCTAGTGGGTTTGGGGGGCATACACACCTCATGGTGGCCCTTTGTGGAGGTTACTGTCACGTTTCCAAGAGCCTTGTCCCTCCAAACCTGCTCATGTCACTAGGGCTTGCTTCCTTATTCACAGGAGGACAGCACTTCCTAAAGCCGTAACTCACCTGCGATGCAATTGCAGGGTCTTTAGGGCTCTTCTTTCCTACCCTGAAGTGTCACGCACAGCTAGAATTTTCCCTTTTAGAAGAAGATAAAATCTATAGCCTAACTTTATGTTTTGGCACTGTATTTAACTCAGATTTCTACCTCAAATTAAATTTCAGTTTAGTTCAGTTCAGTCGCTCAGTCGTGTCCAACTCTTTGCGACCCCATGAATCACAGCACGCCAGGCCTCCCTGTCTGTCACCAACTCCCGGAGTTCACTCAAACTCATGTCCATCGAGTCAGTGATGCCATCCAGCCATCTCATTCTGTCGTCCCCTTTTCCTCCCGCCCCCAATCCTTCCCAGCATCAGAGTCTTTTCCAGTGAGTCAACTCATCGCATGAGGTGGCCAAAGTATTGGAGTTTCAGCTTTAGCATCAGTCCTTCCAATGAACACCCAGGATTGATCTCCTTAGAAAAAAAAATATTCAAATCACATAAAATCTGGTTTGTTTACAACAACAATGTTGAAATGAATTCAACTCTGTTTTACCTGAGGCCTTGTCACAAGAAACATGAAGGGTTCAAAATCAAAACCTGCATCCAGGAAGGGTGGTGAACAAATAGCTTTATTCAGGGAAACCACAGTGTTCAGATTTCTGTCTCCAGTGGGATTCATTGTTTAGTTGGCACCCAACCTGGAAGATACCCACCAACAGGAGAGGCATTTAAGAGTGTCTTACCCTGGACTTCAGTACAAACTGAACAAGAGGAAGCTGGTTCAAGAAAGCAGCTGCTCAATATGGATGGACCTAAAGATTGTCATACTGAATGAAGTAAGTCAAACAGAGAAGGATAAATATCATATGGCATCCCTTATATGTGGAATCTAAAAAGAAATTATATAAATGAACTTACAAAACGGAAAGAGACTCAGAGAACGAACTTATGGTTGCTGGGGTGGAGGATGGGAGGAAGGGGTAGTTAGGGAGGTTGGGATGGACATGTACATACTGCTGTATTTAGAATGGTTGGCCAACAAGGACTTACTGTACAGCCCAGGGAACCCTGCTTAATGTTATGTGGCAGCCTGGATGGGAGGAGAGTCTGGGGGAGAATGGATACATGTATATGTATGACTGAATTCCTTAGCTCTTCACCTGAAGCTATCACAACATTGTTAGTCAGCATTACCCAAATACAAAATAAAAAGTTTAAAAAAACAAACAGAAAAGCAGCTGCTCAAATTAGAGGGGGCAATTGAAGGATCATCCCCTTGTAAAAGACAACATCTTTTAGAGGTAGTTTCTGCTCACTTTACAGCAGAATTTCTTAAAAGAATCATCCATACTCGATGTTTCCAGCTCTCCAGCTCTCATTCTCCTCTCAACCCTGTCAGGTTTTCACCTGCAGCTCTCCATGGACATCACCCTTGGCAGTCTTCTGTACCTTTTTTATCTGACCAGGTTCAGTGGTCAGTTCTTAGCTGACATTCACTTGATCTCTTAGCACCATCAAACCAGGTGAGTACTTCTCCTTAAACACTTGACTTCCAGGCCACCACCCTTACCTTATTTTCCTTTGACCTCCCTGATCTCTTCTTCCTAGTCTTTGTTGGAATGCTCTCGAACTCAGTCCTCAGCCTTCCCAAGGCTGTTCAACCATTGCCATGGGTTTACAGGTCACATATGTACTAGTGGTTCTCAAGCTTGTATCTGTAATTCTGCCCTCTTCCTTGACCTTAGGTAATTGCCAACTTGACTTCACTTCTTGGATGTCTAACAGGCATCTTGAGTTGAACAAGGCAGAACCAGAACTCTTGATTCCCTTCCTCATAGCCATCCTTACCCCAACCTCCTCCATGCCCCTGCAGCACAGACATTACTCTCAAAAGGGATTAAGAGGGATGTGAAACCCTTCATGGAGCTTTGTGTGTAGATGTCCTGAAATTTCCATTTCATTGCTAGTAAAAGAGTCAAAATGCTGGGAGCCAGCGAGGGAAATCCTACCCGTGGCAAAGGTCAATTGGGGAAGAGGCCTGGCGGGCAAAGGCTAATCAGGACTCGAGGAACCCCCTGGACTTACCCGAGCATCTACCCCAAAGAAAACCGGAGTCTGACTGCCTTACTATCTTACGCCTCTTACCAAGTCCTCTAATACTTACGGGGGCTTCCCCTCAACCACCTTTCTCTGAAAACATTAATTGAGAGCTGTAGTTAAAAAGTTCTCCTCGGCTTAATAGGAGTGTTCCAATCCAAGCCCCTCTGATAGCTTTCTAACTTGCCTGACAAGTTTGTCCAGGCTCTTACAACTACGAATGTGACTGTTTACAGCCTCCCAGCCGTGCAAGGAAAGAAAGCCTAATATTCTAAAATACAGGAATTTGTTGAAGAAGTTAAAATCATTAGAATAGTACTAAAAAAATTTCATTGTTGAATCAATGCTTGCTGCAAAGTTTCCTCTATCTATTGTATCCTTGGAAATATATTAATCACATATAGAGAAAATAAGTAGTAGCCTTTGATTTAACCACATCAGATCTTAAGTTAATAAATTCCTTTCTTGTAGCTCACTACACCCTTGCCTTATAGGAATGTAACTTTGTCATGTGTCTTTGGAGAATAGCGCCTGACTTTAGGAAAATCACCTTGAAAGAATATAAGCCTTTTTCTAGCTAACTAACCTTTATTAGGAGAGAGGGCCATAAACTGTTAGCAGCCCTCCTGACCAGAAGATGATGTAAACCACCTAAAACTTTTGTATATCACGAGACATACAAAAATAAGCCCTGATCCTGATAAGGGTCAAGACTGCTGACCCCACGTGATTTTGGCGTGACTCTATACCTCCCTTTCTCTATTTTTTATGTGCACAACTTAGGATATAAAAGCAGCACTGGAAAATAAAGTTTTGGGCCTTGCTCACTGAAGCTTGTTCTCCCCGTGTCATTCTTTCTCTTTTTCCGTCCTTTTCTCTATTCTCCTTTTCCTGGTTGAGATCCTTGGAGCCCTGAGCCCTCTGCGTTTACTTATCTGCCTGGGCTTCTAAGACCCACTCGAGGGGGTGCCCTGGTGGGGTGCCTCCAGTGATTCGAGAGGGCGCCTGCGGCCTACGTAAACAGAGCAAACCCTGTGCTGGGGTTTTATTGGTTTCCTGCGTAAACCAAGGAATCATCAGCCCCTGTCTCTCTCTCTCTCTCTCTCTCTCTCTCGCTGACGCCGACGCCGTTCATCCCAAGGATACCCTGGGCCATATCGAGGCAGTTCCCCGATATCAAAAGATAGTCTATTTCAGAGAAAAGAGTTACTCTTAATTTTAGGAAACTGAAATATAGATGCCTGATTAGCATATAATGAGTGAATGAGAAGTAGGGAACTTAAATAGCCACCAAGGGGCTTCAGAGCCTTGTTTATTTGGGTGGAGATTTACCAAAATGTCAGTTTTCAGAGATTTAAAAACCTCTCTGTCTGGTCTGGTGCTCTGGATACTTCTCTGCCTAAAGTCCTCTCCCTGAACACACACATCAACAACTGGTCTGTTAAAGTATGATATTGAATAGCAACTTAAGTTTAATATTACAGGTAGATTGCCTTAAGCCTAGCAATACACCAGTTTTCCCTGTATCAATTCAAAACCCTTATAATTGACCAGTTGGTTCTGCTGCTTTTCACATGGCTTGAAAGTGACCTCTGATGAATGTTTGGGAAAGAGTGGAGATTGCATGCTGTCAGTTTCCCCCTCCCCATAGAACTGCATGAGAGGGGCAAGGCCATATGTGGAAAGATCAATTTATGTCACCTCTAAATAAGACTGAATGACTTCACTTTCACTTTTCATTTTCATGCATTGGAGAAGGAAATGGCAACCCACTCCAGTGTTCTTGCCTGGAGAATCCCAGGGACAGAGAAGCCTGGTGGGCTGCCATCTATGGGGTTGCACAGAGTTGGACACGACTGAAGTGACTTAGAAGCAGCAAATAAGCTTAAGAAATAACATGGGCAGTATAAATGTCAGACAGATATTCTCTTTTTGCTTTTAACATTTCATTACTTGCATCCTTGATGTCATCTTCCTTCAGGTCATAATCCTTTTGTTGGGTTGTTCAGTAGCCCAGTCACGTCTGAGTCTTTGAGACCCCATGGACTGCAGCATGTCAGGTCTCCCTGTCCCTCACCATCTCCCAGAGTTTGCCCAAGTTCATGGGCAATCTTTCATCGTCCTTTTGAACAACCCAAAAACAGATCTTAATGATCAAAATATTGGTGCTCATGGAATGAGGCAGAGAAACCAATAATGAAGGGGCATTGTGAAGTCATTAAAGCATGAAGTCATTGCCTTAAGTGAAACTCTCATTGTATACTACAGAGCTATACGTTCCTTTCTGAAACATAAAAGAAGGGCTGGTGATACATGAGTCAGGCTCCGTTGATGATCCATGAGGGAGGAAGTCAATTGCTCTCCTTTCTTGGGCCCACCTGGGACCAGTGAGAGGCCAGAACATGACAGGAGGTGATGAAGAAGAGCCAAGGACACACACAGGCAACACCTCTAATCTCTACTTACATACACAGTATGTGTGCCTACTTTTATACTAGTGCACAGTGTGTGTATGTGTGTGTAGACACACTTTCATGTTTATATACCTAGTATATATACACACATGCACATGTACATACACATATGTATGTACACACACCATAGTTTTACATTTCAGAAATATTGCACGATTTCTGAGAGCTGTTTAGAAGCAAATCATCATTTTTGCAAGGAGTGCCACACGTACAGGAGACAACTCAATACATGGTTAAGTATGTGCATTACTTAATATTTGCACTTAATTCCATTTGATTGGCATTTGATTCTAGTGCCACATTTGATTCCCATTTGATTGGAGTCACACTGAGATCACCTTTGATTCCATTTGATTGGCATTTGATTCCTTTGCTGTTTTTGTGTTTTGTTTTTCCTGAGAATTTGATTTCATTTGTTCCTCTGCTCCTATTGTGTTTCCTGAGAATGTACATTAAGTTGGAGGAACTGTACATGCATGTGCCCTCCTGAACTTAGGAAAAGGGAAGAATTATACAGAAGGTCAGTCAAGGAGGAAAATGAACGTGTGGCATGGACTGTTTGCAAGGTCCAGCTGAATTCTGACGATTTCATTTTTGAGAACAGATTCTATTTCAGAGAATTCTCACCGCAGGATGTCTGGGCCACAGGAGACTGCAGTCTGATCAATACTTTTCCCTCTTATTCTCTTCTGTATTACCTCATTTTAATCATGAGACATCAAGGCAATGGTCATTTCTCTTTTTTTTCCATTTTTTTAATTGAAGCATCGTTGATTTACAATGCTATGTTAATCTCTGCTGTACAGCAAAGTGATTCAGTTACACATATATGTGTGTATGTATATATATTCTTTTTTACTATTCTTTTCCCTTATGGTTTATCACAGGATGTTGAATATAGTTCCCTTGCTATACAGTAGGACTTTGTTGTTTAACCATTCTGTATATAAAAGCTTACATCTGCTAACCCCAAACCCCTACTCCATCCCTCCCTCAAACCCCTCCCCGTTGACACCCACCAGTCTGTTCTTCATGTCCTTGGTTCTGCTTCTGTTTCACCTGGACACAGAGACAGACATGTAACAGGGGAAAGACAGTGAGAAGAGATGGAGGCAGAGGATGGCTGTGGACAGTCCAAGAAGAGAGGCCTGGGATGGAGGCTCCCTCTCAGCCCTCAGAAAGAACCAACCTGTTCACACTGGCCTCCAGAACTGGGAGAGAATCCAGTGCTGTTGCTTAAGCCACTCAGTCTGTGGTCCTTTGTCACGACAGCCCTGGGACCTGAACGTAGTGTGTTCTGGTCCATGTGCTCAGTGAGGACATTGTCTCCCTAATAATGAAAAGAGAGGGCTGTGAGGAGTGGCCTTCCCTTCTTGCTGCCTGGCACTTGGTGTGTGAAGCCTTGGGACTTGGAGCTCTGGAGCCATCCTGTGATGTGTGAGACACTCCCTGGACAAAGACGTCTCATGAAGGTGTCAGAGTAGAGCAGAAGAGCCTGGGGCCTGTAGGACACCAAGCTAACCCGAGTCATCGACTTGCAGACTTGGGCTTTATGATATAATTACACATCTTGATTGCATGAGCCCATCTTAGATATTGAGAAACAGTCATTTAATTGCCAACACAATATGATCCTAATTGTTTATCCCTGGATGCCCCTAAAGCTGATCTTTGTATCTTAGTAAGTTAAATGTCTGAAAGGAAAAAATAAGTTGTTGGTTTTAATTGTATGTTTCCTGTAAATGGAAATCTTTTTTTTTTTTTTTGGTGTGGTATAGAGGCTACACACTGGAGAAAGCAATGTCACCCCACTCCAGTACTCTTGCCTGGAAAATCCCATGGATGGAGGAGCCTGGTATGTTGCAGTCCATGGGGTCGCTAAGAGTCGGACATGACTAAGCGATTTCACTTTCACTTTTCACTTTCATGCATTGGAGAAGGAAATGGCGACCCACTCCAGTGTTCTTGCCTGGAGAATCCCAGGGGTGGGGGAGCCTGGTGGGCTTCCATCTATGGGGTCGCACAGAGTCTTACACAACTAAAGCAACAGCAGCAGCAGAGGCTACACACAAAGATATTAAAGTCAGAGTGGCATATACTTCATTTCCATTTGAATTTTTAAATGAGTCATAGCTAGCTAGCTAATCATTGCTCAGTCATGTCCGACTCTTTGCGACCCCATGAACTATACAGTCCATGGAATTCTCCAGGCCAGAATACTGGAGTGGGTAGCCGTTCCCTTCTCCAGGGGATCTTCCCAACCCAGGGACCAAACCCAGGTCTCCCACATTGCAGGTGGATTCTTTACCAGCTGAGCCACCAGGGAAGCCCAAGAATACTGGAGTAGGTAGCCTATCCCTTCTCCAGTGGATCTTCCCGACCCAGAAATCAAACTAGGGTCTTCTGCATTGCAGGCGGATTTTTTACCAGCTGAGCTATCAGGGAAACCTTTAAATGAGTCACACAAGATGGTAAATGTAAGAAATTGAAACTTGCACTTTCCAGTAGCATCTAAAATGCCATTGACCCTAGAAACGGATCACTTGACAGTGAAGAGAGGTTGTGGGGATTGAGTTAGCTTTCACATTTGAATTTGAGTAGAAGATTCTAGTGCAAAGGGCTATGAAGCCTTCATGTACCATCTAGCTGCTGCGCAAGGCTCTGATAATGTCAGCAGCAGGCCATCCTCCGAGGGGGCTCAGCCAGGCAGGCAGCCCAGGGGGAGGTGGGGCCAGGAAGCATGAGGGGCACAGACCCGGGAGAGGGCCAAAACAACACGGAGAAGAGTGCTAAGTGCCAAGAGGGCCACATTTAAAGAAGCTGGGGAAGGGAGGCAGGGAATGAATCTGGAGAGGTGAGATAAGAACAGTGCACGTGGCAGTGCTGGAGGATGGAGAGAGCATCGTGGTCCCATTTTCCTATAGTCTGGCTACACAGACTGGGGAAAGTGGGTGAGTTAAAGTAAAGAACTGACTCAGCACCTGGCAGGTTATTCTGATGCTGTTCCCTGAAAGATACTGCTTTGGCATGGGATTTCTCTTGCCACCACCCAGCACAATGGGTTGACACCACCATCCTGTGAGGAGACATGAGTAAGCTTTTCTTATTCCTAAAGATGTTTCCTGAATCTCCTTCCATGTTCCTGAAATCCACCCATACCAAGTCCTTTCTTTGGCTGTTACTCCATACAGGTACTCAACTTCTGCTTCTGGTAGCATGGTGGACTATGTTATTTGGATCAGTCTTTCTTCGGACAACTAAAAATTCTGGATGAAAAGATTTTAAACTATCTTCTTAAAACTATTAAAGCATCAATAAGATAGTAAGGAACGATCTGCTGCTGCTGCTGCTGCTTCTAAGTCGCTTCCAACTCTGTGCGACCCCATAGATGGCAGCCCACCAGGCTCTGCCATCCCTGGGATTCTCCAGGCAAGAACACTGGAGTGGGTCGCCATTTCCTTCTCCAATGCATGGAAGTGAAAAGTGAAAGGGAAGTCACTCAGTCGTGTCTGACTCCTAGTGACCCCATGGACTGCAGCCTACCAGGCTCCTCCATCCATGGGATTTTCCAGGCAAGAGTACTGGAGTAGGGTGCCATTGCCTTCTCTGAAGGAATGATCAGGTCAGAAAATTATCAAAAGCTGAAACCTAGAAAGGTCAAAGAGAAGCACCAAAGTTCCTTTTGCTCTGAGAGCATTTGCCCACCTAGGTAAACTTGAACTTCTGATTTGACATCCTTTGGGGGCATAGAGGATAGAAAAGATTAATCTGCATTGCCTCTGTTTCAGCCCTTTATTCCTTTTTATTGCTGAATAGTATTCCAATGTATGGATGTAAAACAGATTGATTCCATACTCACCAGTTCATGAACATTTGAGTTGTTTCCAGTTTTTGGCAATTAAAAATCAGGTCACCATAGACAATCATGCAGAGATTTTTGTGTGGATATCAGTTTTCATTTCTCTTGAATGTAGATGTAGGAGTGGGATTCCTGGGTTGTATGGGAAGTGTATGTTTAATTTTACAGGAAACTGTTAAGAGTTGTGCCATTTGGCACCAGCAGTGTAAGAATAACAGTTGCTCCAAATACTTAATGTCAGTTCGGTTTTGGTTTGGTTTGGTTTTTTTCCATTGTAATGCAGTGATGTCTAATTGTGGTTTGAATTTGCATTTCCCCGATGACTGAAGATATTGAGCATCTTTTCATATACTTGTCATTTGTATATCTTCTTTGATGAAGTGTCTACTCAAAGCTTTTGCTAATTTTTAAATTGGTTTTTTTGCTTAGTATTGAGCCTTAAGATTCTTTTATATCTATTCTGGATACAGAATTTTGCAAATATTTTCCCTCATCTTTGGCTTGTTTTTTTTTATTTTTCATCTTTTTAAAATAGCGTCTTCTTAAGATCGGAACATTTCAATGTTGGTGAAGATCGGTTTCTCAGTTTATCAGACATACATGTTGTATTAGATCGAGTCTGCTCTGAACTTGTTTTATGTTTCAGTGGCTGGCGGCTCTCGGGCTTTCCTGTGGTTTCAGTCTTCTCTTCCCACTTACAGCACTTTCTCAAATACACGAAAAGCAGATCATCTAATAAATCACAACAAGTAACTCAGAATCTGTTGCGTGTGTAGCATCTTCATCTGTCAGAGTCTCGACAAAGACTTGGGAAGGGTAGAACAAGAAGCAGCAAAGCCACAATAGACCCTTTGTAAAGAATAAATCTTCTTTTTCTATTACTTCACTCATTCTAATGTTGGTAATAAAAATGAAATAGCATGCACAATTTAGGGGACAAAAGTGAACTGTAATCTAAAATAAGGAGAGTTAAGAACAGAAGTGCTTTGTCATTCACAAAGAAAAAAATCAGTCTATAATACCGATCTTTGAAAATTTGCTTTAGCATCTCAATCTCCCCATATATCGAGAAGGGCATGGATTTTTAAAGACAGGAAAACTGATGAAGAGGAAAGCAATTAGTGAACCGTTCATCTGAATATCTGCTCATTTTGTTGGTCTTCTGCTTTTCAAGTTCAACCCTTATATTTTGAAGGGTAACAGCTTAGTCAATAAAGATTATTCAACATTATCACCTAAGAATACTTATCATTCTATTAAATTTTAACATCATTTTTAGTAATAAAAAGTCTAATAATTTATATTGAGCTATTTATTATTTTGTTTTATAGTTAACTGTGATCATTAAATGTGGTCTTGATTGTATAATTTTTGTTATCCTCTTAAAGGGTCATCCCAGTATTTTGGTTAAAATTTTTTAGTTTGGGAATATCTTTTATCTCCTTTTCATATATACCAATAACCCAACACATGCCAAAATAACACTAGATCTATAATCTAATAAAAAATTCCATCTTATTTAGAGCCCAATGAAACACAGATTAGTACATAATCAGTATATAAAAGGCAGGATTTATTTCATTCATTAATCATTTCAGAAATATTCACCAAGCACCTACAGAGGTCAAATTCTGCCCCAGATGCTAGAAGTGTAATAATGAACTAAACTGATATTTCTGCTGCAATCTTGAGCTTGTGGGCTGGTGTGTAATACAAGCATTAAACAATAATCTTGTCAGTAAATGTATAATTACAAAATGTGATATGTGCTGTAAATGATAGCTAAATCATGACATGAGAGATATCCTGGGAGTAGGCAAGGTTTTTCTAAGAAAGTAATGTTGGGTTGAGATCTGAGTAAGAGTAAAGATTAACAGAGAAGGGCAAGGCAGGTGAGATAAGACAGGTGAACATTCCAGACAGAAGTAACAGCATAAGCAAAGGCTCTGTGGCATGTTCAAAGAAGGCTTAAGATACTGGAGCAAAGAAAGTGTAGAAGAGACTTAGGTAAAGTGGTACAATGCCCGGCCTTTAAGGTCACTTTAAAGATTTTGCTGTTAGAGCAGTGAGAAGCCATGTGCTAATCCAGGAAGAGAATGTTAGTGAATGGGTATGATGAAATTTTTTTCACTTTGACTGAAGCACGAAGAATGATACTGAAGACGGGCAAGCGTAGATTAAGGAGGACCGGTTAAGATGCCATTAAAATAACTCCAGGGAGAGGAGCTATTGAAGTGGTGGCGGTGGAGGCAAGGGGTGTAGAGAGATTTCTGAGAACCATGTAGATCAGCAAAAATTGGGAGTTGGAGGGGCAAGGAAGTCCTCAGCTTCTACTTGTAGAACCAGATGGAAGAGAGTGTCAGTCAGGTAATAAACCCTACATGAAGAACAGGCTGATGCAGAAGACCTGAGGTCATTCTTGGTGTAGCCTTGGTCCTATTGGGTGTGAAGTCACCTCAATGGAGATCTTGAATAATCCATCAGACCTGTAGGCCTGCAGTAAGGAGAAGGATTGGGGGTGGGGATACAAGTTTGGGAAGACCCTAGGGTATTATCATTGAAAACACAGGCAGGCATGGGATCATCAGAGGACTTGAGCCAGGTAAGAAGAGTGGACAGAGGCAGTGACTTGCAGAATTCATGATCTTAATGGCTATGAGGAGCTGATAAGCTCACAGAGGGATTTCCCTGGTGGCTCAGACGGTAAAGAATCTGCCCACAATGTGGGAGACCTGGGTTCGATCCCTGGGTTGGGAAGATCCCCTGGAGAAGGGAATGGCAACCCACTCCAGTATTCTTGCCTGCAGAATTCCATGGACAGAGGAGCCTGGTGGGCTACAATCCATGGGTCGAAAAGAGTCAGACACAACTGAGTGACTAACACCACCAATCTCACAGAGGAAGGGAGTCAGCCAGAGTCTCCAGAAATAGTCAGAAGTGTGATGGCGGTACACAGCCCACTGCCTTAGTGCTGCCGAGAAGTCAAAAGCTGAAAAATGTTCATGGGGCTTAATGACCTTGAGGCTTTTGAGGCTGGTTTTAATAGGATGATGAGGAAAACAAAGAGCCAGACAGTTGGGTGGTGAGCAAGGGCTGGGCAAATGGAGACTGTGGGTAAAGACAGGTCTTGAGAAATTTGGCTCTGAACCAGAGAAAGAAGTTGGACTTGGCAGAAGTGATACACGTGGTCAAGGTTAAAATAACCGGTAAATCGTGTGTGTGTGTGTGTGTGTGTGTGTGTGTGTGTATAAAATGACAGGTGAAGATATTGAAAGAATATTGTGTGTAACTCAATACCTGAAATGTGTTTTATAAAACAATTCAAGTTCATGCCTTAAAATGCATACAACTTGGCTTCTATTTCAGGGTTGTTTTTTTTAAACCTATTTTTCAGGAAGCTGAATTCTTTTATTAACTGAAGTTCCACATATAATCCCAGTCTGTAGAACAGATAAAAGCAGATGTGGTCCTTATGATGCCTGCATGAAACACGAGGTACCCCTCCATCCAGATGGATGTCCTTTACAAAGGTGTGTGTTTGAAAAAGTAATGCCTATTACTAGCAGAGTATTCAACAGTGACTTACTCTGTAAACAGGTTCTTTGATGTAACCTGTGAACATACAGAAAATACAAAAGAACCAAAGAAAGGAAAAAATCAGAGCCAAGTTGGCTGTCAAAAGAGCATACTCAGATCTGTGCCAGCTGCTGGACAGGTGAGAATTTTGTCTCTAAGCTTCTCAGTAGCTGAAGCAAAGAGCTATGCCAGATGCCTTACCAGAGTCACAGCATCCTTAGGGTAAGGTGCCCAGCTGTTAAGGAAAGTAGCTTTTCATGAAAATGAGACCTGAGAAAAATATCTCCTATAAATTCTCACATGAAAAGAACCAAGATGTAATGGACACCATCCTCAACAACATTTTCTCCGATAGATATAATGACAAACTTTGTGCACCTGTTTCTTATGTTCCTCCAGAGGCCCACGTGTGCTCAGTCGCTTCAGTTGTATCCGACTCTTTGCAGCCCTACAGACTGTAGCCCGCCAGGCTCCTCTGTCCATAGGACTGGCCAGGCAAGAATACTGGAGTGGGTTGGCTGCCATTTCCTCCTCCAGGGGATTTTCCAGACCCAGGGATCAAACCTGCATCTCCTGCGTTTCCTGCATTGCAGGCAGATTCTTTGCAGCCGAACCACGGGGGAGAGGCCCATGGGACAACATCAAAGCGCAGTCGAATAAAAGCATTGTTTGTGGGGTTAGGAGTGGATGTGGGAGAGAGAGCAGCGTGATTTCTGAGTTTCCAAGGCACAGCCTCTTATGAATGTTGCACATCTCTCCCATCCCCTTTTCTCCCCTTTAGCATACAGTGCTTACTGTCTCTAGAAAAAAAGACCCATTTCTTTATGACTTTTTGTTCTTATAAAAGTAACACATATTCTTTACGAAAGTGCAAATAATTCTGGAATATAAAGCACAAAATGTATAATTTGCAGAAATCTGATCCCTCAAAGATAATCACTGATTTAAGAATATTCTCCCAAGATTTTTCATACATTCACAGCACTAATTTATGTACATATTTACCAAATCAGATCATACGTGATTTAATGTATAGAATCTCATCTTTCAGTGGTTATGGATCAACTCATCACATGCATATAAACTAATCAATCCCCTGTTGATGGATTCTTGCATGTTTCTGTTTTTCTCACTATTAAAAATAAAGCTTCCATGAGTTTTTATAGGCCTAATTTCTCACAGTTCTTTTTAGGCTTCTCAGGTGTCCACATCCAGACCTCCTCCTGTTAGCAGGACTTGATGTGAGCTCATTCGTCTTCTCTCTTTACCTTCAAAGTGATCTTGTGCTTTATTTTTGAAAACCTTGACCTCTTTCTGATGACTCATATCTTAGAAGAAAACGGTTTCCTCTGAATGTCACTGAGTATGGCTTGGAATTTTCTTTCCCAGTTAATATATTGCCATTGCAGTAGTGTCCTTCTAGAAACTATATGTCATCCACAGAACTTTTTGAAAGTTTCAGTCAGGTGGGCAGGGGAGGTATAGGTCAGCTGCGCAGACACTGAGTCAGTTTTGTAAGTGTTCACACATACACACACACACACATACACACACACGGCTGGCATATCTGGAAGGCTGCCTAGCGCAGTGGTGAAGGGTGAAAACTCTGGAACCAAGATGCCTGGGTTTGAATCCTGGCTCCAGCACTAGCTCTGTGTGACTTTGGGCAACTTCAGCCTCTCCCTGCCTCAGTTTTCGCATCTCTAAATTAGCTAATTAGAGTCCTATGAATATTAGGTGTGCCAATGACTATATTGAACTCCAAAAAGCACTAACACAGAGTAAATTAAGATTCTGAAAAGTAAATAAATTCTCCTCTCCACCTGCCCCAGTTTTTCAGTCACTTTCAAGCACTTCCTAACCTCATGCTGCCATTCATCTGGGCCCAGATTGAGGTTGACTGTAATAAAGCCAAATTTTTCTGTGGCTAATGTCTATGGCTCGGTGGTAAAGAATCTGCCTGCAGTGCAACAGATGCGAGTTTGATCCCTGGGTTGGGAAGATCCCTTGGACAAGGAAATGACAATCCACTCCAGTATTCTTGCTTGGGAAATCCCATGATTAGTGGTGTCTAGTGCAGAAAGTGAAGAGGAACTCAAAAGCCTCTTGATGAAAGTGAAAGAGGAGAGTGAAAAGGTTGGCTTGAAGCTCAACATTCAGAAAACAAAGATCATGGCATCTGGTCCCATCACTTCATGGGAAATAGATGGAAAAACAGTGGAAACAGTGTCAGACTTTATTTTTTTGGGCTCCAAAATCACTGCAGACGCTGATTGCAGCCATGAAATTAAAAGACGCTTGCTCCTTGGAAGGAAAGTTATGACCAACCTTGATAGTATATTAAAAAGCAGAGACATTACTTTGCCAACAAAGGTCCATCTAGTCAAGGCAATGGTTTTTCCCGTGGTCAAACCATGGCTGTGAGAGTTGGACTGTGAAGAAAGCTGATCACTGAAGAATCGATGCTTTTGAACTGTGGTGTTGGAGAAGACTCTTGAGAGTCCCTTATACTGCAAGGAGATCCAACCAGTCCATTCTAAAGGAGATCAATCCTGGATGTTCATTGGAGGGACTGATGCTAAAGCTGAAACTGCAATACTTTGGCCACCTCATGCGACGAGTTGACTCACTGGAAAAGACTCTGATGCTGGGAAAGGTTGGGGGCGGGAGGAGAAGGGGATGACGGAGAATGAGATGGCTGGATGGCATCACCGACTCTGTGGACAAGAGTTTGAGTGTACTCCGAGAGTTGGTATGGACAGGGAGGCCTGGCGTGCTATGATTCATGGGGTCGCGGAGAGTCGGACACGACTGAGCAACTGAACTGAACTGAGTGGGCTACAGTCCATGGGGTCACAAAGAGTCAGACACAAATTAGGAACTAAACAAGTCAACTCAGAGGTTGCTAAATTGGTTCTTCATCTGTTTATACACTTTCTGTTACATCCAAAGTTTTGTTTTGGTTAAATACAGGTTCATAAAAACAATTGAAAAAAAAAAACTTCATTCTAGTCTTGTTAAAATTACTTTTTCTTTGATGTCATAACAGATTAGACATTGACTTAAGGTATGGTTACTATTGGTAAGCTTTGGATATTAGAAAACATGGACATTATTGAATTATATTTTATTAAACTTAATGATTATATGAAGTTTTTCATGTCCAGTTTTACTTCAGAACAGATTTGAAGCAGATTGACAAATATCACTTAAGGAAAGAAGATACTCCATCAGCCTACTTCTAAAAACAGAAAAGTTTTTCAAAGTATATCTTAACTCTGCAACAGATTTTACTGGGCTCTTTTCCAAAATGGCCTACTAAATCAGCGTTGTTATTTTTTGGTGAAGAAAGGCTCCACAATAACCAGCTTTATTCACCTACAGAAGCAGATTCAAGAAACATCCTTTGAGGACTTACAAACAATGATCTGTTTATACTCTGTGTTTTTTCCCCACAGAGGTCCCAGGTGCTTCAGGAGACTTAAAACACCAAAAATGTTCATAAACAGACACATTTAGCAATTTCTTCTGGGAAACTTCTGGGCCACGGAGGCTGCTTACTGTGTAACCTGAAATACAAAGCAATTTCACTCACATAATTAACTCTTGTTACAGAATTCCTGTCTGGCAATTGCCACTATGCACATGAAATTATAAGTTTTTAGACTCCATCTGTTACATAGAAAACCTGGGGCTAAGGCTTAGTATTGCTTCTTTTCAATTGTCTTATATATGGCAGTCTCTAGTTGTAATCTGAAACAAATATAATTATTATAAGATGTTTACTTGTCTTTATGGTGTGGCAAGAAAAGACATACCCATTTCCTTCTTTAGAAGAAATAATATTAAAGTTTTTCATTAGGTGGAGGGTTCAATGAACAACCAAACACAGAATGCTTAATTGTGTGGGAGTTGTCATTTTGAAACTATTAATAATTCAGTTGGTTGGTTAAGAAAAATTGAGTGAAGGGTCAATTTAGTACCTCAAGCTCAATTAGGAAAATTTTCTGAAAGTGTTCATTCTGAAAGATTCCCTAAAGGCGTTTTTTGCTCAACTGAAGGCTGTAACATGAATTTCTGTCCTTATCACAACCAAGACATGGTAGGTGCTTCGTAACTGCTGAATTAGATTGACTATTAAGATTTAGTAAACATTTTGCTTTGACTTCTTGTCATAAAAGCACCAACATGGATTTTGGCATCAAGAATGCCTCAATTGAAAATACGTCTGTCCTGCTTTCTTGCCAAAAGACCAGGCAGTTTGACAGGTGATCTCCAGTCTTTCTGTGGATAAAGGAGAATAAGAAAACCCACGTCTCTGGGCTGCTGGGAAGAATGGTGTTATGGATGTCAGAAACCTTGCGTACTGATAAGCAGGCTATGTTTATGACCATTATGAGGAGAGGTGGCCTCCCAGGTGGTTCTAGTGTTAAAGAACCTGCCTGCCAATGCAGGAGACAAAAGAGATGTGGGTCTGATCCCTGGGTTGGGAGGATCCCCTAGAGGAGGCCATGACAATCCATTCCAGTATTCTTGCCTAGAGAACCCCATGGACAGAGGAGCATGGTGGGCTACAGTCTACAGGGTCACACAGAGTTGGACACAACTGAGCAACTGAGCACGCTATTATACTCATCAGCATCCTTATACTCTAAGGATGCGTCAGTCCTTCTCTTTCTTTTCTAGTCTCTCTGTTAGTTGATATTTATTTCTAAAAATTTAGTTTGATTTCCTGCTTTCAGGTAAAATATTGAATTTATTAGTGCTTTCTGATGTTTGATGAGGGGTCCTAGAATAACTGCTTTTTCTAAACATCAGGTAGGGTTATTGAGTTAATGAAGCAAGTGTAAGAAACCAGATTAAACCTGTGTTGAAATCAACTCATTCTGAAAGATGTTTTGTTGTTTGTTTATTTTTTTCAAAAGTCATGATATGTTTGTTTCCTTGGATTGCCTGTCTCCTTTACCCTTAAAGTAGAGTGCAGAAAATACTTACATGAATGCTTTTTTTTTTTTTT
Source organism: Moschus berezovskii (assembly GCF_049115385.1). NCBI lineage: Eukaryota > Metazoa > Chordata > Mammalia > Artiodactyla > Moschidae > Moschus > Moschus berezovskii. Next base: position 94,664,309 of record NC_142469.1, read on the forward strand.
GGCTTCACTGAATAGCTTGTGGGATCTTTGTTCCCTGACCAGGGATTGAACCCAGACCCTGGACAGTGAAAGCACGGAGTACTAACTACTGGACCATCAGAGAATCCCCTTAAATGGATGATCATATTGGCTACTTCCAGTGAGCATTTTCTTTTTAAGAGTATTTTTTTTCATTATTTTAAAATTAATTTTTACTGGAATATAGTTGTTTTACAACATTGTGTTAGTTTTTCCTATACAGCAATCTAATGACTATCTTAACAAGCGGAGCAGACATACCACCTTGACACACAGAACTCAGAAATGAGCTGGTGCTTTAAGAGGAGAGAAAAAGGGTTTCGCCCTGCCCAGGGGTCTAAAAGGCAGAATCTCGGGGGTGGGGCGACAGGCCAATAGGTGCTACCCACGCATCTCACAGGATAAGCTCAAGGATTTGAAGTGTGAAAAGAACTGCTCACCACCCATGGGCTCTATCAGTGACAGCCATGTGCTGACACACAGGACTCTTCATGGGCCACCTATAGGGGCATCTTTGAATGACCAAGGCACTGACAGAAGGAATCTGCAGTTTCTGCATCCACGCAACCAGGTTAGAGGAAAGAGAGTCAGAGGCAGACGAGGGGATGAGGTGTCCAGTGAGAGAGGAGCTAGGAAGGTTTCATCACCTCACTACTTAATAGAAAGACTTGTCAGATGTGAACAAGGGATGTTTGCTCACAGAACTGAGTTCCTTGCTGCTTGACATAAAGTTGAGCTACACCTGTCATCAGAGAGCTAATGAAATGGAACAACTGGTCCCCAGGCGGCAGCTTGAACGAATCAAGGGCAATGGGCACCGTTTTGCCTCTGAAGCCTGTTTTTCCAGTGGAGGCGTTTGACGTGTTTCTTACATAGTGGAACATTTGGAATGTTTTGAAAGCCAAGACAGGAGGCGTTTCTTCAGCTCAGGACCCAATATTGGTTTCAAGAGCATTTCCTATGATCCTCAGTGGGCAGGCACATTGACTTCTGGGAATTTCCTCCTTGTTTTTTTGGGGGGGAGGGAAGAGTGGAGGTTTGGTTGCTTTAAGGGGCTTCCCAGGTGCCTCAGTGGTAAAGAATCTGCCTGCCAGTGCAGAAGACGTGTGCTTGATCCCTGGGTTGGGAAGATCCCCTGGGGGAGGGAATGGCAACCCACTCCAGTATTCTTGCCTGGAGAACCCTCATGGACAGAGGATCCCGGTGGGCTCCAGCCCATAGGGTCACAGAGAGTCAGACACGACTGAAGTGACTGAGAACACGCACACACACATAGTTGCTTTACAATGTTGCGTTAGTTTCTGTTGTACAACGAGGTGAGTCAGGTATATGTATACATCTACCCCTTCCCTGGTGAGCTCCCTTCCACTCCCATCCCACTCCTCTAGGTCACCGCAGAGCTCCGAGCTGAGTTCCCTGTTGTTCCCACTAGCTCTCTTTTCCATGTGTAGTAGTTCCACCTCCTGGAAATTAGATGGCTATGGTGCCCTGCTGTCTTCCTGCTGAAAAAGTGGTCCTCAGACCAGCAGCTTCAAATGAGAAGCATTGCTCCAAGTAAATGAGCTGGAGGAGAAAATCCTGAAACCCCTATGGAACATCTCTCCATCTTCACCTAGACAGGCCCGTAAGGAAGGCTGGTCTCCAGGTCACATGCTTGTTTGGTACCTGAGCCTCGGAAGACCGCTCTTTCTGATGCTGCGTTCCTTCCTTTAAGCCATGCTGTGTCCACACCTATGACCCGGTGCTAAACTCGGGGTCATGTGTTACCGTGCGGGCCATGGAAAACAAAGTAGCCACCCAGCTTTTTTGGATGGTTTCCCAATGTTCCTGATTCCTGGCAACTGAAAAGTGCTTCCAGGGACAGGACTTAGAGTGGGACGGAAGAGGGAGGAGAGGAAAGTGAGGTGAATAATGCTGACAGCATGGAAAAGGCAGCCTGGGAGGGCCCCTGAATCAGCGGGAGTTCACCTTCCTTCCCGTCCTGCTCTCTCAGCCCCAGCGCCAGGGTCAGTAGTTCATGCATAAGAAATCAGGATTCTTTGGAGCAACTCATGCTGCCAAATCTACACTGACAGTCCAGACCAACACCCCCACCTCCCCGCCTAGCATTTGAAGGTCACTTGCTCTGCGTCAAGCATGCTTGACAATTGCTCAAAGGGAAATGAGAGAACTATTGTGTATAAATGAATCAACTTGCCTTCAATTAACACAACTTGAAATGAACCTTTCAGTGATAGGTTTGCATGGCTTTACCTGAATGTTGTCCTAAAATAGAACACATTACAAACTTCTCAGCTTCATGGTTCCACATCAGGTTTTAGGAAGAAATTAATTTGGACATAGCATATAATCCAGGTAACTTCGGTAAAGTTCAAGAAGTTAGGGGGCTTCCCTGATAGCTCAGCTAGTAAAGAATCTGCCTGCAATACAAGAGACCCCAGTTCGATCCCTGGGTTGGGAAGATCCCCTGGAGAAGGGATAGGTTACCCACTCCAGTATTTTTTCTGGGAGTTGGTGATGGACAGGGAGGCCTGGCATGCTGTGGTTCATGGGGTCACAAAGAGTTGGACACAACTGAGCGACTGAACTGAACTGAACTTCAGTAAGACTGGAGGTAACATGTTAAGCATGTGTGTTAACATTTTAATAATTGACAACAAGTACGGAGAAATAATGAAACTAGTCGAGGTAGTAGGTAGCCCCACTTCTTCCTCCGTCCACATCCTGATGCTTTCTATCACCCTCTCTGTAAGGGTGACTGGCTTTTTGGGGAGCCCTGTAGATCCAGCATCCAACACAGGGTGCTGTGAGGACTAGAAGGAGGCTTTCAACCAGCCAAGGGGACAGAGAGGTGCTCTGCAGAGCCCAGGTAACCTGCACCATGGATAATGGGTAGCTGGCTCTGTAGATACCTGGATAAATATTGGAAAATACATTTCGTGGATGCAATATTTATAGTTGACATTGGTAAAAGGCAGCATCCAGGCTGCATGTGGTAAATAAAGAATCATACATACTGTATGTTTAGACAAGAATGGAGTGGAGCCAATCTTTTTTTTATTGAAAAGAAAATTGGAGTTTCTCCATCTTTTTTAACTTCTGCTAAGTGATACTTCTGAGTCATGTCCCACTCTTTGTGACCCCACGGACTATAGCCCAGCAGACTTCTCTGACCATGGGATTCTCCAGGCAAGAACACTGGAGTGGGTTGCCATACCCTCCTCCAGGGTATCTTCCCAACCCAGGGACTGAACCTGAGTCTCTTATGTCTCCTGCATTGGCAGCTAGGTTCTTTACCACTAGTGCCGCCTGGCAAGGTGTTGGGAGAAAAAGTTAATTCATGGTGGCACTGACTGCTCTGTTTGCAGGCATGAAACAAAGTTCATCACAGAGACTCTTCCAACACCTTTCATGTTAAGAACTTCATTGCTGAACTTGTTGCTTGTGCAGGAGGATTAGCTGTGCTCACTGGGGTTCTCAAAAACTTTAGCCATTTGGATGAAAAATTTCAGTTACAGTTGCATGACATAGGCATATGTTCAAAAGAAGGAAAAGATCCTTATCCCGCACTTGTATTTGGTAGGAGGGCAGGAGGAACATTTGCAGAGAAGCCCCAAGTGCTGCCAGATGCCCTCGAGGATGGCTGTTGCATCACTCATGTGCTCAGTCTCAGGGCCACCACTGGATCCGGAGAAGGATGCTGCCAGCATCTCCTTGGCCTCCTCTTCCTACTTGCTGTGCTCAGCACTTTGGGGAGAAGTATGTTCTCACCTCACAGTGGTTGAGGATTCACTGCATAGGTCACATCTCATCTGAAAACCAGGAGATAGAGTCATGGGGCATGCCCATTTCTCTTGACTTGTACCGTTTAGCCATCCTGCCCAATGCTTCTGCTTTGGAAATCATTCCTTGGGTTATGCGAGGTATTCACAAGCCTGTGTGCACGACATATGTGTCTGCATGAGCATGTATGACGGAGGAAGTGATACTTGCCTTAGAGATGCTGAGAAAAGAGATTTTGCCTCCTTTCTGGTGTCACTCTGTTGTAAGCTAGTCAGAGTCACTGGGCCGCCAAGACTAAGTGTTACCAGGAAAACTGAAAGAGACCCTGCAGTGCTAACTTGATTGTAGGAGATGAGTTTCCTTCTAAAAGATTGAACTTCTGCAGAAAGGAGGGGAGGGTAGACACAGGCCTGGCTTTCAAGAGGGTCTGTATGTAGAGTAATTCAGTCGCTCAGTTGTGTCTGACTCTTTGCAACTCCATGGACTGCAGTATGCCAGGCCTCCCTGTCCATCACCAACTCCCGGAGTTTACTCAGACTCATGTCCATCGAGTCGGTGATGCCATCCAAGCATCTCATCCTCTGTGTTTTACCCTCAGCTCCTCATTTCTTTGCTAAAATCTCGAAAAACAAGCAAAAACAAATTTAAAAAGCAAACGTATAGAATATCTAACCATTTAGTTATGAGGCTTCAGAGAGTCAGGCCTCTCTCTCCACAACAGCCTCCCACTTTTTACCGTGACACAACAATCACCTCATCACTTCTGTAGCCTCTGTTCTGGGTGTCCCGCCATTTGCCCAACACTTCCCACTGTCACAGCCTATGACCACTCCACTGACAACTGGAACTTCACCAGGATCTACAACCCATTATTCTCACTCCCTTTCCTAGGTCACCCCTCCAATGCTGTCATTTCCTTCTATATCCATCAAAGGTCCGTCATCATCATAACCACCCCCCTTCATCTGCCCCAACACTCTTCAACTTCTCTCCCTCCAGCCTGGAAAGTAAAAGTGTTAGTCACTCCATTGTGCCCAACTGTGACTCCATGGACTGTAGCCCACCAGTCTCCTCTGTCCATGGCATTCTCCAGATAAGAATACTGGAGTGGGTTGTCATTCCCGCTTCCAGAGGTTCTTCCCGACCCACGGATCGAACCCAGGTCTCCTGCATTGCAGGCAGATTCATTACCATCTGAGCCACCAGGAAAGCTCCCTCTACCCTTCAGCCTGCTCTCCTAAAATAACCCCAATCTTGGTTAATCCAACCCCCCACCTTCTCAAGCCTGCTCTGAGAAGCCGATGTGGTTGGAGAACATCAATGCACAACTTCCTAGAAGTCTCACCAGATTTCCTTACAACAGTCATGCTCTGACTCTTGCAGCCAAATATTTCACACTCCTCTTACTCCCTAGCAACTAAGACTTTGTATTTTTCTTTAATAGGGTATGTTTATTCACTCAGCTATTAGAAACCATCGAAACTGCCTTACCTCTATTAATCAAGGAATTCTCTCTCTTTTTAAAATTTTTAATTGGAGGATAATTTCTTTACAATATTGTGTTGATTTCTGCCATACAACAATGTGATTCAGCCATATGTCCCCTAGTCTTCAACCTCCCTCCCTTCTCCCACCCCATGCCACCCCTTTAGGGTGTCACAAAGCACCGGCTTGCACTCCCTGTGTTATACAGCAACCTCCCACCAGCTAGCTATTTTATACATGGTAAGGTATATGTTTCACTGTTACTCTCTCAATGCATCCCACCCTCTCCTTCCTCTGCTGTGTTCACAAGTCTCTTCTCTATGTCTGTGTGAGATGGTATTTTTAATGACTGAGATCATAGAAACACCTAGAAAGATCCTTTTCCTCCTACACCCAAGTTCTCCAGTCTCCCCAGACACCCTGCCTTCCCTCCCATGCATGGACACCACTCTGCTCTCCACTGAGGCCTGCTCCTTCCTCCTGCTTGGGTTCCTCCGAAGCAGACCCTGAGGCGGGGATTTGGGTGAAGACTTTTGTTAAGACTTAGGCTTCCCTGGTGGCTCAGCTGGTAAAAAAATCCGCCTGCAATGAGGGAGACCTGGGTTCTATCCCTAGGGTTGGGAAGATCCCCTGGAGAAGGGAACGGCTACCCACTCCAGTATTCTTGCCTGGGGAATCCCATGGATTGTATAGTCCCCGGGGTCGCAAAGAGTCAGACACAGCTGAGTGATCTTCACATTTCACTTTCGTTAAGATGCCCCCAGGAGAAACTGAGAGCGATGTGGGGAAGGCGAAACAAGGAAGAGGAGAAGTCAGCCGGGTGCAATTTGAGATGAAGCTCCGGGCAGCGTCGCTGTACAGTACTCAGAGTGTCACTTATGCCTTGAATTTGTCCTGCCTGAAAGCCTAGGAGCTGGTCTCTCACAGCTCTGACTTATCAGCCATTGCCCAAGGCCCCCCAAGGCTGTGCAAGCTCTGTTGGTATTCATGGACAGGCCCAGCAGCCCATGGCAGGCTCTGCAGAAGCCCGGTAGGTGCAGGCTTTTGGAAGCAAAAGCACGCTGAAAGTAAAAGTATTAGCCACTCAGTCATGTCCTATTCTTTGTGATCCCGTGCACTGTAGCTTACCAGGCTTCTCTGTCCATGGAACTCTCCAGGCAAGGATATTGGAGTGGGTTGCCATTTCCTTTTCCAGGGGATTTTCCCAACCCAAGGATTGAACCTGGGTCTTCTGCATTGCAGGCAGACTCTTTACCATCTGAGCCACCAGGAAAGCTAAGAATAATGGAGTGCATTGTCATTTCCTTCTCTGGGGGACCTTCCCAACCCAGGGATAGAGCCCCTGTTTCCCACAAGTCTCCTACACGACAGGCAGATTCTTCATTTCTGAGCCACCAGAGAGGATGTAAAGCATGCTGATATATACATAAAATACATTCACCGTGGGGTACGCTGGACCACGATCAGTTATGGATAACTTGGCGTTTGTCTGCACCCACCAGAAGAGCAGAGATAAGGGGTGGAAATTCAACAACAAACAAAAGGGAAAAGCAGAATGAACAGTGATCCAGAAGATCCCCCGAATTTCTCCAGAACAGCACAGCTCCTTCACTCTGTTGGCTTCCTGAGTCAGCAAACGGCCACCTCCTCCACGCGGCTGCATCTGTATCGCGCCCACTAAGCCCAGCATCCCACTTCCAGAGCAAGAGGAGAGCCAACACAGGGGAAGAGCAGAGCTGGCACCCACAACCCTGGCAACAGCAAGCAAAGCGCCACACTTGAAAGCCCGGCTCACCACAAGAGGACACTACAACCTCTGTTGGGTGGTGTTGAGAGCACGGGGTCCCAAGTCAGACCTCCAGGTTCGAGTCCCATCTCTGCCACTTGGGAGCTGTGTGGCCTGAAGTGAGTTATGAACCTCTCTGTGCCTCGGTTTTATCATCTATTAAAGAATTCATCACTTCTTTTTGATATTCTCTACCTAGGTTTATCACAGGATTCTGATTTAATATGATATCAGGCCTGATATACATCTTTTGCCACTTCCATGGACAGACTATTGCTTCACCCTTACACCCCAAAATAATACAAGCTTGCAAATTTCCTGAATATTAAATATAAGAAAAGGTCACATGCCAAAAGCACATGGAAATACAGATAACATCATCAGTACCAGTGAGTTGAGAAACACCTTCTTGATACTTCCATCCTGGGGCTGTGACCAGTAGAGAATGAGTTAGAGGACACAAATAAAGCCTGCGTAGCATGAGTATGTGCTAGTTATAAAATCAGAAAAATCACTATTAGAAAACTGATAGTGAAACCAGACTATAAGCTAGAATAATACTTGGAAGTGATTAATATTTGAACATGGACAAATTTTAGCAAAGAAGTAAAGATACACTTGGGAGTAAGATTGAGCAATAATACAATCATCCTCTGTTCTACTCAGTGTATCTGCTGTGGAATCACGGAGAGGCGGTGTAAATAAACTGTCCTCGAAGTACCCTTGATGGAACAATGTACTGTTTTTAATGCTCAAATGCAGTGTCTTTGATAAATATCTAGTGTTTTGGCTACTTAAAGGTTGAAAGAACTGTGACTAGAAATACATACTTTCTGTTCACTTTGGGAACAGAAATAATCTTTTAGAGGTTTAGACCAATGACATAATGTATCTGAACATTAATCTTTGTTCAATTTTGAAATTCTTGTATTTTCCTCCTACATACATTTTGGAAGACTACGTATACTGCCAGGAGCTTCACGTATGACCCTCATATGCAATGTTTCTGACCACTTTTGTGATTTCGATGTTTCTTTGGGAACATCATGTTCAACTAGAATCCCATGATAAATCTGGGGCGAGAATATCAAAGAGATGCAGTGAATTCTAATCTCTTTAATTTGGTAAAAACTTCAGTTTTAAAAATTAGGTAAAAAATTCTAGTCTGTAAAATTAGGTAAAAAGTGGCTTAGGAAAACCCAAGGCACTATTCTTAGTGCTTTAATTCATTTTACCCCACAGCCACCCCAGGAGGTGGAGACTATTTTTCTCCCCCTTTGATAGATGATAAAACCGAGGCACAGAGAGGTTCAGTAACTCACTTCAGGTCACACAGCTCCCAAGTGGCAGAGATGGGACTCGAACCTTGGGACCCCATGCTCTCAACACCACCCAACAGAGGTTGCAGTGTCCTCTCGTGGTGAGCCGGGCTTTCAAGTGTGGCATTTTGCTTGCCGCTGCCAGGGTTGTGGGTGCCAGCTCTGCTCTTCCCCTGTGCTGGCTCTCCTCTTGCTCTGGAAGTGGGATGCTGGGCTTAGTGGGTGCGATGCAGATGCAGCCGCGTGGAGGAGGCGACCCCTCACTGACTCAGGAAGCCAGCAGAGTGAAGGAGCTGTGGCTGTTCTGCAGAAACTCAGGGGATCTCCTGGATCGTTCATTCTGCTTTTCCCTTTTGTTTGTTGTTGAATTTTGCCCCCCTTATCTCTGCTCTTCTGGTGGGCGCAGACAAACCCCGGGTTTTCCTCTGTTTAAAAAAATCTGGATGTGAAGTTAGTAAACAATTTACGTGAGGGAACATGTGTTACGGAAGTGGAAACAGCTGGAGCTGGGGAGGCTGGTGGTCATGGGTTGTTTTTACGCGGGGAGTCATTGGAACAGCTCCCAGGCCTGGCCTGGGCCTGGAGTGTCCCTCTCGTGTGGGCTCCCCCTGCTTCCCGCCCTCCTCTGCCTTCCCCGCTCCCTTCCTCTCGTCCAGCTCCCCTTCTGCCCCAAGCCCTCCCTTCTCCTCCCCCGTTTCCCCACCTGCCCTCTCCTTCGGCCCCTCTTCGAGCCTGTCACCTCTCTCCTTTCCCCCTCTCTCTTTTATCCCCATTCCATTCCTTTCTGTTTATGATTTAATGTTGAAAAGCACAAAGCCTCTCTTCCCAAAACCCCCTCCCTCTTTTGGAGGAGGTGGCTAGGACCTTTATTTTTGCCCCCAGTCCCACAGGACACAGTGATGGAAAGGAGGGCGGGGACCCTGTGGCCCAAGGAGCCTGCATCCCAAACAGCTGCGACCTGCAACCTCCACCAGGGCACCCCTGATGGAACCGGTCTTCAGACAAGCACCTGGGTGGGGGAGGCTCAGCTGGTCAGGTCAGGGTCATGAGGGCCCCTTGTAGGGTGGTGCACAGGGGGGTTGATTGGAATGATGATGACAGAGTGTGTGCGCTCAATATCTCAGCCATGTCTGACTCTTTGCCATCCCGTGGACTGTGGCCCACCAGGCTCCTCTGTCCATGGGATTTTACAGCCCAGAATGCTGGAGCGGGTTGCTATCTCCTTCTCCAGGGGACCTTCCTGACCCAGGGATTGAACCTGCATCTCTTCTGTCTCCTGCATTGTCAGGCAGATTCTTTACCAGTGATCCACCTGGGTCAGAACCAAACTAAATGATTCCTTTTATTTATAATAACTGACGGTGTAACCCTGGCGACAGCAGCAAATGCTTAAGTATGACACTCCAGGAACTATCCAAAGCACTTTATGTATATTAACTCTTCTCTTCCTCGTGACAGCCCTGTGGAGTAGGTTGGAGTAGGTGTACTTATTATCTCTGTTTTACAAACCAAACTGAGACTCAGAGAAGTTCAGTAATTTGCCTAAGGGTACAAAGCTAGTAAGTAGGAGAGCTGGGAGTCAAACCCAGGCAGCTCTGGTCCAGGGCTTGAACAGCAGAGTTTTCAGATAGCTCGTTCTTGTGCCTGACATCATGGAAAGACAAAGAAACATCACAACAAGTTGGCACGTTAGCTCCATATGAGTGCTTGTGTATAACACATTTAAGAAGCGGTGCAATATGGGATTTTGATGTTCTCTAATTCTTCTTACAGTTTCACACATGATCGTGTGGTTGGATGTAGGACTCTGTTAGTGAACACATCTTGTCTACATGTGTCTATTCTTTGGGTGGTCTACCAGCCTAAGCTGAGAAAGACTACGGGAAAAGCAAACTACCTATTCATTTATTCAATCATCTGTTGTCTGTGCGTGTATCCTAAGTCGCTTCAGTCGCATCTGACTCTGCAACACTATGGACTGTAGTCTACCAGGCTCCTCTGTCCATGGGATTCTCCAGGTGAGAATTCTGAAGTGGGTTGCCATGCCCTCCTCCAGGGATCTTCCCAACCCAGGAATTGAACCCATGTTTCCTGCTTTGGCAGGCAGGTTTTCTACCACTAGTGCCACCTGGGAAGCCTGATTTTCATGTATTCAGCCTGGGTTTTGGGAGTACAGGAAGAAAAGACTTGGTCTAGTTGAGAAATAAATGGTTCAGTTCAGTCGCTCAGTCGTGTCCGACTCTTTGCGACCCCATGAATCACAGCACGCCAGGCCTCCCTGTCCATCACCAACTCCCGGAGTTCACTCAAACTCATGTGCATCGAGTCGGTGATGCCATCCAGCCATCTCATTCTCTGTCGTCCCCTTGTCCTCCTGCCCCCAATCCCTCCCAGCATCAGAGTCTTTTCCAGTGAGTCAACTCTTTGCAAAAAAGTACGTATAAAGCATAGTATCATGGTGTGATGACAACTATCAGAAGAGATGAGCACTGCATGAGAGATTCTGGGAGGACCTTTCCACCTCTCCGGCGGGTGTGACTGAGGCTAGAGAAGGGGGCCATCTGGTTTGTCTTTCAGGAAGAGATGGTGTCTGTGCTTCACCTGGGAGTGTGGGCAAGTGTTGAATTAGTGAACATAGGAGATTTCCTCTCCCAGGATGGAGCCCCAGGGAATGCTGTGGTCCTTGTAGGACACCTTTGCTTGGTCATGCTTGTCATCTGTATGGTGGGTGAATTGGTACATTTTCCTCTTGACACAACCTCTTACTACCTTCCAAGCTGGCGAGTAAGCAGTATACTGGACAATGTTGTGCAGTACTTTTCAAATCAGTGAATGAAAAAGTCCTAGTTACTGCCTGTTAGGGACTAAGCTGTGTTCCCCTCAAATTCAAACACTGAAGCCCTAACCCCCAGTCCCGAGCAATGTACTTGGAGATTGGATCTTTAAAGAGATAATAAAAACTTAGCAGAGGGAACTGGACTGCTTATTAGCTAGAAATCCCATGTAATTACAGTGGTAATATAATTTTTTAAAAAAAATAGGACATTTTTCAGACTGAAAGAAGACATTATTAGAAATTATGCCAGGGTAAAGTCAGAATCCAGGGTTGTTCTAAGCAAATATACATGATTGAACCAGACAAACAAATATTTTTTCCCTAGTTGTAGCTGTCACTGAGGAATTTTCCAGGGCGTTAGCTCATTTTTTTTTTTTTTTTTTGGTTGCTAAGTCTTAAAAATCCCAGCACATTTATTTCTTTAGATAAAGCCATATGTGTCCGCTCATTATATCGTGGACTGTCCACGTCTCCAAAGCTTTGCCATGCGAGGAGCTGCACGTTTGGACACCCACCTCTGAATGCTTCACGTGAGCTGCAATTCTGCTGACCAGTGAGGCAGCCAATGTATAGAAATAGCAGCGCCTAGGAGTCTGAAATTCTAATTCCAAGTCTGCCACTACCAGATACTTGATGACAGTTGTTTTTAACTTGTAAAATGTGCAGGTTGGAGCACATGGTTTCTAAGATCTGCCATGGCTGTAGCATTTCCACTTAGGAGAAGCTTAGGGACAGTAACCAGGTTGGGAGGGTCTTGTCCTGAAGCTGCAGTCATATAACTTTTCACAAAATTGAGGAAACAGCAATTGTTCACATCAAAAAGTGAGTGAGGGAGGGTGCTGAGAGAAAGTACTTGGATTAAACGGACTCTGCTCCTTCTCTGTTTCCACGTTAAAGTTCTGCCATCTTTACTTGAATCTAAGACTTGGGAAGAATAAGCAAGGTGACAAAACATAAAAAACAAACATTGACAGTAAGATTGGAATGAACCTGAATTGTTGAAATTTTTAGAGAGCACTGGAATATTAGGGTGGTTATTTAGGAATGGATACATGAGGAAGCACTAATCACTCTTGTGACTCACAGGCAATAGTTTCATTTGTGATGACTCGTAGGATAGAATTCTCCAGTGTGGTATTTGTTCCTAGATATTAATACCTATTGCATGATCCACCGATGTTTACCTCAAAAGTTGGAAATTGCACTTCTTACCCACCAGAATGGTATACATTTAAAGATGCAATCGTAACATGATTGCATCTAAAGATACAGAGGCTATCAAGGAATAGACATCTATATGTTGTTGGTAGGAGTATAAACTGTCTCAACCACACTTTAAAAAATAAACTTTGAAATCGAGGTATGGTTTACTTAAGGAAAAAACACCCATTTGAAGTGTACACTTTGATGAGTTTTGAATAATGCATTCACAAATCACCACCAAAATCACTTAGAGCATTTCTATTACTCCAAAAATGTTACCCGTGTGGCCCATTCTACTTAATTCCCCCAATTCCCCACCCCTGGTAACCACTGGTCCATTTTCTGACCCCATAGACAAAATTTATCTTTTCTGGAATTTCATATGAATGGAGTCATATTTCATGCCCTGCTTCCTTCACTATCTCAGTCTATTGTTTTTAAAATTCATCTCTTACTGTATGTACCATTGCTTTCCATTGATGAGTAACGGTCTACTGCACAGATCAGTCACAGTTTGCTTATCCATTTATCTGGTGGTAGACATTTGGGTTGCTTCTAGTCTTTGCATATCATGATCAAAGCTGCTATGAACATCTGTGTACAAGTCTTTGCGTGGAATGAACTCTTCATTTCTCTTCAGTAAACACATGAGAAGGTTAATGGTTTGTGATTGTTAATTTTATATGTCTACTTGACTTGCTTCTGGATTGTCTGTGAGGGTGTTTCTGGGTAAGATTGGCATTTGAGTTGGTGAACTCATAAAACAGATTGTCCTCCACAATGGGAGTGGGCATCATCCAAAGTGCTGAGGGCGTAAATAGAGTAAAAGGCAGAGGAAGGAGGAATTTGTATCTTTTTTCTACCTCATTGTTTGAGTTGTGACATTTCATCTTCTCCTGCCCTTGGATTGCCATTGGGTTTCCTGCCCGCAATGCAGGAGACCTGAGTTCGATATCTGGGTCAGGAAGATCCCCTGAAGAAGGGAATGGCTACCCACTCCAGTATTCTTGCCTAGAAATTGCCATGGACAGAGGAGACTGGTGGGGTAGAGTCTATGGGGTCGCAAAGAGGCAGACACGACTGAGCAACTAATACTTTCCCTTTTCCTAGTTTACAGACCTTTGGACCACTTGCTCATCTGGTTAACATAATGTCATTGATGCGATGGACTAGGGAGTTATTCTAAGGAATGTCCAGGTAGTTCAGGTCCCAATGAACATATTATGGCAGATGGCAGGAAACAAGGAAACTCTTGTCTGTCCCATATGAATAAGAACAGTTTCTAACCCTCTTGTTTAATAGGAGTGGAAAAGAAACTATTCACTAAGTCATGGACTGCACACAATAGTCCCAAAAGAAAGCAAATCACTCAGTCGTGTCCGACTCTCTGTGACCCCATGGACTGTAGTCTACCAGACTCCTCTGTCCATGGGATTTTCCAGGCAAGAATACTGGAGTGGGTTGCCTTTTCGTTCTCCAGGAGAACGAAAAGCTGGGCCTCCCACTTTGTAGGCAGACGCTTTACAGTCTGAGCCACAAGGGAAGTCCATTGGCAGGTTGGTATAAGCCCCCGACAGGGTTTCTGCCATAAGCCTTATGAGGTTACTGCAGAACTGCAGAGCAGGGCTCCTCACTTGCTTCGCACAGGGCATGTCATTCATTCACACAAGCACACTGTAGAGTTAGCAAAGTACAGCAGAAAACATGTTCGCTAGGAGAACAAAGAACTAGAGCTCTAAGAATCCTTACCTTGTTCGGAAGAATCCCGGACGAGCCCCCAAGATGAATGGTTGTTGCTGAACCACAAAAGACGCCAGGATTCTTGGCCTCTGGAGGAGAAGAATTCAATCCAGGGCCAGTGATGAGGCTTGATCGCTCAGAGCTTTTGTGTAATAAAGTTTTATTAAAGTATAAAAGAGATAGAGAAAGCTTCTGACGCAGTCATCAGAGCCGAGGTTGTGTTAATTTGCTCTAGCAAAGACACTGCATCTGGCCCTGCAGCTGCATTTAGGGCTTGGAGAGAGAGTATGTGGCAGAAGACGGGACTGTAAATGTAAACCTGGTGCCAGACTGCAAACGGGCCTGAAGGGCTCACGATAGACTTGAACTTGGGCCTGCACAAACTGAGAAGCCTTCCAGGTTTGCAAGCAATGTATTCTGTCCACCTGCTATTTTCAACCAGAAAACTGTGTTTTCTAACATTCAATAGCATCCCAGTGAACCGTCTCATTGGTAGCACGGGTGCCATTCCTGTGATCAGGCTGCATCTCAGTATGGAAATAGCCATTTTCTTGGCTGGCAGCAGAACCTCACAGCTGTGTCCTGGCCGCCATCATTTCCGGAATATAACGTGCACTTTCAACCCTTGATTCCTTCTCATTTGCTATTCTTTCTCCTGAATATCTCACCACATCCCCCCCCGCCACACACACACTTCCTATGCCTGGAGAAATTCTATTTATTTCACAAGACTTCCTTGGATGTCTCCTCTCACCCCAGATAGGATTAACTGCTTCCTTCTCTTTCTAAAGTGTTTTGTTCAATCTGTGAGTTTAGGACTTGGAGCAATTCTGGGTATCATAAATGGCGATTCATGTCCTTAGCTCCCCTATGAACTGGGCTTTCAGGACAGCAGTTCAGGCCATGTCTCGTTTATCTTCATGTCGCCAGAGGTTTGCATAGAGCCTGACACATGTAGTCATTCAAGGAATGGTTACTGAATTCGTTATTTAATTGAACGTTTTTCAGGTGTTAAAGGAGATCAAACCAGTCAGTCCTAAAGGAAATCAATCCTGAATATTCATCAGAAGGACTGTTGTTGTAGCTAAAGCTCCAATACTTTGGCCACCTGATGGGAAGAACGGACTTATGGAAATAAGACCCTAATGCTGGGAAAGACTGAAGGAAAAGGAGAAGGGGGCGGCAGAGGATGTGATGGTTAGATAGCACCACCAACTCAATGGACATGAATTTGAGCAAACTCCAGGAAATAGTGAAGGACAGGGGAGCTGGGCATGCTGCAGTCCAGTGGTCACAAAGAGTCAGACACGACTTAGCAACAGAGAAACAACAACTTGTATTAAAAAGGGGGAAAAAAATCCAGATGTATATGCACACATTTATTCTTTTTTCTATTTTTTTATACTTTACATTATTGTATTGGTTTTGCCATACATTTATTCTTTCATCAAATATGTATTATTTGTCATGTAACAGTGGGTCCAAAGTAGACTTTTTGTGCTAATATCACTTATCATTCTGAATTTGTAAAGTAAAACTGTCATAAACCTAAAGCTTTTTTTCCCCTTCCATTTGAATTGGAACTATTTAACTTAGAATGCATATAACTCTAATTAAAAACTACTTAATTTTTTGTGTGTATGTGTGAGAGAGAGAGAGTTTATACTGTGTTCAAAAACTGCCATTCTGATTTATCTTTTATCTTCAAGCATTGACTTCATAATAATTAAAGCAACAAAATAGTGCTAAGGGCAAAAATACTTTTGTTTATAGCTTCAAACTTACAACATGATTGTCAGTTTAACACAAACTCTAATTTTTTTAAATTTTATTTTGGTTGAGGCATGAACTGTTTACTGCCTGGAGACTATGTCTGACACATGTTCACATTTTTTCAGGTTCAGATATTCAGTGGAAGGATTTCCATACTAAATTTCCCAGCACCTGACCACTTTAAAAACAAAACAACACAACAACAACAACAAAAAACGTGAACCACAGATTGACTTACATGTATCATCTGCCTTCTATGGTCTGCATTATGGAGCAAGTGTGTACATTTTAGACAATAAATAAGACAATTAACCAAGCTAGAAAATTGCTCAGTGTGTTAGACCCAACTCACCACTATCTTTAAGGGTCCTAATCACAGTGGCTTAAACATGGAAAGTGAAAGTTAGTAGCACAGTCATGTCCTACTCTTTGTGATTCTATAGTCTGCCTGGCTCCTCTGTCCATGGAACTGTCCAGGCAAGAATTCTAGAGCGGTTTGCTATTTCCTCCTCTAGGGGATCTTTCTGACCCAGGGATTGAACCCAGGTCTCCTGCATTGCAGGCAGATTCTTTACCAACTGAGCTACTAGGGAAGGCTTAAAAACATACTAGGAGGTATGGAGTTCATTGGGCTTCAAAATTCCATCTAATCAAAGCAATGGTTTTTCCAGTAGTCATGTATGGATGTGAGAGTTGGACTAAAAAGAAAACTGAGTGCCAAAGAATTGATGCTTTTGAACTGTGGTGTTGGAGAAGACTCTTGAGAGTCCCTTGGGCTGCAAGGAGATCCAAGCAGTCTATCCTAAAGGAAATCAATTCTGAATATTCATTGGAAGGACTAATGCTAATGCTGAAACTCTAATACTTTGGCCACCTGATGTGAAGAACTGACTCACTGGAAAAGACCCTGATGCTGGGAAAGATTGAAGGTGGGAGGAGAAGGGGATGACAGAGGATAAGATGGTTGGATGGCTTCACTGACTCGATGGGCATGAGTTTGAGTAAGCTCCAGGAATTGGTGATGAACAGGGAGGCCTGGCGTGCTGCAGTCCATGGGGTCGCAAACAGCTAGACACGACCGAGCTACTGAATTGAACTGAATAGAGTACATTATGTCCCTCATGCAAAAGTCTGAGTGTAGGCAGTTCAGAGCTTTTATGGCAGCTCTCATATCATCTGACCCCAGGCACCACCAACTTGAGTCTGGTTCTCATGCTTATGGTCACCATATCTCCATCAGAAAGCTGAGTGGATAACAAAGAGAAGAAGCATCTCCTATCATTTTTAGGGACATTTCCTGGAACTTGTAGCCATCACCTTTTCTCAGATCCCATGAGATGGATATGACTGGAACTTAGTTCTGTGGCTACAAACAGCTGCCAAATGAGACTGGGAAATACCATCTATATTTAGTAAGGTCACGTGCCCAGCTAAGTATTGGTTCCTATTACTGAAGCAAAAGTGGGAAATATACATTGGGGACCACTGTAGAGAAAACACAATACTCAGCTGATATTTTGCAAAATAATAAATTGGAGGATTCCAGCTTTGGCGTCGCTGTCTTTGTTTTCATTTCTTCCACTTGCCCAAACATAAGTCTCCCGCTTCCATTTCCTGCTTTCGTGTGTGAGGCCATGTGTTCATCAGGGCCTCTATGGCCTGGCAGGCTTGTTTCACAGAGTGCCTTGGAACTGGCTTTGGGTATTCAGGAATGTATCTCATTTGTCCTACATGAGCTCAACTCTGAACATCAGAGTCATTTGGCAACAATCATTTATTTATAAACAATCATTAACCTTTCCTTCAGTGTTCTGTTTTGCATTTGGTTTGCTAAAACCAAAGCACTGGCTTTCTGAAGGTTTAGAAAAATAACACTAGCAAGCTGAGGAAAAGAATTGGGGTCATAAGGTGGGAGTAGGAAATTGAAGTTAAAAATTACTTAAATGGTGCTCTTGGAGCTGCTTCCCCTGTCAGAGGAGTGAGTTTTTCCATCTCTTTCTCTACAACCTGGAATTTACATCACTCTCATAAACCACAGCAATGCCAAAAAGATTTTCTGGGGTGGAAGAAGGGGGAGTGGAAATTGCTACAAGCTTAACATTATCATTAATGCTTCAGGAAATACAGGAGAAATTTATGTCCTCTTAGACTCTGGGAGGTAGAGTACTGTCTTGGAAGGACAAGGGTACGGATTTAGTCAGGAGAGAACAGGCTACGCTGCAGTGACAAGTATATACATCGTGAAATGTCAGTGCCCGGCCACAGCGAACCTTCATCTGTCACTCAACTCTCAGCCTCAGGCACTACTAGCAGCCACTCTCCGTTCCACAGGACTGCCGTCTGGAGCTCCCATCCTTCAAAGTTGCTAAGGAAGTAGAAGAAAGCACTGGGGGCCTTAAGCAGGATGTTTTTAAGGGCCAGGTTTGGACGCTTCTTTCATATAGGTCAGAGGTGCCTAGGCCGGAGTTCAGGCATGGGGCAGGAACTGAACTGCAGGGTCAACTGAGGCTAAAGGCCTAGTCTCCCTGTGCGCCGAGCAATGGGAAATGGTGTGGCGAACCCACCACAATGTCTCTGGCACACCGATTTAACCCCCAGCTTTTCTTCTTGATATCTTTATGATCATGGGTAAGTCATACACTTTGGGTGAGTGCCTGACATCAAAGTTTTCATGAAAGGCTTAATTCTCATTCTCTTTTTCAGAGGCATTTACAGTCACAGGCAATATTTTACATATGTGCAAAAACTAGAAGCATCTCTAAGTTTGTCCTGAAGACTACCTGCCTCCAAACCCCTGGGAGTGATAATTAAGATAATGTTTTCTCCTCCCTTCCACCCAGATGAAAACATCAAAAATATGAATCTTGCCACTGAGCTGAGAGATTGTCCTTCTACATTCTCTTCTCAAATTTTTAAAAAATCGTGGTAAAATATATGTTTTATAGCATAATGTAACAGTACCAGCTTAGCCATTTTTAAGCATACAGTTCCGTGGTGTTAAGTACATTCACATTGTTCTGCAGCCACCCTCCGGAACCCCGTTTGTCTTGGAATCCAAACTCTGTCCCCATTTAGCAGCACCTTCCCATTCTTCCTCTCTGGTTGCCCCTGGCAACCATTCTTTTAGTTTCTTTGAATACAACTATATAGTTTCTTCATGTAAGTGGAATTGTCCAGTACTTTTTGTGACTAGCTGATTTCACTTAGACTCATATCCTCAAGGTTCGTCCATGTGGTGGCATGTGTTGAAATTTCCTTTGTTTTTAAAGCTGAATAATATTCCTCTGTGTGTGTATTTGGATAGAGATATAGATACAGATACACCACATTCTGCTTATCTAGTCATTCATCTATATACACTTGGGTTGTTTCCACCTTCTGGCTATTGTGAATAATGCCGCTATAAAGATGGGTGTACAAAAATCTCTTTGAGACTCTGCTTTCAATTCTTTTGGGTACATACCCAGAAGTGGAATAGCTAGGGAAAGTCGCTCAGTCATGTCCAACTCTTTGCGACCTCATGTATTATACAGCCCATGGAATTCTCCAGGCCAGAATACTGGAGTGGGTAGCTGTTCCCTTCTCCAGGGGATCTTCCCAACCCAGGGATCGAACCCAGGTCTTCTGCATAGCAGTCAGATTCTTTACCATCTGAGGCACCAGGGAATAGCTAGATCAAACCCCATGAACAGTATCAAAAGGCAAAATGATAGGATACTGAATGAGGAATTCCCCAGGTCGGTAGGTGCCCAGTATGCTGCTGGAGATCAGTGGAGAAATAACTCCAGAAAGAATGAAGGGATGGAGCCAAAGCAAAACCAATACCCAGTTGTGGATGTGACTGGTGATAGAAGCAAGGCCCGATGCTGTAAAGAGCAATATTGCATAGGAACCTGGGGACATGAGTTTGAGTGTACTCCAAGAGTTGGTGATGGACAGGGAGGCCTGGCGTGCTGTGATTCATGGGGTCACAAAGTGTCGGACACGACTGAGCGACTGAACTGAACTGAATCTTTATTTTTAATATTTTTAGGAAACTGATGATTCTTTTCCCCATTGACATTTGAATAGCACTGGATTAGAGTCCAAGAAAGGATATAATCAAGGGCTCAATTTGTGCATTCAGATAATACATGCTCTGGGAGGTTGGGAAGGAAGTTGAAGGAATTGAGAAGACTAATGTGGGAAGGGAGTCCACAGAGCAAGGAAGAGGAGGGTAAGCAGCCTCCAAGCAGAGGTTTGAATAAAATGAAATGCAAGGAGAAGGCAGTCTAGGTGGGAACCCACGGAAGTGGGTCAAGGGGACCTTGATGCAGCAAGTAGCAGGAGGGAAAAGTGTTGAAGTCTCCCTGGGAGGTGAGGTTGTTGGGAGGGGTGGAGTTAGATTATTACAAGCCTTGCAAACCAGGCAAATGGGTTCTGATTTAATACAATAGACAATAGGCAACTCCCAGAGGCTCTGAAAGAGAAAGTCAGATGATAACTGCCATGCCATCATTCAGGAAAATTAATATCACCAACAAAATGGTATTAAAAGTGAATTTCTATATAAATTCTATTGTAGTGAGGATTCTAATAAAATTGTATAAATGATTCGTGTGGTTTTATAAATTATAAATGAATGTAACTATATAATTACACGGTCCTCTTCTACCCACCAGAAATTTCTAACAAGCATCATCCACAATACCTAGCAAATTGTTATAAACAATACAAAATGCAAAAAAAAAAAAAAACCAAAAAACTACCTAGCAAAATGCCAAAAAAATCTTTCTGTCTGAATGTGCTAAATAATATTTTAAAATGTGTAAGAACGTGCCCTGTTTTGGGAGTTTTATGCAAAAGCTAGAATTGTGGTGTCTAAAAAGTTTCAATTTTATAAATCTACCCTCTATTAGTCACAACTTTACTGAACCTCCTTATGCTCCTTATGTTGTAGGTTCTAATCTCTGAAGTGAGGATAATAGTGAGAACTAACTCATAGAATTTTTGAGATGATCTAATGAATTAATGTATGTAAATCACTTAACACAGGATCTGGTACTGATTAGTGAATAAACACTATATTAATATTATTCTCTGTTCTCTAATTTCCTGTTCTAACAAGAAGTCATCAAATCTCAGAAACTTTCAAACTCTTACTTTTACCCTAGTGATCATGCTAAGTTGTTTCAACCTTGTCCGACTCTTTGAGACCCCATGGACTGTAGCCTGCCAGTGGAGGCTACTGGAGTGGGTTGCGATTCTCTTCAGGGATCTTCCTGACCTATGGATCAAACTCGAGTCACATAGGTCTCCTGCACTGGCATGCAGGTTCTTTACCACTAGCGCCATCTGGGAAGCCTCCACTTTTCCCCTACTGATCTAGAAGATATTCTTTTTAAAATCTAATTAATTAATTTTTTGGCTGCATTGGGTCTTCACTGCTGCACGTGGGCTTTCTGCAGTGATAGTGGCAGGGCAGGGGACTACTCTTTGTGTGGTGTGTGGGCTTCTCATTGCGGTGACTTCTCGTTTCAGAGCATGGGTTCTAGGAGCTAAGCTCAGTAGTTGGGGTTCACAGGCTCTAGGGCTGGCAGTCTTCAGTAGCTGTGGCCTATGGGCTTTAGGTGCTCTATAGCCTGTGGGATCTTCCCAGACCAGGGATGGAACCCGTGTCCCCTGCATTAGCAGGCAGATTCTGATCCGCTGTACCACCAGGGAGTCCGGATATAGAAGATACTCTCCACATGGACTTCTAATTTAGAGCAAAGCAAACTAAGGCACTGTTTATAAAATACTTACCTAATAGTCCTCAATGATTAAAGTGAAAGAGGAGAGTGGAAAAGATGGCTTAAAACTCAGCATTCAAAAAAATAAGATCATGGCATCCAGTTCCATCACTTCACGGCAAATAGATGGGAAAAAATGGAAACAGTGACAGACTTTATTTACTTGGGTTTCAAAGTCACAGCAGATGGTTACTGCAGCCATGAAATTAAAAGACGCTTGCTCCTTGGAAGAAAAGCTATGGCAAACCTAGATAGCGTATTAAAAAGCAGAGACATTATTTTGCCAACAAAGTTCTGTACAATGAAAGCTATATTTTTTCCAGTAGTCATGTATGGATGGACATGAGAGTTGGACCATAAAGAAAGATGAGCGCCTAAGAATTTATGCTTTTGAACTGTGGTGTTGGAGAAGACTCTTGGGAGTCCCTTGGACTGCAAGGAAATCAAACCAGTCCATCCTGAAGGAAATCAACCCTGAAGATTCATTGGAAGGACTGGTGCTGAGGCTGAAGCTCCAATATTTGGCCACCTGATGTGAAGGGCTGACTCATTGGAAAAGATCCTGATGCTGGGAAAGATTGAAGGCAGGAGGAGAAGGGGACAACAGAGGTGAGATGGTTGGATGGCACCACTGACTCGATGGACATGAGTTTGAGCAAACTCTGGGAGATGGTGATGGACAGGGAAGTCAGGAGTGTTGCAGTTCATGGGATTACAAAGAGTTGACATGACTGAGCGACTGAATTGAACTGAACTGAATAGTCCTCAATTGGTCTGCACTGACAGCAATGATATCGGGAAAACGTTTTTAGGGGAAAATCTGAATTGAAAAAATATTTTTGCACCTCCAACAACTACAGAGTTGAATCACTGATGAACCAAACCATGCCTGGGAAAGCAATGCGGAGATAAAAAGAAAGGGAACAAGAAAGGAAAGGAAAAAACAGAAAATAAAAATGATAAACTATTTTTTGCCTCGTGAATATACTTGTAGGCAAGCACACACTTAGAATGGCAGTAATTTGTCCACAAAAACTACTTGCTAAGTACTGGTCATAGATGTTTCTCAGAAGTAGCCATCATTAGGAAATATTTTGAAAGTTTATTATCAGGCATTGACTAGACAAGGTGGCCTTGACATGGCTAGTTTCTCAGGGCCATATGTTCAGTGTATTAAACCACTGACCCGCTTCAGCCCCTGCTGAGCTCCTAAAGGTCATCAGAGCATGAGGCTCCATGAAATCAGGACTCTCTGAATCAGGTTCATTAATGAGTGTTTACAGAAGAGAAGCACTGTAGAAGGAGCATGGTGACCTTCAGAACCAATTAATGCTTGGGGCTATAATTGTCAAGGCTCCCACATGGGTCAATGATAGAAGACTTGAAGAGTTGTGGATTCATTTATGAACCAAATGAAACCCCTGAAAAGGTAGTGAGAATATAATACTAAGAGACCGACCAGCAAACTCTAAAAAAACCTCAAGATAAGGAGCCTAGGACTTGGTTGAGCACGAGGTCATCAAGGCATAGCCAAGCCACAACTGTGGATCATTGCTCACATTGAATGGCTAGGAGCCAAACTTCTTTCCTGACCCTGAAGAGAACCCTGGGTATCATAAAAGAGCTCTGTTTTCTTTGATTTCCCAGCCAGGATTATCCTTGTATTATAAAACAGAGTTACACAAGTTTGGGAGTTAGGTCGGTTAGTTTTATAGGTCAAGCTGGCTAGGCTATAGTACCTAGTTATTCAATCAATCACCAATCTAAGTGTTTCTCTGAAGGCATTCTGCAAGTTTGGTTAACAGATAAAAACTTTTAGTAGAGGAGAGTATCCTTTAGAATATGGTGGGTCTCATGTAATCAGTTGAAGGCCTTAAGACCAAAACTGTTTTTCCAAGGAAGAAGAAATTTCACTTGTGGACAACATCATAAGCTTCAAAACAAAATCATGTGACCCTGACATGATTCATGGAGAGTTACACTCTGGCTATCTCAATTAACCTACACTGAGTTGTAGCTCCTTTGTCTGTAAATTTTTTTTAATTAAATAAATGACTATTAGATGAAATAATTTGTTTAACATGTTGTAAAGAAAGTAGCATAGGTGTTATTAATATAAATTCCTTCCTCTTCTCCCTCTGAATTATTTCTCCCCCCAAAAAGATCTTAAAACTGTTTTGCTCCTTTCGAATGACCTCATGTAGAAACTGAGCCATTTGCTTGCTTTGCTTACTTGAGATCTTCCTTTGGTATACACTTGAATAAATCAAGAAAATTCAAATGATGGACCCACACTTATACATTTCCTTTCATAATTAAAAATAAAGATCAGGCCCTCTGATGTTCATAGAAATACATATATGAGCACCAAAGTCCAGCTACAGTATTTTGTTCAGTTGCTAATTCCTGTCTAACTCTTTGTGACCCCATGGGCTGCAGCATGCCAGGCTTCTTGTAACTGTAAATATTCACTTAGCCCACCTTGCTGGTTTGAACACATTTCTCTTGGAAAATAGAGTTCTTTTTAAACACACCATTTCAGCATAATAACACAAAAGAAGTAGAGGTATTTTTAACCTGCCAGCTTTGCCAGTCTCTCCCTAATCCTCCCATGCTCTGTTGTGAGACCCAGCCATGCCTTCAGGCCCATCCTACAAATTCTACCTAGTTTTTCTCCACACAAATTTTCTGTTCTGGTTGGTTCTACCTCCTACCTCATGAGCCAGACTTAGATCCCAGGGAGAAAGCGAGTGGCAGGAAGTCCATGCTGCTGCTGCTGCTGCTAAGTCACTTCAGTCGTGTCCGACTCTGTGTGACACCATAGACGGAAGCCCACCAGGCTCCCCCGTCCCTGGGATTCTCCAGGCAAGAACACTGGAGTGGGTCATGAAGTTCATATATGGCCCCAAAACACCCATCTTGTGCGGCCTTTGCATTAAGCCCACACAGATACCAACCTTTGATAAAATAGCAGCAGCCTGACCAGCTTCCTCCTGACTCATCGGCTCACCACAAGCTTTGAGTTTTCCATCTTTGCTGTCTACCTGTATTCTGATATTTCATTTACTTGGTCTACTCTTCTCCCCTGTATTCTAAGTGTCCTTCAAAACCCTGCTGTGCTCCCCTGTTTCCCTCGTCCACCCTCTGATTCTTAGGTGCCATTCAGGTCACTTTGATGGAAATGGCCACTATGGCGTAGATCTGGAATTTTTTTTACTTGTTCTTGTCACAGATCATCCTTGGTTTTTAGCAGTTCTGGCTTCCTTACAAAGATGGCCAGTCTTTACACAGTTTGATATAAATAGCCACACAAATGCAAAAAGCTCCTTCAATTCTTTGAACTCACAAGATGAGTGCGAATAACTATAATTACAAACATGAGATTATTATCATTGTTTTTCTAACAGCAGTAATGGGTTATGTGGGCCCATCTACCCATCTAGCCCAGTTCTTGGATAAGCCAAGGTGCAAATTTGAATTTGTAGCCAAAGAGTTTAATTTTGAATCAAGTTGCTAAAGGAGAAGCAAGTAAACCACAGAGTAGCTTTTCCTGTCTCCCCAGTGGCTCAACCGGAACAGAAAGATATGTTCAGATGCACTGCCCAAGTCAATCCCAGATTCAGCGACACTTTCTTTTGTTCAATGTCAGGAATTTGCTCCAGTTTGTGAGCTGGTTGCTCACCTCCTTGACAGAATGCAGGATGACTCCTGTTTCCCTGTTGTTTCCTGGAGGGTAAACACTGACCTAAAATCCCTTTTGTCAATAAGTCTGGAAGGAACCCAGCTTCACGTGAGCGCCTTTTCCGGTCCTGCTGCAGTTGTTCATAGCCTCAAAGGCCACGGCAGGATGTTTCTCTCCTAAATTCCCCAGGGCTCCTCATCCCTCCCGTGTCTTTGAACAACTAAACAGGAACGATGTAATGCTCTGCTGCTGCAGATGCTGCTAAGTCATTTCAGTCGTGTCTGACTCTGTGTGACCCCATAGACGGCAGCCCACCAGGCTCCCCTGTCCCTGGGATTCTCCAGGCAAGAACACTGGAGTGGGTTTCCATTTCCTTCTCCAATGCATGAAAGTGAAAAGTGAAAGTGAAGTCGCCCAGTCGTGTCCGACTCTTAGCGACCCCATGGACTGCAGCCTACCAGTCTCCTCCACCCATGGGATTTTTTTTTTCCAGGCGAGAGTACTGGAGTGGGTTGCCATTGCCTTCTCCGATGTAATGCTCTAGAGGTCTCCTAACCTACATTCATCAAAATAAAACACCTCTCTGGGCCGGACTGCATAGCTTTGTCTTAGTAAATGGAGAACTGTTCAGTACATGTGTTATCGTTGTTGTTTAGTCACTAAGTTGCATCCAACTCTTTATGACCCCATGGACTATAGCCCACCAGGCTCCTCAGTTCATGGGAGTCTCCTGGCAAGAATACTAGAGTGGATTGCCATTTCCTTCTCCAGGGGATCTTCCCAGGCCAGCGATTGAACCTGTATCTACTTCATTGCCAGTGGCAGGCACTTCTTCACCAATGAACCATCTGGGAAGCCCACATGTGTGTACAGCTGCATGTATATTCATATGTGTTTGTATTCAGACATGTGTGTTTATAATATATACATATATCCATATATGCCTATACGCGTGTGTGTGTTTGGAACTTTGTCTACCACTACAGCCCTACACAAACATTTCTACAAAACTACTCAGCACACTGCTGAGGGCAACTTTACATTTTTTAACCTAACATTTTTTATTGTCTTTTGTTATTTTTCAGTTGCTAAGTCACGATTCTGTGACCCCCATGAACTGCAGCACGCCAGGCTTCCCTGTCCTTTACTCTCTCCCGGAGTTTGCTTAAACTCATGTCCATTGAGTCAGTGATGCCATCCAACCATCTCATCCTCTGTCACCCTCTTCTCCTCTTGCCCTCAATCTTTCCCAGCATCAGGGTCTTTTCCAATGGGTCAACTCTTCAAATCAAGTGGCTGAAGTATTGGAGCTTCAGCTTCAGCATCAATGAATATTCAGGGTTGATTTCCTTTAGGATTGACTGATTTGATCTCCTTGCTGTCCAAGGGACTCTAAAGAGTCTTCTACTATGTACCAACTAACATGCCTGTGTCATATTCATATATATGCAACCTTTAGAATTTCCTAAATTTGAAACCATATCCTAAAGATCTCTTCATATTTGGAGTGTGTGGCTAGGTATTCCCATTATTCTTTTCTGTACTACCTAATATTCCATTATGTGGATCAACCATACTTTAATACCGAATCATTTATTACTTTCTACTTGTGTTATTTCCAGTCTTTTGCTACTGCAAACAAGGCCACAATAAATGATTTGTCTGCATACATCTTTTATTACTTGTGCAGGTGTCTCTGTGGGACATATTATCAGAAGTGGAGTTTCTGGGTTAAAGGGTAAAGGTGCCTATAGCTCTGTTAGCTATGGACAGATATCTCTGCATAGGGACAAAACCAACAACATGTGAGGGTCTGTTTCACCTACAGTGTTACCAACAGTTTCAGATGTTTGCCATTTTGATGGATTAGAAATGGTATCTTGTTGTAGTTTTGATCTGTACTTCTCTTATTATAAACGTGAAATGGAGTTGAGCATCTTTTCTTGTTTACGGGAAGTTCATCTACATTTGTAATGAAGTTAAGCATCTTTTGATGTTTAAGGGAAGTTCACCTAAATTCATAACAGAATCCTTAGGTGATCCTTAAGCACATGGCTTTCTTAAAGCTTCTGGCCGAAGGCCAAGGAACTTGAAGGAAAAAAAAAATGGTGAAGTGGAGAAGCTGGAAGGGCCAAGGATCCCAACAGAAAGGTGAACAACCAAATGCCAGGTTTGCATGGGAACCACAAGCAGCCAGACTGAGAGCCTTGTCAGTGCAAAGAACTGCGAGGGCTTCCAGAGGGCAACTTCAAGGAAACCCAAAGGCATCCACCATGAAGGAGCTCACACTGCATGTCTCCCAGGGGTGCCAATCCTCTCCCAGCTAAGGGCTGTGCTCTTTTCCCCCAGCCCTACACCTGGGATGCCCTGACCCAGGACAGAGAACTTAGTCCCAGCTCCTGGAATGCTACTGACCAACTTACTCAGCTCTCAGCAGCCCAGGGGGCTGGACCCTGCAGAGAGCCACCTGCTCAAGGCCACACCTGCTTCCTGAGGAGACCAGCATCCAATGGCTGATAGATGTGAGAGAACAAAATTCTGATCCCTGGCCTCAGCTGGATAACTTGAAAGAGTGATCCCAGCTTCAAAATTCTGGGGTCAACTAAGGCCCCATTAACACAGCATCACAGCTCAGCTTTATCTTCTGCCTGCTCCGCCTTCCTTTTCTCTTCTGCCTCCCCCTCATCTCCTCTTCCCTTGCTCTTCTGAAGGTAATGATGGCATGGTTTTGTCCAGAGGCAGGTAGAGCAACTGGTCCAGGGTGAGTTGACTGGAGCTGATGGGGTTTGGCTCACACCCTAAATCAGGTCATTCAATATACCATTTGCATAGTAGCTTCTGAGAACTCTCACTATTCATAAAAATGGCTAAAATTGTGTTATATTTGCTCTTTATTTCATGAAGGTCTCAAAAAGAAGGTGATTCAAACTCTGAGACAGAGGTAGTCAAAGGTCTAAGGTGCTAATTTAAGATGAAGTATAGCCCTGGGGACAGCACTGCCAAGATGACCACAGGTAAGACGTGGGGATTTTATCTGAGAGAGGCCACCCCTCACTGGTCTTAACTCAGTCATTAACCTAGTTTGCCAAGTGAGTTTAAACGTCTCACTAATGGAAACGATGTGGGCCATGTGCTAGCCCTGAGCAAGTTTAAACTCTTACCTGGACCTTTTCTGAACTTTTGAAGACTGCCTAATCACATCTGGTGGGGGACTTGATTTTTGAAAAAGTACTTTACATGTTGAGTTGATCTCATGTCACTAAGGAACAGAAACCTTGGCCTGTCTTTTCAGGGGGTTGAAGCTGAGGGACTGCTGGGTGCAGCCCCCTTCCCCCTCATTTCTCAGCAGGTGTTCCAGGCACTGGCCTGTTTGAGGGGCTTAACCTAAGAAAACAGTGTACATCCAGTTTTGCTTCACCTCCAGGGTCAAACTAAAAACATAGGTTGAAAGGAACCAGGAACAAGAAAATATACTTTATCCACAAAATGTATTTTTAAACATCTTTTTCCTGTGCAGCTGTCTGGCCTGATTTCTTCATTGAAGAACAAAAAGTTAAAAAATAATAATTAAAAATAATTTCTTTTCTTTTTTTCATCTCACCTCAGGATTATATGTCAGGAATGGAAAGGATCTTATAGTAGTTCCTTTAGTCAAATTCTTATTGTATGTTGGTGAAGAAATGGTACCAGAAAGGTGACCTGCTAGTTAGTGAGGGGACCCAATTCTGCTGATACAGAGCACCCTATTATAATGGTCTCCTATGTGTATATTTATTGTTTTCTATGACTGATAATCTCACTTAAGAATTTCCAGGTTCTCCAATAGGTGGAATAGCTGTCTCTTCCAGATAACTAGAGTATTGGAAACATTAGGTGATTTGTTTCATATCTCACAGCTAGGTTTGCCACATTCCTGTTTAAAATGCTTCATTTGTTCTCCATACATCTTGAGACAAAGTGCTTCCAGGACCCAACTCTCACTTGTTCCACCCTCTCACTGGCCCCACCCATCACTGGCCTCCACCCTCTCACTGGCTCCACCTCCTCATTGGCCCCACCCTTTCACTGGCCCCCACCCCCTAAGTGGCTCCACCTCCTCATTGGCCCCACCCTTTCACTGGCCCCCACCCTCTGACCCTTCCCCTCACTGACTCCACCCCTTGCTGGCCCCACCCTCTCACTGGCCCCACCCCCTAAGTGGCTCCACCTTCTTATTGGCCCCACCCTGTCACTGGTGCCACCCTCTTATTAGCCCCACCTTCCCTCTGGCCCCTCACATCCTTACAGGCTCTGTCTCAGCGTTGGAGTGTTTTCCGATCTGGTGCCTTTCTCCACTTGCAGTGACTGCGATGGAATCTCCTCCCACTCACAGATTGCTGGGGTGAACAGCAGGGGCCTGCAAGGCAGGGCTGGGGTTCAGCTTCAACTGAGACTGTGTTGGGTGAACCTGTGGTCTCCTGGGACGTGGCTTACTCACCTGTGAAAAGGAAAGCTGGGACTAACCTCTAGGACTGTTACTAGGGGAAGAGGACACTCAGGGGACACAGGGACAGTCTCCTCCTCAACACTGGCCCTCTTCTAGGACTGCCTCCTAGACTTCTACCACTGGTTCTGGCACCATATCTGCCACGTGGCTCAGCCAATGCAGCGCCCAAGACCCCACCGCCTTCTTAGCTCATCTCCCAGTCTCTTCTTCACCAGCTTTTTCTAATAACATATCAGCTGAAACTAAAACCAGGATCCTCGGCAAAGATGTTCTCATTAACAGTCCTTTCAAAGTAGACACCTAGAGATTGCTGGGTACTTTTTAAAGCTTGAGGATATTTCATGAAGGTTATTTTCAATGCAGATATTTTATTTTCTTGAACAGGCATTGTGAATGAATGAAAAACATAAATGTTTCCCTTGGAAATTAGTTGAAATGTCACTCTCAGGGATTCATTCCTTGATATCCTTAAGTCCCTTGTTATTGGTTGACATGATATCCAGTAATTTTCCTCATCAAGAATATAATTATATGTAAGTATGCATGCAACTATTTCGCATCCAGCTAGACTGTAAACTCCATTTCCCTTTTCATTGTTTGATCCCAGGAACTAGTGCAGCTTGTGACACAGAGTAGAACCTCAGCGGATACTTGTTGAATGAATGAATGAACAGCCAGCCTCATCCTGGCTCTCAGAGAGTGGTTGGCTTGCAGGTTGCTGGCAGCCTCCTCACAAGGGAACCATTTCGAAATGCAAATCCTAGAGCCTCACTGCAGCCTTATTGAATCAGAATTGGTTCCAGGGTTGGGAGTGGGGATGGGGAGCCCAGCAATCTGCAGTTTAATAAGCCTTCCAGACGACACACAAGGGTTCTGTGAAATAGGTGATGGTTTAACAGAACACTGTGTCCCACAGGGATCTGAACAATAGGCAGCGGGAGGCAGAAATCCCCCTGGCTTTGGAAGCTCAGTGGGGCTGGGGAGGAGGATGTGAGAGAGAGAGAGAGAGAGTGTGTGTGTGTGCTCCCATGTGTGGGCGGGGCCTGCAGCAGCCTGGGCACAAAGAACGCCCCAGCATACTAAATCCATGTTTGAGGGCCAGTTCCGCCCACAACAAGCTAGCAGTGTTGAGGAGGAGTCTGTCCCTGTGCCCCTTGAGTGTCCTCTCCCCCTAGTAACAGATTCCTTGGCCTCTGAAGGTCAGTTTTATGGAGTAGCTAAGTGTTTGGGGCCCAGACTTGTGACTCCCTTTGGTGGGAGAGATTGCTGGCCCTGAAAACATAGCCCAGAAATTGCTTCCTTCAGCCTGGAAAGTAAGTTATCTATTTTTGAGTATGGGTTGGCTATAAGGCTGACTGTCAGTAATTTTAAAATCTGTTTCCTCCCTCAGGAGCTCTTAGGTGACTTCCCCTGTCTGGGGACCCTGGGCTCAGGACTGTCTCTTTTCCCCAAATTAGTTATTTTTAAAATTCTCTAGAAATTTTGACTTAGAAATTACACATTTCATAATGCTTCAGATTATTTAGGATCATATAGAGTTAAGGGATTAAATGGAGAGGAGACTTGGACTCAACCACTTGCATGACTGTCCCTAAATGGACCAGACTCAAGTTCACCACCTCCCACTGGACTTGAGAGTTTGGACTGCTAGCTCCTCCTGGCGAGTGCCTGCCTATCTGTTTCTATAGTGTTCTCCCTCTCTACCGCCACCTCACCCGCTCCCCCAAATTCCATCCTCATTTGCTACCCTGAACCTGGCCACCCTCCCTGCCTGGAACTCCCAGCATGCCATGGGTGGGGGCTGTGCCCATCATAACTCAGTGACTAGCTCATGGTTCAGTAAACTACTTTATTGACCTGCCATCTCATATAAACATTTGGCCTCTCCTTTGGGATCAGCCTGCCCTCACGCCTCAAGGGTGTACTATCCTTAGGGCTTCCCTCATAGCTCAGTCAGTTAAGAATCTGCCTGCGGTTCAGGAGACCTGGGTTCAATTCCTGGGTCGGGCAGATCCCCTGGAGAAGGAAATGGCAACCCACTCCAGTATTCTTGCCTGGAGAATACCACAGACAGAGGAGCCTGGCGGGCTACAGTCCATGGAGTCACAAGAGTCAGACATGACTTAGTGTCTAAAACCACCACCACCTACTCTGTCCAGCTAAACTTGTGTATTTTTTATTGTTCCTTTCATAAGAAAAAAAGGGCAATGACTATATTTGTCTAGAAGACAGATTCATATTGGATGCAAAGCTCTCAATGGGAAAGAGAAGGGTCCTAGTGAAGAGAGGTGCCCCAGTCATGAGCTGAGCATTGTCAAGTCCACTGAATCATAAGGTCCCTGTGGACGCAGCAGCAACATATCGGACTGTGGAAATGGTACATTCGAGATCAGCTTCTAGAGGGGAGCACTCAAATAAGTTTCATGAGTAGGTGGCCCAGACTGGCAAACATCACCAGCCTCTGAAGCGCTTCAGCCTCTATGTTTGTTCATCACTTTGGTCTCTTGAGTTTTCCCCATAACCCAATTGGTGAGAGCGAGGAGAATTTTAAATGGGGTAGAGGAGCAAAGTGCCAAATTTCATTTTATTTCTAAGCAAATTATTCATCGATCAAAACACACGAAGTATCTCCAATGCCTTTGGAACAAAAGTCAGATTACATTATATTATCTTTCCAGTCTCCTTTCACTGTCTCTACTGCCCTGTTTGTTCTTCCAGATTATTCCCAATAGTAAAAGTGTTCTTCCCAAAATACTAAGTCTGTTTCCAATGAATCAGAAAAAAAAATGAACGAAATAAAAGTCAGAACCCGAGCCAGCCTCTGGGCCTTTCTAGCCCAACTATTATATACTCATTTCTTCATGTGTGTATTTATTCCCTATGGGTGTGTCCTGGATTCCATTGCAAATATCCTTGCTGACCCCCCCCATCAATGTCTTCTGATGAAGACCCAAGCTTCATCCTAAACGCCCCCGCTGACTCAGCTCAGCCAACAGGATGGATCATGCCTGAAACAGATGTTTCAGCTTCCCTCGGCCAAACAGCTCAGTCTCTTCCCAGCAGATGAGACATTTCAATCCTTGGACAGCAGAGCACCTTCCTAATTTCATCAGATGAGATGAGATATTGGTTTAGGGGATGACAAGCAATCAAAATCAAATGTGTGAACTTAGAGAAAGCATGAACCGCATATGTAAAATATAGCATTAAGTACATTCTACCAAATTGAAAATAGCATATTCTTCTCCTGATGAGCCAGCAACTTCTCAAGATGATTTTGTAAAAGGAAGGATAAAATGATCACAGTGAGAAATCTTCATGGTCTTGAGAAGATAATGTAATCAGAGAATTCCTGGCTGTATATAGTACAGTAAGAACTTTAAAATCTGATTAAAGCCTCAAAGCAATGACAAAATTCTTACTCAAATATATGGTTGACGTATTTCTTCTGTGGGAGCCGGTCATCGCCCCTCAAACTGTAATGTGCACAAGAATTGCTGGGTGATCTTGTTGCCAGGCAGATTCTAATTCAGAAGTTCTCAGGTGGGGTGGTAGATTCTGCATTTCTGACCAACTCCATACACTGCAGATGCTACTGGTTTGTGCCCTTTCCTCCACCGCTTTGAGTAGCAAAGATGTACACTATTCTTAAAACCATATTTCTCCAAGGCTGGTCACTGGATCACTTTTATGAAAATCTCCCAGATAATCTGGTTAAAAAAAACCAAAACAAAAACCCACAGTCCCATTCTCCATCCATGGAGGGCTTCACTTGTAGCTCAGTTGGTAAAGAATCTGCCTGCAGTGCAGGAGACCTGTGTTCAATTCCTGGGTTGAGAACATCCGCTGGAGAAGGAAATGACAACCCACTCTAGTATTCTTGTCTGGAGGATTCCATGGACAGAGGAGCCTGGTGGGCTACAATCTAGGGGGTCGCACAAAGTCAGACAGGACTGAGTGACTAAACACACATGTTCCATCAGTTTACTAAATCCAGTGTCTAGAGCTGAAGGCCAGGGATCTATAGTTAACAAACTGCTCACATGATGCTTATCAGAGCTAACGCTTGAGAATGGATGCTGTGGGTAGATGGCAAATTTGGGATAACTAGGAAATTGTGTGAGTAGGCTTTGGCCTCTGTAAGGAGGCTTCTGAGCCATCAACAGGAAGGAAAGGGACCAGCGATGCAGCATGCGGGGCATCCATACCTTGGCAGGTACCAGTCATGCAGGGACTCTAGATGGTAGGGACAGAACTTGTACAAGCCTTCATCGTGGTACAATACTGTACTAATTTCCGTTGCTAAAATAAACATTAATGTTCAGTATTGAGCAGAGTCTCCTGATTTTAAAACATAATTATTACTTGGAAAAAGTTGTAGAGAATTAAGTTTTTATTTTCTTATTGACTTACTTGATAATTTTAGAGGGGTTTATCATCTTTTTTGTGGATTCTTCACTTGATGTTGTGTTCTCAGTTTTAAGCTTTTAGGTATTTCTAGTTCTCAGTTCGGAGAAGGCAATGACAAGCCACTCCAGTACTCTTGCCTGGAAAATCCCATGGACGGAGGAGCCTGGTAGGCTGCAGTCCATGGGGTCGCTACGAGTCAGACATGACTGAACGACTTCACTTTCACTTTTCCCTTTCACACATTGGAGAAGGAAATGGCAACCCACTCCAGTGTTCTTGCCTGGAGAATCCGAGGGACGGGGGAGCCTGGTGGGCTGCCATCTATGGGGTCACACAGAGTCAGACACGACTGAAGTGACTTAGCAGCAGCAGCAGCAGTCCTCAGTTCCCAGCTCTTTAATGGAGGAGAAAACAATTCATAAATAAATGCTAACTTTTACTAAGGATATTGCTTCTCAAAAATAAATGAAATAAATTCGTTGAGGTTGTACTTGTTTGGTAATAATAGTAGATAATATTTACAATGAATTTATTATGCACTTGGAACTATGACAAGTAAGTTAAATTTATAATTACAACTACTTTTAAATATGAGATATATGCCATTGTTATCTCCAAGGGCAGGTGAGCTTCAAAGGGCTCAGTGAGCTGAAGGAGCCATATTTCCCAGCTGGCCCTTGGCCAGTGTGTCACCCTGCAGGGTTCTCTTGATGTTTTTTCCTTTCATAAAAAATTCCCAGGTTGTCAGAGCCAAGTGCAGCCTGCTCCCTGTGCTTTGACCAAACCCAGATGCAACTGGTGCAAAGGGAGTGCCTTGTGTTTGGCAGCATCACCCTGCATACAGAGAAAAGTCTTATTTAGGAGAAACATAACCTGATCCCTTGGTGTTTGCACCTCTTATACAGAATCGTTGTTGTGTTACCTTGGAAGAGGTGAAATTGAAAGAAACAACAACTTTACTTGGTGTCATTTTAGAGATGAACAGCAGCCCCATTCTTCTCAAATCAATAATTTTGTGATGGAGGAGAAATCAGCAGATAAAGAACATTAAGCATTTTTTTTACATAGCACTTACATAAAAGGGACTGTTGCTGTTGTTTAGTCGCTCAGTCGTGTCTGACTCTTTTGTGACCCCTTCGTCTGTAGCCCACCAGGATTCTTGTCTGGAGAATTCCTCTATCCATGGAATTCTCCAGGCAAGAATACTGGGGTGGGTAGCCATTTCCTTCTTCAGGGAATCCTTAAAAATTTTTTTACATAGTACTTATGTAAAATGCACTGTTCAGTTCAGTCACTCAGTCATGTCCGACTCTTTGCGACCCCATGAGTCACAGCACCCCAGGCCTCCCTGTCCATCACCAACTCCCAGAGTTCACTCAAATTCATCTCCATCGAATCGGTGATGCCATCCAGCCATCTCATTCTCTGTTGTCCCCTTCTCCTCCCGCCCCCAATCCCTCCCAGCATCAGTGGTCATGTATGGATGTGAGAGTTGGACTGTGAAGAAAGCTGATCGCCGAAGAATTGATGCTTTTGAACTGTGGTGCTGGAGAAGACTCTTGAGAGTCCCTTATACTGCAAGGAGATCCAACCAGTCCATTCTAAAGGAGATCAATCCTGGGTGTTCATTGGAAGGACGTATGCTAAAGCTGAAACTCCAATACTTTGGCCACCTCATGTGACGAGTTGACTCACTGGAAAAGACTCTGGTGCTGGGAAGGATTGGGGGCGGGAGGAGAAGGGGACGACAGAGAATGAGATGGCTGGATGGCATCACCGACTCGATGGACATGAGTTTGAGTGAACTCCGGGAGTTGGTGATGGACAGGGAGGCCTGGCGTGCTGTGATTCATGGGGTTGCAAGGAGTCGGACACGACTGAGCGACTGAACTGAACTGAACTGAATGTCTTTTGATATTTATCTCATAATTTTTTTCATCTTTAGTTTTAACCTTTCTGTGTGCTCATATTGTATATGTTGTTGGAAACAGCATATCACTAAGGAATTTTTTTTCAATCCAAGCCAACAATTGCTGCCTTTTGAATGAAAGTCTATTGTACTTGCATTCATTACCACTGCTGAAATATTTGTTCAGGCCAAAAACTCTGGAGACATCCTTGACTCATCACACATGTAATTTATCAGCAAGTCTCGTGGACTCCGCCTTCCAACTCTCTCCAGACTCCCCAGCCCTTACCCCCTTCTCTTGCATTTGTCCCAGTTACAGCTGCACTACCCGCCCAGCCAGCCTTTGCTTTTTCCTCTTTCAGTGTGTTTGCATCACAGCATCTAGAGTGATCCTCCTAAAATAATAATGTCAGATCGTCCCCCTCTTCTCAAAAAAATCCTCCAACTACCCATTTTACTCAGCACGAATGTCACATCTTTCAAGTGGCCCCCAAGGTCCTGTCCAATCCAGTCCTTCTGTTCTCCTGTCTTCCTGCTCTCCCGTGCTCTCTGTGGCCTCCCCGAGCACATGCTAGCCCCGGGATATGTGCCCTTGCTGTTCCCTTGTCTGAATGTTGTTCCCTCCATGTGTTCACACCCTTCAATTCCTTACTTACCTCATAATGTTTTGAATACTATCAATGCCTTCCTGGTGAGACTATCTTTAACGTATCCATTGCACTATTTGTCTTGTGCTTGCTGTCATAAGACACACCACATGTGATTTATTCACTTATCTGTTCCACATATGTCCTGCTAAAGGACAGAAGGTTTGTGGGAGTAGGTCTTTTTCT
Source organism: Moschus berezovskii (assembly GCF_049115385.1). Taxonomy (NCBI): domain Eukaryota; kingdom Metazoa; phylum Chordata; class Mammalia; order Artiodactyla; family Moschidae; genus Moschus; species Moschus berezovskii. The sequence continues at coordinate 94,701,343 of NC_142469.1, forward strand.
GTTTGTTTGTATTTTCTTTTACTGCCATATGCCTGGTTCCTAAAATAGTATCTGGTTTTTAGTAGGCACTCCACAGTATAATTATTGAATAAATGAATTGGGGCTTTTTCTACTATCTTAAACTTTGCACTTTTTGTGTTTGTTTCTCCTTTCTTGCATTTTTTGGGGTTGAGTTTTGTTTTCAGTTTTTATTTGTTCTCTTCTACTTATTTTGAAGATGTACTACTCTGTCTACTTCTGTTCTTAGAATGTGTCATCTTTGAATTTTAATTTTTACTTTTACTACACATACTTACAACAAATGAAATTAGAATCTTGACCCTGCAGAGCAATATTATTCTTACCTTTAAGTGATTCACTTCAAAGTGGCTTCTTGGATCATCTCAGGATTTATTTTTATAATATAGTATTTCATATTGTGTTCAACAAAATTGTAAGTAGTTGTTACCAAGAAAGATAAAGAAAAACTCCCATCTCTCCAGATGTTCACATTTGCTGTCATAGGGTTGCAGCTCAATATTCTGTCAGTTTCCTTGACCTGGGACTTTTTAACCGTAAATTTCATCTTGCCTGATACAAATAAAGAGGAAGTGAGAGGGGCAATTATATATTTGCTGTGTGTTTCTTCAGTTCTTCATTTTCTCTCTCCTTAAACTTTATGGGTAGTCTTTATAATAAAAAATGCCAGTCTTAGTCTTTTAATAGGAGAATCCAGTCCATTCATATTGAATGGATCTACCAATAAACTTAATTTTATTCCTCTGTCTGACTTTATGACTTCTATTTGTTTCACTTCTTTTTTCTTTCTTCCATTTTTTTCCCCATTTCCCCCTATTTTCAGAAGTCCTACTGTACTTTACCACCAGGGCAAATTTAGGTCATCTTCTCTGTCTTTACACTCATAATCCCTTCCTTCTTTCTCTACCATAACAATAAAATGAATGGGCCAGATTGCACCAACATCCATCCCTTGTTTACACTTAGGCAATAGGGGACCCAAGGAGCAGAAATAGAAATAAGGGACAAATTTGAATCCTTTTTATGCCTTTCAAAGTTTTTCAACAGCTGTTTGCCTTTTTTAAATTTTTTATTATTTTTTAATATTTATTTATTTATTTGGCTGTGCCTTATACATAGGTCTTTTGGTACAGTGTGTGAGATCTAATTCCCTAACCAGAGACTGAGCCTCAGCCCCCTGCACTGGGAGCATGGAGTCCTAGCCACTAGATGACCAGGGAAGTCCCTTCATCAGCTGTTTATTATCTAATGCTTTATTTAAAAAAAAAATCCTTCAATGATTTGTTTCCACTCTTTACAAAGGTAGGATCTCAGGTAGGAGTGGAATGGTCCAGTGGAAAGTGCACACAGGAGAGAATGACCAAGCAGCCTGGCTAATAATATGGCAGCAGGGAGAAGGGGTCCCTGCTGCCTTCTCCTAACTTGAGAACTGACCAAGCCAGGCTGGGTGAAAAGAATCATGAGTTATCATTTTCCTGAAGGATTCACACTGGGCTCCAACGATAAAAGTGTCGCCTTAGGAGTCATTTATGTTGTTGTGTGCTGTTGTGGTGGTGTTGTGCTGTGCTCAGTCCTGTTGGACTCTTTGTGACCTCATGGACTGTAGCTCACCAGGCTCCTCTGTCCATGGAAGATTCCAGGCAATAATACTGGAGTGGTTGCCGCTGCCTCCTCCAAGAGATCTTGCTGACCCAGAGATTGAACTCATGTGTCTTACATCTCCTGCATTGACAGGTGGATTCTTTAACCATTCTGCCACCTAGGACTTTACTATTATATTGTTTATATTTTATGCTTATTAAAATAATATGTGCTTCTTGCAGGAAAGCTGGGCAACAGAAAAAGTAATAAGGAAAAAAAAGGAAATTGTCACAATCCCACTGTCTGGAGAAAACAACTGCTAAACTTTAAGAGTATTTTCTTTCAGTGGTTTTGTTTTTTTATTTCCTATATTCACTTTCATTTGGAATGTTGACTGTCTCACTTACTGTGTGACTTTGATCTAGTTACTTAACTTCTCTGAATTCTACCTTCTTTCTGAAAACTGGATGTATAAATAATACTAACCTCCTAGAATTGTCATGAGGGTTAAATAAGGAAAGACATTTATAGTGTTTAGTATAGACTCTAACACAGAGTAAACACTCGGTAAATGTCAGCTTTCTCTTTTTCCTCCTCCCCCTCCATTTCTTTTTCCTTCTTCCTCCATCACCATGATGATATGGCCTTTCTCAGATACTAACCTTAAAGCTTATAGCCTTGTGAAGACAAATAGGGATAATGACCATAAATATCATCTTTGTAAACCACAGACTCCCAAATTTACTTCTAGCATATTGAAAGCCACAGATTTACAATAGAAAAGACCAAATGTTTCCTCTTTCAAAAAATATTTTGCAATCACCACCATGTCCACAAAGTTAGCTGGAACCTATGGGGAATACAAAAGTATTTAAAACAATATTCCTCCCCTGGAATTCTAATAATTGGTTTCCAACATTATTTCCTAGGAGGACACCAGATATCAAGTCATACTCTAAAATTAAGAAAATAAGCATTACATTATTGGCACAGATAAAAGAAAATAAGGCAGTGGAACTTATTAGAGAGTCCAGAAACAAATTCTTGTGCACATGGGAATTTAGTTAAATGAAAACCATGACATTTCAAATCACTGGCGAAAGACACTTCAGTAAAGTGTTGAGAAAATCAGCGATCCATTTAGTAAAAGAAATAAATACCCTGTAACTACCTCACACCACACACAAAAATAAGCTTTATACAGATTTATAACTCTTTATAAGAGTTCCAGACAGAAAATCCAAAATAAAACCTAGTATTAGAAGAAAATAGAGTTAAGAATCAGTTACTGCCAATGTGTTAGTCACGCAGCTGTGTTCTGATTCTGTGATCCCATGGACTATAGCTCACCAGGCATCTCTGTCCATGGAATTCTCCAGGCAAGAATACTGGAGTAGGTAGCCATTGCCTTCTTCAGGGGATCTTCCCGACCCAGGGATTAAACCTGGGTCTCCCGCATTGCAGAATCTTTACCGTCTAAGCCACCAGGGAAGCCCTGCCTTGTAGCAAACTGCACCAAACTTTAGAGCTTTAAAGCTACTATCATACAATTAAAGCAGGTCATCTGGGCAGTTCTGCTGATCTGAGCCCAGTGTGGCTGATCTCAACTGGGCTTGTTCATGAGGCTGCAGTCAGCAGGTAGGTGGGCTAGGGGCTGGCTGTCTAGCATGGTCTTACCCACATGCCTGCTGGTTTGGCCGGATACTGGCATGAGTGAGGGCACACATCTCTTATCCTCCAGTACACTAGCCTGGATTTTTCACATGGCAGGGGTGAGGTTTCAAGACAGAGAGCAAATGGTGTGCATTGTTATTTCTGCTGCTTTCCATTGCCCAATGCAGGTCACAAGAGGAGAAACTGGTGCTACCTCTTGATAGAAGAAACCACAAGTTGCAAAGGGCATGGATACAAGAAAGAAGAAGCAGGTCAGTTTTGCAGTCTTCCATAACAGAAAGCTATTTATTTATTTTTATGCTTTGAGGATTGATTTCATAAAAATTTAAAACTTAGATGCAGTGACAGGGTCTATAAGCAAAGTTAAAAGAGAAATGTCAAGTTGAGAAAAATATGAGCAGTGTCTATGGCAGTAAAATATTCCCGTTAAACAATAAAAAGATAATATTCTAATCTAAAAATAAGCTAATTTTCAAAATGGTAAATTCTCTAGAAGAAGAACACAAACCTGCAATCAACATGAAAAAAGATGTACAATCTCATTAGTAATCTAGAAAATAAAATTTAAAGAAAAAAAAGTCATCACTGAAATAAGTGACACATATGAAAATGATTCAAAGCATTCAGAGTTTCAAGAATGCAAAGAAATGGCCTTTCACATATATTGGGTGGTATAAATTCATGCATCTTTCTGGCAAACAATTGGCAATATACATAAAGATATATTTAGGATACGGGTATTCTGTGTCCCAGAAATTTCCCTGCCATGGATATGTCTTAAGAGAATGATTGGGCAAGTGTTTATAACAACTGAAAACAACCCAAATGTCTAGTAATAGAGAATAGGGCACCTGAATTTTGGCAGCATGTCCACAATGCAATAATGTATGTCTTAGTCCATTCAGAGTTGTAACAAAATACAAGAGGACTGGGTAGCCTATAAACAACAGAAATTTACTTCTCCCAATTCTGGAAGCTGGAAGTGTGAGATAAGGGTGCCAGCACAGTCAAGTGAGTTCTGCCTTCCTAATGGCAGACTCTTCATTGTGTTCTCACAAGGCAGAAAGGGCTCAGAAGCTCTGTAGGGTCTCTCTCATCAGGGAACTTAAACCCCATTTCTGAATCCTCCACCCTCACCTATGCATGTCCCCCAAACCCCATGTCCTCACCCCATCACCTTAGCGGGTAGATATATACAGTGGAATACTATCCATATACACAGTGGAGTACTACTCAACCAAATAAAAGAATGAAACAATGCCATTTGCAGCAGCATGGATGTGGAGATTTTCACTGTTCATGCAACATATGAATTTGGAGGGGACACAAATATTCAGACCATACCAATGATGCAACCAGTGCAAAGAATGAGACAGATCTAAGTGAGTCATTGGAGGAAGACACCATGACACATTTTTAGGTGACAAAAAGTGACAATATCTATCATATGATCCTATTTTAATGATGCTCATCTCATCTCAACCTTCAGGAGTCTACCCGTGTTATTTCCTTTAGACTGGAAATATTTTTCTCAATCACTGACTATCTAAAACACAACATGAGCCTCTATCCTGAGCAACCCCTGGATGAGAAAGCTTTCCCTTCCAGGAGAACTGACAATCTCGTCCAGTGGAAAGGAAGTTAAGATGCCTTGGGAATAGAGAGCATACATTTTCTGCCCCCCAGAAAACATGATTTGTGAGAAGAGATTATTTTTTGAGATGAGGTCATTTTGTGTGAAAGGAAGGCAGGCGGGGAGAGTGGAAGGGAGAGAGGAAAGGTGAGAGAGAGTCAGAGGGAGAGAGGGAAGGATAAAGGGAGAAAAGAGAGAGAGAAAAAGGAAGGGAGAGAAAGGAAGAAGGAAGAAAAAGAAAGGAAGAGGGCCACACTACGTGGAGGAAAATCGCACGTCACTCACTATATGTGCAAGTACAGAGTTTCTGGTGCGTTACAATACACGTGCCTGCATTGTGGATCAAAGTGTGTTTCTTTACATCTTGGGAAAGTGGAACCATCTATCAGTATTCTTTCCATGCCCCGCCCCCCACCTTGAAACACAGTGTATGTAATGATTAAATTTTAAACCATGTACTTCTCTCCTCTCTCACTAGTACAAACCAAAGAAAATAGAGTTAAGTGACTATTTAAAAATACGATCATGTAGGAACTTGTGCCAATTTCCAGACATGAAACAATATTTTAAAGCTGCCAGAGGCAGAATACCTATTCAATATGGCGCTGGCTAGGATGACAATTAGAATAATGACAGTGCATGCCAACTCTACAGTCTTTACTTAGTATAAAAATTATAGAAAACAACTAAAACTATGCATTCTTTAAATTTTCTGAAAGCTTGAGATTTCATCTTAACTCAGGAATGAACTCCTCCAAATGAAAACTCATGATTTTCTCAAATCATACACATCAACGTAAGCTCACTGGGTTACTTACAAAACAGGTACATTTTAAAGTTAACCACTACAGATTAGCTTTTGGCTTTCTGCTTTTAATGACTCCAAAACATGAAGTTGGGCTGTTTCTCTTCTCTAAATCCATATTTTGCTTTTTAAAAGTTTATTTTATTGAAATAAAGTTGATTTACAATGCGGTATTAGTTTCTGCTATACTGCAAAGTGACTCAGTTATCAGTTCAATTCAGTTACTCAGTCATGTCCGACTCTTGGCAACCCCATGGACCGCAGCACACTAGGCTTCCCTGTCCTTCACCATCTCCCAGACTAGCTCAAACTCAAGTCCATCGAGTTGGTGATGGTTATCTCAGCCTCTGTCATTCCCTTCTCCTCCTGCTTTCAATCTTCCCCAACATCAGTGTCTTTTCCAATGAGTCAGTTCCTTGCATCAGGTGGCCAAAGAACTGGAGCTTCAGCTTCAGCATCAGTCCTTCCAATAAATACTCAGGGCTGATTTCCTTTAGGATGGACTGATTTGATCTCCTTGCAGTTATACATATATGTATTTTTTCATGCACTTTCCCATTATGAATTAGTACAGGATACCGAATATAATTCCCTATACTACCTGGTAGGACCCTCTTGTTTACCCATTCTATATATAATAGTTTACATCTGCCAATCCCAAATTCCCAGTCCATCCTTCCTCCATGCCCCTTTCTCCCTTGGCAACCACAAATCTCTTCTCTATATCTATGAGTCTGTTTCTGTTTTGCAGATAAGTTCATTTGTGTTCTATTTTAGATTCCACATGTAAGTGATGTCATTTGGTTTTAGTCTTTCTTTTTCTGACTTACCTCACTTTGTATGATAATCTAGCTGCATCCATGTTGCTGCAAATGGTACTGTTTCATTCTTCTATATGGCTGAGTAGTATCCCGCTGTATATGTGTATTACATCTTCTTTAGTCATCTGTTGATGGACATTTAGATTGTTTCCATATGTTGGCTATTGTAAATCTTGCTGCTATGAACATTGGGGTGAAAATATCTTTTCAAATTATAATTTTCTTTGTGAATCCTTATTTTGTTAAGTAATTCTTCTGAATGTTCTGCTAGAATTGGGCTCTGTGTGGAAGGAAGGGACAAGAACTGGAGTTTTTTTAAAGAAATGAACTGGCATTGAGTCTGTCACCATCTATTGATCCATGATAAAAGAAGTCTGATCCTTACTCTTAAGGAGTTAAGAAATATCCTTCAACATCAGAACAGAGGTCACAAATGCATCCACTTTCACAAAGATCTTGCAGTATTCTGCTTACCTCTTCTTAGAGGTCATGTCTATAAAAGCGTCTAGAGTCAGTCAGTCTGACGAACTCAGCTACATGGGAAGTTTTGAGGATTGAGACTGAGTCCTTTCAGAAATTTTTCCTTCACTGCCCCAAGAACGCCTCTGATTGAGGAAGCCAGGAAATTTCATGGTGGTATGCTGTCTTGTTTTTCGGACCAAATTTTCACAGCATAGCAGATAAAGCCAAAGAGTTAACATCATGCTTTTTGCATTGGGAATATCTACTGGATAAGTTCATTCCAACAGAAATCACAGCATAGTTGAGTCTTATTTTATTCTATAATATGGCCTCTGGCAAAAGTCCCCAGCACCCCTTTAGGGAAAGGATCAATAAGCACATCAGTCTGAAGACAGATTTTTTTCAAGGATACCACACACTCTGGCATTTTCAGGTTTAGAGCCAGTGGCTGTTTAACATCCATTCACAAACTCAAGCATGTCTTTTTAGTCCTAAGCCACTTGAACACCTTGGCTCCAAAGTCAGCTAGAATCATGCCACAGATGGAAGACAGAAAATTTCCAGCCAACCCTAGTACCAGCACTGAGCTTCAAGCCATGTCAGTTTTACACACAGACAACTGGGAATAGCTGAGATGAGCCTGAAGCTTTGCTTTAAAATGTAAGCTCAGGACTTTCTGGGGACACACTAAAGAAAGAAAAGGCCCATCCATCGGAAAATCAATAAAAACTTTTAAAATTTGATGTCTGTCTTCCATCTTCCACTTCTCCTGTAGCCTATCTCCTTTAACGTAATAAGTACAATTATAATAAGTCCCCATGGACTGTAGCCTTACCAGGCTCCTCCGGCCGTGGGATTCTCCAGGCAAGAGTACTGGAGTGGGTTGCTGTTTCCTTCGGCCGTGGGATTCTCCAGGCAAGAGTACTGGAGTGGGTTGCTGTTTCCTTCTCCAGGAGATCTTCCCAACCCAGGGATCAAACCTGGGTCTCCTGCATTGCAGGCAGACTCTTTATCATCTGAGCCACCAGGGAAGTTCATAAGAAGTCCCCTACATATGAATGAGTTCCTTTCGAGAGCAGGTTCATCAGTTCAATTTGTTTGCAAGCCCAGAGAAGTAAGAAGCAAGTCTAAGCTGCAATTTCACTCCTGCTTGCTGTTGATGAAATGCATGTTTGCATCTTTGAAAGTTTGAAGCCTGAGGAAGGTTTATATGTAGGAGATTTACTGTACTAAATAAATACAAGTATTTCTCTCCTTGAGAACTTTATTTGAAGCTGTTCTGCAAGATTAAAATATAGTCACATAAATGGCCCTTTTCTGAAATCATAACAATTCTTTACCAATCAGAAGCTTAAAGATAAATTGGATGGAGGGATAGACATTTTTTATTGGCTAAGAGCAACAACTGGCTCCCTTTGCACAGATGTTACCCCTGAGAGGGAGATTAGTGTCTGCTAATGGCTACTCCAATAAGAGAGAAACACAGCACAAAATTTCTTCCCCCTACCAGTGCCAACAGAGTATGAATGTAAGATTTTGAAAATGTTCAAATGTTCTCCAGTTTGCAGGTATACGCAGAGAAAAATGTATCGCCTTTAGGGTTCATCAAGATCAATTTCTGCTTAGTGAAAAATTAGAATCTATCTGAAGAATAACAATTTAGTTATTACTATTAAGTCTCTAAACACTAGTGTTATGTTTAGACTTCTGAAAACGCCCTAGAATCCTGGATTTTGGGTTTGGCAGGAAGATGAACAGTGAAAGTCTGCTCCATCAGTCAGGAAAGAGACAGTGTCAGCAGAGGGCACCAGGAAGAGAAGAGTGGTATGCTCTGGGAGGTGACTTTTCAAGTCTTCCAGTTCCTCATTGGAGCTACACTGGCTGGAGCCGATGGCCACTGTGAGGTCTTGCCTAGATTTAGGAAAGGCCAAGACTCTAATTTCCCACCCACATCTCCTTGGACTCCCAGCATACTTACTGTACTTTCTTACAAGTTTGCAGAGTATGACTTCAGGCAAGTCAGTTTGGTATTTTGTGGTAACAATATCCTTCTCTACCATAGGTTCTTCAAGAATGAGTTGTCTTTGCCCATGCCCAATGCCCTTGCAATGACATCACACTGGCCCCTCTATAGCAGGAATAATCCATTCATGGCAGAAAAGGGACTATGCTCAAACGGACTGATTTACCAGAAAAATATTTTCCAATGTCACAAAGGCAAATCTCATCTAGATCTACTACTCCCGGTAATTTTAGACATTACCCTGTTAAGATTGTCTTTGAGTTGTTTCTGAATAGTGAGAAACAATGAGAACAGGACTTGTGAAATACTAGTCTAAATGTCATCATTTTGTCTGTTTTACTGATAAACTTTTAGAGTCATGACCACAAATGAACTTCTTTCATACCTGTTGCATAGTATGCATAGAATCTCAAAAATTTTAAGTTCTCTACAATATATTGACAAAAACAGAATTACCTTTGTACAACGACCTTTGCCATTCATTGTAAATCTATCTGTTAAAGCAAAAGGTTGAAAACAACTAAGTTTCATCAAATAAGAAATCACTTAAAATGGAACATTTATGCGACAGAGTACACTACACAGCCATGAAGGAAAAGGAAGATGCCTATAGATGGCAATGGAGTGATCTCCATATATATGAAGGGGTAGAAAAACATGCTAGTAAGCCACCTCTTAGCAAAGAGGAGGGGAATATAAATGGTTGTAAGCACCTGCTTATATATTTTATAAATAATGACAGGATGAAACACACACTAATGAAGATATAAAATATCTCAATAATTTTTATATTGCTTACAGGTTGAAGGCTTCCCAGGTGGTGCTAGTGGTAAAGAATCCACCTGCCAATGCAGGAGACCTAAGGGACACATGTTAGACCCCCAGGTCGGGAAGTTCCCCTGGAGGAGGGAATGGCAACCCACTCCAGTATTCTTGCCTGGAGAATCCCAGGGACAGAGGAGGCTGGTGGGCTATATAGGCCATGTGGTCACAAAGAGTCCGACATGACTGAACAACTAACACGACACAAGTTTGAGACAGTGTGAAATAGCCAAGCAGAGATGTCAGATATCCAGTTAGAGACTCTGTGGACATGAGTTTGAGTGAACTCCGGGAGTTGGTGATGGACAGGGAGGCCTGGCGTGCTGTGATTCATGGGGTGGCGGAGAGTCAGACACAACTGAGCGACTGAACTGAACTGAACTGATGTGATCCTAGAGTTCAGAGCGGAAGTTTAGACCAACATAACAATTTGGGTAACATCAGTCTAGGAATGGTATTTTTTGTTGTGGTTTAATCACTAAGTCACGTCCAACTCTTTGTGACCCTATGGACTGCAGCCCGTCAGTTTCCTCCATCCATGGTATTCTCCAGGCAACAATACTGGAGTGGGTTGCCATCTCCTCCTCTAGAGGAATGGCATTTATACCTGTACATATACCTGTTCTTCTCCCTACAGAGCAAGTTGAGTAACGTTATGCTAAGCAGGATGATGAAAGGCTTTCTCCCAAACTGTCAAAAAGCATAATTTATTGCTGAACATTTATGCGCGCAGAGGAGAGAGAACGCTTGTCTCCTTCCTACTCTGAAGGAGACATAACAAAAGCAGACATAAAGATTAGTTAAGAAGTTGGTCAAATTTGCTAGAAAGATCCTTTAAAGAATGTCTCTCTTTTCCAACCTTTGTCACAAATTCATCTCAAGAGCCACTGTTTGTTAAGTTGGTTTGGAAGTGACTCTACTCTGATTTATGAGTTGTGAAGCAATGCTGTGTGTCGCAAAGTGGAAAACTTTCTAACTGGAGTGTCAATGTGAATTCTCTGCCGTCCTTTCTGAACACTGTGGCTTTGGGCATTCTTCACTTCTCTGCATCTTCTCACTCATAAACTCAGGATAACGATGCCCGTTTTTCTTAGAGCGAGAGATGAAACATGTTCACAGCATAACCCATGGCAAACCTGCAGTGACTTTCAAATGTTGTTATGACTGAGAAAGTTATAAAACACTTTTTAGCACAGAGTTTTTCACATGGATTATGGCGGCACATATGAGAGACATGGATAGCTGGTTTATATGTCTGCACTTGGCCTGAAAGCTTAGCGAGTAGAGAGACATAGAAGGTGGGATGGAGAATGCTGCCATGTGTACGGGGAATTGAGTATTCCCTAGAAGGTCTCCACCAGGTCTGTACCTACCAACCAACCACACTGATGACTTCCTTCTTTGCTGTTGAGATTCCAGACAATCTGGGGACCCTAGAAGCATACATGTAACTGTGTTGGTGACAGAATGGGTAAAAGGCTTTGCCTTTGTCTCCTGGAGCCTGGGGTAAGGAGGAAACACTGCACTTGTGAAACCTGTTTTTTTCCTCCCCTGAGTGTCTTTAAAAAAAAAAAACCTTGCCATTTGGGAGTGAGGGTTGCAAGTGATTCTGCATTTTGAAGCAGAGGCTGAACTATTTTCTCTCCCTTTATTGGAGAAGAAAACCCATGTCGTCTTAGTCATGATGGTATTAGGGAGGAGTGTGTCCTGTATTCTTGGGAAAAACTTGAATCAGGGAAATGGTCTAAATGCAAGTGTTTCAGGCACTGAATGTTGACAAGTGGGCTGAGCTAGAAATCTGCAGAGTAGGAAGATGTTGGGTGTCCCCTCCACCTCTGACTGGAATTCGGGAGGGACAGAGTATCAGGACAGGGACGAGAGACTCCCACTGGAGTCTGCTTTAGAGAAAGACAGCCAGTAGGAGACTCCTGGGGCAAGCATCACCCATGGATTTTGGTAGTGATATCTGATTTTGACTTGTTTATCTTTTCACCATTTCCACTATCATGACCACCATCAACAGTCATAATAAAAGCGGACACATTTAAAGTGCTGTCCTAAGCACTTAACACGAACAAGCACAGGTAGTCTTCACAACTCTATGCAGAAAAGTACTCTTATTCTGCCCACTTTTCAGATGAGGAAACCAAGGCACAAAGAGATTAAGTAACTCGCTTAAGTTCATTCAGATAAGAGGTGTCTTTCCTGCATTATAATCTCTCTATATGTTAGAGTCAAGCCTTTGTAAAACTTTTATCAAACACTTGAATCTAAAGCTAGGCGAGTTTTGGGGACTTGAAGTAGGTGCTTTGTGTAAACCAGTGGAAAGCAAAGAGCAGGAGTAAAAAGGAGATGATGAAATGGAGTGAGCATAGAATATGGAATATCGTTTCAGGAAACTTGGTTGAGAAGGAAGAGGGAGAGATAGGGCTATGGCTAGAAGGAGACAAAGGGTCAACTGATATTTTTTAGGTGAGAAAGTATTTGTGAATATTTAGAAGGTGAGATACTAAGATGGGAGAAGAGCTGAAGACATAAGATCCACTGGGGACTTCTCTGGTAGTCTAGCGATTAGGACTCGGCCCTTCCACTGCAGAGGGTGAGGGTTTGATCCCTGGTCAGGGAACTAAGATCCTACACGCCCTGAAGGTGGGAAGAAGTGGAGTTAAGAGTATATGTGATGTAGCCCTTGGACAGGAAATGACATGACTCACCTGGAGTGCCTGGAGAGAAGGAGGTAGGCAGGTGACTAATAAGTTGATGTGTTTTTTTAAAATGTTGATATAATTAATACCTGATGACTTTCAATTTCTTTATGAAAAAAGGACCCATCTTTGGACAAGTGTAGAGACTGTGGGGTTTGAGTAGGGAATTGGAGGAGAGAAGTCAAGTTTTGAAGCTGTTGCTGAGTGGAAAGGGGGCTGACAAAGAACAAGAGAAAGGATTTTTGAAAGATGTTCAGGGTCCAACTTGGGAGGAGACTAGGAGTTTGTAGTAGCTCCAACATATTCTACTTTGCAATTTGCTCAGCGACAGTCAGCAGCATTAGGGACAGATTATCAGACTGATCCAGGGGTTTTACTGGGCTGGGCAGGGGAAGGAAAAGGGTTTAAAGAGCTAAGAATGTCTGTGAGAAAGAATGTGGTTTGGAGGATCAATCCTGCAGCCCAAGCTGGGTTGAGGAGTTAGACCAAGAAAGGGCTCTGAGGTTGCAAGAAATGAAGGGATGCACAGCAGGCAGAGTCAAGAGCAGGTGGAGGAGGGACTGAACTGAAAGGGTGTGAGGTTGTGGTCAGAGATGGGGACATTAGAGGTTTCCGAGATGAAATCGTTCTGGGTGATGACAAGGTCTGGAATGTGGAGATACAAGTCAGAATGGGAAATGGAAAGAAGCAACCACTGGAATTGTTGTTGTTCAGTTGCTAAGTTGTATCTGACTCTTTTGTGACTCTTGTAGCCCACCAGGCTCCTCTGTCCATGGGATTTCTCAGGCAAGAATACTGGAGTGGGTTGCCATTTTCTTCTCCAGGAGTTCTTCCCGACCCAGAGATTGAACCCACATCTCCCGCATTGCAAGCAGATTCTTTACCACTGAGCCACCTGTGAAGACCAACCACTGGGGAGAAGGTCTTAATAGACCTGGAGGATGGAACTCCGTGTGCGTGCTGCCCACAGGGATACTGCAGTGACCCAAGAACTGGTGGCAGACAGGAGACAGAGAGGAAGGCCATGGTCTTTGTGCCAAAGTTCTCTGGGAAAGTGGGGAGTGACTAGGATATCAACAGAGGGCAGGGATGCACCAGGTGGCAAGAGTGGCCAAGGAGGCAGGTTTAGCTATGGGAAAGCGAAAAGCCTTGAGGTTAAGGGCACAGGCTTTGGAGCTAAATAAACGTGGATTCCAATCTTAGTTCTGCCACTTGCAAGTATGGGACTTGGGCCACATTACATCGTCTTGCGGTTCTTAGATTATTTTTTTGTCCACCAGGTCGGGATAATTATACACGTTCTGACCCCCAGTGAGGAGGGTGGACAGCACGGTCCTGACATACGATAAGCCCCTGATAAAAGACAGCTCCCCTCTGCCTGGACTCCCCTTATTTTCTCATGTAGTGAAATTCCTGCTTTTCTATTAGATTCAGATCAAACAGCAACTCAACACCACCCAGTTTTCTGTATTCCCTGGGTTCAAACTGCTTTTTCTCCTTGCTAACTCCTGTAGCAGGTTTTGAATTTTTTTCCTGCAGTTATAGCTCTTATTCTCTACGTTATGGTTCCTTTTGGTCGTCTCTTTTACCCCTACTAGATTAAAAGCTTACGGAGACAGGGAATAATAGCTTGCTTGCTTGGGTTTCAACCAAATGATCAGTAAATATTTGTTGAACTTTTCCTATTTGATTCCCAATGTTATTATAATTTAAATTACTTTGTAAAGTCTTATAATTGATCAGAAGAAACAAAACCTTTTAAAATTGATAACAAAAAATCTTGGTGCCAGAAATTCTAAACACAAAGACTAGAGACTTTAGAAGAAAGATTGTGAGATCATACCCACAAATTATATAGCATTTGATAGTTCTGGAATCAAAAGATTTCATGTGAAAGAGGCA